>NC_072795.1:136210000-136835000 GCF_028583425.1 Eublepharis macularius
TCTCTTTACCTACCTACCTATCTATCGTACTTGTTTTGTCCACCTTTTTTTCTATTTGAAGCATTTGCGTTCTGTTTCTAGCTCTAGCACAGTTGATCTGTATGTAGCTTTTTCTATGTGTCTCTCTGTATCTGTCTCTTACTATTTGTTACTTTCTGTCTGTCTGTATCATTCTCTGTCTTTCCACCACTACCTATCTGAATCTCTCTCTTTGTATGAATATCTGACCTTTCCTATCTCTTTCTATCTCTAGCCATCATCTTCTCTCTTTCTATATCTAGCTCTATCATTTTCTACTTTCCTTTCTCTATTTTCATCTATGTGCATTTTCATCTATGTGTACAAAGTCTTTCCTAATGTTCTTGTTTTCCCCCTTTCTATCAGTCTATCTATCTCCCTTATTCTGTCCAACTCTATTTGCATTGTTTTTCAATGTCTCTTTGCATTGTTTTTCAATGTCTAGCACAGTTGTTCTCTCTGTAGCCTTCTCAGTCTGTTTCTCTCTGTCTCTTACTGTCTACTTCTTACTTTCTGTCTGTCTGTATTGTTCTATGTCTTTCCACTGCTATCTATCTGAATCTATCTGTTTCTCTGTATATCTGCCCTTTTCTATCTCTTGCTATCATTTTGTCTTTCTATATCTATCTCTATTGTTTTTAAATAGATTTCTATAACTATCTTCATCTTGATAATTGATAGAAACAAGGATTTATAAAGTACTTTTAAAATGGTTTACAGAAGATGAGACAGTAAAAGTACAGATGGTGAAGTGGGCTATAAACTTTAATAAAAAATAAAAATGGAGGCGTGGGAATATTTGTGGAAAACGACTCTGAAGACTACAGCTTGTACAAGTATTAAAGAGAATGTCTACAAAATGATTTATCGTTGGTATTTGTCACCAAAGAAAATTGCATTAGGAAATATTAACATGTCAAATAAATGCTGGAAATATAAAAAACATGAAGGATCACTATATCATATGTGGTGGACTTGTGAGGTAGCGAAGCAATACTGGGGAGATATAATTGAAGTAATTAATGAAGTTTTGCAAACCCAAATAAATAAGAACGCAGAATTGTTGCTACTGAACTTGGGAATGGAAGGTATTCCAACACAGTATAGAACATTGTTATTTTACATGATTACAGCAGTGAGACTCTTGTATGCGCATAAGTGGAAAGTACAAGAAATACCAACTATAGAAGATTGGATGTATAAATTGTTGTACATGGCTGAGATGGATAAAATGACCAGAAAACTTAAAGATCTTGATCCAGGACAGTATAATGCAGACTGGGAGAAATGGAAACAATATTTAGCAAAAAAATGGGATGTGAAAGGAGAACTGTGGCAGTTCGAGAATTATTGGAATGTAACAGAAGAAGAGAGAAGTGACTTTACCGAGGGGGGAATTTAATTATAAAAATCTAAGCTATTAATGGAGTTATGATAAAATCAAAACCTATAGAGTACTAAATAATGGATGTTTCTCTATGGATATATAAGATTAAGATAGTTAGATATTATTTACAATATATAGTTTAAGTAAAGTGTATGTAAGAGATATTTGAATATAACAATTACCTTATAGATTTAAAAGAAGCCTAGAACAAAAATAGTAAAAGATGGATGAGTAATAGAGTATTAGAGTCTAAGCTAATATTAGAGTTAGGATGATGGTGGAAAGCAAAGAACATAGGTGATTGGAAAGTAAAATGAATACAATGTTATATCTTTTAATATCTTGATTACTAATGTATATTATTATGCCAGTATTATTTTATGTAGGATATGTGGTTTAATTGAGTCATCCAAAGGGAAGTTTATATTATAGAGTATCTTTAGTAGAGATTAAATAAGCTTAGAGAAAAGAGTATTAAATGTGTGTATAATAGGATATATGAGATATTACGTAATTAAATAATAAGATAGACTTAGGGTTGGAAAACTGTTGGAAGTCAACAAAAAGGGGGGAGGAAAGGGAGGGAGTTAGAAAAAGATCTATAAGGGGGTAATGTATGTTTTGAATAATATTATAATCTAATCCAATAAAAAATTTTGAAAAAAAAATTGATAGAAACAGATAGATATAGAAAGAAACAACTAGTAAGAGACAGAGATGGAGAAACGGATAGAAAAGGCTACTTAGATCTCAACTGTGCTAGACTTAGAAACAGAATGCGAATGCTTCAAAGATATACATCTTTCTATGTATATCTGCCCTTTCCTATCTATTTTTTGTATCTTGCTATCATTTTCTCTCTTTCTATATCTATCTGTATCTTTCTCTGTATGCATCTAGGTGTGTGCATGCGTATCCATCTTTTCCTAATGTTTTTCTTTTTCTTTCTTTCTTTCTTTCTTTCTTTCTTTCTTTCTTTCTTTCTTTCTTTCTTTCTTTCTTTCTTTCTTTCTTTCTTTCTTTCTTTCTTTCTTTCTTTCTTTCTTTCATCAATCTCCTATCTCTTTTTATCTCTAGATATGATTTTCTCTCTATATATACATATATATATTTTTCTCTAACTATCTTCATATAAGTGTTTCTATGTATATCTATCTCTTTTCTAATGTTTTTGATTCTCTCTCTCTCTTTCTCTCTCTATAGCTGACTATCTCTCTCTCTCTCTCTCTCTACCTATCTATGTGTACAAAGTCTTTCCTAATGTTCTTGTTTCCCCCCTTTCTATCAGTCTATCTATCTACCTTGTTCTGTCCAACTCTATATCTATTTGAAGCATTTGCATTGTGTTTCAATGTCTAGCACAGTTGTTCTCTCTGTAGCCCTCTCAGTCTGTTTCTCTCTGTCTCTTACTGTCTATTTCTTACTTTCTGTCTCTGTCTATATTATTCTGTTTTTCCACCATGATCTATCTAAATTTCTCTCTTTCTCTGTATATCTGCCCTTTTCTCTCTCTTTCTATCTATTGCTAACATTTTCTCTTTCTAGGCCTATCTCTATTGTTTTTAAATAGATTTATATAACTATCTTCATCTACATGTATCTATGTGCATCTAGCTATTTCAAGAGATATTTTTTCTCTCCTTTTTATTTATCATCCCTTCTTCAGTCTGACTCTATATCTAATTGTAGTTTTCACATTCTGTTTCTAGCTCTAGGACAGTTGATAGAAACAGATAGATATAAAAAGAAACAAATAGACAGTAAGAGACAGAGATGGAGAAATGGATAGAAAAGGCTACTTAGATATCAACTGTGCTAGACCTAGAAACAGAATGTGAATGTTACAGGTAGATATGGAGTCAGACAGAACAAGATAGCTAGAAACAAGGAGAGAAAAACAAAATCATGAGAAAAATATACACAGAAATGAAGCTAGTTAAAGAAAGGTATCTAGAAAACAATAGAGATTAATATAGAAAGCGAGATACTGAAAGCTAGTGATAGAAAGAGAAAAGAAAGGAAAGGTATACATAAAAAGAGAGAGATTTAGATCGATAGTGATAGAAAGAGAAGAGACAGAAAGTAACAAACTAAGAGAGATACAGAGAAACAGATAGAAAAGGCTACACAGAGATCTACTGTGCTAGAACAAGAAAGAGAATGTGAATGCTACAAATAGACACAACAGAACAAGATGAGAGAGAGAGGATAGAAACAAGATGAAAAAAGACCAAAAGATAGATACACACACAGATGAGGAAAGTTAGAGAAAGGTATATAGAACACAATAGAAATAAATATATAAAGAGAGAAAATAATAGATGGAGATAGAACTAAGCTACATAGAGATAAACTGAGCTAGAGCTAGAGCTCTACAAACCGCTACAAAGATTGAAATAACTAAATAAACAGATAGAAGCTACATAAACTGAGCTCGAGCTAGAAACAATGTGAACGCTACAAATAGTCAAATAGACAAATAGAAGGCTATCTATCTATCTTGTTCTGTCTGACTCTACATCTATTTGAAGTGTTTGCATTCTGTTTCTAGCACTAGCATAGTGGATCTGTAGGTAGCCTTTCTCTCTGTTTCTCTGTATTGGAGTGTTACTGTCTTTGTTACTTTATCTCTGTTTCTTTCCTCCACTCTCTCTCTGAATCTATTGCTTTCTATGTATATCTGCCCTTTCCTATCTCTTTCTATCACGAGCTTTCATTTTCTCTCCTATATCTGTATCATTTTAACATTTTTTTATCTATGTGTATGTATATAAACCTTTTCCTAACTTTCCCCCTCTCCTTTCTTTCGGTCCATCCATCCATTCATCCATCCATCTATCTTGTTCTGTCCAAATCTATATCTATTTGAAGCATTGGCATTTCTAGCTCTAGCTCAGTGGCTCTCCATGTAGCCTTTTCTATCTGTTTCTCTGTATCTGTTGCTTAATGTCTGTTACGTTCTATCTTTCTTTCGATGTCTTTTTACCAATATCTTTCTGTATATATCTCTTTATATGTATCACTTTATATTCTATCACTAGCGTTCCTTTTCTCTTTCTACATCTATCTCTATTGTTTTCTACATGTTTTCTACATACCATTGTTTTCTACATGCCATTCTCTAAATATCTTCACCAACGTGTATGTATGAGCATCTTTTTAAATAATGGCTCTTTTTTTCTTTTTCTTTTTCTTTTTCTTTTTCTTTTTCAATCTATCTATCTATCATCTATCTATCTATCATCTATCTATCTATCATCTATCTATCATATTTGTTCTGGCCAACTTTTTTCCATTTGAAGCATATGTGTTCGTTCTGTTTTTAGCTCTAGTTATAGACTTTTCTTTCTGTTTCTTTCTGTCTCTTACTGTCTATTTTTTGCTTTCTGTCTCTCTCTGTGTTTCCAACACTATCTATCTGAATCTATCTCTCCGTATATCTGCCCTTTCCTATCTCTTTCTATCTCTTACTATCATTTTGTCTCTTTCTGTATTGTTTCCTATATACCTTTCTCTAACTATCTTCATCTTCATCTATGGGGTTCAATGTGCATCCATCATTTTCTAATGTTTATGTTTTTTCTTCTATCATCTATCTATCTATCTATCTATCTATCTATCTATCTATCTATCTATCTATCTATCTATCTATCTATCTATCTATCTATCTATCTATCTATCTATCTATCTATCTATCTATCTATCTATCTATCTATCTATCTATCTATCTATCTATCTTACTTGTTCTGTCTCTTACTGTCTATTTGTTACTTTCTGTCTTTGTATTGTTCTGTCTTTCCACCGCTATCTATCTGAATCTATCTCTTTCTCTGTATATCTGCCCTCTTCTATCTCTTTCTATCTCTTGCTATCATTTTTAAATAGATTTCTATAACTACATGTATCTATTTCAAAAAATATTGTTTTCCTCTCCTTTTTGTTTATCAGCCCTTCTTCGGTCTGACTCTATATCTAGTTGTAGTTTTCACATTCTGTTTCTAGCTCTAGGACAGTTGATAGAAACAGAGAGCTATAGAAAAAACAGTAAGAGACAGAGATGGAGAATCGGATAGAAAAGGCTACTTAGATATCAACTGTGCTAGACCTAGAAACAGAGTGCAAATGCTACAAGTAGATATGGAGTCGGACAGAACAAGATAGCTAGAAACAAGGAGAGAAAAAGAAAATCATGAGAAAAATATACACATAAATGAAGCTAGTTAAAGAAAGGTATCTAGAAAAAAAGATTAATATAGAAAGAGAGATACTGAAAGCTAGTGATAGAAAGAGAAAGGAAAGGGAAGAGATAGATTCAGATAGATAGTGATAGAAAGACATAAAAAGGAAGAGATAGAAAATAACAAACAGCAAGAGAGATACAGAGAAACAGATAGAAAAGGCTACACAGAAATCTACTGTGCTAGACCAAGAAAGAGAATGTGAATAGACACAACAGAACAAGATGAGGAGGAGGAGGAGGAGGATAGATAGATAGATAGATTTTAACAACACTTTATAAGTCTTAGAAATTTCCTTTTTATCCTCTTGTAGAATTAGTCCTCCTCTTCCTTAATTGCTAGTTTTCCTGTCTGGTCTCTCCCTGCTATTAAGAGGCCAGCTACTTCTGGGTCGGATGCCTGCAGCTGGGCTAGGTCTAGTGTACCTGTGGTTCCCTGAGCCTGATCACGGGCCCTTGCCCAAGTGGTGACAGGATGGAGGGGGAAGCCTGGGGCTGGTTCTGGTAAGGGAGCGTTTTCAGTAGCGGCTGCCTTGGCAGCAAGGTCTGCCTGGTCGTTCCAGTAAGCGGTCTCTGAGTTTGTCTTTTGATGCCCCTTAACATGCGTCACTTGCGTTGGGCCTGTGCGGGACTGGAAGAGCGCGGCTACGCGCTGCCACAGCTGGAGGTGGGCTACGGGTTTCCCATCGCTAGTTCTTCATCCCTGATTTTGCCACACTGGGAGCCAGACCGTGGCGGCTTCGGCAGTCCAATCCGAGTCTGTGTAGATGGCAAGTGGGCTCTCTGGGGGCTCGAACTCAAGCACCGCCAGGAGCGCTTGCACCTCAGCCGCTTGGCTGGAATGGGGGCGGGCTGGACCCTTAAGGGTAAATGCATCGCTTACTCGCACGGCGCCGTAGCCTGTCCGAGGGGAGCCACCAATGTGAAAGGAGGAGCCGTCGCAGAACCAGCACATGAAGTCGTTCAGCCGGGCTTCCTCTAGGGGGACTCCCCAAGTAACGGGCCAGACAACCTGCGGCGGCGGATCCAGGGGGCACTTGTGCTCGGTCCCGGTTACTAAAAGGCCGTATGGGGTGGGTGGCTCAGTTGCCTCCTTCTTATACTCCACTCCACGGTTGACTAGTGCCAAGGTCCATTGTGCTATGCGGGCGTTCGACACCTGCCCGTCTTGTATTTTGCCAGAGAGTATGTATTTGAGGGGCGTGTGAGTGGTCTGGACAATCGTGCGTGAGCCTCCTATTATGAATTCCCAATGGGTCAGGCTCCATACTAGGGCAAGGCAAGTCTTTTCACAAGGGCTGAACTTGGCCTCCACCGGGGTTAGATTATGAGAGGCATAGGCATTTAGCTTGCTGCTGGGTGAGCGTGGCTCCTATGCTTTTATCCGAAACGGCTAATTGAATATAGAATTGCTGAGTGACATCCGGATGGGCTAAAGCCGGGGCTGCAGCCAGACTGCGCTTAAGTTCGGCTAAGGCTGTCTGTTGGTCTGGTCCCCATTCCCACGGGGTGTTCTTTTTAAGAAGGGTGTAAAGAGGGCGAGCCTTATCTGCGAAGGACTCAATGAAATCCTGGGAGAAGATAATGGTTCCCAAGAGGGCTCGAAGTGAGGGGATGTCGGTGGGGGCAGGCAGCTTGGAGATGACCTCTATTCTCTGGGCGTCCAGGGTGCGACCCTCGGGTCCCAAAGTCAGACCCAGGTACTTGACACTGGTCTGGGCTAATTGGGCCTTCTCCCTGCTGGCCTTGAATCCGGTCTCGCGGATAAGTCCGGGAACCTCTCTCGTGATCTGGTGGGCTTGCTCTTGGGTGGGGGCGTGGACCAGAATATCGTCCACGTAGCTCAGAACGTGGGGCCTCGAAGAAGGTTGGAGGCGTTCCCACATCTGGACTACATGGGCATGGCAAATACTGGGGCTGGAGTGGAATCCCTGGGGCGTCCGCTTGAATGCGTATTGCTGGCCGTGGAAGGTGAACGCGAACTTGTACCAGCAAGACTCATGCAACTGGATAGAATGGAAGGTGTTGGTCAGGTCTATGACCGAGTAGAATCGGGATCCAGCGGCAATGGCCGTCAGGATCTCGTTGTACTTAGCCACAACCGGGGCGACTGGAGGGTTGGTGGCATTCAGGGCCCGGAAGTCGACCGTCATTCTCCAGGTCACTCCATCTGCCTTCAGAACCGGCCACAACGGGGCGTTGCAGATGGACTGCATTGGGAGTATGACCTCCCACTTAAGGAGTCCTTCTATGGTTTTAGCAATCCCGGCCTTGGCTTCGGCTGGGTACTTGTACTGTCTTTGAGGAGGGGGGACCTTTCCCTTCGATTAGGACGCAAGCGCCCTTCACTATCCCACACTCGGCTTTGTCTGCTACCCAAACCTCAGGGAAGTCCTGGACCCAGGGGTCCCCTGTGATGGGGGCAAGGGGCATAGGTGCCTTTAGTGCAGCGCACCGGTGGACTGCATTAACAAAGTCTGGGCCTCCAGGAATGCGCCAAAGGAGTCCGTTTGCTAAGTCAATGGTCAGTCCCTCGGCTCTGAAAAAGGGCATGCCCAAAAGTCTGTCGTCCTCTCCCCGGTTTGCGCATGCCGAAATCCAGGTGGCCAGGTTCCCAACTGCGATGGGGATGTCCTGCCAGACCGCGGATTCCAGCATGCCGCCTCCAAAACCGGCGACTTGTATGGTAGTAGGGGTCTGGGTTCCCTGTGTGACTAGGGTGGGTCGGAGTATATTAAGTGAAGCTCCGGTATCTATGAGGAGGGTGGCAGACTTCTTCTTTCCCCCAGGAGTCCCGATCCCTGCCTTCACTGTCGGTCTCCCCCATGTATCCGGCTTTAGCCTGGTGACTATGCCCACGGAGGGAGACTGGGACTCGGGGCGGCCCTATTCAGACCCTGTGCCCTGGCCAGTGGAGGGGGCGTTTCCCCTGAAGGGGTTGTTGGGGCTCGAGCGTTCTCAGACTGCTGCTATTGGGGGACCGGAAAAGGAAAGTTTTGGCAGTAAGGGGGGGTGCTGTCGGGGGCACCGGGGGCTGCTGCTGGTCTTCCCAGTCCATGATCGCCTTCATTAGAACGGACGTGGGCTTTCCATCGAATAGCTCCATGTCTGCTCCAAGGTTCTTGAGTCGCATCCAAAGCTCCCAACGGAGGGGGTCCCTGGACGGCGGCGCGCTGCCATGGTCCTGGGGTCCCTCGGGGTCACAGTGGGCTGCTCCCCATGCGCTAGACTGATCTGGAGGGGGATAGATCTGGTGGTTGTACAGATGCAACGCTCGAGAGTGAGAGGGGGCCAAGGGCGCATCTTGCGTCCGGGGTGCGCGGGGTCCCTGCTGGGAGGAGGAACCGTAGCTCGGGGTGGGCACGAAGGAGACTCCTGAGCGGTAGTCCCTCGGGCCTCTTCCCCAAGTGAAACTGCTGCTCCTCCATTATTCCCTATGGGCTCTCGCTGTTCCCGTTCCTTAAGGGCAATCGCTGTCTCCATTATTTCCTGTGGCCAATCGCTATTATTCTCTATGGGTAAGCATGCTTTCCAGTATTCCCTAAGGGCAATCGCTGTCTCCATTATTCACTAAGGGCAAGCATGGTCTCCATTATTCCCTATGGCCACTCTCTGTCCCCTTTCTTCCCTATCGACAATCGCTGTTGTCCATTACTCATTAAGGACAATCACTGTTTTCAGGATTTCCAATGGGCAAGCATCCTTTCCATTATTACCTATGAACAACGGCTATTCCCATTATTCCCTATGTGCAAGCATGCTTTCTATTATTCCCTGTGGACAATCACTGTCTCCATTATTTCTTAAGGGCAGCCATCATTTCCATTACTCTCTATGGGCAATCGCTGTCCTCATTATTTCCTATTGGCAGGCTTAGTTTTCTTTATTGCCTATTGACAATCACTCTCTCAATTATTCCTTAGGGGAAGCATCATTTTCATTATTCCCAAAGGGAAATGGCTGACTCCATTCTTCCCTATGGTCTATCGCTGTACCCATTGTACCCTAAGGGAAAGCATGCTTTCCATTATTCCCTATGGGGAATCGCTGTCATATTAATTCCCTGTGGCAAATCGCTGTCTCCATTATTTTCTATGAGCAATGGCTGTCTCCATTATTTCCTATGGGCAAGCATGGTTTCCAGTATTCCCTAAGGGCAATCGCTGTCTCCATTATTCCCTAAGGGCCAGCATGATTTCCCTTATTCCCTATGGCCACTCTCTGTCCCTATCTATCTTCTTCTGTCCAACTTTATATCCATTTGAAGCATTTCCATTCTCTTTCCAGCTCTAGCAAAGTTGATCTCTATGTAGCCTTTTCTATCTGTTTCTCTGTATCTTACTATTTCTTACTTTCAATCTCTGTTTCTTTCCATGTTTTTTCCACCAAGATCTAATGAATCCATCTCTTTCTATGTATATCTGCCCTTTCCTATCTATTTTTTGTATCTTGCTATCATTTTCTCTCTTTCTATATCTATCTGTATCTTTCTCTGTATGCATCTAGGTGTGTGCATGCGTATCCATCTTTTCCTAATGTTTTTCTTTTTCTTTCTTTCTTTCTTTCTTCTCTTTCTTTCTTTCTTTCTTTCTTTCTTTCTTCTTCTTTCTTTCTTTCTTTCTTTCTTTCTTTCTTTCTTTCTTTCTTTCTTTCTTTCTTTCTTTCTTTCTTCTTCTTCATCTATCTCCTATCTCTTTTTATCTCTTGATATGATTTTCTCTCTCTATATATCACTTTCTATATATTTTTCTCTAAATATCTTCATCTAAGTGTATCTATGTATATATATCTCTTTTCTAATGTTTTTGATTCTCTCTCTCTTTCTCTCTCTCTATATCTCACTATCTCTCTCTCTCTCTCTATCTACCTATCTATTGTACTTGTTTTGTCCACCTTTTTTTCTATTTGAAGCATTTGCATTCTGTTTCTAGCTCTAGCACAGTTGATCTGTATGTAGCTTTTTCTATGTGTCTCTCTGTATCTGTCTCTTACTATTTGTTACTTTCTGTCTGTCTGTATCATTCTCTGTCTTTCCACCACTACCTATCTGAATCTCTCTCTTTGTATGAATATCTGACCTTTCCTATCTCTTCCTATCTCTAGCCATCATCTTCTCTCTTTCTATATCTAGCTCTATCATTTCCTACTTACCTTTCTCTGTTTTCTCTATGTGCATTTTCATCTATGTGTACAAAGTCTTTCCTAATGTTCTTGTTTTCCCCCTTTCTATCAGTCTATCTATCTCCCTTATTCTGTCCAACTCTATTTGCATTGTTTTTCAATGTCTCTTTGCATTGTTTTTCAATGTCTAGCACAGTTGTTCTCTCTGTAGCCTTCTCAGTCTGTTTCTCTCTGTCTCTTACTGTCTATTTCTTACTTTCTGTCTGTCTGTATTGTTCTATGACTTTCCACTGAATCTATCTGTTTCTCTGTATATCTGCCCTTTTCTATCTCTTGCTATCATTTTCTCTTTCTATATCTATCTCTATTGTTTTTAAATAGATTTCTATAACTATCTTCATCTAGATAGTTGAAAGAAACAGATAGATATAGAAAGAAACAACTAGTAAGAGACAGAGATGGAGAAACGGATAGAAAAGGCTACTTAGATATCATCTGTGCTAGACTTAGAAACAGAATGCGAATGCTTCAAATAGATAATCAATCTCTTTCTATGTATATCTGCCGTTTCCTATTTTTTGTATCTTGCTATCATTTTCTCTCTTTCTATATCTATCTGTATCTTTCTCTATATTCATCTAGGTGTGTGTATGTTTATCCATCTTATCCTAATGTTTCTTTCTTCTTTCTTTCTTTCTTTCTTTCTTTCTTTCTTTCTTTCTTCTTCTTTCTTTCTTTCTTTCTTTCTTTCTTTCTTTCTTTCTTTCTTCTTCTTTTCTTTCTTTCTTCTTCTTTCTTTTCTTTCTTTCTTTCTTTCTTCTTTCATCTATCTCCAATCTCTTTTTATCTCTAGATATGATTTTCTCTCTATATATACGATCACTTTCTATATATTTTTCTCTAACTATCTTCATCTAATTGTTCTATGTATATCTATCTCTTTTCTAATGTTTTTGATTCTCTCTCTCTCTCTCTCTATAGCTGACTATCTCTCTCTCTCTCTACCTATCTATCTCTCTCTCTCTCTACCTATCTATGTGTACAAAGTCTTTCCTTTCTGGTTTTCCTCCTTTCTGTCAGTCTATCTATCTCCCTTGTTCTGTCCAACTCTATATCTATTTGAAGGATTTGCATTGTGTTTCATAGTTGTTCTCTCTGTAGCCCTCCGTCTATTTCTCTCTGTCTCTTACTGTCTATTTGTTACTTTCTTTCTCTGTCTGTATTATTATGTCTTTCCACCACAATCTATCTGAATCTCTCTCGTTCTCTGTATATCTGCCCTTTTCTATCTCTTTCTATCTCTTGCTAACATTTTCTCTTTCTACACCTATATTGTTTTTAAATAGATTTCTATAACTATCTTCATCTACATGTCTCTATGTGAATCTAGCTATTTCAAGAGATGTTGTTTTTCTCTCCTTTTTATTTATCAGCCCTTCTTCGGTCTGACTATTTATCGAGTTGTAGTTTTCACATTCTGTTTCTAGCTCTAGGACAGTTGATAGAAACAGATAGATATAGAAAGAAACAAATAGACAGTAAGAGACAGAGATGGAGAAATGGATAGAAAAGGCTACATACAGATCAACTGTGCTAGACCTAGAAACAGAATGCGAATGCTACAGGTAGATATGGAGTCAGACAGAACAAGATAGCTAGAAACAAGGAGAGAAAAACAAAATCATGAGAAAAATATACACAGAAATGAAGCTAGTTTAAAAAAGGTATCTAGAAAATAATAGAGATTAATATAGAAAGCGAGATACTGAAAGCTAGTGATAGAAAGAGAAAAGAAAGGAAAGGGAGAGATTTAGATCGATAGTGATAACTAAAGAAACCTATTAGATTTATAGAAAGAAGCTGAGAAAAACTAAATCAAATCGAAAAAAATACACATAGATCAAGACAGAGAAAGCTATAGAGATAGATATAGAAAGAGAAAATGAAAGCTAGTGATAGAAAGATATAGAAAGAGATAGGAAAGTGCATGTATACATATACATTTATGGTATGACAAAGTGAAAGCAGATTCTATGTTTCTACACCATTATATTCGGAGAAGCCTCTTCACAGTTTGGAAGAAATATAAAGATTACCTACAGGAAGGAACTCCCTCCTGGGTGGTTCCATATGAAGTAATTGATCCAAGAACGGTCGATAATAAGCAACAGTGTTTAACGTATAAGGAGATAACTCAAACAGAACTTTCTAAAGCTAGAATAAAGACACAACAAGAGTTGTCCCCCTACCTCTATTTGCAGCATTGGCATTCTATATGTTTCTATTTTTTTTTTTGTAAAAATTTTTATTGGATTAGAAATATATCATATCATATCATATCATTTACACTCACATTCCTTTAAATTTCCAATTCTAACCCCCTCCCATTCCCCCCCTTTTGTTGACTTCCAACAGTTTTCCAACCCCTCATCTATTTTCCCTTTACTCATATGAATTTTACTATATTTATTATAATATACTTTCAAATTCTTCTAAGCTTATCTATCATATTTGTGCTATTTCTGATTCCTTTCAATAATATTCATTCTGATCACCTATACTCTATTTTACTCTTTCTACCCTCTTCAATATGGGACAAGCAATTTGCCCTACCTTATACATATTTTCTAGTACTTCTATAAACTTTGCATATATTCATAATAAATCAATCAATTTGACTTATATTCTATATATGTTGCTCCTTACTTCCTTTTACATATCATATCCAATATAATTATCTAATTTCTCCGTTATAGAGCTATTTAACTAGAGTAATACATTCATATATTCGTTTAACATGTCAATCTATTATTTCCACATTTCACCTACTGATATGTATCCATTCACCCTTTTGCAACTATTATTTACGTCAGAAAGATATTTAGTTTAGCATTTATCCTTACATTTCTTATAATGATAGCACTACTAATACTCTAAATAATAATCCAATATGGTATTTGCTTAGAATTATTCAGTCAACTCTCCCCCCCTCGGTATAGTCACTTCCCTCTTCTTCCATTATGTTTCAGTAATTTTCAAACTGCCACAGTTCTCCACCCACCTCCCATTTTTTCACCAGATATTGTTTCAGCTTCTCCCAGTCCTTGTTAAACTGCCCTGGGTCAAGGTCTCTCAATTTTCTTGTCATTTTATCCATCTCCGCCATGTACAGCAATTTGTAGATCCAATCCTCAATGGTTGGCACCTCTTGTACTTTCCACTTCTGCGCGTACAAAAGTCTAGCTGCTGCTGTCATATAGAATAACAATGTCCTGTATTGTACTGGCATATCTTGCATTCCCAAGTTCAGTAGCAGGAGTTCTGGGTTCTTATTCACTTGAAATTGTAAAATCTCACTCATTACTTTTATTATTTCCCCCCAGTACTGCCTAGCTACCTCACAAGTCCACCACATATGATACAAAGAACCCTCATGTTTTCTACATTTCTAACATTTGTTAGACATGTTCAAATTCCCTAGCGCTATCTTCTTTGTTGTCAGATACCAACGATACATCATTTTATAAACATTCTCTTTAATATTAGTGCATGTCGTAATCTTCAACGTATTCTTCCACAAGTATTCCCACGCCTCCATTGTTATTTCTTTGTTAAAGTTTATAGCCCACTTCACCATTTGCACTTTAACTACCTCATCCTCAGTATACCATTTTAGCAACACTTTGTAGACCTTTGAAATTTCTTTTTTATCTCCTTGTAGAATTACTTTCTCTAATTCTGAATTCTCCATTCTTATTCCTCCCTTCGCACAGTCCGAATAATAAAGATCTCTGATTTGTCTATATTGAAACCAGTCATAGTTTGGGGACAACTCACAATAGGACAGAATGCAATTAGCATGGAGGCTATCAAAACATTCCTTTGCTTGGAAATGTAAACATCGGTGTGCAGTCAGTTTGCTGTATTAGTTTGTAGCAGTGAAGGTATCCAATTCCTATGTAGTATAAGCCTTCGGCTGCTGAATTGGAATTCATATGCAAATTTGACTCTGTCAAGCTGGGACTGAATAGAGACTATGAATGGTTATCACAATATCACAGGTAACAGATTCTCTTTACAGAGGCGTGATCTGGGGGAGCCCAGTGACGCCTGGTGTGGGCTTTCGGGGACCACAGTTCTCTTTGTCAGATGCAGCTGGCAGGGAGAGCTGTGGTTACCGAAGGCTTATACTACATAGGAATTGGATACCTTCACTGCTACAAACTAATACAGCAAACTGACTGCACACCGATGTTTACATTTCCAAGCAAAGGAATGTTTTGATAGCCTCCATGCTAATTGCATTCTGTCCTATTGTGATTTATGCCTTCTTCTTTCCTCTCTTTCTCTCTCTTTCCCCCTCCTCTTCTGTATCTGCCCAGTTTTGATCAGGCATCTGATGAAGAGAACTTGATTCTCGAAAGCTTATGCTATAATAAAATTGGTTAGTCTTAAAGGTGCTACTGGACTCTTTTTGATTTTGCTACTACAGACTAACACGGCTAACTCCTCTGGATATATAGAAAGAGAAAATGAAAGCTATAAATAGAGATACCAAAGAGCAGATAATAAATAGAAAGAGATTGATTAAGATAGATAGTGGTAGAAAGACAGAAAGAAATCGAGAGAGAACCAATAGTACAATACGTATAGAAAGATAGAAAAAGTTACATAAAGATAAACTGAGCTAGATCTAGAAACAGATAGAATGTGAATGCTACAAATAGACGTTCAGACAGAACAAGATAGAAATAACGAAAGAAAGATTGGTAGAAAGAAGCTGAGAAAAACCAAATCAAATAGAAAAAGATAGATATAGATGAAGATAAAGACATAGAAAGTGATAGAGATAGATAAGAAAGAGAAAATGAAAGCTAGTTAAAAGAGATAGGAAAGTGCACGTATACATAGAAAGAGATAGTGGTAGAAAGACATAGAAAGAAATTGAGAGATAGAATGTAACAAATAGACCGCAAGAGACAGAGAGAGAAACAGATAGAAAAAGCTGCATAGAGATACACTGAGCTAGATCTAGAAACATATAGAATACAAACGCTACAAATAGATATAGCTATAGTATTCAGACAGAACAAAATTGAAATAACTAAATAACAGATAAATAGGAGGAAGCCGAGAAAAACCAAATCCGATAGAAAAAGACAGATGTACATATACAGAGAAGGTATATAGAAAGTGATAGAAAGAGAGAGAGAGAGAGAAAATGAAAACTAGAGAGAGAGAGAGATAGGAAAGGGCAGATAGGCATAGAAAGAGACTAAGATAGGTCGTGGTAGAAAGATATATAAAGAAACAGATAGAGATAAAAAGTATGAACAGTCTCGTACTAAACACAGAGTACGAGACGTCTATACATCTATCTTCATCGATGTGTATCTATCGTTTTCTAGCTGATTTGTTTTTTTCTCAGCTTCTTTCTGTTTATCTGTTTAGTTATTTCTATCATGTTCTGTCTGAACACCTATTTGAAGCGTTCACATTTTGTTTCTAGTGCTGGCTCAATGTATCTCTATGTAGCTTCTTCAATCTGTTTCTCTCTCTGTGTCTCTTACTGTCTATTTGTTACATTCGATCTTTATCCATTTCTTTCTGTCTTTCTACCACTATCTCTCTGAACCTTCCTACATATACATGCATCTATCACCGTGAGCTTTCATTTTCTCTTTCTATATCTAACTCTATCGCTTTCTATGTACCTTCCTCTATCTCCATCTTTGTGCATCTATCTTTTTCTATTTGATTTTGTTTTTTCTCAGCTTCTTTCTTTCTAATCTGTTTCTTTAGTTATTTCTAGCTTGTGCTGTCCGAACCTCTATTTGTAGCATTCGCAATCTATTTCTAGCTCATGCTCAGTTTAACTCTATGTAGCTTTTTCTACCCATTTCTGTCTATACGTACTCTTTGTTACTCTACCTTTCTATGTGCTCTCTATCTTTCTATGTCTTTCTACCACTATCTTAATGTACCTTTCTATGCGTATCTGCCCTTTCCTTTCTCTAGCTTTCATTTTCTCTCTTTCTCTTTACTGTTTTCTATATACCTTTCTCTAATATCTTCGTCTCTGTGTATCTATGTATATCTATCTTTTTCTATCTGATTTGGTTTTTCTCAGCTTCTTCCTATTTATTTATCTATTTAGTTATTTCAATCTTGTTCTGTCTGAACGTATCTCTGTAGCGTTCGCATTCTATGTTTCTAGATCTAGCAGAATATATCTCTATGCCGCTTTTTCTATCTGTTTCTCTCTCTGTGTCTCTTACGGTTTATTTGTTACTTTCAATCTCTGTTTCTTTCAAGTCTTTCTAACATTATCTATCTCAATCTATCTCTTTCTATGTATAGCTGCTTTTTCCTATCTCTTTCTATCTCTACCTATCGTTTTCTCTCTTTCTATATTTATCTGTATCATTTACTTTCTCTAACTTTCTCTATTTTCTCTAACTGTATCGTTACCTTTCTCTAACTTTCTTCATCTATGTGTGTCTATCTTTTGCTAATGTGTTTGTTTTTCCTCTGTCTGTCTGTCTGTCTGTCTGTCTGTCTGTCTGTCTGTCTGTCTGTCTGTCTGTCTGTCTGTCTGTCTATCCATCTTGTTCTGTCTCTCTATTTGTGTGTAGCCTCTCTGTGTAGATCTCTGTGTAGCCTTTTCTGTTTCTCTGTATCTTTCTTACAGTTTGCTACTTTCTATCTCTTGTTTGTATGTCTTTCTGTCACTATCTACCTTTCTCTTTCTCTCACTAGCTTTCAGTTTCTCTCTATATTTATCTCTATTGTTTTCCATATACTGTTCACTAACTATCTTCATTTATGTGTATATTTTTCTGTTTTTGTATTTCTTTATTATCTATCTTGTTCTGTCGGACTCCATATCTTCTTGTAGCATTTGCATTCTGTTTTTTTGGTCTAGCACAGGTGCTATCTAAGTAGCCTTTTCTATCTTTTTCTCTATATCTTTGTCTTACTGTCTATTTGTTTCGTTCTATCTCTATCTGTTTCTATCAACTGTCCTAGAGCTATACACAGAGCTATATCCTAGCTCTGTCCTAGAGCTATATCATTTGAAATAGATACACATAGATATAGAGGAAGATAGTTATAGAAATCTATTTAAAACAATATAGATATAGAAAGATAGAAAATGATAGCTAGAAGGAAAGGGTTATACAGAGATAGATATACAGCGATATACAGAGAAATAGATAGATTCAGATAGATAGTGGTGGAAAGACAGAAATAAATTAAACAAATAGAAATTAAACAAATAGATGGTAAGAGACAAATACAGAGAAACGGATAGAAAAGGCTTCATAAACTCTGCTAGACAGAAACAGATTGCGAATGATTCAAATAGTTATAGTCGGACAGAACAAGATAGATAGACGGATTCAAATAGAAAGGAGAGAGAAAAACAAGACCATTAGGACAAGATTTGTACACATACATACACAGATGAAAATAGAAAGGTAAGTAGAAAACAATAGAGAGATATAGAAAGAGATAAAATGATAGCTAGAAAGAGAAAGAGATAGGAAAGGACAGATATTCATCGATAGTGGTAGAAAGACATAGAATGATACAGAGAGACATAAAGTAACAAATAGACAGTAAGAAACAGATACAGAGAAACAGAAAGAAAAGGCTACATAGAGATCAACTGTGCTAGAGCTAAAAATGCTTCAAATAGGAAAAAAGGTGGTCAGAACAAGTATGAGGATGATTATAGATAGATTGGAAAAAGATGGATACACATACAAACACAGATGAAGATAAAGATATAGAAAATGATACAGATTGAGAAAGAGAGAAAATGATAGAAAGAGATAGAGATACACTGAGCTAGATCTAGAAATATATACAATGCGAACTCTACAAATAGATATCGCATCAGACAGAACAAGATTGAAATGACTAAATAAATAAATAGATAGAAAGAAGATGAGATAAACCAAATTAGATAGGAAAAGACAGATATACACAGATACACAGACAAGTAGAGAAAGAATGAAAGGAAGGAAGGAAGAGAAAAAACAGAAATTGATAGATACATGTACATACACATTGGTGAAGGTAAAGGTAAGAAGAAAACAATAGATAGATAAAAGAGAGCAAATGAAAGGTAGTGATAGAAAGGACAGATATGCATATAAAGAGGGAGAGACAGAAAGATATTGGTAGAAAGAAAGAGAAAGAAACAGAGATGGAAAGTAACTAATAGACAGTAAGAGACAGATACAAAGAAACAGATAGAATAGAGTTTACTATTGGTGGGACCAGGTGAATGCCCAAAAGGTTTCCAAAGGAGGGTTTCCTGGGCTGAGCCCGTGAGTTCTTTTTCGGATCTGGAGACTTCTGGAGTTTCGGACAGTTCTGGAGATGAGGGACCGAGCAGTAGACATCTGAGAAGTAGGACTATATTTTCTTCCAAAAGGGGTTCTTTTTTAGACAGAGGCAGACGGAGGGGTTTCTCAAGGGGCAGAACGAAAATTTTATTTTTAATATGTCATCTCACCCCTGAAGAGATTTCAGTACTGAATAAAGGCTTGGGTTTTGTTCCCTCCCCCCCATATAGATCCCTCCAGACAAGGATAGATATATTCAAGCTCGTCCGACAGATTAAACTTCGTGTTTTCTTTAAGGACTCTGATGGTTGTGACTCTAGTGGGCCGGAAAAATTACCTCAACGGTTAAAGGGACAGTCTCAGTTTGTTCCACCAATTGCAGATCATAGGATCGATACTTTTGAATATATGGTACTGAAAGACATTGGGGCATTAGAAAAAGAGAAACGGGAGGTTTGGCATAATCTGACCCGTAGAGAGCTTGATGCTCTGTGTGGACTTCAGAATGACAAGGAACGGGTGATAAAACCAGCAGACAAGGGGGGAGGCATTGTGGTATTAGATCGAGCAATGTATGTTCAGGAGGTCCTTAGGCAACTCCGGGATGATACTAGTTACTTACGATTATCTTCAGACCCAACGGATGACATTAAGCGTCTCGTTAAAATTGTTCTGGATGAGGCACGGGAGATGGGGGATACAGATGAGAGTGTCTACAAGGCCCTCCTGGTTACTTCACCACGCATTCCCTTATTTTATATTCTTCCTAAAATTCATAAACAGGTTAGACCTCCCCCCGGACGTCCAATCGTTTCAGGTTGCGGCTCTGTTCTGGAACCATTAGCTATCCCTCTTGACTGTTCTCCAACCAGCTGTTGATCACTTTTGAAGGATACTCGAGATTTTATTACACAGGTTGAGGGCAAGGAGTTGGATAACGATACTGTTTTTTTGACTATGGATGTACAGTCATTGTATACCATTATACCGCATGAAACGGCGAGAATAGTTGTGGAAGACACATTGAGGTCGCAGCACAAACTTCCTTATCAAGTTGAATTTTTGTTACAGCTGTTAGATTTAATTTTGGAAAAGAATTATTTTCAGTTTGACAATTCCTTTTTTTTGCAGATTAAAGGCATTGCTATGGGCTGCTCGACGGCGCCCAGCATCGCCAATTTATTTATGGGTCAATGGGAGGAGAAATACATATTACACGAGTCTAATCCCTTTTTCTCATCTATACTTTGGTACGGAAGATTTATTGATGACTTATATTTTTTGTTCCGGGGCAGTAATCATGTGGAATCTTTTTGTGAATGGCTGAATAACAGGGATCAAAATGTCAAATTTGAATGGCATCATCACCCACACGAAATTCATTTTTTGGATGTTATCACCTATCGGGATGTGAGCAATAGAGTGCAAGTACGAAGTTTTGTTAAGCAAACGGACCACAATTCCTATTTGGAGTTTGGGTCATTCCATCCGTATCTTCTTAAGGCAAATATTCCCTATGGTCAGCTTTTACGCATCAAGCGTAATTCCACCACTATACAGGATTTTGAAAGGGATGGTATGGCACTTTGTCAGCAATTTGTTAACAGACATTACCCACAGCAGGTTGTTATGTCAGCACTCTCACGGGCACGAGCTAGAAATAGAGGTTCCTTGTTCCAATCACAGGATAGAGCCACTGCGAATAGAATTAAATGGGCATTAGAATTTTCCCCGTTAGCCAATAAAATAAAAAAAATAGTAAATCGCCATTGGCCTTTAGTGATGGACATTGAAGGTTGTGCATCACATCCCTTATGAGGTTTTCGATGCACTAGGAGCATACGGGACCGTTTGGTCCGTGCTAAATTAGTTGACACCCCTGCCGAAAGGAATTTACCCTTGGGTAACTTTAAGTGCGGACATTGTGGTGTTTGCAGGAACAGCTGGGAGGGCCAACAATTGGTTATTAAGGACAGGACCATTTTCATTAATCACTTTGCCACATGTCAAACATCTGGTATTGTATATATGATTGAGTGCACCTGCCCATTGCTCTATGTGGGTTGCACCACACGATCACTTAGGACACGTGTATTGGAACACATTTCCCGTATTAAGAATAAAGTTATGGAAGCTCCCCTTACTCAACATTTCCTTTCTCATCAGCATTCTGAAATAGATTTCCGAGTAGCAGTGCTTAGTGTACTGCGAAAGGGTGATCAAAAGGCGCTGTTACAAAAGGAAGCTTTCTGGATACACACGTTACAAACTAAGCATCCGTTGGGTCTGAATTTGGGTCCCTAAATTGCTTTTTATAATTGAGTGTGAGGCACTGTCGTGTTCCCTTTAAGAGGTCTTGGCTAATTTAGGTGGAGGAATATTTATACTGGTTTGTTAGTTTGGGAAGGGCGCGCTAAAGAAGATACAGCCGCCTCATCCTTGGATTGTCCGTGCAAAGCAATAAAGAAGTTAACCGTGCAGGTCTGTTATGAATGTTATTATGTTTTTTCTTTGGTGTTTCAATCGTGGCAGCTATTGAAAGCTATGTATGAATTTATTACTGTTATCAGGCCACGCCCCTGAAGAAGAAGTTTTACGAAATCTGAGCTTGTAACCGGCCCCGGATTGGGTGTACGGCCCGGACTTCGTTCATTTGGCATCTCAACAGGCAACGGACTTCAAGCTGTGGAGTGAAAAGGACGCAGGACATTTTGTGTTGGACTTTTATGGACTTCAGTACATACTGTAGGATGATTAAGCACTTTGGTGCGATGTAAAGGGGTTATACGCTGAAGTGTTCCTGATGTTTAAATAATGTTTGTGAAATTACATGAACAAATGCTGGTAAATATAGTTTAAGTAATTTTTTTCTGTTTCTCCCGTGAGGATTCCTCTCTTTGGTTTGTGCATACTATTTCGGGAGACGCCATTTATCCTTCTTTCTGTTCTCCATGGCCTGGCAGCACGCGAAGTGCTGCGCAAGTCTGCCGGCCTCCGTTGGAGCAAACGGGCAATTTACCCACTGCATTGCTTTCAGGGGGTTCATCCCGCCACGCTCCAGATCCCATCTCCCTCACTGGGAGTCCGGGGGTTAACCCTCGCGGGTCAACCGCCCGGTCAGGCTGCTCGGATGTTTCCTCCCAGACCTGCGGAGAGGAGCGTCCGACATGGCCAGGAAAACGAAACCGAATCCTCTTTCTATATCTATCTCTATAGCTTTCTCTGTCTTGATCTATGTGTATTTTTTTCGATTTGATTTAGTTTTTCTCAGCTTCTTTCTATAAATCTAATAGGTTTCTTTAGTTATTTCTATCTTGTTCTGTCCGAATCTCTATCTGTTTGTAGCATTCACATTCTATTTGTTTCGAGATGGAGCTCAGTTTATCTCTACAGATAGCTTTTTCTATCTGTATAGATGGTGAGTACAAGATATTGGTATACGTCTTGTACTATTTGTTACTTTCTATATCTGTTTCTTTCTGTCTTTCAACCACTATATCTTAATCCAGCTCTTTCTATGTATATCTGCCCTTTCCTAGCTCTTTCTATCTCTAGCTTTCATTTTCTCTCTCTCTCTCTCATCACTTTCTATATACCTTTCTCTATCTATCTTCTTCGCTGAGTATCTTTTCCTATCTGATTTGGTTTTTCTTGGCTTCTTTCTATCTATTTATCTATTTATTTAGTTGTTCTGTCTGAACCTATTTGTAGCATTCACATTTTATATGTTTCTATATCTAGCTCAATGTATCTCTATGAAGCTTTTTCTGTTTCTCTGTGTTTCTTACTGTTTATTTGTTACTTTTTATCACGTTGAGTCTTTCTATAATTACCTATCTGAATCTCTCTCTTTCTATCTGCTTTGCTCTCTCTTTCTATCTCCACCTACTTATATCATTTTCTATATACCTTTCTCTAACTTTCCTCATCTATATGTATCTAGGTGTATCTATACTTTGCTCTTTTTCATCTTCTATCATCTATCTATGTATCTTTCTTTTCTCTTTCTATCATTAGCTTTCAGTATCTTTCCTTCTATATTAATCTCTATTGTTTTCTAGATACCTTTCTTTAACTAGCTTCATTTATGTGTATATTTTTCTCATGGATTTGTTTTTCTCTCCTTGTTTCTAGCTATCTTGTTCTGTCCTACTCCATATCTACTTGCAGCATTTGCACTCTGTTTCTAGGTCTAGCACAGTTGATATCTAAGTAGCCTTTTCTATCCGATTCTCCATCTCTGTCTCTTACTTTCTTTCTATACCTCTCTGTTTCTATCAACTGTACTAGAGCTAGAAACAGAATGTGAAAACTACAACTAGATATAGAGTCAGACCGAAGAAGGGCTGATAAATAAAAAGGAGAGGAAAACAATATTTTTTGAAATAGATACATGCATCTATTAAAGAAATCTATTTAAAAACAATAGAGATAGGTTTAGAAAGAGACAGAAAGTAACAAATAGACAGTAAGAGACAGAACAAGTATGATAGATTGATAGATGATAGATAGATAGAAAAAGAAAAAGAAAAAGAAAAAGAAAAAGAAAAAGAAAAAGAAAAAGAAAAAGAAAAAGAAAAAGAAAAAGAAAGAGCCATTATAAAAGTAGATGTTCATACATACACATTGGTGAAGATATTTAGAGAATAGATGTAGATTTATAGAGATAGACGTAGACAGAGAAAAGGAACACTAGAGATAGAAAGGGCAGATATAAATATAAAGAGATATATACAGAAAGATATTGGTAGAAAGACATCGAAAGAAAGAGATAGAACGTAACAAACATTAAGCGACAGATACAGAGAAACAGATAGAAAAGGCTACATGGAGATCCACTGAGCTAGAGCTAGAAATGCCAACGCTTCAAATAGATATAGATTTGGACAGAACAAGATAGATGGATGGATGGATGGATGGATGGATGGATGGATGGATGGATGGATGGATGGATGGATCGATCGATCGATCGATCGATCGATCGATCGATCGATGGATGGACCGAAAGAAAGGAGAGGGGAAAAGTTAGGAAAAGATTTATATACATACATGTAGATAAAAAAATGTTAAAATGATACAGATATAGGAGAGAAAATGAAAGCTCGTGATAGAAAGAGATAGGAAAGGGCAGATATACATAGAAAGTGATAGATTTAGAGAGAGAGTGGAGGAAAGAAACAGAGATAAAGTAACAAAGACAGTAATACTCCGATACAGAGAAACAGAGAAAAAGGCTACCTACAGATCCACTATGCTAGTGCTAGAAACAGAATGCAAACACTTCAAATAGATGTAGAGTCAGATAGAACAAGATAGATAGCCTTCTATTTGTCTATTTGACTATTTGTAGCGTTCACATTGTTTCTAGCTCTAGCTCAGTTTATGTAGCTTCTATCTGTTTGTTTGTCTATTTGTTACATTCTCTCTCTATCAATTTCTTTCTCTTTCTACCACAATCTCTTTGAATCTCTTTCTATGTATACGTGCACTTTGATAGCTCTTTCTATTGCAAGCTTTCATACTCTCTTTATATATCTATCACTATCGCTTTCTATGTCTTTATCTTCATCTATATCTATTTGATTTGGTTTTTCACAGCTTCTTTCTTTCAATCTAATATGTTACTATCTTGTTCTGTCTGAACCGCTATCTATTTGTAGCGTTCGTAATCTGTTTCCAGATCAAGCTTATCTCTATGTAACTTTTCCTATCTGTCTCCTACTATTTGTTACTTTCTCTCTCTGTCTGTTTCTTTCTATGTCTTTCAACCACTATATCTTAATCTCTCTCTCTCTCTCTTTGTATAGCTGCCCTTTCCTATCTCTTTCTATCTCTAGCTTTCATTTTCTCTCTTTCTATCTGTATCTCTATCGCTTTATATATACCTTTCTCTAACTATCTTCTTTTCTGTGTATCTGTGTATATCTGTCTTTTTCTATCTGATTTGGATTTTCTTGGCTGCTTTCTATCTATTTATCTGTTTATTTAGTTATTTCAATCTTGTTCTGTCTGAACCTATATCTTTGTAGCGGTTTGTAGAGCTCTAGCTCTAGCTCAGTTTATCTCTATGTAGCTCAGTTCTATCTGTTTCTCTCTCTGTGTCTCTTAATGTTTATTTGTTACTTTTAATCTCTGTTTCTTTCTAAGTCTTTCTACAATTACCTATCTGAATCTCTCTCTTTCTATCTATTTGGCTATCTTTCTTTCTCCACCTATCATTTTCTCTCTTTATATATTTCTCTATTGTGTTCTATATACCTTTCTCTAACTTCCCTCATCTGTGTATGTGTGTGTATCTATCTTTTGGTCTTTTTTCATCTTGTTTCTATCCTCTCTCTTTCTCATCTTGTTCTGTTGTGTTTATTTGTAGCATTCACATTCTCTTTCTTGGTCTAGCACAGTAGATCTCTTAGTTTGTTAGTTTCTCTCTTAGTTTGTTAGTTTCTATCTCTTCTCTTTCTATCACTATCAATCGAAATTTCTCTCTTTTTATGTATACCTTTCCTCTCTTTCTATCACTAGCTTTCAGTATCTCGCTTTCTATATTAATCTCTATTGTTTTCAAGATACCTTTCTTTAACTAGCTTCATTTCTGTGTATATTTTTCTCATGATTTTGTTTTTCTCTCCTTGTTTCTAGCTCTAGCACAGTTGATCTGTATGTAGCTTTTTCTATGTGTCTCTCTGTATCTGTCTGTAACTATTTCTTACTTTCTGTCTGTCTGTATCATTCGCTGTCTTTCCACCACTACCTATCTGAATCTCTCACTTTGTATGAATATCTGACCTTTCCTATCTCTTTCTATCTCTAGCCATCATCTTCTCTCTTTCTATATCTAGCTCTATCATTTTCTACTTACCTTTCTCTGTTTTCTCTATGTGCATTTTCATCTATGTGTACAAAGTCTTTCCTAATGTTCTTGTTTTCCCCCTTTCTATCAGTCTATCTATCTCCCTTATTCTGTCCAACTCTATTTGCATTGTTTTTCAATGTCTCTTTGCATTGTTTTTCAATGTCTAGCACAGTTGTTCTCTCTGTAGCCTTCTCAGTCTTTTTCTCTCTGTCTCTTACTGTCTATTTCTTACTTTCTGTCTGTCTGTATTGTTCTATGTCTTCTATCTATCTGAATCTATCTGTTTCTCTGTATATCTGCCCTTTTCTATCTCTTGCTATCATTTTCTCTTTCTATACCTATCTCTATTGTTTTTAAATAGATTTCTATAACTATCTTCATCTTGATAGTTGATAGAAACAACAAGTAAGAGACAGAGATGGAGAAACGGATAGAATAGGCTACTTAGATATCAATTGTGCTAGACTTAGAAACAGAATGTGAATGCTTCAAATAGATAATCAATCTCTTTCTATTTGAAGCATTTGCATTCTGTTTCTAGCTCTAGCACAGTTGATCTGTATGTAGATTTTTCTATGTGTCTCTCTGTATCTGTCTCTTACTATTTGTTACTTTCTGTCTGTCTGTATCGTTCTCTGTCTTTCCACCACTACCTATCTGAAGCTCTCTCTTTATATGAATATCTGACCTTTCCTATCTCTTTCTATCTCTAGCCATCATCTTCTCTCTTTCTATATCTAGCTCTATCATTTTCTATCATTACCTTTCTCTGTTTTATCTATGTGTAAAAAGTCTTTCCTAATGTTCTTGTTTCCCCCCTTTCTATCAGTCTATCTATCTCCCTTGTTCTGTCCAACTCTATATCTATTTGAAGCATTTGCATTGTGTTTCAATGTCTAGCACAGTTGTTCTCTCTGTAGCCCTCTGTCTATTTCTCTCTGTCTATTTGTTACTTTCTTTCTCTGTATTATTCTGTCTTTCCACCATGATCTGTCTGAATCTATCTCTTTCTCTATATATCTTCCCTTTTCTATCTCTTTCTATCTATTGCTAACATTTTCTCTTTCTAGACCTATCTCTATTGTTTTTAAATAGATTTCTATAACTATCTTCATCTACATGTATCTATGTGCATCTAGCTATTTCAAGAGATATTGTTTTTCTCTCCTTTT
Source organism: Eublepharis macularius (assembly GCF_028583425.1). Taxonomy (NCBI): domain Eukaryota; kingdom Metazoa; phylum Chordata; class Lepidosauria; order Squamata; family Eublepharidae; genus Eublepharis; species Eublepharis macularius. The sequence continues at coordinate 136,237,146 of NC_072795.1, forward strand.
TATTTATCAGCCCTTCTTCGGTCTAACTCTTTATCTAGTTGTAGTTTTCACATTCTGTTTCTAGCTCTAGGACAGTTGATAGAAACAGATAGATATAGAAAGAAACAAATAGACAGTAAGAGACAGAGATGGAGAAATGGATAGAAAAGGCTACTTAGATATCAACTGTGCTAGACCTAGAAACAGAATGCGAATGCTACAGGTAGATATGGAGTCAGACAGAACAAGATAGCTAGAAACGAGAGAAAAACAAAATCATTAGAAAAATATACACAAAAATGAAGCTAGTTAAAGAAAGGTATCTAGAAAACAATAGAGATTAATATAGAGAGATACTGAAAGCTAGTGCTAGAAAGAGAAAAGAAAGGAAAGGTATAGAAAGAGAGAGATTTAGATCGATAGTGATAGAAAGAGAAGAGATAGAAACTAACAAACTAAGAGAGATACTGATATATAGAAAGTGATAGTGAATATATAAACATAATCATATCTAGAGATAAAAAGAGATAGGAGATAGATGAAAGAAAGAAAGAAGAAAGAAAGAAAGAAAAACAAAAACATTAGGGAAAGATGGATATACATACACACACCTAGATGCATATAGAGAAAGATACAGATTAATATAGAAAGAGAGAAAATGGTAGCAAGATACAAAAAATAGATAGGAAAGGGCAGATATACATAGAAAGAGATGGATTCATTAGATCTTGGTGGAAAAACATGGAAAGAAAAAGAGATTGAAGTAAGAAATAGTGAGATACAGAGAAACAGATAGAAAAGGCTACATAGAGATCAACTTTGCTAGAGCTGGAAAGAGAATAGAAATGCTTCAAATAGATATAAAGTTGGACAGAAGAAGATAGACAGGGACAGAGAGTGGCCATAGGGAATAAGGGTAATCATGCTGGCCCTTAGGGAATAAGGGAGACAGCGATTCCCCATAGGGAATACTGGAAACCATGCTTGCCCATAGGGAATAATAGAGACAGCCATTGCCCATAGAAAATAATGGAGACAGCGATTTGCCACAGGGAATTAATCTGACAGCGATTCCCCATAGGGAATAATGGAAAGCATGTACCTTAGGGTACAACGGGTACAGCGATAGACCATAGGGAAGAATGGAGTCAGCCATTTCCCTTTGGGAATAATTAAAATGATGCTTCCCCTAAGAAACAATTGAGAGAGTGATTGTCCACAGGCAATAAAGAAAACTAAGCCTGCCAATCCGAAATGATGGGGACAGCGATTGCCCATAGAGAGTAATGGAAATGGTTGCCCTTAAGAAATAATGGAGACAGTGATTGTCCACAGGGAATAATGGAAAGCATGCTTGCCCGTTGGAAATCCTGAAAACAGTGATTGCCCATAATGAGTAATGGACAACAGCGATTGTCCATAGGGAAGAAAGGGGACAGAGAGTGGCCATAGGGAATAATGGAAACCATGCTTGCCCTTAGGGAATAATGGAGACAGCGATTGCCCTTAGGGAATACTGGAAAGCATGCTTGCCCATAGAGAATAATAGCGATTGGCCACAGGAAATAATGGAGACAGGGATTGCCCATAAGGAACGGGAACAGTGAGAGCCCATAGGGAATAATGGAGTCAGCGATTGCCCTTAGAGAATAATGGAAATGATGCTTCCCCTTAAGGAATAATTGAGAGAGTGATTGTCCATTTGCAATAAGGAAAACTAAGCCTTCCAATAGGGAATTACGGGGACAGCGATTGCGTGTAGGGAGTAATGGAAAGGAATAACGGAGACTGTGTTTGTCCATAGGGAATAATGGGGACAGCGATTGCCCATAGTGAATAATGGAAAGCATGCTAACCCATAGGGAATAATGAGAACAGCTTTTGTTCATAGGTAATGAACATGGCATGCTTGCCATTGGAAAACAGCAATTGCCGACAATAATAAAAACAGCTATTGTCCATAGGGACAGTAACTGGCTGTAGGGAATTAAAAACACCACGCTTGCCCATAGGGAATAATGAAAACAAATAGATGTAGAGTCAGATAGAACAAGATAGATAGCCTTCTATTTGTCTATTTGACTATTTGTAGCGTTCACATTGTTTCTAGCTCTAGCTCAGTTTATGTAGCTTCTATCTGTTTGTTTCTCTGTCTCTTGCTGTCTATTTGTTATATTCTCTCTCTCTATCAATTTCTTTCTCTTTCTACCAGGATCTCTCTGAATCTCTTTCTATGTATATGTGCACTTTCCTAGCTCTTTCTATTGTAAGCTTTCATACTCTCTTTATATATCTATCGCTATCGCTTTATCTTCATCTATATATCTATCTTTTTCTATTTGATTTGGTTTTTCACAGCTTCTTTCTTTCGAACCGCTATTTGTAGCGTTCATAATCTGTTTCCAGATCAAGCTCAGTTTATCTCTATGTAACTTTTCCTATCTCTCTGTCTCCTACTATTTGTTACTTTCTCTCTCTGTCTGTTTCTTTCTATGTCTTTCAACCACTATAACTTAATCTCTCTCTCTCTCTCTTTGTATAGCTGCCCTTTCCTATCTCTTTCTATCTCTAGCTTTCATTTTCTCTCTTTCTATCTGTATCTCTAACTATCTTCTTTTCTGTGTATCTGTGTATATCTGTCTTTTTCTATCTGATTTGGATTTTCTTGGCTGCTTTCTATCTATTTATCTGTTTATTTAGTTATTTCAATCTTGTTCTGTCTGAACCTATATCTTTGTAGTGGTTTGTAGAGCTCTAGCTGTAGCTCAGTTTATCTTTATGTAGCTCAGTTCTATCTGTTTCTCTCTGTGTCTCTTAATGTTTATTTGTTACTTTTAATCTCTGTTTCTTTCTGAGTCTTTCTACAATTACCTATCTGAATCTCTCTCTTTCTATCTATTTGGCTATCTTTCTATCTCCACCTATCATTTTATCTCTTTATATATTTCTCTATTGTGTTCTATATACCTTTCTCTAACTATCCTCATCTGTCTGTATATCTATAATTTGGTCTTTTTTCATCTTGTTTCTATCCTCTCTCTCTCTCTCATCTTGTTCTGTTGTGTCTAGTTGTAGCATTCACATTCTCTTTCTTGGTCTACCACAGTAGATCTCTGTGTAGCCTTTTCTATCTGTTTCTCTGTATCTCTCTCAGTTTGTTAGTTTCTATCTCTTCTCATTCTATCACTATCGATCTAAATCTCTCTCTTTTTCTGTATACCTTTCCTTTCTTTTCTCTTTCTAGCACTAGCTTTCAGTATCTCGCTTTCTATATTAATCTCTATTGTTTTCTAGATACCTTTCTTTAACTAGCTTCATTTCTGTGTATATTTTTCTCATGATTTTGTTTTTCTCTCCTTGTTTCTAGCTATCTTGTTCTGTCTGACTCCATATCTACCTGTAGCATTCGCATTCTGTTTCTAGGTCTAGCACAGTTGATATCTAAGTAGCCTTTTCTATCCATTTCTCCATCTCTGTCTCTTACTGTCTATTTGTTTCTTTCTATATCTATCTGTTTCTATTAACTGTCCTAGAGCTGGAAACAGAATGTGAAAACTACAACTAGATATAGAGTCAGACTGAAGAAGGGATGATAAATAAAAAGGAGAGAAAAACAATATCTCTTGAAATAGCTAGATGCACATAGATACATGTAGATGAAGATAGTTATAGAAATCTAGAGATAGGTGTAGAAAGAGAAAATGTTAGCAAGAGATAGAAAGAGATAGAAAAGGGCAGATATACAGAGAAAGAGAGAGATTCAGATAGATCGTGGTGGAAGGACAGAGTAGTACAGACAGAGACAGAAAGTAACATATAAGTAAGAGACAGAGAGAAACAGACTGAGAGAGAGAGAACAACTGTGCTAGACATTGAGAACAACTGTGCTAGACATTGAAACACAATGCAAATGCTTCAAATAGATATAGAGTTGGACAGAACAAGGGAGATAGATAGACTGACAGAAATGAGGAAAACAAGAACATTGGGAAAGACTTTGTACACATAGATGAAAATAGAGAAAGGAAAGTAGATAACGATAGCGCTAGATATAGAAAGAGAGAAAATGATGACTAGAGATAGAAAGAGATAGGAAAGGTCAGATATTCATACAAAGAGAGAGATTCAGAAAGGTAGTGGTGGAAAGACAGAGAACGATACAGACAGACAGAAAGTAACAAATAGTAAGAGACAGATACAGAGAGACACATAGAAAAAGCTACATACAGATCAACTGTGCTAGAGCTAGAAACAGAATGCAAATGCTTCAAAAAGGTGGACAAAAAGGTGGACAAAACAAGTACGATAGATAAGTAGGTAGGTAGGTAGAGAGATAGTGAGATATGTGTAGAGAGAGAGAGAGAGAGAATCAAAAACATTAGAAGAGATATATATATACATAGATACACAGATGAAAATAGAGAAAAATATGTAGAAAGTGATAGTGTATATATAGAGAGAAAATCATAGCTAGAGATAAAAAGAGATAGGAGATAGATGAAAGAAAGAAAGAAAGAAAGAAAGAAAGAAAGAAAGAAAGAAAGAAAGAAAGAAAGAAAGAAAGAAAGAAAAACAAAAACATTAGGAAAAGATGGATACACCTAGATGTAGATAGAGAAAGATACAGATAGATATAGAAAGAGAGAAAATGATAGCAAGATACAAAACATAGATAGAGAGAATGGTTGAAGAATTAATAGATAGAATTTAACAAATAGACAGCAAGAGACAGAGAGAGAATGCTACAACTGAGCTAGAGCTAGAAACAGATAGAATGTGAACAATACAAATAGTCAAATAGTCAAATAGAATGCTATCAGTCTATCTATCGATGTTGTTTTGTCCGACTATATCTAAAAGTGTGTTTCTGGCACTAGAATAGTGGCTCTCTATGTAGCCTTTTCTATCTGTTTTTCCGTATCTTTTTTGGTCTCTGTCTATTTGTCACTTTCTGTTTCTTTCCAAGTCTTTCTATCTGATTCTATCTCTTTCTATGTATATTTGCCCTTTCCTATCTCTTTCTATCACTAGCTTTCATTTTCTTGCCTATATCTGTATCATTTTCTACAAACCTTTATCTATTTTCATCTATGTGTATGTCTATAAATCCTAACTTTTTCCCCTCTCCATCTATCGAGCTTGTTCTCTTACTCTATATCTATTTCAAGCGTTGGCATTTCTAGCTCTAGCTCAGTGGATCTCTATGTAGCCTTTTCTATCTGTTTTTTTTGTATCTGTCTCTCACTGTCTATTAGTTACTTTCCATCTCTTTCTTTCTCTTTCTTTCTCCCAATATCTTTCTGTCTGTCTCTCTTATCTGTCCTTTCACTACCTTTCATTTTCTCTCTTTTATCTATCTATTGTTTTCTACATACCTTTACATACCTTTACATACCTTTACCTTCACCAATGTGTATGTACGTGTATCTATCAATTTCTGTTTTTTCTCTTCCTTCCTTCCTTCCTTTCATTCTTTCTCTACTTGTCTGTGTATCTGTGTATATCTGTCTTTTCCTATCTAATTTGCTTTATCTCGGCTTCTTTCTATCTATTGATCTATTTATTTAGTCATTTCAATCTTGTTCTGTCTGATGCGATATCTATTTGTAACAGTTCGCATTGTATATATTTCTAGATCTAGCTCAGTGTATCTCTATCTCTTTCTATCATTTTCTCTCTCAATCTGTATCATTTTCTATATCTTTATCTTCATCTGTGTTGTGTATCCATCTGTATGTGTATCCATCTTTTCCCAATCTATCTATAATCATCCTCATACTTGTTCTGACCACCTTTTTTCCTATTCGAAGTGTTTTTAGCTCTAGCACAGTTGATCTCTATGTAGCCTTTTCTTTCTGTTTCTCTGTATCTGTTTCTTACTGTCTATTTGTTATTTTATGTCTCTCTGTATCGTTCTCTCTCTTTCTACCACTGTCTATTTGAAACTCTTTCCTATCTCTTTCTCTTTCTAGCTATCATTTTATCTCTTTCTATATCTATCTCTATTGTTTTCTGCTTACCTTTCTATTTTCATCTGTGTATGTATGTGTACAAATCTTGTCCTAATGGTCTTGTTTTTCTCTCTCCTTTCTATTTGAATCCGTCTATCTATCTTGTTCTGACCGACTATAACTATTTGAATCATTCGCATTCTGTTTCTGTCTAGCAGAGTTTATGAAGCCTTTTCTATCCATTTCTCTGTATTTGTCTCTTACCATCTATTTGTTTAATTTCTATTTGTTTAATTTATTTCTGTCTTTCCACCACTATCTATCTGAATCTATCTATTTCTCTGTATATCGCTGTATATCTATCTCTGTATAACCCTTTCCTTCTAGCTATCATTTTCTATCTTTCTATATCTATATTGTTTTAAATAGATTTCTATAACTATCTTCCTCTATATGTATCTATGTGTATCTGTTTCAAATGATATAGCTCTAGGACAGAGCTAGGATATAGCTCTGTGTATAGCTCTAGCACAGTTGATAGAAACAGATAGAGATAGAAAGAAACAAATAGACAGTAAGACAAAGATAGATAGAAAAAGATAGAAAAGGCTGTGCACCTCTGCTACACCAAAAAAAAAAAAACAGAATGCATATTCTACAAGAAGATATGGAGTCCGACAGAACAAGATTGATAGGAAAGAAATACAAAACCAGAAAAATATACACATAAATGAAGATAGTTAGCGAACGGTATATGGAAAACAATAGAGATAAATATAGAAAGAGAGAAACCGAAAGCTAGTGAGAGAAAGAGAAAGGTAGATAGTGATAGAAAGATGTAAAAACAGAAGAGACAGAAAGTAGCAAACAGTAAGAAAGATACAGAGAAGCAGAAAAGGCTACACAGAGATCTACTGTGCTAGACCAAGAAAGAGAATGTGAATGCTACAAATAGAGAGACAGAACAAGATGGATAGACAGACAGACAGAAGAAAAACAAACACAGTAGCAAAAGATAGATACGCATAGATGAAGAAAGTTAGAGAAAGGTAACGATACAGTTAGAGAAAGTAGAGAAAGTTAGAGAAAGTAAATGATACAGATGAATATAGAAAGAGAGAAAATGATAGGTAGAGATAGAAAGAGATAGGAAAGAGCAGCTATACATAGAAAGAGATAGATTGAGATAGATAATGTTAGAAAGACTTGAAAGAAACAGAGATTGAAAGTAACAAATAAACCGTAAGAGACACAGAGAGAGAAACAGATAGAAAAAGTGGCATAGTGATATATTCCACTAGATCTAGAAACATAGAATGCGAACGCTACAAACAGATATACATTCAGACAGAACAAGATTGAAATAGGAAGAAGCTGAGAAAAACCAAATCAGATAGAAAAAGATAGATATACATAGATACACAGAGAAGAAGATAGTTATAGAAAGCGGTAGAGACAAAGAGAGAAAATGAAAGCTAGAGAAAGGAAAGGGCAGATACGCATAGAAAGGTACATTAAGATAGTGGTAGAACGATATAGAAAGATAGAGATCACATAGAAAGGTAGAGTAACAAAGAGTACGTATAGACAGAAATGGATAGAAAAAGCTACATAGAGGTAAACTGAGCATGAGCTGGAAATAGATTGTGAACGCTCCAAATAGAGGTTCGGACAGCACAAGCTAGAAATAACTAAAGAAACAGATTATAAAGAAAAGCTGAGAAAAAACAAAATCAAATAGAAAAAGATAGATACACAAAGATGGAGATACAGGTACATAGAAAGCGATAGAGTTAGATATAGAAAGAGAAAATGAAAGCTCACGGTGATAGAAAGAGATCTATGTAGCTGCATGTATATGTAGGAAGATTCAAAGAGCTAGTGGTAGAAAGACAGAAAGAAATGGATAAAGATCGAATGTAACAAATAGACAGTAAGAGATGCACAGAGAGAAACAGATAGAAGAAGCTACATAGAGATAAATTGAGCTAGCACTAAAAACAGAATGTGAACGCTTCAAATAGGCGTTCAGACAGAACACGATAGAAATAACTAAACAGATAAATAGAAAGAAGCTGAGAAAAAACAAATCAGATAGAAAACGATAGATACACATCGATGAAGATGGATGTATATACGTCTCGTACTATGTGTTCATACTTTCTAGCTCTATCTGTTTCTTTATATATCTTTCTACCACTACCTATCTTAGTCTCTTTCTATGCCTATCTGCCCTTTCCTCTCTCTCTCTCTCTAGCTTTCATTTTCTCTCTCTCTCTCTCTTTCTGTCACTTTCTATATACCTTCTTCTCTGTGTATGTACATCTGTCTTTTTCTATCGGATTTGGCTTCCTCCTATTTATCTGTTATTTAGTTATTTCAATCTTGTTCTGTCTGAACACTATAGCTATATCTATTTGTAGCGTTTGTATTCTATATGTTTCTAGATCTAGCTCAGTGTATTTCTATGCAGCTTTTTTGATCTGTTTCTCTCTGTCTCTTGCGGTCTATTTGTTACATTCTATCTCTCAATTTCTTTCTATGTCTTTCTACCACTGTCTCTTTCTATGTGTATGTGCACTTTCCTATCTCTTTTAACTAGCTTTCATTTTCTCTTTCTTATCTATATCGCTTTTTATGTCTTTATCTTCATCTATATCTTTTTCTATTTGATTTGGTTTTTCTCAGCTTCTTTCTACCAATCTTTCTTTCGTTATTTCTATCTTGTTCTGTCTGAACGTCTATTTGTAGCATTCGCATTCTGTTTCTAGATCTAGCTCATTTTATCTCTATGTAGCTTTTTCTATCTTTCTATACGTATTGTACTATTGGTTCTCTATCTGCCCTTTGGTATTTCTATTTACAGCTTTCATTTTCTCTTTCTATATCTAGCTCTATCTCTATATATGTGTCTCTAACCATCTTCCTCTCTGTGTAGCTGTCTTTTTCTATCTGATTTGGTTTTTCTCGGCTTATTTCTACCAATATTTCTTTAGTAATTTCTATCTTGTTCTGTCCGAACCTCTATTTGTAGCATTGGCATTCTATATGTTTCTAGATCTCACTGTAGCTTTTTCAATCTCAGTCTCTTACTGTTTATTTATTACTTTCTATCTCTATCTGTTTCTTTCTGTCTTTCTACAATTATCTATCTGAATCTCTCTTTCTATGTATCTACTTTGCTATCGCTTTCGATCTCTACCTATGATTTTCTCTTTTTCTATCATTTTCTGTATACCTTTCTCTAACTTTCTTCATCTATGTGTATCTATTGTTTGCTAATGTTCTTTTCCTCATCCTGTTTCTGTCTGTTTGTCTGTCTGTCTAGCACTATAGCTCTTTGTAGCATTCACATTTTCTTTCTTGGTCTAGCACAGTCTAGCACTCTTTGTAGCATTGCCTGTTTTTCTGTATCTGTCTCTTACTGTTTATTTGTTACTTTCTATCTCGATCTCTTTCTTTCAATGTCTTTCTATCAGTAGCTATCTGAATCTATCCCTTCTATCCATACCTTTCCTTTCTTTTCTCTTTCTATCTCTAGCTTTCAGTTTCTCTCTTCCCATATCGATTTCTATTGTTTTCTATATACCTATCTCTAACTATCATCATCTATGTGTATATTTCTCTCTTTTATCTCCTTGGCTCTATCTATCTTGTTCTGTCTGACTCCATATCTACTTATCCATGTCTATCTACCATATCTACTATATCTCCCATTCACATTCTGTTTCTGCACAGTCGATATCTAAGTAGCCTTTTCTGTCTGTTTCTCTATCACTGTCTCTTACTGTCTATTTGTTTCTTTCTATATCTATATGTTTCTATCAACTGTCCTAAAGCTAGAAAAAGAATGTGAAGACTTCAAATGGGATATAGAGTCAGACCGAAGAAGATAGATTGATAAAAAGAAAGGAGAGAAAAACAATATCCTTTGAAATATATCTATTTCAAAGATACACATAGATATAGCTGACGATAGTTACAGATCTTTCAAAAACCAATAGGTATAGATATAGAAAGATACAGAAAGATATAGATATAGAAAGATAGAAAATGATAGCTACAATTTGCAGCCACAGTTTTTCTTTTTAATAAAGCTTGCCAATTCAAGTAACTTATTCTTGACTCCATTTTTACTGCAGCCGGAAAAAAAACTGTCCTAGAGCTAGAAACAGAATATGAAGACTTCAAATGGATACAGAGTCAGACAGAAGAATGCTTCAAATAGATATAGAGTTGGACAGAATAAGGGAGCTGGACTGATAGCAAGGGGAAAAGCAAGAACATTAGGAAAGACTTCATACACATAGATGCACTTAGATGAAAATAGAGAAAGGTAACTAGAAAATGATAGAGCTAGATATAGAAAGAGAGAAAATGATGGCTAGAGATAGAAAGAGATAGGAAGGCCCAATATTTTTCTGTATATATATATCTGCCCTTTCTATCACTAGCATCCCTTTTCTCTTTTTATATCTATCTTTATTGTTTTCTACATACCTTTCTCGAACTATATTCACCAATGTCTATATATGAGCAGAGCGAGAGAGAGAGATTCAGATAGGTAGTGGTGGAAAGACACAGAATGATACAGACAGAAAGTAAAAAAATAGACAGTAAGAGACAGAAAGAGAGACACAGAAAGAAAAGACTAGAGAGATCAACTGTGCTAGAGCTAGAAACAAATTTGAAGCACATTTGAAGCACACGTTTCAAATGGAAAAAAGTTGGACAGAACAAGTATGATAGATGATAGATGATAGATGGATGGATCATTAGATAGATAGATAGATAGATAGATAGATAGATAGATAGATAGATAGATAGATAGATAGATAGATAGATAGATAGATAGATAGATAGATAGATAGATAGATAGATAGATAGATAGATAGATAGATAGATATAGATAAAAAACATAAACATTAGAAAAAGATGGATGCACATATAAACTCCATAGATGAAGCTAGAGAAAGATAGTTAGAGAAAGGTATATAGAAAACAATACAGAAAGAGAGAAAATGATAGTAAGAGATAGAAAGGGCAGATATATAGAGAAAGAGATAGATTCAGATAGTGTATAAAAGGCTGTCGTTAGAGCTACAAACAGAATGCATATGCATCAAATGGAAAATAGTTGGACTGAACAAGTATTATAGATGGTAGATGACAGATGATAAGTGATAGATGATAGATGATAGAAAGAAAAAGAAAAAAAAGAAAAAGTAAGAAAGAAAGCCATATAAAAATAAATGCTCATATATACACATTGGTGAAGATAGTTAGAGAAAGGTATGTAGAAAACAATGGCGATAGATATAGAAAGAGAAAAGGAACACTAGTTATACATATAAAGAAAGTTATACATATACATATATACATATATACAGAAAGATATTGGTAGAAAGACATAGAAAGAAAGAGAGAGATAGAAAGGTAACAGACATTAAGCGACAGATACACTTCAAATAGATGTAGCGTCAGACAGAACAAGATAGATAGATAGCCTTCTATTTGTCTATTTGACTATTTGTAGTGTTCGCATTGTTTCTAGCTCTAGCTCAGTTTATGTAGCTTCTATCTGTTTGTTTGTCTATTTGTTACATTCTCTCTATATCAATTTCTTTCTCTTTCTACCACTATCTCTCTGAATCTCTTTCTATGTATATGTGCACTTTCCTAGCTATTTCTATTGCAAGCTTTCATACTCTCTTTATATGTCTATCGCTATCGCCTTCTATGTCTTTATCTTCATCTTTATCTTTTTCTATTTGATTTGGTTTTTCACAGCTTCTTTCTTTCAATCTAAAATGTTGCTATCTTGTTCTGTCTGAACCTATATCTATTTGTAGTGTTCGCAATCTATCTGTTTCTAGATCAAGCTCAGTTTATCGCTAATGTAACTTTTTCTATCTTTCTGTCTCATACTATTTGATACTTTCTCTCTCTGTTTCTGTCTTTCAACCACTATATCTTCATCTCTCTCTCTCTTTGTACACCTGCCCTTTCCTATCTCTTTCTATCTCTAGCATTCATTTCCTCTCTTTCTATCTGTATCTCTATCGCTTTCTATATACCTTTCTCTAACTATCTTCTTTTCTGTGTATGTGTGTCTTTTTCTATCGGATTTGGATTTTCTTGGCTGCTTTTTATCTATTTATCTGTTTATTTAGTTATTTCAATCTGTTCTGTCTGAACCTATATCTTTGTAGCGTTCACATTCTATCTCTATCTCTAGCTCCGTAGTGAGCTATAGAGAGAGAAAGAGAGAGAGAATCAAAAACATTAGAAAAAAATATACATAGATAAACTTAGATGAAGATAGTTAGAGAAAAATATATAGAAAGTGATAGTATATATACAGAGAAAATCATATCTAGAGATAAAAAGAGATAGGAGATAGATGAAAGAAAGGAAGAAAGAAAGGAAGAAAGAAAGAAAGAAAGAAAGAAAGAAAGAAAGAAAGAAAGAAAGAAAGAAAGAAAGAAAGAAAGAAAGAAGAAGATAGATAGGGAAACAGAGTGGCCATAGGGAATAATGGAAATCATGCTGGCCCTTAGGTAATAATGGAGACAGCGATTGCCCTTAGGGAAGACTGGAAACCATGCTTTCCCATAGGGAATAACGGAGACAGCCATTGCCCATAGAAAATAATGGAGACAGCGATTTGCCACAGGGAATTAATCTGACAGCGATTCCCCTTAGGGAATAATGGAAAGCATGCTTTCCCTTAGGGTACAATGGGTACAGCGATAGACCATAGGGAAGAATGGAGCATTTCCCTTTGGGAATAATGAAAATGATGCTTCCCCTAAGGAATAATTGAGAGAGTGATTGTCCATTTGCAAAAAGGAAAACTAAGCCTTCCAATAGGGAATTACGGGGACAGCGATTGTGTGTAGGGAGTAATGGAAAGGAATAACGGAGACAGTGTTTGTCCATACGGAATAATGGGGACAGCGATTGCCCATAGGGAATAATGGGAACAGCTTTTGTTCATAGGTAATGAACATGGCATGCTTGCCATTGGAAAACAGCAATTGCCGACAATAATAAAAACAGCTATTGTCCATAGGGAATTATGGGGACAGTAACTGGCTGTAGGGAATTAAAAATACCATGCTTGCCCATAGGGAATAATGAAAACAACACTTGCCCATAGGGAATAATGAAGACAGTGATTGACCTTAGGCAATAATAGAAATGATGCTTGCCAGTGGGGAATAATGGAGAAAGGGATTGCCCATTGGGAATAATGCAAACCATGCTTGCCCCTTTGGAATAAGGGATACAGCAATTGCCTACCGGAAATAATGGAAATCATAGGGTGTCATTGAGAAAGGGATTCCCCTAGAAAATACTGGAAACCATGCTTGCCCTTAAGGAATAACGGAGACAGCGGTTGCCGTCAGGGAATAATGTAAACGATGTTTGCCCATAGGTAATAATGGGGACAGCGAATGCCCATAGGAAATAATGCAAACCAAGCTTGTCCATAGGGAATAATGGGGACTATGATTGGCCATAGGGAATAACGGAAAGCATTCTTGCCCTGAGGTAATAATGGGGACAGAGAGCGGCCATAGAGAATAATGGGGAGAGCGATTGACCATACTGAATAATGAAAATAACGAATGTCCCTTGGGAATAATGCGGACAGTGAGTGACCTTAGGGAATGATGTAAAACATGCTTGCCCTTAGGGTATAATGGGAACAACAATTGCCCTTTGGGAATAATGGAAGAAATACTTGCTCTTAGGGAATAATGAAAACAGCAATTGTCCCTAGGCAACAATGCAGATAGTGATTGCCCACAGGGAATAATGGAAACCATACTCTCCCATAGGGAATAATGGAGACAGCGATTCCCCTTACGGAATTGCTTTCTTGCCCATAGGAATAATGGAAATCATGCTTGCCCATAGGGAATAATGAAGACAACGATTGCCCATAAAGAATGATGGGAACAGCGACGACCCTTTGGAAATAATGGGAAGAGAGATCGTTCATAGGGAGAAATGAAAAGCATTTGTCCATAGGGAATAATGGAAACAGAAATTGACCACAGGGAATACTGAAAACAGCGATTGTCCACAGGAAACAATGGAGCCAGAGAATAGCCTAAGGGAACAAAGGAAACTAAGTTTGCCCATAGGGAAGAATGGGAACAGCAATTGCCCATAGGGAATAATGGAAAACATGCTTGCCCTTAGGGAATAATGAAAACAACATTTGTCCAGAGGGAATAATGCAAACGATGCATGTCCCTAGGGAATTATGGAGACAGCGATTGCCCATTGGGAATAATGGAAACCATGCTTCCCTATTGGGTATAATGGAGACAGCCCATAGGGAATAATGGAAAGCATGCTTCCCTATTGGGTGTAATAGAGACAGCGATAGGCCATAGGAAACCATGGAAACCATGCCTTCCCATGCGGAATAATGTGGACAGCAATTACCTATAGGGAATCATGGAAAGCATGCTTGGCCTTAGGGAATAATGTAGACAGCGATTGCCCAAAGGGAATACTGGAAACCATGCATGCTATAGGAAATAATGGAGACATTATTGCCCATAGGGAATAATGGAGACAGCCATTGACCACAGGGAATTCACTGGACAGCGATTCCCCTAGAAAATAATGGAACCCGTGCTTGCCCATAGGGCATAATGGGAAGTACGCTTGCCCATAGGGAATAATGGAAAGAATGCTTGCCCATAGGGAATAATGTAAACTGCAATTGCCCGTAAGGAATAATGGAGATAGGGAATTCCCATAGGGAATAATGGAAATCATGCTTTCCCATATGGAATAAAGCAAACATGAATTGTTGTTAGGGAATAATAGGAACAGATTTCATTCATAGGGAAAAATGGAAAGCATGTTTCCCCATAGGGAATAATGAAAACAGCGAATGTCCCGAGGGAATAATGGAGAGAGTGATTGACCATACTGAATAATGAAAATAATGATAGTCCTTTGGGAATAATGGGGACAGCGAATGTCCACAGGGAATAAAGGAAAACATGCTGGCCCTTCGGGAATAATGAAAACAACACTTGACCTTATGCAACAATGGAAACGAAGCTTGTCAATAGGGAATCGTGGAGAAAGAGATGGACCATAGGGAATAATGGAGACAGCGTTTGCCCATAGGGAATACTGGAAACCATGCTTGCCTATATGGAATAATGGAGACAGCCATAGCCCATAGGGAATAATGGAGATAGTCATTGCACACAGGGAATTAATGAGACAGTGATTGCTCATAGGAAATAATGGTAAGCATGCTTGTCCTCAGGGAATAATGGGAACAGTGATATCTCATCGGGAATAATGGAGAATAGGGAATAATCATAGGGATATCTCGTAGGGAGTAATGGAAAGATGCTTGCCTAGAAGGAATAATGGGGAAAACGATTGTCTATAGGGAATCATGGGCATAGGAAATTGGGTAATAATGAATAGGCAATAGGGAATAACGAAAACATTGATTGCCTATAGGGAATAATGGAGACAGCGATTGTCCATAGGAAATAATGAAAACAGTGATTGTCCAAAGGGAATAATGGGGATAGAAATTGGCCAGAGGAAATAATGGAAATCTTGTCTGCCCCTAGGGAATAATGGAGACAGCGATTGGACATAGAAAATACTGGAAACCATGCTTGCTCATTCGAAATAAAGGAGACAGTGATTGGCGGTACTGGGGACTCTGCCCCTCTTTTGGCCACACAACCCCTGAGGAGGCCGCCATTCACTTCAGGAAAAGATCTCCCAACCCTAGGAAAAGGAGGCGTCTTTACATCCTCCCCTTTCCTACCAGCTCTGCCCTGGTGCCCAACCCCTCAGCCCTCAGGGTGAGGCCCAACACCGTGGCCAGATTTGGCCACAACCCTCCGATTACACTCTCCCTCTGACCTTCCAGGGGTATGTTGGCCATTCGTTCCCCCAAACTTGCCCCTTTCTGTGCACTGCACATTGTGGGCTGGTTGTTGATTGGCCCCAGCCTCCAAGGTTGGCCCCTGCTTCAGGTGGCTCCAGGTGGTGGGGCAGAGCCAACCCATGGCTCCAACTGGTGGCTGGCCCACCCTTGCTGTGGCTCATCTCTACTCCCTGCCACCTTGTTACAGCTGTTCGACACCTGTGGGAACCGCGGTGTGGCCTGGCTTGCTGGTGGGGTTCCAATAGGCACACCTCTCCAAACTGCTGTTGGGGCTTTTGCTGCTTGTGCTGCTTCTCCTGCCCTTTGCCAATTTGGTTTAGTGATTAAGAGTGCAGGAGTCTAATCTGCAGAACATCGCCTCCACGATCGGGGCTGCCCTGAGGGAATGGGCTCCCACAAGACAGGTTTCCTGTGGTTTCATGGTCACTGACGCAGGAAGAAACATGCTGGTGGTCCTGAGAGTGGCATCCCTAGATGACATGGTTTGCCTGGTCCAGAAACTGCCCCTAGTTATGATGGATGCTGTGGGGCTAGGGAGCAACATCAAAGCCACAGAGACCAATCGAAGTTGTCGATGCACACATTGCTGGACAGCTGTCAGTGCCTCTCAGCCTACTTCTCACACATCATCAAGTCTTTGCGTGAGCTGCTCCAGAGGCAGGGGGAGGGGGAACACGAGCACCACCTCTTCCAGGACACAGCCACCCACTGGAACTCCACCTATGATACAGTGAGTCACCTGGAGGATCAGAAGAACCCTGTTCAGGACATAATGTCCTCGGTGCCAGTCTTGCAGGGGAAAGAGTAGCTCAGCTTCAGCTCAACGGACTGGCTAGCCCTCTCTCAGATGGTCCGTGCCCTGAGGCCATTCAATGACACCACGAGCTCCTGTGTGTCTACCAGTCCTCTCTTGGGCAGATCACCCCTCTGATCCATGGCCTGGACCAGGTCCTGGACAAAGAAATGGAAGAAGAGGACCAGCTTCTCCACAGGGTCAGGGACTTGGTTGTGAGGTTGCAGGCATGCTTGGCCAACCGCTTGCATCTTCTGTGCAAGGCGGACCCATACAGATTGGTCTGCATATGTGGCCCTCATATCAAGGGCAGCATAACATAGCCATGCGGCTGAGAGACCTCCACCAGTGGGCGAAGCTCCTGCATCGAGCAGTGCGCAAGCTCCGGTCCCAGTGAGCGGAGGGGAGGGAAGAACGTGTGGGCAAGGGGATGGAGGGGGAGGAGAGGGTGGTAGTGGTGCCCAGCTCGCTCCATGAAGACCAATCCCCATTCTGGTCCTTGGTGGCGGGCTGGGCAGTTGGTGGCAATGGGGATGGGACTTCCGTTGTGTCGGAGGACTCGGTGGAGGCCATAGTCAGAGAGTATCTATCGGAGTCTCCGAAACCTTCCCACTGCAGCCCCTTAGAGTATTGGGTAGTAAAATCTGCCGTTTGGCCGGACCTCTCAACGGTGGCCACCAATAACCTCTTCTATCCCACATGTCACCGAAATGTTCCCCGGGCTGCACAGGCAGCACAACATAAGCAGCCCGGATGAGGACAATCCAGGAGAGCAATGTGTAGCTGAATACTGGTGTGGAGCAGCGGAGGCTGTCACCAGCAACACTTACCTGCCAGCATGTTTCTTCCTGCATTGGTGACCATGAAGCTGCACGAAACCTGTCTCATGCAAGCCCATTCCCTCAGGGAAGCCCCGATCATGGGGGTGATGTTCTTGCCTATATGATCCTCATCCATGCCTGCAGGATAAGCACTCTATAGCCCAGCACCAAGGGGGCCACCTCCTCTGGGGATCCGAACTCTCCCTGGGGCGGCGGAGATCCCCGGTTGCCACCAGTGTGCTGTAATGGTGAGGTAGTCGTGATGACGGCCGCTCCAGAGGTCTGCCGTAAAGTGGACAGTCTGTTTTTGGGTACCTTTCAGTTCCCTCATGACCCTTGCTTTCACAGCCTGGTAGAGGGCGGGCAAGACTCACCGTCCAATGGCCCTGCGTGATGGCACTGAGAACCAGGGAGCGAATTGACACAACAGCCTCCTAAAGCCCACACCTTCCATGATGGCTAACGGGAGTCAGTCCAATGAGATCATCTCCACCACCGCTTCAGTGTACGCTGCCTGAGCCCTCCCCCTGACTCATGCTGGCCATTGTCAGAGACCCAGAGGGAACAACCTCCTGGAGGGTAGCCTTCCTAGCCGTACCACTCCCACCCACAGCATGCTCATGGCCAGTCTTCTTGCTAGCCATCGACTCATGTCCCCCTCCCTCTTCTCTCTGCTCTGGACTTCTCACCCACCTGCCAGGTGGTTCGCGCAGCGGCAGAAGCGAAATGCCCGGATGGTGCCTCTGCATATGCTTGCGGAGAGCAGATGAAGACAGGTGCTTAGGGTCAGTTCCCCTATGCACCGTCACCTCGCAGTGAAAGCACCGTGCCAAGCAAGCGTCATGGGGAAGGACTTGAAAGTGGCTCCAAACTTAGTCGACAGGAGGTGTTTCAGGAGATTAAAGAGATGACTTCCGTAGCATTGAGCTAGATGGTGAAGAGGGAGTAGGGGGTGTGCTGCAGAAAGGAAGAGTCCCTGGAGTTTCTGAGGCAGAGGACTGGGATGATGCTCCAAACCCTGCCCACTCCTCCTCAGATCCCACCTCCTCCGCAAACAGCTTCTCCAGGTCCACTCCTGCCGGCGTAGGAGAGAACACTTCTGCCTCCACCACAGGCTTTGTGGACGGATCTGTAGTGCGAGACTCTGCTGCTGGACAGACTTCCCCCCCAGAATTCCTGTTGCCTGCCTCCAACAGGCCACATACTCTGCCCTTTTCCCCATTATTCCCTAGGGGCAAACATGGTTTCCATTATTTCCTATAAGCGATCGCTGTCTTATTAATTCCCTGTGTGCACTGGCTGTCTCCATTATTCCCTATGGGCAAAGTCTGTCTCCATTATTCCATATAGGCAAGCATGGTTTCCAGTATTCCCTATGGGCAAATGCTGTCTCCATTATTCCCTATGGGCAAGCATGATTTCGATTATTCTCTATGGTCCATCTCTTTCTCCATGATTCCCTATTGACAAGCATCGTTTCCATTATTGCCTAAGGGCAAGTGTTGTTTTCATTATTCCCTAAGGGCAAGCATGTTTTCCTTTATTCCTTCTGGACATTCGCTGTCCCCATTATTCCCAATGGACAATCATTATTTTCATTATTCAGTATGGTCAATCGCTCTCTGCATTATTCCCTAGGGACATTCGCTGTTTTCATTATTCCCTATGGGGAAACATGCTTTCCATTTTTCCCTATGAACGAAATCTGTTCCTATTATTCCCTAATGACAATTCATGTTTGCATTATTGCATGATGTTTGCATTATTGCATGATTTCCATTATTCCCTACGGGGATTCCTTATCTCCAAACTTTGAATGAGCTTCTAGGCCCCTCCAGCCACTGCCTCCATGTAGTAAGAGCAAGTTTAACAGCAAATGCTTCTTTTCCTCACACGCTCCAGTTGCGTTCTGCAGCAGTAAATTTCTTGGATAGATAGGCACAAGGGCGGAGTTTGGCTTCTGCGTCAGGTTGTAGCAACACCTCGCCCCGTTGCCATGTCGCTGGAGTTGTCTTGCACAATGAACTTGCGGTATTCATCTGGGTGCTGCAGCATGGGCTCCAAGATGAATTTTAATTTCAGCTTTTCAAACGCTTGCTGACACTCTGGGGTCCACTGTAATTTGGCTTGGGTTTTTTTCTCTTGTCCCCCCCTTTCCCTTGGTTTTTAATAAGTCCGTCAAAGGCAGAGGTATTTGGGTGAAGTTTTCTATAAACAATTTGCCAATTTCTATAGAACTTGGCAAATCCCAGGAAAGATTGCAATTGCTTTCTCGCTTGGGGTGCTTCCCACCCCTCCAGTGCCTGTACCTTAGCTGGGTCTATTTTTAGTCCTTGACTAGATATACGGTAGCCCAGGTAATCCAACTCCTCCTTGTGAAATTCACACTTGGACTGTTTGACAGGCAACTTATGCTTGATTAGGGTGCTTAACACTTTCCGGACCAGTTCAACATGTGATTCCTTATCCGCCGTGTAGATAAGAACGTCATCAAGGTAAACAACCACCCCTTTGTACAGGTATTCATGGAGCACTTCATGAATAAGCGTCATGTATACAGCTGGGGCGCCTTTAAACCCGAACAGCATGCCTAATTATTCAAATCATCCTAAGGGCGTGTTAAAAGCGGTCTTCCATTCATCCCCTTCCTGTATTCTAATGCGGAAGTATGCATCTTTTGAATCCAGTTTTGAGAAGACTTTGCCTTGAGCTACTACGCTGAGCAGATCTCGAATCAAAGGCATTTGACATGGAAACCACATTGATGCCTCTAAAATCTGTGCATAGTCTCAACCCCCCATCCTTCTTTTTGACAAACAAAACTGGGGCAGCATGCGGGGAGCTGGCTGGCCGGATAAACCCCCTCTCCAAATTTTTGTCTATGAACTTCTGTAGCACCTGGCGCTCCATTGGGCTCATGGAGTACAGTTTGCCCTTGGGTAATTTCTCTCCGGGAATCAGTACAATGGCACAGTCAGTGTTGCGGTGGGGGGGAAGCTCATCCGCCTCCTTTTTGCTGAACGCTAGGCTGAGATCCCTGTTCTCCCAGGGGATGGTTTTCTCCTTCTCCTCTGCTAGTAAGGCGACGTTCAGGGAGGAGGGAGGTGTCCCGCCCCACTCCCTCATCCACGCATGTGCACCGCTCGGACTTCCTTTGAATACGATAGCCCGCCCCAACCATTTGATGTAGGGGTCGTGGTCTCCTAGCCAGCAGCTACCCAGGATCAGAGGGTATTTAGCTGCATTGCTGACTACGTAGGGAAGGGTCTCCCAGTGCTTCCCCATTCCCGTGGGCATGGGTTCGGTTTGAAAGGGGGCCGGACTCATGCTTGACCCGTCCATGTGTTCAAAAACTACTGGATCCTCCAGTTCATGGGTTTTCAAGCCTAATCCAATTACTAGGGCGGGCGAGATGATATCTCGGGAGCACCCAGAGTTTATGAGGGCTTGTATTCGCACATGAGTCCCTCGTTCAGGTTTTACAAGCACTATGGGCATGAACAATATGGCCCCTCTTTCTCTTACCTCGGAAGGGGTGGATTTGGTGACCTGCCGCGGATGCCCTTTTACAGCAAGTACCTTTCCTGGTGGGGCAGGTACCTCACCTTTAGGGGCAGCCAATTCCTCAGCTTCCAATCCGGTATCCTGCTTACCTCGCCTTATGGGGGCCTTGTGTTCCTCTTTCGGGGCTTGTGGTGCCGGTATGGGTCTTGGAGCTCCTCTTCCTGGAGGGGCTTTCAGGGGACATTGAGCTGCGAAATGTCCAATATTTCCACACTGGAGACATAAGCCCTGCTTCCAGCGAGTGTCCCGCAGTTCTCTGCCTGGCCCCAGTTCTCCTGGGGTGGGCCGGCCACGGGTAGGTAGGTTGGCTCGGCTCGTCCCTGAGAGTTGGTGTTGTTTTACCCGGCGGACTACCTGGGGGCAGTTTTCGACCTCGCAGGCCAGTTGCACCCAGCCTAGGAGGGTGGGTGGATCATCCTCCATCAGGGCCCGATCTAATAGTTCGGGATTCATTCCGTTCCTGAACAGTTCCTTCTTGACTTCTTCATGATAGGTTGGGCATTTGGCGGCGAGTTGGCAGAACTCGGCGGCATAGTCCCTCGCCGGCTGGGAGCCCTGCCGTATGGCCCGGAGCTTCGTGCAGGCTCTCTCCCCCTCCATGGGGTCCTCATATTGGGGTTGTAACGCCATGTGCTGAATCATTAATCCTGCTGTAACTCAATGTCAGTTTACCCGTCAGTGACTCAGTGTCAGTTTACCCGTAACTCAATGTCAGTTTACCCATCAGTGACTCAATGTCAGTTTACCCGTGTTATAACCATTTCTCTTACAGGCTTTCACGGGTATTAAAGGAAACCATACTTTCCAATAGGGACTAATGGGGACAGCGATTACCCATAGTGAATAATGGCAAGCATGCTTGCCCATAGGGAATAATGGGAACAACGGTTGTTCATAGGTAATAATGGCAAGCATGCTTGCCCATTGGAAATAATGAAAACAGTGGACTTCCGGTTCGGGATCCATGAAGGTCTAACGCAGCTCTAATTGTGGAGCTGACCGGGCTGCCGTTTAAGTGGCCGGCGGGGCAAAATCCAGCCCGCGGCCGACTGTTCTCAGGCGGAGAACAGGCATAGAATGCTCAAGCACCTCAGGGCGCGTTGATCTCAGGCGAGGGGGGGTCCTACGCAACGGACCCTCTCCTGTCTCTTGAGGTCCCACCCTAAGACAGGTCGGCTATAATCTCTGCGGCAGTCCTGGTGCCAATGCGGTTGGCATAAGACCTACATGCCCAAGCTTCAACATGGGAAGGAAGAGTGGATGGGAATCTAAGACTGAAACAGCGATTACAACCCAAGGAAAGTGAATGAGAAGGTAAAGATCACTATCTCTTGAAACGGGACAGATTACTAAAAGTAAAGAAGAATTAAAGCAGACTTTTAAACTGCAACAGACTAAGCATAAGGAGGGGAGGACCCGGCAAGAATTATATTAGAAAAAGGACTAAGTTAAAAGAAGTTATTAAAGAAATTGGACTATTGTTTTGAATACCTGTGGCTATAAGGAGATATCAGGCTGTGAGAAAGTTTCACCATCGCGAGAACTGCTGTGGGAAGTCGGGAAACAGGAAGTACGTAACAACAATAGAGTTGCTGGAGAGGGCAGGAAGTAGGGAATCGCCATTTTTGAAAGGGGAAGAGCCGCGGCTTCAGTGAAAGAGGAAGTAAGCCATATTGGATTACAAAAATCATAGAGGAACCA
This sequence comes from Eublepharis macularius, assembly GCF_028583425.1. Taxonomy (NCBI): domain Eukaryota; kingdom Metazoa; phylum Chordata; class Lepidosauria; order Squamata; family Eublepharidae; genus Eublepharis; species Eublepharis macularius. The sequence goes on from NC_072795.1 coordinate 136,259,907, forward strand.
TAGAGAAAAGACAGCCGACATTTTGGACTCTTTAAAAGTTGTTTTTTGGAAAGACCGGGACATTTAAACTAAAAGGACATTAAATTAAACGCCACGGAGCTAAGGAAGAGAGCGGACTCGTGGGAGCGAGCCAAAGCAAGCCCCATGATGTTGAAAAAAGAGTGGCAATCGGCGATAGAGAATTTGGATAAAAAACTTTTAGAAGTGATTAAAGAGCTCAAGGACATGAAACCGGAGTTGGTGAAAGAGGTTAAAGAGGTTAAAGAGACAGTGAAAAATGAGCTGGCAGAAGTGAATAAAGGTATGGAAACAATGCAAAATGACCTACAGGGAACACAGCAAAGAGTCAAGGTAGTGGAAAGCGCGGTGGAGAACTTAGCAGATACGCAACGAACAGAGATGAGGGTGATGAGGGGGAGAATGGCGGTTGCGGAAAGTAAACATATGGAGAAGCAGCTGAGGTTTCGTGGCTTGCCGGAAGTGGAAGGAAAGACAGCTCAAGAACAGATCACTGAGGTGTTAGCTGAATACCTGGGGAAGGAGGAGGAGGAAGTTGTGGCTATCCTAGATGTGGTATATCGTGTAAATTCAAGAATCGCGACCCAGAGGAAACTACCAAGAGATGTGATTGTGCAATTCACGACCAGAAATATAAAAGAGAAGATTGTGACTAAACAGTTTCAAGATCCATTGGAGATTGATGGCAAGATGATTATTATCATGAAGGAATTACCCAGATCGGTGTTGTTAGATCGAAAGAAATATAAAGCTCTAATTCAGATTCTGAAGGACATGAAAATAAGGTACAGATGGGAACTACCAGAAGGGGTGTCCTTTGAATTTGGAGGAGCGAAAAAGCGCATTAGATCTGAATCAGAGATGGAGCAGTTTATAAGGGACAATGAAAAGGACTTACCAGCAACAAGATTATGAATATGGAGTGCAAAGTTTTATCTTGGAATGTAAATGGACTTAATTCACCGAATAAGAGAAAAAGTATTTTCCACTGGCTATTAAAACAAAAATGTGATATTGTATGTTTGAAGGAGACTCATGTCCAGGGTCAGCAGCCCAGCCCCCGGACTTGCTGACAGACAGCGGCAGGGGGCAGCCAGGAGACAGCAGTTCAGCTGCTCTGACTGGCAAACAGAGCCAGACCCTGCCTACTCCAGGGGGAAGGGGCAAAAGGCCAAAGCCTCAGAAGGCTGGAGGGAGCAGGGAGAAGCCAGCTAGTCCCACCCACCATGGGGGAGAGAGAGGGCTAAGCAGGCTAGAGGAAAAGGGCCAAGGCAAGGGGAATAGGGACACAGCAACAGCCCAGACAGAGCCCTTACCTTCCAAGGAGGAGAAGCAGCCACTACAGCCCAGAGCCACACCCTGGCTAGAGGACAGCAGCCTGGCTCAGGAGGTGCTAGGAGCCAAGCCCCTCCAGGTGGAGCTGCCACAGGCATTCTGGGGGAGGAGATGGGTAGCCCCTCCCGGCATCAATGAACAGGCAGCAGAGAAGCTGGCCAGGGCAGCTCCTCGCGAGCAAGGCCAGGCAGGCTCAGCAGCACAGAAGCCGGCTGGGGCAGCTCCTCGTGAGCAAGGCCAAGGAGACCTCAGCTGGGGATGGCTCGCATTCAACCCCACCCTGCCAGCAAGGCAAGGAAGCCAAGAAGGGATTAGTGGTAGGAGGGAAACACCTGAGGGAAGGCACAGCTGGGCCAAGTCAGGAGAGGGAACAAGCCTAGAAGGAGGGCAGGGTGGGGAAAGGAAGCCCTATATAAGGTGGCTAGGAAGAGCTCTGAGGTGGTGGGTGTGAGTGAGGAGTGATGATGTGGAGTGAGAGCAGTAGGATGCAAGGGTGGTGGCTTGGAGGAGAGTTCTGGAAGGAGGAGATGAAGGAGGATGCAGAGGGTAAGCAGGCCAGGTTGAGCAGGCCAGCGAGTGGACTGAGAGGGAGTCTGGGTGAGGTATACCGCCCCTCCTTCCACAGAGCAGGGTCCTGCAGAGTCCCTGGCCCCCCTGTGACGTCAGGAGCAGACTGCTCAGTGCCATGCCCAGTGGCAGCCGCGGCAAGCCCTGACAACTCATATTAGAAAACAGGATGCAAAGTATCTAAAATTGAATAAATTGGGCAGTGATTTTGTAGCGGCCTCTAATAAGAAAAAAAGGGGAGTGGTATTGTATATAAAAGAGGAGCTACAGCCAAAGTTAGTGATGAAAGATGCGGAAGCCAGATTTGTAGCAGTGGAATGTATATGGAATTTAAAGAGAGTATTGGTGATTGGAATCTATGCACCTAACGGAGCAAAAGAAAGCTTCTTTGAGGACTTGAGGAAGCAATTAGATGAACTTTCTTATGACCAGATAGTTCTTGCAGGAGACTTCAATGGAGTGACAAACGTGGAACTAGATAAAAAGTCAGCAACTGCACAAAAGAAAAGAGGACTATTACCAAAGACGTTCTTTGTATTGACGCAACAGGAAACTTTAGAAGATGTATGGAGAAGACAAAATCCCAAAGGCAGACAATACACGTTTTTCTCCGCGAGACGCTCTACGCTATCAAGAATTGATATGATCTGGGCCTCAAAAGACTTAGCGCTTTGGACTAAGGACGTGGAAATGATGCCTATGGTAGGCTCAGATCATAATCCAATTATGTGGAAGTTGGGGAAAAGGAGCAAAAGGAGAGGATGGAGAATAAATGAGGATTTGCTGCAAGAGGGAGAAAATATGGAGACGTTGAGAAGAGAAACAAAGTTTTTCATACAATATAACATGAACAGAGAAGTACCAACCAACAAGGTATGGGACACCTACAAGGCAGTAATTAGGGGCATATTAATGGGCTTAAACGGAAGAGCCAGGGGGAAAAAAGAGGAGAAGAGACAGGAGATCACGGAGAAAATAAAAGCCAAAGAAATACAGTTAAAGAAAAGACCAGGGAAAAAGAAAATCTACCAGGACATTAAAATTCTTCAAGAACAGCTGACAGCAATGAATAACAAAGAATTGGAATGGAATCTTAAGAGAATGAATCAAAAGTCGTTTGAAGGTGCAAATAAACCTGGGAAATATTTGGCATGGCAATTGAAGAAGAGAAAGGAGAAGAAGATAATAAATAAAATCTGTGAGGACAATAAAGTGTACCTGGAACAGACAGCTATTAGCAGAGCCTTTTATAAATTTCATGCCAAATTGTATAATAAAAAAGAGGTGAATAAAGACTCAATAGCGACATATTTGGAGAAAATGAAGCTCCCAGTAATTTCGGAAGCTTGGAGAGACCAATTGAACAATGAAGTAACGGAGGAAGAAATAAGAAAGGCAATACAGTCAACAAACTTGGGAAAGGCGCCAGGACCGGATGGACTTACAGCCAAATTTTATAAGGTAATGGCTAATTAACTGGCACCATTCCTAACAGATGTGATTAATGGTGTTTTAAAGGATCAACGGATCCCAGACACTTGGAGTGAAGCTAATATATCACTGATCCCCAAAGAGGGGCAAGATCTGACTAACATGAAAAACTATAGACCTATATCGTTACTTAATAATGATTACAAAATTTTTGCGAAGATACTGGTGGAAAGAGTGAAGGGATGGCTTTCTGAAGTTATTGAGGAGGAGCAAGCTGGTTTTTTGCCAAATAGACAAATCAAAGACAATTTAAGGACAGTTATAAATGCTATTGAATACTATGACAAACGTTGTGACAAGGAGGTTGGGTTCTTCTTTGTGGACGCTGAAAAAGCGTTTGACAATTTGTACTGGGACTTTATGTTTGCCACCATGGAAAAGCTACAAATGGGAGAAAGATTCATAAGAGCAGTAAAGGAAATTTACAGAGACCAGAGTGCAGCAATTGTGGTGAATGACGAGGTGACCAAGAAATTGACTATAGGTAAAGGAACAAGACAAGGTTGCCCGTTGTCTCCACTGTTGTTTATTTTGGTTTTGGAAATACTGATGATACAGATACGAGAAGATAATGCAATCCGTGGAATAAAAATAAAGGACTTTTCCTATAAGGTCAGAGCATTTGCGGACGATATAATGTTAATTGTGGAAGATCCAATGGAGAATATGCCAAAAGTAATAGAGAAGATTAAGGAGTTTGGAGATTTGGCAGGATTTTATGTAAACAAAAAGAAGTCAAAGATATTATGTAAAAATATGACTAAACAAAAACAACAACTATTAATGGAAATAACAGACTGCGAAGTAACAAGTAAGGTGAAATATCTGGGAATTGAACTGACTGCAAAGAATATAGATTTATTTAAAAACAACTATGAGAAACTGTGGACTCAGATAGAGCAAGACTTGATTAAATGGAACAGACTGAACTTGTCATGGTTGGGAAGAATTGCAGTAATTAAGATGAATGTGTTGCCAAGAGTGATGTTTCTGTTACAGACAATACCAATTATCCGAGACTCTAAGCAGTTTGAAAAATGGCAGAGGAAAATATCAGATTTTGTTTGGGCAGGCAAAAAGCCTCGAGTGAAAATGAAAGTGCTACAAGATGCAAAAGAAAGAGGCGGAATGCAACTGCCCAACCTAAGACTTTATTATGACGCAATTTGTTTAGTGTGGTTGAAAGACTGGATGATGCTGAAAAACCGGAAATTACTGGCCTTAGAAGGATATAAAAAAATATTCGGATGGCATGCATATTTATGGTATGATAAAGTAAAAGCGGACTCTATGTTCTTACATCATTATATTCGGAGAAGCCTATTCACAACTTGGAAGAAGTACAGAAATTACCTACAAGATGGAATCCCCTCATGGGTGGTTCCATATGAAGTAATAGATCTGAGAACTGTCGATAATGAACAACAGTGTTTAACATACAAGGAGATAACCCGAATGGAATTTTCTAAACCCAAAATAAAGACGCAGGATGAGTTGTCTCCAAGTTACGATTGGTTTCAGTACAGACAGATCAGAGATCTTTATAATTCGGACTGTGTGAAGGGAGGGATAAGAATGGAGAATTCGGAATTAGAACAGGCACTTTTACAAGAGGATAAAAAGGAAATCTCTAAGGTATACAAAGTGCTGCTGAAATGGTATATTGAAGATGAAACAGTTAAAGTGCAAAAGGTGAAGTGGGCTATAAACTTTAATAAGGAAATAACAATGGAGGCGTGGGAATACTTGTGGAAGAATACAGTGAAGATCACGACATGCACCAATATTAAAGAGAATGTCTACAAAATGATTTATCGTTGGTATATGACACCAAAGAAAATTGCGCTAGGGAATTTGAACACGTCTAATAAATGCTGGAAATGTAAAAAGCATGAGGGATCTTTGTATCATATGTGGTGGACTTGTGAGGTAGCTAGGCAGTACTGGGGGGAAATAATAAGAGTAATAAGTGAGATTTTACAATTTCAAATTAATAAGAACCCAGAACTCCTGCTACTGAACTTGGGAATGGAGGACAACCCAGCACAATATAGGACATTGCTATTTTACATGACAGCAGCAGCTAGACTTTTGTACGCGCAAAAGTGGAAAGTGCAAGAAGTGCCAACTATTGAGGACTGGATATATAAATTGCTGTACATGGCGGAAATGGACAAAATGACAAGGAAACTGAGAGACCTTGATCCAGGACAGTTTAACACGGATTGGGAGAAGCTGAAACAATATTTAGTGAAGAAATGGGAGGTGGGAGGAGAACTGTGGCAGTTTGAAAATTACTGAAATACAATAAAAGTAGAGGGAGGTGACTTTACCGGGGGGTGGAGAGGTAAATGAGAATTTCTAAGCAACTATTTTATTAGACTATTATATATAGCATTAAGTATTATAGGTGTTATTACAAGAATTATAATGATAGAAATTAACTAATTATAAGGATAGAAACTAATTAATTTCATTTCTGGCAATAATTGTATAATGGAGATAACTTTATAATTGCAATGAAGGAATTTAAGTAAGGTGGGAAAATATATATTAATGTATTAAATTGATTGAATTGGTTTGGAGGTATATATGGGTCAAATTGGTTGACTATTTTTGGTGGATAGTTGCATAATGAAAGAATAATATAATTATATAATTAAAACAGTATGAAGATAAGATATGTAGAAAAAGTAATATATAGAGTATAAGTTAAATTGGTTGACTTATATTGAATGTTGTACTGTTTATAGAAGTATCTAAAATTATGCTAAATGAGGGATAAATTGTTTGTCCCATATTGAAGATGAGATTATAAGATAGAGTATAGAGTACCAAAATTAGCTAAATGATTATTATCAAAAGAAAATATGCCAAGAATGTATTATTTAGTTATGTATTATTTAGTTGTTAAAGTAAGTAGGAAGACAGAAGGAGCACTGTGTTATATAGATAAGCTTAGAAGAAAGTGAAAGTCTACGTTTGATAGATAGAATAAATTTAAAATGAGTAAGGGAAAAGGGACAAGGGGTTGGAAAACTGTTGGAAGTCAACAAAAGGGGGGGAAAGGGAGGGTGTTAGAATTGGAAAATTAAGGGAAACTGATTGTAATGTACAATTTAATGACATCTAATCCAATAAAAATTTTATAAAAAAAAAAAAGGAAATAATGAAAACAGCAATTGCGCATGGGGAAATAATAAAAACAGCAATTGTCCATAGGAAATAATGGGGACAGTACGTGGCCATGGGAATAAAGGAAACCATGCTTGCCCACAGGGAATAATGGGGACAGCTATTGCCCATAGAGAATAGTGGAAACCATGCTTGCCTGTAGGGAATAATGAAAACAACACTTGTCCGTACGGAATAATGGAAACAATGCTTGCCAATAGGGAATAATGGAGACAGAGATTGCCCGTAGGGAATAATGCAAACCATGCTTGCCCCTAGGAAATAATGGATACAGAGATTGCCCATAGGAAAGAATGGAAATCTGCTTTACCATAGGGTGTAAATGTCAGACTCTGGAGTACAGAATACCGCAGACAGATCCCTGGTTCATTATAGCAAGACACAGGTCCTTGGTTAAATGACTTTTATTCAGAAATCAGATCTTTTCCATAGTCAGGTCCAAAGGTCTACTTAGGAGTAAAGTAAGCAACTAAGTAGTTCTAGAAGAAGTTTGACAAGAATGGCAACATGGGAAAAACACATCCCTACCCAACTTTCCTTCCCCCTCCCAATGTCCAAACAATTCATTGTTGTGTTTTCTGTGTGAGAACATTGTGCATATTTGTGCTATCACACCATGAAGAGAGAAGACGCATCATAGTCCGGAGGAAAGGTTCAAAGTTGTAAACAGACAGCCACCTGGGAACGGTTGAGAATCCACTAGTCCTACATCTATCACTAATGGGCCACTTTAGGGTCTGAATGTATGATTGTGACACCTTGGGAAGAGGGGACAAAGGAGGGGAGGGGAGTGCCGGGCGGGTTGATTGAATCTGTCAGGAAGCTGGAGTTGTCTTGATGGGATCTGCCCTGGAACGCGGGGCTGTATCGACATGTATCCATTAGGTGTTCTGGACATTAGGCACGTAGCTTCCATCTCAGGGCAGCTTCCAGCAATATGCATATCAGGGTGAGGCTGGGCTCCGTGAACGTGACAGGAGCCTGGTCTTGAAATGGCAGCCTCAGCGCAAACTGTCCATGGTGGTTCTTTGCTGTCTGGGAACATGGCTTCTTCCTTGGCATATCTCATAGGCTGGCTAGCAGGCTGCCTAGTGGTGAGGGCAGACCCTTCTTCCATTTCTTTGTCCAGGACCTGGTCCAGGCCATGGATCAGAGGGGTAATCTGCCCAAGAGAGGACTGGTAGACACACAGGAGCTCGTGGTGTCATTGAATGGCCTCAGGGCATGGACCATCTGAGAGAGGGCTAGCCAGTCCATTGAGCTGAAGCTGAGCTCCTCTTTCCCTGGCAAGGCTGGCACCGAGGACATTATGTCCTGAACAGGGTTCTTTTGCTCCTCCAGGTGACTCACTGTGTCATAGGTGGAGTTCCAGCGGGTGGCCGTGTCCTGGAAGAGGTGGTGCTCGTGATCCCCCTCCCCCTGCCTCTGGAGCAGCTCACGCGAAGACTTGATGCTGTGTGAGAAGTGGGCTGAGAGGCACCGACAGCTGTCCAGCAATGTGTGCATGTGTGTGTGGCTTTGATATTGCTCCCTAGCCCAAGAGCATCCATCATAACTAGGGGCAGTTTCTGGACCAGGCAAACCAGGCCATCTAGGGATGCTGCTCACAGGGCCACCAGCATGTTTCTTCCTGCGTCAGTGACCATGAAACCGCAGGAAACCTGTCTTGTGGGAGCCCATTCCGTCAGGGCAGCCCCGATCGTGGAGGCGATGTTCTACAGATTAGACTCCCGCACTCTTAATCACTAAACCAAACTGGCAAAGGGCAGGAGAAGCAGCACGAGCAGCAAAAGCCCCAACAGCAGTTTGGAGAGGTGTGCCTATTGGAACCCCACCAGCAAGCCAGGCCACACCGCGGTTCCCACAGGTGTCGAACAGCTGTAACAAGGTGGCAGGGAGTAGAGATGAGCCACAGCAAGGGTGGGCCAGCCACCAGTTGGAGCCATGGGTTGGCTCTGCCCCACCACCTGGAGCCACCTGAAGCAGTGGCCAACCTTGGAGGCTGGGGCCAACCAACAACCAGCCCACAAGGTGCAGTGCACAGAAAGGGGCAAGTCTGGGGGAACGAATGGCCAACATACCCCTGAAAGGTCAGAGGGCGAGTCTAATCGGAGGGTTGTGGCCAAATCTGGCCACGGTGTTGGACCTCACCCTGAGGGCTGTGGGGGTTGGGCACCAGGGCAGCTCTGGAAGGAAAGGGGAGGATGTAAAGACGGCTCCTTTTCCTGGAGGTGGGAGATCTTTTCCTGAAGTGAATGGCGGCCTCCTCGGGGCTTGTGTGGCCAAAAGAGGGGCAGAATCCTCAGTACTGTAAATCCCAATTCTGAGGCCTTAAAAAGAGTGAAGCCTTCTGACCGCCAGGAGGGCCATTTGCCTAGGAGCCAATTAGGCAGCTCTGAAGCCAAAGATCAGGGGCCAGACAGAGATTCCACAGGCTGCACCACGGTGGATGAGTGTGTGTGGGACAGGGTCATGCCTGGATGTAACACAATGTAAGCCCTCCCTGCTGGCACTCCCTATCCTGGTGCGGCAGCACGTCCACTGCTGCACCGCTTTGTCAGGTTAGGAGGGTGCCAGCAGGGAGTGCTTTCTTTGCAAGTCCTGCTTGACAGTGCCCAGTGAGCCCAGCAGCAGCAGGAAGGGGAGGAGGGTGAGAAGGTCTTCAGAGGAACATCCGCCACTCAATCGCTGCTTCTGGCAGGGGGACAGAGGAAGGGGTGGGGGGAAAGCCTCGGAGCACCTTTGTCAGGGGGTGCACAACTCCTGGACCTTAGGGCAGAATTCTCAGCAAGGACTCCTGTATCTTTAAGAGCTGCTGGGCACTGAAGCTCTCCCATCCTATGTGGCTCTTCAAATCAGGGGCAAAGCCGCAGCTGTGCTGTGAAGCTCTTAAAGGTGCCGGAGCGTTAAGGGAACAAAGGCCCTGCAAACTGTTAGACCAGCTTTCTGTTTCCAGCTGTGGTCAGCCAGATGCTTTTAGAAGGCATCAAGTATTGCTTGAGCGGTCCACCTTTGTGGTGTGTCTTCAGCAACTGCTGTAGCACAGTGGTTAAGTGGTTCAGCTGCAAATCAGCACTGCACTGGTTTGAATCCCAGTGCTGCCATGAACTCATTAGATGGCCTTGGGTAATCCACCCCTCTCAGCCCCAGCTCCCCAGCTGTATTGTGAGGATTATAATAATACTAACTTGTTCACTGCATTATTTCTTATGGGCAATCTCTTTTGCCATTATTCCCTCTTGGCAAGCATCGTTTCCATTATTGCCAATGGGCAAGTGCTTTCTTCATTATTCCCTATGGGCAAGTGTTGTTTTCGTGATTCCCTGTGGGCAAGCATTATTCCATTATTCCCTATGGCCAATAGCTGTGCCCATTATTTCCTATGGGTAAGCATGCTCTCCTTTATTCCCTATGGCCACTTACTGTCTCCATTATTCCTTAGGGGCAAGGATCGTTCCTATTATTGCCTCCGGGTAATCACTGTTTTCATTTTTCCCAATGGACAAGCATGCTTCCATTACTACCTGTGGGCAATCGCCGTTCCCATTATTCCCTATGCGCAATCGCTGTTCCATTTGATTCGTATGGGCAAGCATGATTTTCATTATTCCGTATGAGCTTTATGATTCCCATTATTCCCTATCTGCATTATAATCCCCATTATTCCCTATCTGCATTATTCCCTATGGATAATCGTTGTTTTCATTATTCCCTATGGGCAGGTATTTTTTCCATAATGGGGAAATAGCTGTCCCCATTATTCCCTATGTGCTATCGCTGTTCCCATTCTAGCTTATGAGCAAGCATGCTTTCCATTATTCCCTATGGGCAATCGCTGTCCCCTTTATTCCCTATGGGCAAGCAGGGTTTCCATTATTTCCTAAGGGCAATCATTGTCTCATTAATTCCCTCTGGGCAGTCTCTTTCTCCATTATACCCTAAGGCCAGTCACTGTCTCCTTTATTTCCAATGAGCAAGCATGGTTTCCAGTATTTTCTATGGCCGATCACTGTCTCCATTATTCCCTAGGGGCAGACAAGATTTCCATTATTCCCTATGGCCAATTTCTATCCCCATTATTCCCTTTGGACAATCACTGTTTTCATTATTTCCTATGGACAATCGCTGTCTCCATTATTCCCTATAGGCAATCAATGTTTTCGTTATTCCCTATTGCCTATTCATTATTACCCGATTTCCTATGCCCATGATTCCCTATAGACAATCGTTTTCCCCATTATTCCTTCTAGGCAAGCATCTTTTCCATTACTCCCTACGAGATATCCCTATGATTATTCCCTATTCTCCATTATTCCCGATGAGATATTGCTGTTCCCATTATTCCCTGAGGACAAGCATGCTTACCATTATTTCCTATGAGCAATCGCTGTCTCATTAATTCCCTGTGTGCAATGACTGTCTCCGTTATTCCCTATGGGCTATGGCTGTCTCCATTATTCCATATAGGCAAGCATGGTTTCCAGTATTCACTATGGGCAAATTCTGTCTCTATTATTCCCTATGCGTGCCTCGGGATGGGGCGTAGGTTAGAAAGGCACCGAGCCTTTCCACATCTCCGTGACCTTCTCCCTTTAAACCAGGCCCCACCGCCATACCTCCAGGGAAGTCAGGGGTGTACTGCAGACAGGAAGAGTCCCTGGAGTTTCTGAGGCAGAAGACTGGGATGATGCTCCAAACCCTGCCCACTCCTCCTCAGATTCCACCTCCTCTGCAAACAGCTTCCCCAGCTCCACTCCTGCCAGCATAGGTGAGAACGCTTCTGCCTCCGCCACAGGCTCTGTGGACGGATCTGTAGTGCGAGACTCTGCTGCTGGACAGACTTCCCCCCCAGAATTCCTGTTGCCTGCCTCCAACAGGCCACATACTCTGCCCTTTTCCCCACCACAACCAGTCTTGCCTAGCAAGGAACACTTCACAGTGATGCAGTAAAAAAAAGGCCAAAACAGAGAGGAACCAAAAAGCAGAGAAGGAGAAAAATAAAAGTAAATAAAAATCTTGGTCAAGCAAGAAGACCACAGTTGTACTCGAAGCCCTAAGGCTAGACTGGGTGGTGGTGGTGGTGAAAAGCTAAGTTTGTTTGGTTTGAACAAATGCGGTCCGACGGAATGTCTACGAACTGGTGGTTCCGTACAGAATTTTGTTCCGTAGTTCATTTTGTGACCGTCTCTAATACACATAGATACACAAAGATGAAGATAGTAAAAGAAAGGTACATAGAAAGCGATAGAGATAGAGCCCAGGTCACCAGCTGGCTTCAAGTGGAGGAGTGGGGAATCAAACTCGGTTCTCCAGATTAGACTCCCGCACTCTTAATCACTACACCAAACTGGCAAAGGGCAGGAGAAGCAGCACGAGCAGCAAAAGCCCCGACAGCAGTTTGGAGAGGTGTGCCTATTGGAACCCCACCAGCAAGCCAGGCTCCTGCAGACGCTGAACAGCTGTAACAAGGCGGCAGGGAGTAGAGATGAACCACAGCAAGGGTGGGCCAGCCACCTGAGGACGAGCAGCCCAGTTGGAGCCATGGGCTGGCCCTGCCCCACCACCTGGAGCCACCTGAAGCAGTGCCCACCCTCGGAGGCTGAGGCCAACCAACAACGAGCCCACAAGGTGCAGTGCACAGAAAGGGGCAAGTCTGGGGGAAGCAACGGCCAACATACCACTGGGAAGGTCAGAGGGAGGGCATAATCGGAGGGTTGTGGCCAACAGTGGCCACGGTGTTGGGCCTCACCCTGAGTGCTGGGGGTTGGGCACCAGGGCAGCGCTGGTAGGAAAGGGGAGGATGTAAAGAAGGCTCCTTTTCCTGGAGGTAAAAGGAGATCTTTTCCTGAAGTGAATGGTGGCCTCCTCAGGGGTTGTGTGGTCAAAAGAGGGGCAGAGTCCCCAGTATGGTAAATCCTAAATCTGAGGCCTAAAAAAGAGTGAAGCCTTCTGACCGCCAGGAGGGCCGTTTTCCTAGGGGCCCACTAGGCAGCTCTGAAGCCGAAGATCAGACCAGGCAGAGTTTCCACAGGCTGCACCACGGTAGATCGGTGTGTGCGGGGCAGGGACATGCCTGGATCTAACACAAAGTAAGCCCTCCCTGCTGGCACTTCCTACCCTGGTGTGGCAACATGTCCGCTGCAGGACCTTGAGAGGGCCGCACCGCCATGCCAGGTTAGGAGGGCGCCAGCAGGGAGGGCTTTCTTTGCAATTCCTGCTTGACAGTGCCCACTGAGCCCAGAAGTAGCAATAAGGGGAGGAGAGTGAGAAGGTCTTCAGAGGAACGTCTGCTTCTCAATCGCTGCTTCTGGCAGGGGGACAGAAGAAGGGGCGGGGCTGCCTGGAGAAAGGGCAGTGGCAGAGGCACCTGGCTCGCTTTGAACAGTGAGGCTAGGGAGCTGCCTCCTCTCGGGTCCCTCCCCTTGCAGGTTCTTTGAAAATCCTGCCCAGCCAAGCTGTAATGATTTCAAGTAAATATGTGCACGTGTCTTTAAATGCTTGGTGTGAGATAGATGAAGAGTGGTAGTGAGAGAGGGATGAGTGAGTGATATTGAGAGTGTGGGCGGAGTGAATGCTGTTTGGACTGAGAATGCAGAGAAAAGTCAGTCCGAAGAAAGCAGGCTAGCTGTGTGCTGCCTGAGTATGTTGAAGTATTTATGAGCGAAATATAAGCGGTGTAGAAACCTAAACTGAGCATGTTTGTGAAAGAACACTCTGTCAGGGAAAGAGAGGCCAGCTGTGTGTTGCCTGAGCAGGTTTAATATTTCTGTGAATAAGAGTTGTGGAAAGAGGGGCTAGCTGTGCGCTGCCTGAATAATTTTAAGCATGTCTGTGAGAGAAACATTGAGTCAGAGAAAGAGGCTTACTGTGTCCCCTCCAAGGGGACCCCGAAGCCTCGGTGGCGGCCCATCCTATGGATGGTGTGGACCTGGCTGGCCAGGCAATTTGGTCACCCCTGCTGTCAAGCTCCTGAATTCCTCAGCTGTATAGCAGTAAGGGAAGGACTTACCGGCGGGGGTTCCTGAAGACAGCCTGTCCCTTCCGCTGGCATTCGTCAAAGAAGTACCAGCCCTTTGGGCAGGCTCCAGAATGCCAAGGGTTTCTTCCTCAGACTTTCCATGAGTACCTATCTGAATCTATCTCTTTCTATGTATATCTATGTATATGTCTTTCTAACTCTAGATATCATTTTCTCTCATTCTCTGGATTCTCATTTTCTCTCTTTATCGCTTTCTATATTCCTTTCTCTAACTATCTTCATCTAAGTGTATCTATGTATGTTTATCTTAGGTTTTTGTTTTGCTCTCCCTCTCCCTCTCCCTCTCCCCCCCTCTCCCTCTCCGCCTCTGTCTCCCGTCCCCTCTCTCTCTCCCTTTCTATATGGTTCGATCTGAATCTGTATGGATTTATAGCATTTCCATTCTGTTTCTAGCTCTAGCACAGTTTTCTCTAGCTTTTTCTGTCTGTTTTGCTCTGTCTCCTACAATTCGCTCCCTGGTTCTCAGTGCCATCACGGAGGACCATTGGCTGGTGAGTCTTGCCTGCCCAGGCTGTGAAAGTGAGGGTCATGAGGGAACTGAAGGGTGCCCAAGGACGGACTGTCCACTTCACAGCAGACCTCTGGAGTGGCTGTCATCATGGCTATCCCACCATTACAGTGCACTGCTGGCAACCGGAGGATCTCTGCCGCCCCAGGGAGAGGTCGGATCCCCAGAGGAGGTGGCCCCCTTGGTGCTGGGCTACAGAATGCTCCTGCTCCAGGCATGGACGAGTATCATACAGGCAAAAACATTGCCTCTACGATCGGGGCTTCCCTGACGAAATGGGCTCCCATGGGACAGGTTTCCTACAGCTTTATGTTCACCGACACGGGAAGAAACATGCTGATGGCTCTGAGAGAGGCATCCCTAGACGGCCTGGTCTGCCTGCTGCACAAACTGCACCTAGTTAGGATGGATGCTCTGGAGTTAGAGAGCAACATCAATGTCACAGGGACCAATCGGCTTTGTCCATGCGCGCATTGCTGGACAGCTGTCAGCGCCTCTCAGCCCACATCTTCCGCAGCATGAAGTCTTTGTGCGACCTGATCCAGGGGCACGGGGATGGGGATCACGAGAACCACCTCTTCCAGGACACGGCAACCTGCTGGAACTCCAGCTACGACATGGTGAGTCATCTGGAGGAGCAAAAGAACCCTGTTCAGGACATAATGTCATCGGTGCCAGTCTTGCAGGGGAGAGAGGAGCTCAGCCTCAGCTCAATGGACTGGCTAGCCCTCTCTTAGATGGTCCATGTCCTCAGGCCATTCATGTAGATCACCGAGCTCCTGTGTGGCTACCAGTCCTCTCTGGGGCAGGTCATCCCCCTGATCCATGGCCTGGACCAGGTCCTGGCCAAAGAGATGGAAGAACAGGACTAGCTTCACCCACAGGGTCAGGGACTTGGTCGTGAGCTTGCAGGCAGGCTTGGCCACTTGCTTACATCCTCTGTGCATAGAAACTGGCCTGCATATGCAACCCTCGTCTCAAGGGCAGCATAGCTATGCGGCTGGGAGAGCTCCACCAGTGGGCGAAGCTCCTGCGTCGAGCGGTGCACAAGACCCCAGGCCCATATAGGAAGCTTCCAAGGATGCAGTCACAGATGTGGCCCAACCTGCCGATTGTGTTGTCACCACCTGAAGCATAGGTAGCTGCAGCGTCTGGCCCCATTCCTAGTTGCTTGGCCGAGCCGCAACTCCCATTCCCTGTCCCTGTGGACAGGCGACACAAAATAAACGGCCCGGTTGGGTACGGACCCAGAAGAGCAGTGCACTACCAGGCACTCATCTCTCGTGCCGATGAGCGGTGGCCATGGGCATGACCCATCCGCTGGACGTGGCGTGTCGTAGGCAGGAAAGGGGGAGATATCGTGAGCATGGAAGGGAAACTTTCCCTGGATGGACAGGAGGCAACATAAGCTGCCTTGATGGGTATGGGACTGAAAGAGCAGTGAACTAGCAAGGCATGACGCCATCCCTTGTGCAGAGGAGCAGTGGCCATGGGCATGACCCAATTGCTGGACATGGCAGAAAGTTCCTGGACCCTGACCCACCCACTAGACGTGGTGGATCGCAATTGGAGGAGAGGGGGAAACGTGCACTCGCTTCTCTTGTACGGAGGGGTGATGGACTGATATACATTCACAAACGGCTGAGGTATTCACGAGCTTGAAAGCAGGGGTGACCAAATTGCCTGGCCAGCCAGGTCCACACCATCCACAGCATGGGTCGCACCCGAGGCTTCGGGACACGGCCAGACAGAACAAGGCGGCGGTCCATGTGAAAGTGAGGGTCATGAGGGAACTGAAAGGTTCTGTCCACTTTACGGCAGACTTCTGGAGCGGTCGTCATCACGACTACCTCACCATTACAGCACAGTGGTGGCAACCGGGGATCTCCGCCGCCCCAGGGAGAGATCGGATCCCCAGAGGAGGTGGCCCCCTTGGTGCTGGGCTTCTGCTGCAGGCATGGACGAGGATCATATAGGCAAGAACATCACCTCCATGATCGGGGCTTCCCTGAGGGAATGGTCTTCCATGAGACAGGTTTCCTGCAGCTTCATGGTCACCAATGCAGGAAGAAACATGCTGGTGGCCCTGAGAGAGGCATCCCTAGATGGCCTGGTCTGCCTGGTGCAGAAACTGCACCTAGCTATGATGGGGCTAGGGAGCTAGGGACTAGTTATGATGGGGCTAGGGAGCAACATCAAGGCCACAGGGACCAATCGACATTGGATTGGTTCCTGCTGTGCCACCACTTCTACATTGTTGTTTTGTAATACATTTACTTATGGATACTGTATAAACCACTAAAGTGGGGTTACCATTGAATGTAACACAAAATTAATTTTTCATTACAGTTATGAACCACGCCCCTGAAGAAGGGGACGAAATCTGAGTTTAGCCGGCCCCAGATTGGGCGTGGCTAATTTCTAATTTGCTTTGGAACCTGTTCCATACCTGGTAATTTTTCGTTTGAGAAGACTTTGTGAAGACTCTGCTGTTCCTCGTGGCCAAAGAACACACATATACACACGATGGAAACCCTGGACTAACTTTATTGAATAGCTCATATATGCTTTATAATATTGAGTAGTAAATGCATTAATATATTTGACTGTGATCAATAACATTGAGTAGTAAATGCATTAATATATTTGACTGTGATTATATCTTCAAATGGGTTTTGAATAGTGGCTCCTGTGAGTCTCTTCTCTCTTTATATACAGTGCCACCACTTCCGGCAAGTGGGTCATTCAGGTGACTGCCTCCAATGTTCCACGACGCTGCTGTTCCAGGTCTGCAGTCGTCTGGGCCAGTTATTTTGTGCAGCAGGGAGGGGAGCGCATGATATCGCTTAGCTGCTCTGCTCTCCCACGGGGAGAGGGCCAGGTTGCCCCCTCCTCGACAGGGACCTACCGCCACGGCCAGCGGGTGAGACAGGTCTGTGGCTGCATCCTGTGAAGCTTCCCGTATAGGCCTGCGGTCTCCTCCACGCCAGGGGGGAAGCGGTTTCTTCGTTGCAGCCACGGCTGGCTGGCAGGTAAGTGATGCTGGTGACAGCCTCCGCTGCTCCACACCAGTATTCAGCTACACATTGCTCTCCTGGGTTGTCCTCATCCGGGCTGCTTATGTTGTGCTGCCTGTGCAGCCCGGGGAACATTTCCGTGGCATGCGGGGTAGGAGAGGTAGGTGGTGGCCACCGTCGAGAGGTCCAGCCAAACGGTAGATTGTATTACCCAATACTCTAAGGGGCTGCAGTGGGAAGGTTTCAGAGGCTCAGATAGATACTCTCTGACCAAGGCCTCCACCGAGTCCTTCGACACAATGGAAGTCCCATCCCCACTGCCACCGACTGCCCAGCCCACCACCAAGGACCAGAATGGGGATTGGTCTTCGTGGAGTGAGCTCGCCTGCATCTTGGTGGTGCTGGGCACCGCTACCACACTCTCCTCCCCCTCCATCCCCTTCCCACAAGTTCTTCCCTCCCCTCCGCTCACTGGGACCGGAGCTTGCGCACTGCTCGATGCAAGAGGTTCGCCCACTGGTGGAGCTCTCTCAGCCACACAGCTATGCTGCCCTTGATACGAGGGTCGCATATACAGGCCAATCTGTATGGGTCAGCCTTGCACAGAGGATGCAAGCGGTTGGCAAAGCATGCCTGCAACCTCACAACCAAGTCCCTGACCCTGTGGAGAAGCTGGTCCTCTTCTTCCATTTCTTTCTCCAGGACCTGGTCCAGGCCATGGATCAGAGGGATGATCTGCCCAAGAGAGGACTGGTAGCCACACAGGAGCTCATGGTGTCATTGAATGGCCTCAGGGCATGGACCATCTGAGAGAGGGCTAGCCAGTCCGTTGAGCTGAAGCTGAGCTCCTCTTTCCCCTGCACGACTGGCACCGAGGACATTATGTCCTGAACAGGGTTCTTTTGCTCCTCCAGGTGACTCACTGTGTCATAGGTGGAGTTCCAGCGGGTGGCCGTGTCCTGGAAGAGGTGGTGCTCGTGATCCCCCTCCCCCTGCCTCTGGAGCAGCTCACGTGAAGACTTGATGCCTGAGAGGCACCGACAGCTGTCCAGCAATGTGTGCATCGACAAACTTCGATTGGTCTCTGTGGCTTTGATACTGCTCCCTAGCCCCACAGCATCCATCATAACTAGGGGCAGTTTCTGGACCAGGCAGACCATGCCATCTAGGGATGCCGCTCTCAGGGCCACCAGCATGTTTCTTCCTGCGTCAGTGACCATGAAACCGCAGGAAACCCGTCTTGTGGGAGCCCATTCCCTCAGGGCAGCCCCGATCGTGGAGGCGATGTTCTCCAGATTAGACTCCCACACTCTTAATCACTAAACCAAACTGGCAAAGGGCAGGAGAAGCAGCACGAGCAGCAAAAGCCCCAACAGCAGTTTGGAGAGGTGTGCCTATTGGAACCCCACCAGCAAGCTAGGCCACACCGCGGTTCCCGCAGATGTCGAACAGCTGTAACAAGGCGGCAGGGAGTAGAGATAAGCCACACCAAGGGTGGGCCAGCCACCAGTTGGAGCCATGGGTTGGCCCTGCCCCACCACCTGGAGCCACCTGAAGCACAGGCCAACCTTGGAGGCTGGGGCCAACCAACAACCAGCCCACAAGGTGCAGCGCACAGAAAGGCGCAAGTCTGGGGGAACGAATGGCCAACATACCCCTGGAAGGTCAGAGGGAGAGTGTAATCGGAGGGTTGTGGCCAAATCTGGCCACGGTGTTGGGCCTCACCCTGAGGGCTGGGGGGTTGGGCACCAGGGCAGCGCTGGTAGGAAAGGGGAGGATGTAAAGACGGCTCCTTTTCCTAGGGTTGGGAGATCTTTTCCTGAAGTGAATGACGGCCTCCTCAGGGGTTGTGTGGCCAAAAGAGGGGCAGAGTCCCCAGTACGGTAAATCCCAATTCTGAGGCCTTAAAAAGAGTGAAGCCTTCTTATCGCCAGGAGGGCCATCTGCCTAGGAGCTGATTAGGCAGCTCTGAAGCCAAAGATCAGGGGCCAGACAGAGTTTCCACAGGCTGCACCACGGTGGATGAGTGTGTGCGGGGCAGGGTCATGCCTGGATGTAACACGAAGTAAGCCCTCCCTGCTGGCACTCCCTACCCTGGTGCGGCAGCACGTCCACTGCCGCACCGCTTTGTCAGGTTAGGAGGGTGCCAGCAGGGAGTGCTTTCTTTGCAAGTCCTGCTTGACAGTGCCCACTGAGCCCAGCAGCAGCAGTAAGGGGAGGAGGGTGAGAAGGTCTTCAGAGGAACATCCGCCACTCAATCGCTGCTTCTGGCAGGGGGACAGAGGAAGGGGCGCGGCTGCCGGGTGGGGGGAAAGCCTCGGAGCACCTTTGTCGGGGGTTGCACAACTCCTGGACCTTAGGGCAGAATTCTCAGCACGGACTCCTGTATCTTTAAGAGCTGCTGGGCACTGAAGCTCTCCCATCCTATGTGGCTCTTCGAATCAGGGGCAAAGCCACAGCTGTGCTGTGACGCTCTTAAAGGTGCCGGAGCGTTCAGGGAACAAAGGCCCTGCAAGCTGTTAGACCAGCTTTCTGTTTCCAGCTGTGGTCAGCCAGATGCTTTTGGAAGGCATCAAGTACTGCCATGAACTCAGTAGATGGCCTTGGGTAATCCACCCCTCTCAGCCACAGCTCCCCAGCTGTATTGTGAGGATTATAAGAATACTAACTTGTTCACCGCATTATTCCCTATGGGCAATCTCTTTTGCCATTATTCCCTCTTGGCAAGCATCGTTTCCCTTATTGCCAATGCTTTCTTTATTATTCCCTATGGGCAAGTGTTGTTTTCGTGATTCCCTGTGAGCAAGCATGGTTTCCATTATTCCCTATGGCCAATAGCTGTGCCCATTATTTCCTATGGGTAAGCATGCTCTCCTTTATTCCCTATGGCCACTTACTGTCTCCATTATTCCTTAGGGGCAAGGATCATTCCTATTATTGCCTCTGGGTAATCGCTGTTTTCATTATTACCAATGGAGAAGCATGCTTCCATTACTACCTGTGGGTAATCGCCATTCCCATTATTCCCTATGCGCAATCGCTGTTCCAATTGATTCGTATGGGCAAGCATGATTTTCATTATTCCGTATGGGCTTTATGATTCCCATTATTCCCTATCTGCATTATAATCCCCATTATTCCCTATCTGCATTATTCCCTATGGATAATTGTTGTTTTCATTATTCCCTATGGGAAGGTATTCTTTCCATAATGGGGAAATAGCGGTCCCCATTATTCCCTATGGGCAAGCATGGTTTCCATTATTTCCTAAGGGCAATCATTGTCGCATTAATTCCCTCTGGGCAGTCTCTTTCTCCATTATACCCTAAGGCCAATCGCTGTCTCCTTTATTTCAAATGAGCAAGCATGGTTTCCAGAGTATTGTCGAAGGCTTTCACGGCCGGAGAACGATGGTTGTTGTGGGTTTTCCGGGCTGTATTGCCGTGGTCTTGGCATTGTAGTTCCTGACACTGAGAGATCTCTGTCTTTTGGTGCTTCACCTCTGAAGATGCCAGCCACAGCTGCTGGCGAAACGTCAGGAACTACAATGCCAAGACCACGGCAATGCAGCCAGGAAAACCCACAACAACCATGGTTTCCAGTATTTTCTATGGCCAATCGCTGTCTCCATTATTCCCTAGGGGCAGACAAGATTTCCATTATTCCCTATGGCCAATTTCTATCCCCATTATTCCCTATGGACAATCACTGTTTTCATTATTTCCTATGGACAATCGCTGTCTCCATAGGCAATCAATGTTTTCGTTATTCCCTATTGCCTATTCATTATTACCTGATTTCCTATGCCCATGATTCCCTATAGACAATCGTTTTCCCCATTATTCCTTCTAGGCAAGCATCTTTTCCATTACTCCCTACGAGATATCCCTATGATTATTCCCTATTCTCCATTATTCCCGATGAGATATCGCTGTTCCCATTATTCCCTGAGGACAAGCATGCTTACCATTATTTCCTATGAGCAATGGCTAGCTCATTAATTCCCTGTGTGCAATGACTGTCTCCGTTATTGCCTATGGACAATGGCTGTCTCCATTATTCCATATAGGCAAGCATGGTTTCCAGTATTCCCTATGGGCAAACGCTGTCTCCATTATTCCCTATGGTCCATCTCTTTCTCCATGATTCCCTATTGACAAGCATCGCTTCCATTATTGCTTAAGGGCAAGTGTTGTTTTCATTATTCCCGAAGGGCCAGCATGTTTTCTTTTATTCCCTGTGGACATTTGCTGTCCCCATTATTCCCAATGGACAATCGTTATTTTCATTATTCAGTATGGTCAATCGCTCTCTCCATTATTCCCTAGGGACGTTCGCTTTCATTATTCCCTATGGGGAAACATGCTTTCCATTTTTCCCTATGAACAAAATCTGTTCCTATTATTCCCTAACAACAATTCATGTTCGCATTATTCCGTATGGGAAAGCATGATTTCCATTATTCCCTATGGGAATTCCTTATCTCCATTATTCCCTATGGACACTTGAAGTTTACATAATTCCCTAAGGGCAAGCATTCTTTCCATTATTCCCTATGGGCAAGCGTACTTCCCATTATGCCCTATGGGCAAGCATGGGTTCCATTATTTTCTAGGGGAATCGCTGTCCAATTAATTCTCTGTGGGCAATCGCTGTCTCCATTATTCCCTATGGGCAATAATGTCTCCATTATTTCCTATGGCAAGCATGGTTTCCAGTATTCCCTTTGGGCAATCACTGTCTGCATTATTCCCTAAGGCCAAGCATGCTTTCTATGATTCCCTATAGGTAATTGCAGTCCACACTATTCTGCATGGGCAGGCATGGTGTCCATGATTTCCTATGGCCTATTGCTGTCTCCATTATACCCAATAGGGAAGCATGGTTTCCATTATTCCCGATGGGCAATTGCTGTCTCCATAATTCCCGAGGGGCAAGCATGGTTTGCATTATTCCCTATGGACAAATGTTGTTTTCATTATTCCCTAAGGGCAAGCATGTTTTCCATTATTCCCTATGGGCAATTGCTGTTCCCATTCTTCCCTATGGGCAAACTTAGTTTCCTTTGTTCCCTTAGGCTTTTCTCTGGCTCCATTGTTTCCTGTGGACAATCGCTGTTTTCAGTATTCCCTGTGGTCAATTTCTGTTTCCATTATTCCCTATGGAAAATGCTTTTCATTTCTCCCTATGAACGATCTCTCTTCCCATTATTTCCAAATTGTCGTCGCTGTTCCCATCATTCTTTATGGGCAATCGCTGTCTTCATTATTCCCTATGGGCAAGCATAATTTCCATTATTCCTATGGGCAAGAAAGCAATTCCTTATTCCCTATGTGCAATCACTGTCCCCATTATTCCCTAAGGGGAATCGCTGTCTCCATTATTCCCTATGGGAGAGTATGGTTTCCATTATTCCCTGTGGGCAATCACTATCTGCATTGTTGCCTAGGGACAATGGCTGTTTTCATTATTCCCTAAGAGCAAGTATTTTTTCCATTATTCCCAAAGGGCAATTGTTGTTCCCATTATTCCCTAAGGGCAAGCATGTTTTACATCATTCCCTAAGGTCACTCGCTGTCCCCATTATTCCCAAGGGACATTCGTTATTTTCATTATTCAGTATGGTCAATCGCTCTCTCCATTATTCCCTAGGGACGTTCGCTTTCATTATTCCCTATGGGGAAACATGCTTTCCATTTTTCCCTATGAACGAAATCTGTTCCTATTATTCCCTAACAACAATTCATGTTCACATTATTCCGTATGGGAAAGCATGATTTCCATTATTCCCTGTGGGAATTCCTTATCTCCATTATTCCCTATGGACACTTGAAGTTTACATAATTCCCTAAGGGCAAGCAGTCTTTCCATTATTCCCTATGGGCAAGCGTACTTCCCATTATGCCCTATGGGCAAGCATGGGTTCCATTATTTTCTAGGGGAATCGCTGTCCAATTAATTCCCTGTGGGCAATCGCTGTCTCCATTATTCCCTATGGGCAATAATGTCTCCATTATTTCCTATGGCAAGCATGGTTTCCAGTATTCCCTTTGGGCAATCACTGTCTGCATTATTCCCTAAGGCCAAGCATGCTTTCTATGATTCCCTATAGGTAATTGCTGTCCACACTATTCTGCATGGGCAGGCATGGTTTCCATGATTTCCTATGGCCTATTGCTGTCTCCATTATACCCAATAGGGAAGCATGGTTTCCATTATTCCCTATGGGCAATCACTGTCTCCATTATACCCAATAGGGAAGCATGGTTTCCATTATTCCCGATGGGCAATTGCTGTCTCCATAATTCCCGAGGGGCAAGCATGGTTTGCATTATTCCCTATGGACAAATGTTGTTTTCATTATTCCCTAAGGGCAAGCATGTTTTCCATTATTCCCTATGGGCAATTGCTGTCCCCATTCTTCCCTATTGACAAACTTAGTTTCCTTTGTTCCCTTAGGCTATTCTCTGGCTCCATTGTTTCCTGTGGACAATCGCTGTTTTCAGTATTCCCTGTGGTCAATTTCTGTTTCGATTATTCCCTATGGAAAATGCTTTTCATTTCTCCCTATGAACGATCTCTCTTCCCATTATTTCCAAAGGGTCATCGCTGTTCCCATCATTCTTTATGGGCAATCGCTGTCTTCATTATTCCCTATGGGCAAGCATGATTTCCATTATTCCTATGGGCAAGAAAGCAATTCCGTAAGGGGAATCGCTGTCTCCATTATTCCCTATGGGAGAGTATGGTTTCCATTATTCCCTGTGGGCAATCACTATCTGCATTGTTGCCTAGGGACAATTGCTGTTTTCATTATTCCCTAAGAGCAAGTATTTTTTCCATTATTCCCAAAGGGCAATTGTTGTTCCCATTATTCCCTAAGGGCAAGCATGTTTTACATCATTCCCTAAGGTCACTCGCTGTCCGCATTATTCCCAAGGGACATTCGTTATTTTCATTATTCAGTATGGTCAATCGCTCTCCCCATTATTCTCTATGGCTGCTCTCTGTCCCCATTATTACTTCAGGGCAAGAATGCTTTCCATTATTCCCTATGGCCAATCATAGTCCCCATTATTCCCTATGGACAAGCTTGGTTTGCATTATTTCCTATGGGCATTCGCTGTCCCCATTATTACCTATGGGCAAACATCGTTTACATTATTCCCTGACGGCAACCGCTGTCTCCGTTATTCCTTAAGGGCAAGCATGGTTTCCAGTATTTTCTAGGGGAATCCCTTTCTCAATGACATCCTATGATTTCCATTATTTCCGGTGGGCAATCGCTGTATCCATTATTCCAAAGGGGCAAGCATGGTTTGCATTATTCCCAATGGGCAATCCCTTTCTCCATTATTCCCCACTGGCAAGCATCATTTCTATTATTGCCTAAGGTCAATCACTGTCTTCATTATTCCCTATGGGCAAGTGTTGTTTTCATTATTCCCTATGGGCAAGCATGGTATTTTTAATTCCCTGCAGCCAGTTACTGTCCCCATTATTCCCTATGAACAATAGCTGTTTTTATTATTGTCGGCAATTGCTGTTTTCCAATGGCAAGCATGCCATGTTCATTACCTATGAACAAAAGCTGTTCCCATTATTCCCTATGGGTTAGCATGCTTTCCATTATTCACTATGGGCAATCGCTGTCCCCATTATTCCCTATGGGCAAACATTGTCTCCATTATTCCTTTCCATTACTCCCTACACGCAATCGCTGTCCCTGTAATTCCCTATTGGAAGGCTTAGTTTTCCTTATTGCAAATGGACAATCACTCTCTCAATTATTCCTTAGGGGGAAGCATCATTTCCGTTATTCTCTAAGGGCAATCGCTAACTCCATTATTCCCTATGGGCTCTCACTGTTCCCGTTCCTTAAGGGCAATCGCTGTCTCCATTATTTTCTGTGGCCAATCGCTATTATTCTCTAAGGGCAAGCATGCTTTCCAGTATTCCCTAAGGGCAATCGCTGTCTCCATTATTCCCTAAGGGCAAGCATGGTCTCCATTATTCCCTATGGCCACTCTCTGTCCCCTTTCTTCCCTATCGACAATCACTGTTGTCCATTACTTATTATGGGCAATCACTGTTTTCAGGATTTCCAACGGGCAAGCATGCTTTCCATTATGACCTATGAACAAGGGCTGTTCCCATTATTCCCTATGAGCAAGCATGGGGAATTCCCTGTGGACAATCACTGTCTCCATTATTTCTTAAGGGCAACCATCATTTCCATTACTCTCTATGGGCAATCGCTGTCCCCATGATTTCCTATTGGCAGGCTTAGTTTTCTTTATTGCCTGTGGACAATCACTCTCTCAATTATTCCTTAGAGGAAGCATCATTTTCATAATTCACAAAGGGAAATGGCTGACTCCATTCTTCCCTATGGTCTATCACTGTACCCATTGTACCCTAACGGAAAGCATGCTTTCCATTATTTCCTATGGGGAATCGCTGTCAGATTAATTCCCTGTGGCAAATCGCTGTCTCCATTATTTTCTATGGGCAATGGCTGTCTCCATTATTCCCTATGGGCAAGCATGGTTTCCAGTATTCCCTAAGGGCAATCGCTGTCTCCATTATTCCCTAAGGGCCAGCATGATTTCCCTTATTCCCTATGGCCACTCTCTGTCCCTATCTTCTTCTGTCCAACTTTATATCTAATTGAAGCATTTCCACTCTCTTTCCAGCTCTAGCAAAGTTGATCTCTATGTAGCCTTTTCTATCTCTTTCTCTGTATCTTACTATTTCTTACTTTCAATCTCTGTTTCTTTCCATGTTTTTCCACCAAGATCGAATGAATCCATCTCTTTCTATGTATATCTGCCCTTTCCTATCTATTTTTTGTATCTTGCTATCATTTTCTCTCTTTCTATATCTATCTGTATCTTTCTCTATATGCATCTAGGTGTGTGCATGTGTATCCATCTTTTCCTAATGTTTTTGTTTTTGTTTTTCTTTCTCTTTCTTTCTTTCTTTCTTTCTTTCTTTCTTTCTTCTTTCTTTCTTTCTTTCATCTATCTCCTATCTCTTTTTATCTCTAGATATGATTTTCTCTCTATATATACACTATCACTTTCTATATATTTTTCTCTAACTATCTTCATCTAAGTTTATCTATGTATATATATATCTTTTCTAAAGTTTTTGATTCTCTCTCTCTTTCTCTCTCTATAGCTGACTCTCTCTCTCTACCTACCTATCTTTCTTTTTTTTCCACCTTATTTTCTATTTGAAGCATTTGCATTCTGTTTCTAGCTCTAGCACAGTTCATCTGTATGTAGCTTTTTCTATGTGTCTCTCTGTATCTGTCTCTTACTATTTGTTACTTTCTGTCTGTCTGTATCATTCTCTGTCTTTCCACCACTACCTATCTGAATCTCTCTCTTTGTATGAATATCTGACCTTTCCTATCTCTTTATATCTCTAGCCATCATCTTCTCTCTTTCTATATCTAGCTCTATCATTTTCTACTTACCTTTCTCTGTTTTCTCTATGTGCATTTTCATCTATGTGTACAAAGTCTTTCCTAATGTTCTTGTTTTCCCCCTTTCTATCAGTCTATCTATCTCCCTTATTCTGTCCAACTCTATTTGCATTGTTTTTCAATGTCTAGCACAGTTGTTCTCTCTGTAGCCTTCTCAGTCTGTTTCTCTCTGTCTCTTACTGTCTATTTCTTACTTTCTGTCTGTATTGTTCTATGTCTTTCCACTGCTATCTATCTGAATCTATCTGTTTCTCTGTATATCTGCCCTTTTCTATCTCTTGCTATCATTTTCTCTTTCTATCTCTATCTCTATTGTTTTTAAATAGATTTCTATAACTATCTTCATCTTGATAGTTGATAGAAACAGATAGATATAGAAAGAAACAACTAGTAAGAGACAGAGATGGAGAAAAGGATAGAAAAGGCTACTTAGATATCAACTGTGCTAGACTTAGAAACAGAATGTGAATGCTTCAAATAGATAATCTCTTTCTATGTATATCTGCCCTTTCCTATCTATTTTTTGTATCTTGCTATCATTTTCTCTTTCTATATCTATCTGTATCTTCCTCTATATTCATCTAGGTGTGTGTATGTGTATCCATCTTTTCCTAATGTTTTTTTTCTTTCTGTCTTTCTTTCTGTCTTTCATCTATCTCCTATCTCTTTTTATCTCTAGATATGATTTTCTCTATATATATACACTATCACTTTCTATATATTTTTCTCTAACTATCTTCATCTAAGGGTTTCTATGTATATATATCTCTTTTCTAATGTTTTTGATTCTCTTTCTCTCTCTATAGCTGACTCTCTCTCTCTCTCTTTACCTATCTATCTATCATACTTGTTCTGTCCACTTTATTTTCTATTTGAAGCATTTGCATTATGTTTCTAGCTCTAGCACAGTTGATCTGTATGTAGCTTTTTCTATGTGTCTCTCTGTATCTGTCTCTTACTATTTGTTATTTTCTGTCTGTCTGTATCGTTTTCTGTCTTTCCACCACTACCTATCTGAATCTCTCTCTTTGTGTGAATATCTGACCTTTCCTATCTCTTTCTATCCCTAGTCATCATTTTCTCTATTTCTATATCTAGCTCTATCATTTTGTACTTTCCTTTCTCTATTTTCATCTATGTGCATTTTCATCTATGTGTACAAAGTCTTTCCCAATGTTCTTGTTTTCCTCATTTCTGTCAGTCTATCTATCTCCCTTGTTCTGTCCAACTCTATATCTATTTGAAGGATTTGCATTGCGTTTCAATGTCTAGCACAGTTGTTCTCTCTGTAGCCCTCTCAGTCTGTTTCTCTCTGTCTCTTACTGTCTATTTGTTACTTTCTGTCTCTGTCTGTACTATTCTGTCTTTCCACCATGATCTATCTGAATCTCTCTCTTTCTCTGTATATCTGCCCTTTTCTATCTCTTTCTATCTCTTGCTAACATTTTCTCTTCCTACACCTATCTCTATTGTTTTTAAATAGATTTCTATAACTATCTTCATCTATGTGCATCTAGCTATTTCAAGAGATATTTTTTCTCTCCTTTTTATTTATCAGCCCTTCTTTGGTCTGACTCTATATCTAGTTGTAGTTTTCACATTCCGTTTCTAGATCTAGGACAGTTGATAGAAACAGATAGATATAGAAAGAAACAAATAGACAGTAAGAGACAGAGATGGAGAAATTGATAGAAAAAGCTACTTAGATATCAACTGTGCTAGACCTAGAAACAGAATGCGAATGCTACAGGTAGATATGGAGTCAGACAGAACAAGATAGCTAGAAGCAAGGAGAGAAAAACAAAATCATGAGAAAAATATACACAGAAATGAAGCTAGTTAAAGAAAGGTATCTAGAAAACAATAGAGATTAACATAGAAAGTGAGATACTGAAAGCTAGTGCTAGAAAGAGAAAGGAAAGGAACGATATACATAAAAAGAGGGAGATTTAGATCGATAGTGATAGAAAGAGAAGAGATAGAAAGTAACAAACTAAGAGAGATACAGAGAAACACATAGAAAAGGCTACACAGAGATCTACTGTGCTAGACCGAGAAAGAGAATGTGAATGCTACAAATAGACAGAACAGAACAAGATGACAGAGAGATAGAGAGCGCGAGGATAGAAACAAGATGAAAAAAGACCAAATGATAGATACACACACATACACAGATGAGGATAGTTAGAGAACACAATAGAGAAATATATAACGAGATAAAATTATAGGTGGAGATAGAAAGAGCTAGCCAAATAGATAGAAAGAGATTCATATAGGTAATTGTAGAAAGACTCAGAAAGTAGCAGAGATTCAGGTTCAGACAGAACAAGATTGAAATAACTAAATAAACAGATAAATGATAGAAAGCAGCCAAGAAAATCCAAATCAGATAGAAAAAGACAGATATACACAGATACACAGAAAAGAAGATAGTTAGAGAAAGGTATATAGAAAGCGATAGAGATACAGATAGAAAGAGAGAAAATGAAAGCTAGAGATAGAAAGAGAGAGGAAAGGGCAGCTATACAAAGAGAGAGAGAGATTAAGTTATAGTGGTTGAAAGACATAGAAAGAAACAGACAGAGAGAGAAAGTAACAAATAGTAGGAGACAGAAAGATAGGAAAAGTTACATAGAGATAAACTGAGCTTGATCTAGAAACAGATTGCGAACGCTACAAATAGATAGCGGTTCAGTCAGAACAAGATAGTAACATATTAGATTGAAAGAAAGAAGCTGTGAAAAACCAAATCAAATAGAAAAAGATAGACATAGATGAAGATAAAGACATAGAAAGCGATAGCGATAGGTATATAGAGTATGAAAGCTTGCAATATATATCTCTTTATACCTGCCCTTTATATCTCTAGCGTTCCTTTTCTCTTTCTACATCTATCTCTCTAAATCTACATCTCTCTAAATCTACATCTATTCTCTAAATATCTTCACCAATGTGTATGTATGAGCATCTAATTTTATAATGGCTCTTTCTTTTTCTTTTTCTTTTTCTTTTTCTTTTTCTTTTTCTTTTTCTTTTTCTTTTTCTTTTTACATCTATCTATCTATCTATCTATCTATCTATCTATCTATCTATCTATCTATCTATCTATCTATCTATCTATCTATCTATCTATCTATCTATCTATCTATCTATCTATCATCATACTTGTTCTGTCTCTTACTGTCTATTTGTTCCTTTCTGTCTCTGTATTGTTCTGTTTTTCCACCGCTATCTATCTGAATCTATCTCTTTCTCTGTATATCTGCCCTTTTCTATCTCTTTCTATCTCTTGCTATCATTTTCTCTTTCTAAACCTATCTCTATTGTTTTTAAATAGATTTCTTTAATAGATACATGTATCTATTTCAAAAAATATTGTTTTCCTTTTTATTTATCAGCCCTTCTTCGGTCTGACTCTATATCTAGTTGTAGTTTTCACATTCTGTTTCTAGCTCTAGGACAGTTGATAGAAACAGACAACTATAGAAATAAACAAATAGTAAGAGACAAAGATGGAGAATCGGATAGAAAAGGCTACTTAGATATCAACTGTGCTAGACCTAGAAACAGAGTGCAAATGCTACAAGTAGAAATGGAGTCAGACAGAACAAGATAGCTAGAAACAAGGAGAGAAAAACAAAATCATGAGAAAAATATACACATAAATGAAGCTAGTTAAAGAAAGGTATCTAGAAAACAATAGAGATTAAAATAGAAAGAGAGATACTGAAAGCTAGTGATAGAAAGAGGAAAGAAAGGAAAGATACATAGAAAGAGATAGTTTCAGATCGATAGTGATAGAAAGACATAAAAAGGAAGAGAAGAGATAGAAAGTAACAAACAGTAAGAGAGATACAGAGAAACAGATAGAAAAGGCTACACAGAAATCTACTGTGCTAGACCAAGAAAGAGAATGTGAATACTACAAATAGATACAACAGAACAAGATGAGGAGGAGGAGAAGGAGGAGGATAGATAGATAGATAGATAGATAGATAGATAGATAGATAGATAGATAGATAGATAGATAGATAGATAGATAGATAGATAGATAGATAGATAGATAGATAGATAGATAGATAGATAGAAGATGAAAAAGAGCAAAGTATAGATACATATAGATGAGGAATGTTAGATAAAGGTATATAGAAAATGATATAAATAGGTGGAGATAGAAAGAGAAAGCAAAGCAGATAGAAAGAGAGAGATTCAGATAGGTAATTATAGAAAGACTCAAAGAAAGTGATATAAAGTAACAAATAAACAGTAAGAAACACAGAGAAACAGAAAAACCTTCATAGAGATACATTGAGCTAGGTATAGAAACATATATAATGCGAACACTACAAATAGGTTCAGACAGAACAACTAAATAAATAGATAAATAGATATAAGGAAGCCGAGAAAAACCAAATCAGATTGGAAAAGATACTCAGTGAAGAAGATAGAGAAAGGTATATAGAAAGCGATGAGAGAGAGAGAGAGAGAGAGAGAGAGAGAGAGAGAATGAAAGCTAGAGATAGAAAGAGCTAGGAAAGGGCAGATATACATAGAAAGAGCTGGATTAAGACATAGTGGTTGAAAGACAGAAAGAAACAGATATAGAAAGTAACAAATAGTACGAGACGTATACCAATATCTTGTACTCTCCATCTATACAGATGGAAAAAGCTATCTGTAGAGATAAACTGAGCTACATCTGGAAACAAATAGAATGCGAATGCTACAAATAGATAGAGGTTCGGACAGAACAGGATAGAAATAACTAAAGAACCCTATTAGATTTATAGAAAGAAGCTGAGAAAAACTAAATCAAATCGAAAAAAATACACAGATCAAGACAGAGAAAGCTATAGAGATAGATATAGAAAGAGAAAATGAAAGCTAGTGATAGAAAGATATAGAAAGAGATAGGAAAGTGCACGTGTACATATACATAGAAAGTGATGGATTCAGAGAGAGTGGTTGAAGGACAGAATTAATAGATAGAATTTAACAAATAGACAGCAAGAGACAGAGAGAGAATGCTACAACTGAGCTAGAGCTAGAAACAGATAGAATGTGAATGATACAAATAGTCAAATAGTCAAATAGAATGCTATCAGTCTATCTATCGATGTTGTTTTGTCCGACTGTATCTAAAACTTTGAAGTTTTCGCATTCTGTTTCTGGCACTAGAATAGTAGCTCTCTATGTAGCCTTTTCTATCTGTTGTTCCGTATCTTTTTAGGTCTCTTACTGTCTATTTGTTACTTTCTGTTTCTTTCCAAGTCTTTCTATCTGATTCTATCTCTTTCTATGTATATTTGCCCTTTCCTATCTCTTTCTATCACTAGCTTTCATTTTCTTGCCTATATCTGTATCATTTTCTACATACCTTTATCTATTTTCATCTATGTGTATATCTATAAATCCTAACTTTTTTCCCTCTCCATCTATCGAGTTTGTTCTGTCTTACTCTATATCTATTTGAAGCGTTGGCATTTCTAGCTCTAGCTCAGTGGATCTCTGTGTAGCCATGTGTAGCCATCTTTTTCCAATCTATCTGTAATCATACTCATACTTGTTCTGACCACCTTTTTTCCTATTTGAAGCATTTTAGCTCTAGCACAGTTGATCTCTATGTAGCCTTTTCTTTCTGTTTCTCTGTATCTGTTTCTTATTTGTTACTTTACGTCTCTCTGTATCATTCTATGTCTTTCTACCACTATCTATTTGAAACTCTCTTTCTATAAATATCTGCCCTTTCCTATCTCTTTCTCTTTCTAGCTATCATTTTATCTCTTTCTATATCTCTCTATTGTTTTCTACTTACCTTTCTATTTTCATCTGTGTATGTATGTGTACAAATCTTTTCCTAATGGTCTTGTTTTTCTCTCTCCTTTCTGTTTGAATCCGTCTATCTATCTTGTTCTGTCCAACTATAACTATTTGAATCATTTGCATTCTATTTATGTCTAGCAAAGTTTATGAAGCCTTTTCTATCCATTTCTCTGTATTTGTCTCTTACCATTTATTTGTTTAATTTCTATTTGTTTAATTTATTTGTCTTTCCACCACTATCTATCTGAATCTATCTATTTCTCTGTATATCGCTGTATATCTATCTCTGTATAACCCTTTCCTTCTAGCCTTCTCTTCTCTCTAGCCTTCCTTCTAGCCTTCTCTGTATAACCCTTTCCTATTTTCTATCTTTCTATATCTATATCTATATTGTTTTAAATAGATTTCTATAACTATCTTCCTCTATATCTATGTGTATCTATTTCAAATGATATAGCTCTAGGACAGAGCTAGGATATAGCTCTGTGTATAGCTCTAGGACAGTTGATAGAAATAGATAGAGATAGAACAAAACAAATAGACAGTAAGACGAAGATATAGAGAAAAAGATAGAAAAGGCTACTTAGATAGCACCTGTGCTAGACCAAAAAAAACAGAATGCAAATGCTACAAGAAGATATGGAGTCTGACAGAACAAGATAGAGAGGAAAGAAATACAAAACCAGAAAAATATACACATAAATGAAGATAGTTAGTGAACGGTATATGGAAAACAATAGAGATAAATATAGAGAGTAACTGAATAAATATAGAAGCTGATAAATATAGAAAGAGAGAAACTGAAAGCTAGTGAAAGAGAAAGATAAAAACAGAAGAGAGAGAAAGTAGCAAACAGTAAGAAATACAGAGAAACAGAAAAGGTTACACAGAGATCTGCACAGAGGCTACACACAGAGAGACAGAACAAGATGGATAGACAGACAGACAGAAGAAAAACAAACACATTAGCAAAAGATAGACACACATAGATTAAGAAAGTTAGAGAAAGGTAACGATACAGTTAGAGAAAGTAGAGAAAGTTAGAGAAAGTAAATAGATAGACAGATAAATATAGAAAGAGAGAAATGAAAGCTCACAGTGATAGAAAGAGCTCTATGTAGCTGCATGTATATGTAGGAAGATTCAGAGAGATAGTGGTAGAAAGACAGAAAGAAATGGATAAAGATCGAATGTAACAAATAGACAGTAAGAGACAGAGAGAGAAACAGATTGAAGAAGCTACATATAGATACATTGAGCTAGCACTAGAAACAAAATGTGAACGCTTCAAATAGGTGTTCAGACAGAACACGATAGAAATAACTAAACAGATCAATAGAAAGAAGCTGAGAAAAAACAAATCAGATAGAAAACGATAGATACACATCGATGAAGATGGATGTATATACGTCTCGTACTATGTGTTCATACTTTCTAGCTCTATCTGTTTCTTTATATATCTTTCTACCACTACCTATCTTAGTCTCTTTCTATGCCTATCTGCCCTTTCCTATCTCTCTCTCTAGATTTCATTTTCTCTCTCTCTCTCTTTCTATCACTTTTTATATACCTTCTCTGTGTATGTACATCTGTCTTTTTCTATTGGATTTGGTTTTTCTCGGCTTCCTCCTATTTATCTGTTATTTAGTTATTTCAATCTTGTTCTGTCTGAACACTATAGCTATATCTATTTGTAGCGTTTGTTACATTCTATCTCTCAATTTCTTTCTATGTCTTTCTACCACTATCTCTTTCTATGTATACGTGCACTAAAAGAGATAGCTCTTTTAACTAGCTTTCATTTTCTCTTTCTTATCTATATCGCTTTCTATGTCTTTATCTTCATCTTTATCTATCTTTTTCTATTTGATTTGGTTTTTCTCAGCTTCTTTCTACCAATCTTTCTTTCGTTATTTCTATCTTCTTCTGTCTGAACGTCTATTTGTAGCATTCGCATTCTATCTGTTTCTAGATCTAGCTCAGTTTATCTTTATGTAGCTTTTTCTATCTTTCTATACGTATTGTACTATCGTACTATTGGTTCTCTCTCGGTTTCTTTCTGAATGCATTGGCATTCTATATGTTTCTAGATCTCACTGTAGCTTTTTCAATCTGTTTCGGTCTCTTACTGTTTATTTATTACTTTCTATCTCTGTTTCTTTCTGTCTTTCTACAATTATCTATCTGAATCGCTCTTTCTATGTATCTACTTTGCTATCGCTTTCTATCTCTACCTATCATTTTCTCTTTTTCTATCATTTTCTGTATACCTTTCTCTAACTTTCTTCATCTATGTGTATGTATCTTTTGCTAATGTTCTTTTCCTCATCCTGTTTCTGTCTGTCTGTCTGTCTAGCACTATAGCTCTTTGTAGCATTCACATTTTCTTTCTTGGTCTAGCACAGTAGCATTGCCTGTTTCTCTGTATCTGTCTCTTACTGTTTATTTGTTACTTTCTATCTCGATCTCTTTCTTTCAATGTCTTTCTATCAGTAGCTATCTGAATCTATCCCTTCTATCCATACCTTTCCTTTCTTTTCTCTTTCTATCACTAGCTTTCAGTTTCTCTCTTCCCATATCTATTTCTATTGTTTTCTATATACCTATCTCTAACTATCATCATATATGTGTATATTTCTCTAAAGATTTTCTTTTTATCTCCTTGGCTCCATATCTACTTATCCATGTCTGACTCCATATCTACTTATCCATGTCTATAGATATCTACCATATCTACTATATCTCCCATTCACATTCTGTTTCTTGGTCTAGCACAGTTGATATCTAAGTAGCCTTTTCTGTCTGTTTCTCTATCACTGTCTCTTTCTGTCTATTTGTTTCTTTCTATATCTATATGTTTCTATCAACTGTCCTAAAGCTAGAAACAGAATGTGAAGACTCCAAATGGATATAGAGTCAGACCGAAGAAGATAGATTGATAAAAAGAAAGTAGAGAAAAACAATATCCTTTGAAATATATCTATTTCAAAGATACACATAGATAGTTACAGATCTTTTAAAAACCAATAGGGATAGATATAGAAAGATATAGATATAGAAAGATAGAAAATGATAGCTACAATTTGCAGCCACAGTTTCTCTTGTTAATAAATCTTGCCAATTCAATTAACTTATTCTTGACTCCATTTTTACTACAGCTGAAAAAAAACTGTCCTAGGCTAGAAACAGAATATGAAGACTTCAAATGGATACAGAGTCAGACAGAAGAATGCTTCAAATAGATATAGAGTTGGACAGAATAAGGGAGATAGACTGATAGCAAGGGGAAAAGCAAGAACATTAGGAAAGACTTCGTACACATAGATGCACGTAGATGAAAATAGAGGAAGGTAAGTAGAAAATGATAGAGCTAGATATAGAAAGAGTGAAAATGATGGCTAGAGATAGAAAGAGATAGGAAAGGGCCAATATCTTTCTGTATATATCTCTTTATATGTATATCTGCCCTTTCTATCACTAGCGTCCCTTTTCTCTTTTTATATTTCTCTAACTATCTTCACCAATGTGCATATATGAGCAGAGAGAGAGAGAGATTCAGATAGGTAGTGGTGGAAAGACACAGAATGATACAGACAGAAAGTAAAAAAATAGACAGTAAGACACAGAAAGAGAGACACAGAAAGAAAAGACTACAGAGAGATCAACTGTGCTAGAGCTAGAAACAAATTTGAAGCACACGTTTCAAATGGAAAAAAGTTGGACAGAACAAGTATGATAGATGATAGATGATAGATGAATGGATCATTATAAGAAAAAAACATAAACATTAGAAAAAGATGGATGCACATAAACCCCATAGATGAAGATAGAGAAGGTAATTAGAGAAAGGTATATAGAAAACAATACAGAAAGAGATAGAAAGATAGGAAAGGGCAGATATATAGAGAAAGAGATTCAGATAGATAGTGTTAGAAAGACATAGAAAGGAACAGAGACACAGAAAGTAAAAAATAGTAAGAGACAGAAAGAAACAGAAAGAAAAGGCTGTAGCTAGAGCTACAAACAGAATGCATATGCTTCAAATGGAAAATAGTTGGACTGAACAAGTATGATAGATGATACATGACACGTTTCAAATGTAGAAAGAGAAAAGGAATGCTAGTGATTGAAAGGGCAGATATACATATAAAGAGATATATACAGAAAGATATTGGTAAAAAGACATCGAAAGAAAGAGATAGAACGTAACAGACAGACATTAAGCGACAGATACAGAGATAGAAAAGGCTACATGGAGAGCCACTGAGCTAGAGCTAGAAATGCCAATGCTTCAAATAGATATAGATTCGGGCAGAACAAGATAGATAGATAGATGGATGGATGGATGGATGGATGGATGGATGGATGGATGGATGGATGGATGGATGGATGGACTGAAAGAAAAGAGAGGGGAAAAGTTAGGAAAAGATTTATATACATACACATAGATAAAAAATAGATAAAATAGAAAAAATAGATAAAAATGTTAAAATGATACAGATACAAATGATACAGGAGAGAAAATGAAAGCGCATGATAGAAAGAGATAGGAAAGGGCAGATATACATAGAAAGCAATAGATACAGAGAGAGACAGTGGAGGAAAGAAACAGAGATAAAGTAACAAAGACAGTAATACTCCGATACAGAGAAACAGAGAGAAAGGCTACCTACAGATCCACTATGCTAGTTCTAGAAATAGAATGCAAACACTTCAAATAGATGTAGAGTCAGACAGAACAAGATAGATAGATAGCCTTCTATTTGTCTATTTGACTATTTGTAGCGTTCGCTAATTTGTAGCGTACAGAGTCAGAAGAATGCTTCAAATAGATATAGAGTTGGACAGAATAAGGGAGATAGACTGATAGCAAGGGGAAAAGCAAGAACATTAGGAAAGACTTCGTACACATAGATGCACGTAGATGAAAATAGAGAAAGGTAACTAGAAAATGATAGCGCTAGATATAGAAAGAGAAAATGATGGCTAGAGATAGAAAGAGATAGGAAAGGGCCAATATCTTTCTGTATATATCTCTTTATATGTATATCTGCCCTTTCTATCACTAGCGTCCCTTTTCTCTTTTTGTATCTATCTTTATTGTTTTCTACATACCTTTCTCGAACTATCTTCACTAATGTGTATTTGTAGCGTTCGCATTGTTTCTAGCTCTAGTCCAGTTTATGTAGCTTCTGTTTGTGTCTCTGTGTCTCTTGCTGTCTATTTGTTACATTCTCTCTCTATCAATTTCTTTCTCTTTCTACCACGATCTCTCTGAATCTCTTTCTATGTATACGTGCACTTTCCTAGCTCTTTCTATCGCAAGCTTTCATACTCCCTTTATATATCGATCGCTATTGCTTTCTATGTCTTTATCTTCATCTATATCCATCTTTTTCTATTTGATTTGGTTTTTCACAGCTTCTTTCTTTCAATCTAATATGTTGCTATCTTGTTCTGTCTGAACCTCTATCTATTTGTAGTGTTCGCAATCTATCTGTTTCTAGATCAAGCTCAGTTGATCGCTATGTAACTTTTTCTGTCTTTCTGTCTCGTACTATTTGTTACTTTCTCTCTGTCTGTTTCTATGTCTTTCAACCACTATATCTTCATCTCTCTCTCTCTTTGTATATCTGCCCTTTCCTATCTCTTTCTATCTCTAGCTTTCATTTTCTCTCTTTCTATCTGTATCTCTATCGCGTTCTATATACCTGTCTCTAACTATCTTCTTTTCTGTGTATGTATGTCTTTTTCTATCAGATTTGGATTTTCTTGGCTGCTTTCTATCTATTTATCTGTTTTAGTTATTTCAATCTTCTTCTGTCTGAACCTATATCTTTGTAGCGTTCACATTCTATCTCTAGCTCTAGCTCCGTTTTCTCTAAGTAGCTCAGTTTATCTTCTATCAGTTTATCTCTATGTAGCTCAGTTCTATCTGTTTCTCTCTCTGTGCTTTCTGAGTCTTTCTACAATTACCTATCTGAATCTCTCTCTTTCTATCTATTTGGCTATCTCTTTCTATCTCCGCCTATCATTTTCTCTCTTTATATATTTATCTCTATTGTGTTCTATATACCTTTCTCTAACTTTCCTCATCTGTGTATGTGTGTGTATCTATCTTTTGGTCTTTTTTCATCTTGTTTGTATCCTCTCCCTCTCCCTTTCTCCCTCTCCCTTTCTCTCTCTCTCTCTCTCTCTCTCTCATCTTGTTCTCTTGTGTCTGTAGCATTCACATTCTCTTTCATGGTCTAGCACAGTAGATCTCTGTGTAGCCTTTTCTATCTGTTTCTCTGTATCTCTCTTAGTTTGTTACTTTCTATCTCTTCTCTTTCTATCACTATCGATCTAAATCTCTCTCTATGTATACCTTTCCTTTCCTTTTTCTTTCTATCACTAGCTTTCAGTATCTCACTTTCTATATTAATCTCTATTGTTTTCTAGATACCTTTCTTTAACTAGCTTCATTTCTGTGTATATTTTTCTCATGATTTTGGTTTTCTCTCCTTGTTTCTAGCTATCTTGTTCTGTCTGACTCCATATCTATCTGTAGCATTCACATTCTGTTTCTAAGTCTAGCACAGTTGATATCTAAGTAGCCTTTTCTATCTGTTTCTCCATCTCTGTCTCTACTTAGATATCAACTGTGCTAGACCTAGAAACAGAATGCGAATGCTACAGTCATACAGAACAAGATAGCTAGAAGCAAGGAGAGAAAAACAAAATCATGAGAAAAATATACACAGAAATGAAGCTAGTTAAAGAAAGGTAAAGAAAACAATAGATTAATATAGAAAGCGAGATACTGAAAGCTAGTGATAGAAAGAGAAAAGAAAGGAAAGGTATACATAAAAAGAGAGAGATTTAGATCGATAGTGATAGAAAGAGAAGAAATAGAAAGTAACAAACTAAGAGAGATACAGAGAAACAGATGGAAAAGGCTACACAGAGATCTACTGTGCTAGACCAAGAAAGAGAATGTGAATGCTACAAATAGACACAACAGAACAAGATGAGAGAGAGACAGAGAGGATAGAAACAAGATGAAAAACAAGATGAAAAAGACCAAAAGATACACACATACACATACACGTAGCTACGTAGATAAAAAAGATACACACATACACATACACGTAGCACATACACATACACGTAGCACATACAAGACATACAAGACTGAAATAACTAAATAAACAGATAAATATATAGAAAGCAGCCAAGAAAATCCATATCAGATAGAAAAAGACAGATATACACAGATACACAGAAAAGAAGATAGTTAGAGAAAGGTATATAGAAAGCGATAGAGATACAGATAGAAAGAGAGAAAATGAAAGCTAGAGACAGAAAGAGATAGGAAAGGGCAGATATACAAAGAGAGAGAGAAAGATTAAGATATAGTGGTTGAAAGACATAGAAACAGACAGAGAGAGAAAGAAACAAATAGTACGAGACAGAAAGATAGAAAAAGTTACATAGCGATAAACTGAGCTTGATCTAGAAACAGATTGCGAACACTACAAATAGAGGTTCAGACAGAACAAGATAGCAACATATTAGATTGAAAGAAGGAAGGTGTGAAAAACCAAATCAAATAGAAAAAGATAGATATAGATGTAGATAAAGACATAGAAAGCGATAACGATAGATATATGAAGAGAGTATGAAAGCTTGCAATAGAAAGAGCTAGGAAAGTGCACGTATACATAGAGATTCAGAGAGATCGTGGTAGAAAGAGAAAGAAATTGATGAGAGAGAATGTAACAAATAGACAGCAAGAGACACAGAGACACAAACAGAAGCTACATAAACTGGGCTAGAGCTAGAAACAATGCAAACGCTACAAATAGTCATATAGACAAATAGAAGGCTATCTATCTATCTTGTTCTGTCTGACGCTACATCTATTTGAAGTGTTTGCATTCTGTTTCTAGCACTAGCATAGTGGATCTGTAGGTAGCCTTTTTCTCTGTTTCTCTGTATCGGAGTATTACTGTCTTTGTTACTTTATCTCTGTTTCTTTCCTCCACTCTCTCTCTGAATCTATTGCTTTCTATGTATATCTGCCCTTTTGTATCCCTTTCTAGCACGAGCTTTCATTTTCTCTCCTATATCTGTATCATTTTAACATTTTTTTATGTATATAAATCTTTTCCTAACTTTTCCCCTCTCCTTTCTTTCGGTCCATCCATCCATACATCTTGTTCTGTCCAAATCTATATCTACCTGAAGCGTTGGCATTTCTAGCTCTAGCTCAGTGGATCTCCATGTAGCCTTTTCTATCTGTTTCTCTGTATCTGTCAATGTCGGTTACTTTCTATCTCTATCTTTCTTTCTATGTCTTTCTACCAATATCCTTCTGTATGTATGTATAACTGCCCTTTCTATCACTAGCGTTCCTTTTCTCTTTCTATATCTATCTCCATTGTTTTTGACATATCTTTCTCTAACTATCTTCACCAATGTGTATATATGAGCATTTATTTTTATATGGCTTTCTTTCTTTTTCTTTTTTTTCTTTTTCTTTCTATCTATCTATCTATCTTTCTTTTTCTTTTCTATCTATCTATCTATCATCTATCACCTCTATCTATCTATCATCTATCACCTCTATTGTTTTCTACATGTTTTCTACATACCATTGTTTTCTACATACCATTCTCTAAATATCTTCACCAATGTGTATGTATGAGCATCTATTTTTATAATGGCTCTTTCTTTTTCTTTTTCTTTTTCTTCTTTTTCTTTTTCTTTTTCTTTTTCTTTTATCTATCTATCATCTATAATCTATCTATCTATCCATCATACTTGTTCTGTCCAACTTTTTTCCATTTGAAGCATATTCATTCGTTCAGTTTGTAGCTCTAGTTACAGCCTTTTCTTTCTGTTTCTTTCTGTCTCTTACTGTCTATTTTTTGCTTTCTGTCTCTCTATGTGTTTCCAACACTATCTGAATCTATTGTCCGGGGTCTGGGTCCCAGCCCCCAGACTTGGTAGGAGGGAACAGCGGGTCAGCCGGGCTGACGGGCAAACAGAGGGGGCAGCCAGCAGACAGCAGGTCAACTGGTCAGCCAGCTGACAGCAGGTCAACCAGTCTGACTGGCAGGCAGAGGGGGCAGCTGGGGTACAGCAGGTCAACCCCTCCCACAGGCAAATGGAGCCAGAACCTGCCAGTGCCAGGGGCAAGGGGCAAAAGCCCAGGGCCTCAGGAGGCAGAGGGAGACAGAGAGAGGCCAGCAAGTCCCACTCCCCTAGGAAGGGAAAGGGGGCTAGGCAAGGTGGAAGGGGGCAAGGGCAGAGGGACTGGGAGCCCAGCAGTCACCCACCCAAAGACCTTACCTGAGGAGGAGAAGCAGCAGCAGCCCCAACAACCCAAAGCCATGCCCCAGCTAGGAAATAGTAGCCTGGCCCAGGAGTTGCCAGAAGCCAAGCCACTCCAGGTGGGGCTATTGGAGGCACTCTGCAGGAAGCCCTGGGCAACCAGCCAAGGAGCCGCAGCTGGACCCACCTTCAGCCATCAGCTCTGCCAGGGAGGCTGGGCTGCTAGCCGGGGGACTGCAGCTGGACATGCCTTCAGCAATCAGCCAAGGCAGGGAGGCTGGGCAGCCAGAGAACAAGGCACAGCTGGTGCTGGTCAGTGGGGCCAGATCAGCTACCCCAGCTGCAACTGCTTGGTGCAGCCCAAGGCCAGGCTGGAAGAGGGGTGGGGCAGTAGAAGGAAGCCCTATAAAAGCTGGCTGGGAAGAGCCCTGTGGTGGTGGGTGTGAGTGAGGAGTGATGATGTGGAGTGAGAGCAGTAAGATGCAAGGGTGGAGGCTTGGAGGAGAGTTCTGGAAGGAGGAGATGAAGGAGGACGCAGAGGGTAATCAGGCCAGGTTGAGCAGGCCAGCGAGTGGACTGAGAGGGAGTCTGGGTGAGGTATACCGCCCCTCCTTCCACAGAGCAGGGTCCTGCAGAATCCCTGGCCCCCCTGTGATGTCAGGAGCAGACTGCCCAGTGCCACGCCCAGCGGCAGCGGCGGCAAGCCCTGACAAGTTGGTGGCCCGTACGGGGAGAGACGTTCCGACGCAGGCGCCAGTCAAGGGGCGGCCTCCCAAGGCTGCTGCCCCAGCGGAGCTCGGACCGTGGCTGGAGGAACGCCAGGATAGGATGTGGGGAAAGCTGGAGGCAGCCTACCCAGCTGCTCCAGTGGAACTAGCACAGACAGCGGAGCTGCAGATGCAAGCTGGCGCGCTCACTGAGGCCTTGCCAAGGGTTTGCGCCCTCGTTTGGGAAAATAACCCACCGCCTGGCAAGCAGGTGCAGAGTCTATGCGCCACCGTGAAGATAGGCCGGCTGATCCTACAAGCCCTGTTGGACTCTGGGAGTGCAGTCTCAGCAATTCGGCCCCAGCTCCTCCCAGCTGCCACCCCAGTGCACCGCTGGATCCCGGTGACGGATGTGATGGGCCGCACCCAGCCGTACCCTACGGCCCTAATCACGATAGAGTACCTAGGGGTCCGCCACCAAATGGAAGTTGCCCAGTTAG
This sequence comes from Eublepharis macularius, assembly GCF_028583425.1. Taxonomy (NCBI): domain Eukaryota; kingdom Metazoa; phylum Chordata; class Lepidosauria; order Squamata; family Eublepharidae; genus Eublepharis; species Eublepharis macularius. Next base: position 136,302,918 of record NC_072795.1, read on the forward strand.
CTCACCTACCCGTACCAATACTGCTGGGAAGAGATGCCCCGGGGTTCTTCAGGCTCCTCCAGCAGGCAGCGGAGAAATTGGGAAGAGACACCCCAGGGATCGCCGGGTCGCGGCTGAAGGCGGCAGGGGAATTGACAGACCCACAAGTTGCCACCGCTCTGCAAGTGGAGGAGGCCAACGACCCGGGAGAGGGTCCCTCCACCAGACCAGGGGCAGAACCACGGACTGGAGACCCAGTTGGAACCCTGGCAGACCGCCCATTCCGTGATGCTCAAGGGGCAGATGAGTCATTGCAGCGCTTGCGAGAGACAGCCGCTCGGGAGGAGGAGCAAGTGCGGGATGAACGGAGGTCCCAACGGCTCCCTCGCATCGAGAAGCAAGGAGGGGTTTGGGTGCGCCTAGCTCGTGCCCCAAATGGCCAGGGGGAGGTCCGCCAACTACTTGTGCCAGCAGCCTATCGGGCAGAAGTCCTCCGCACGGCCCATGAGCACGCTTGGGCCGGGCACCTGGGGCACCACAAGACCCTGAGGAAGGTTCTTGAGCAATTCTTCTGGCCCTCCGTGAATGCAGACGTGAAGGCCCACTGCCGCTCGTGTCCCACCTGCCAGCGGGTGGCAGCCCGCCGCCCGCCGAAGGCCCCCCTCTCCCCGCTGCCCGTCATGGAGACGCCCTTCCAACGCATCGCAATGGACTTCATCGGACCGCTGCCACGCACACCCCGGGGCCATCGCTTTGCCCTGGTGATTGTGGACTATGCCACGCGGTTCCCTGAGGTCATCCCGCTGAAGACCATGCAGACCCCAGGGATGGTACGGGCCCTGTCCAAGTTTTTTGCGATGGTGGGGCTGCCAGATGAAATTTTGACGGATCGGGGGGGGCCCGTTCCGTGCCACAGCCATGCGCCAGCTCTGCCGGAATTTGGGGATCCGGCAGGTGTTCACCTCGGCTTACCACCCTCAAACAGACGGGTTGGCAGAGCGGCTGAACCAGACCGTCAAGGAGGCCCTGAAGAAGATGACGCGGGACAAGCCTCACCAGTGGGACTTGTACATCGACCCGCTCATGTTCGCCCTCCGGGAGACCACGCAGGCCTCCACCGGCTTCAGCCCATTCGAGCTGCTATATGGGCGTAAGCCAAGGGGGATGCTCTCCCGGCTGACGGAACGCTGGGGGCCCCGGGCCAGCAGCCCCGCGCCCCCCATACAGGAGTACGTGAGCCGGCTCCGTGACCGGGTGCAACAGTCCCAAGCGGAGGCAAATCGCAGACTGACTCGCACCCAGTCAAAGCAAAAGGCCGCCTATGACCGGGGTGCACGGATGAGGACTTTCCAGGCCGGAGAGAAGGTCCTCGTGCACCACTCGGTGTTCCCAAGAGAGGAAGGGGACCCATGGAGGGGTCCCTACCAGATTCGAAGGGTGCTGGGCCCCACCACCTACGAAGTCCAGTGTGGGGTTGGCCGGCGTCGGCGGAAGACCCTGCATGTGAACCTCCTAAAACAGTGGCACGAGCGCCCGAAAGAGGAGTGCGGCGTGGCTGAGGACCCACTAGAGCTCCCTGACAGTGTGCTGCTTTGGACCACTGATGCCCCGGAGTTTGAGGAGCCCAAGGTGGACCCTCAGCTCAACCCAGCTCAGAGGGCCCAGCTACAAGACCTCTGGGCTCGGATTCCCAGGGTCTTCTCCCGCAGGCCGGGCAGCACGAGCCTGATCCAACATGCCATTCCAACGGACCCGGGGCAGACAGCCCGGGCTACCTGGCGCCCCATCCCCAGGAAGCGGTGGGAGGCCGTGGAGAAGGAGACCGACGAGATGCTCAGGCTTGGGGTAATCGAGCCCTCGCGAAGCGCTTGGAGGAGCCCGATAGTTTTGGTGCCCAAGCCGGATGGGACCACCCGATTCTGCATCGACTATCGTGAACTGAATAAGGTGGCCCAGTTCGATGCTTACCCCATGCCCCGAGCCGATGTGTTGGTAGACCACCTAGGGTCTGCCCGCTACCTGTCGGCCCTAGACTTGACGAAGGGCTACTGGCAAGTGCCTGTGCGGCCAGCGGACCGGGAGAAGACAGCCTTTGCCACCCCACGAGGCCTCTTCCAGTTCAAGAAGATGCCGTTTGGTCTACACGGGGCAGCTGCCACGTTTCAGCGGCTGGTGGACCAAGTGCTGGGAGAGTGCCGGGCGTATGCAATGGCGTACATAGATGACATCATCATCTTCAGCCCGGACTGGCCCACCCACCTCCAACACTTGGAAGCTGTCATGAGGGCCCTCCAGCGAGCCGGACTACGGGCTAACCCAAAGAAGAGCCACCTGGGGTTCCAGGAACTCCAGTACCTGGGCTTTGTGGTCGGGGGAGGCCGAGTTCGCCCACCACCAGACAAGGTGGCCTCAATAGCTGATGCCCCCCAGCCCCGGACCAAGAAGCAGGTCCGACGTTTCCTGGGACTACTGGGGTATTACGGGCGGTTCATCCCCCACTTTGCCTCCCGAGCCGCCCCCCTGACAGACTGCTTAAAGAAGGGGCTGCCCAACCAAGTCCGGTGGACCCCAGCACTAGAAGCAGCTTTCAAGGACCTGCGGTCAGCCCTCTCTAATACCACAGCCCTGTGGAACCCGGACTTTGACCGACCCTTTACGCTGGCCACAGACGCTTCTGACACCGGCCTTGGGGCAGTCCTGACTCAGGAACGTGACGGAACCGACGTCCCCATCCTCTTCCTGAGTCGGAAGCTGCAGCCCGCAGAGAGGCGCTATGCAACAGTGGAGCGGGAGGCCCTAGCGGTCAAGTGGGCAGTGGGGGCCCTGCAATACTACCTGGCCAATAATCCCTTTGTCCTACTAACGGACCATGCGCCCCTGCAGTGGCTCCACCACATGAAGGCACACAACCCCCGTGTGCTGCGGTGGTACCTCTCCCTCCTCCCCTTCCGGTTCACCATCAAGTACCGCAAGGGGGCGCAGCATGTGGATGCGGACTTCATGTCCCGCATGTTTGAGTCTGACCCTGACCCCCACAACTCAAAGCTAAGCGGGGGTGTGTGTCCGGGGTCTGGGTCCCAGCCCCCAGACTTGGTAGGAGGGAACAGCGGGTCAGCCGGGCTGACGGGCAAACAGAGGGGGCAGCCAGCAGACAGCAGGTCAACTGGTCAGCCAGCTGACAGCAGGTCAACCAGTCTGACTGGCAGGCAGAGGGGGCAGCTGGGGTACAGCAGGTCAACCCCTCCCACAGGCAAATGGAGCCAGAACCTGCCAGTGCCAGGGGCAAGGGGCAAAAGCCCAGGGCCTCAGGAGGCAGAGGGAGACAGAGAGAGGCCAGCAAGTCCCACTCCCCTAGGAAGGGAAAGGGGGCTAGGCAAGGTGGAAGGGGGCAAGGGCAGAGGGACTGGGAGCCCAGCAGTCACCCACCCAAAGACCTTACCTGAGGAGGAGAAGCAGCAGCAGCCCCAACAACCCAAAGCCATGCCCCAGCTAGGAAATAGTAGCCTGGCCCAGGAGTTGCCAGAAGCCAAGCCACTCCAGGTGGGGCTATTGGAGGCACTCTGCAGGAAGCCCTGGGCAACCAGCCAAGGAGCCGCAGCTGGACCCACCTTCAGCCATCAGCTCTGCCAGGGAGGCTGGGCTGCTAGCCGGGGGACTGCAGCTGGACATGCCTTCAGCAATCAGCCAAGGCAGGGAGGCTGGGCAGCCAGAGAACAAGGCACAGCTGGTGCTGGTCAGTGGGGCCAGATCAGCTACCCCAGCTGCAACTGCTTGGTGCAGCCCAAGGCCAGGCTGGAAGAGGGGTGGGGCAGTAGAAGGAAGCCCTATAAAAGCTGGCTGGGAAGAGTCCTGTGGTGGTGGGTGTGAGTGAGGAGTGATGATGTGGAGTGAGAGCAGTAAGATGCAAGGGTGGAGGCTTGGAGGAGAGTTCTGGAAGGAGGAGATGAAGGAGGACGCAGAGGGTAATCAGGCCAGGTTGAGCAGGCCAGCGAGTGGACTGAGAGGGAGTCTGGGTGAGGTATACCGCCCCTCCTTCCACAGAGCAGGGTCCTGCAGAATCCCTGGCCCCCCTGTGATGTCAGGAGCAGACTGCCCAGTGCCACGCCCAGCGGCAGCGGCGGCAAGCCCTGACATCTATCTCTCTGTATATCTGCCCTTTTCTATCTCTTGCTATCATTTTCTCTTTCTAAACCTATCTCTATTGTTTTTAAATAGATTTCTATAACTACATGTATCTATTTCAAAAAATATTGTTTTCCTCTCCTTTTTATTTCTCAGCCCTTCTTCGATCTGACTCTATATCTAGGACAGTTGATAGAAACAGATAGATATAGAAAGAAACAAATAGACAGTAAGAGACAGAGATGGAGAAATTGATAGAAAAAGCTACTTAGATATCAACTGTGCTAGACCTAGAAACAGAATGCAAATGCTACAAGTAGATATGGAGTCAGACAAAACAAGATAGCTAGAAACAAGGAGAGAAAAACAAAATCATGAGAAAAATATACACATAAATGAAGCTAGTTAAAGAAAGGTATCTAGAATACAATAGAGATTAAAATAGAAAGAGAGATACTGAAAGCTAGTGATAGAAAGAGAAAAGAAAGGAAAGAGATAGATTCAGATAGATAGTGATAGAAAGACATAAAAAGGAAGAGAAGAGATAGAAAGTAACAAACAGTAAGAGAGATACAGAGAAACAGAAAAGGCTACACAGAAATCTACTGTGCTAGACCAAGAAAGAGAATGTGAATACAACAGAACAAGATGAGGAGGAGGAGGAGGAGGATAGATAGATAGATAGATAGATAGATAGATAGATAGATAGATAGATAGATAGATAGATAGATAGATAGACAGAAGATGAAGATAGAAGATAGAAGATAGAAGATGAAAAAGAGCAAAGTATAGAAACACCTAGATACATATAGATGAGGAAAGTTAGGGAAAGCTATATAGAATATGATATAAATAGGTGGAGATAGAAAGAGAGAGTAAAGCAGATAGAAAGAGAGAGATTCAGAAAGGTAAGTATAGAAAGACTCAAAGTGATAAAAAGTAACAAATAAACAGTAAGAAACACAGAGAAACAGAAAAAGCTTCATAGAGATACATTGAGCTAGATATAGAAACATATAGAATGCGAACGCTACAAATAGGTTCAGACAGAACAACTAAATAAATAGATAAATAGATAGAAAGAAGCCGAGAAAAACCAAATCAGATAGGAAAAGATACTCAGCGAAGAAGATAGATAGAGAAAGGTATATAGAAAGTGATGAGAGAGAGAGAGAGAGAGAGAGAGAGAGAGAATGAAAGCTAGAGATAGAAAGAGCTAGGAAAGGGCATAGAAAGAGCTGGATTAAGATATAGTGGTTGAAGGACAGAAAGAAACAGATATAAAAAGTAACAAATAGTACGAGACGTATACCAATATCTTGTACTCTCCATCTATACAGAAGGAAAAAGCTATCTGTAGAGATAAACTGAGCTACATCTCGAAACAAATAGAATGCGAATGCTACAAATAGATAGAGGTTCGGACAGAACAAGATAGAAATAACTAAAGAAACCTATTAGATTTATAGAAAGAAGCTGAGAAAAACTAAATCAAATCGAAAAAAATACACATAGATCAAGACAGAGAAAGCTATAGAGAAAGATATAGAAAGAGAAAATGAAAGCTAGTGATAGAAAGATATAGAAAGAGATAGGAAAGTGCACGTATACATATACATAGAAAGTGATGGATTCAGAGAGAGTGGTTGAAGGACAGAATTAATAGAATTTAAAAAAGACAGCAAGAGACAGAGAGAGAATGCTACAACTGAGCTAGAGCTAGAAACAGATAGAATGTGAACAATACAATAGTCTCTTACTATTTTTTACTTTCTGTGTCTTTCTGTTCCTTTCTATGTCTTTCTAACACTATCTATCTGAAACTATCTCTTTATATATCTGCCCTTTCCTATCTTTCTATCTCTTTTCATCATTTTCTCTATTTCTGTATTGTTTTCTATATACCTTTCTCTAACTATCTTTCTCTATCTTCATCTATGGGGTTTATGTGCATCCATCTTTTTCTAATGTTTATGTTTTTTTCTTCTATATCTATCTATCTATCTATCTATCTATCTATCTATCTATCTATCTATCTATCTATCTATCTATCTATCTATCTATCTATCTATCTATCTATCTATCTATCTATCTATCTATCTATCTATCTATCTATCTATCTATCTATCTATCTATCTATCTATCTATCTATCTATCTATCTATCTATCTATCATACTTGTTCTGTCCAACTTTTTTCCATTTGAAACGTGCTTCAAATGTGCTTCAAATTTGTTTCTAGCTCTAGCACAGTTGATCTCTCTGTAGTCTTTTCTTTCTGTGTCTCTCTTTCTGTCTCTTACTATTTTTTTACTTTCTGTCTGTATCATTCTGTGTCTTTCCACCACTACCTATCTGAATCTCTCTCTCTCTCTCTGCTCATATATAGACATTGGTGAATATAGTTCGAGAAATGTATGTAGAAAACAATAAAGATAGATACAAAAAGAGAAAAGGGACGCTAGTGATAGAAAGGGCAGATATACATATAAAGAGATATATACAGAAAAATATTGGCCCTTTCCTATCTCTTTCTATCTCTAGCCATCATTTTCTCTCTTTCTATATCTAGCTCTATCATTTTCTAGTTACCTGTCTCTATTTTCATCTATGTGTACGAAGTCTTTCCTAATGTTCTTTCTTTTCCCCTTGCTATCAGTCTATCTCCCTTATTCTGTCCAACTCTATATCTATTTGAAGCATTCTTCTGTCTGACTCTGTATCCATTTGAAGTCTTCAAATTCTGTTTCTAGCTCTAGGACAGTTTTTTTCCGGCTGCAGTAAAAATGGAGTCAAGAATAAGTTAATTGAATTGGCAAGATTTATTAACAAGAGAAACTGTGGCTGCAAATTGTAGCTATCATTTTCTATCTTTCTATATCTATATCTTTCTGTATCTTTCTATATCTATCCCTATTGGTTTTTAAAAGATCTGTAACTATCTATGTGTATCTTTGAAATAGATATATTTCAAAGGATATTGTTTTTCTCTACTTTCTTTTTATCAATCTATCTTCTTCGGTCTGACTCTATATCCATTTGGAGTCTTCACATTCTGTTTCTAGCTTTAGGACAGTTGATAGAAACATATAGATATAGAAAGAAACAAATAGACAGTAAGAGACAGTGATAGAGAAACAGACAGAAAAGGCTACTTAGATATCAACTGTGCTAGACCAAGAAACAGAATGTGAAGGGGAGATATAGTAGATATGGTAGATATCTATAGACATGGATATGGAGTCAGACATGGATAAGTAGATATGGAGCCAAGGAGATAAAAAGAAAATCTTTAGAGAAATATACACATATATGATGATAGTTAGAGATAGGTATATAGAAAACAATAGAAATAGATATGGGAAGAGAGAAACTGAAAGGTAGTGATAGAGAAAAGAAAGGAAAGGTATGGATAGAAGGGATAGATTCAGATAGCTACTGATAGAAAGACATTGAAAGAAAGAGATCGAGATAGAAAGTAACAAATAAACAGTAAGAGACAGATACAGAGAAACAGGCAATGCTACAAAGAGATCTACTGTGCTAGACCAAGAAAGAAAATGTGAATGCTACAAAGAGCTATAGTGCTAGACAGACAGACAGACAGACAGACAGACAGACAGACAGACAGACAGACAGACAGAAACAGGATGAGGAAAAGAACATTAGCAAAAGATAGATGAAGAAAGTTAGAGAAAGGTATACAGAAAATGATAGAAAAAGAGAAAATGATAGGTAGAGATAGAAAGCGATAGCAAAGTAGATACATAGAAAGAGAGATTCAGATAGATAATTGTAGAAAGACAGAAAGAAACAGATAGAGATGGAAAGTAATAAATAAACAGTAAGAGCGAAACAGATTGAAAAAGCTACAGTGAGATCTAGAAACATATAGAGATAGGAAAGGGCAGATAGGCATAGAAAGAGACTAAGATAGGTAGTGGTAGAAAGATATATAAAGAAACAGATAGAGATAGAAAGTATGAACAAATAGTCTCGTACTAACACATATATATACATCTATCTTCATCGATGTGTATCTATCGTTTTCTATCTGATTGGTTTTTTCTTAGCTTCTTTCTATTTAGTTATTTCTATCGTGTTCTGTCTGAACGCCAATTTGAAGCGTTCACATTTTGTTTCTAGTGCTAGCTCAATGCATCTCTATGTAGCTTCTTCAATCTGTTTCTCTGTCTCTGTGTCTCTTACTGTCTATTTGTTACATTCGATCTTTATCCATTTCTTTCTATGTCTTTCTACCACTATCTCTCTGAATCATCCTAAATATACATGCAGCTACATACAGCTCTTTCTAGCCCTGTGAGCTTTCATTTTCTCTTTCTATATCTAACTCTATCCTTTTCTATGTACCATCTATCTCCATCTTTTGTGTATCTATCTTTTTCTATTGATTTTGTTTTTTCTCAGCTTCTTTCTTTCTAATCTGTTTCTTTAGTTATTTCTGGCTTGTGCTGTCCGAACCTCTATTTGTAGCGTTCGCAATCTATTTCTAGCTCATGCTGTTTATCTCTATGTAGCCTTTTCTATCCATTTCTGTCTATACGTACTCTTTGTTACTCTACCTTTCTATGTGATCTCTATCTTTCTATGTCTTTCTACCACTATCTTAATGTACCTTTCTATGCGTATCTGCCCTTTCCTTTCTCTTGCAAAACACCAAAGTGACCGTTACCAACTAACTAATCACTATGAAAGAATGTTAAACACGTCTTGTGCAAAAATATGAAATTTACTCACACTGTAGATATGTCACAAAGTTGTTCCAGCCACTACTATTGGAGCAACTGGAGCACTCTATATATTTACACTTCAGTAAGAAAACTCAAGGGGGCAGTAGAACATTCGATAAGAGCCCCTATTGTTTGCAGAAGCATACAAACTTATCGAAGCTACACAGAGCCTCTATGCAATTTCATCCAATTTCATATACACAAACTCAAAGCACCCTTAGGTTGCCTAATTCAATTCTGACAGAAAATCAACTAGTAATTTCAAACAGCCATTTTCCAGAATTGTAACTGAACGGGTCAGCCAGCAAGAGGTCCCGTTTCCGGTATCCCCTTCTTCAGAGCAGTTACAACTGTAAGAAATACATAAAAGGTATAAATCAATATAAATTAAACAAATCTCCATTCTGCCTTCATTCCATGGTTCTGCAAACGCCTACTTACATACAGCGCATCAAACAGCATTTCTATCATGGTTCCAAATCGCTCACCGGCGTGTGTAAAGGAGAGGGAGTAACCCACTCCTTAAAAAATGCTGTGTAATTCTCCTCTATTACCATTGAATGATTTTTAAAGGAACATAGTCCCCAGACAGTCCTCACAAATAAGATGTCAACTCGCAACTGACATTCATTCCTTGTGGTTCCTCCGTGTGCAGTTTGTAGATCCACCACGCCTCTTTTCTTAACAAGTCCCGTTGTATAAAGACTTCTTCCTTATAGTGGCTTACATGTAGGACTGTGTAAACAAAGTCATTTTCACGATGTTTCAAAGCCATGAAGTGTGAGACCATAGGCGCGTCTTCCACTCCCCGACGTATTCTAGAGCGATGTTCCTGTATACGTGTTTTAATAGCTCTAGTTGTACAGCCTACATACATCTTATTACAAATACATACAATAAGGTAAACCACATTTCTTGTGTTACAGTTTGAAAAATCCCTCCAATACAGTCCCATAGCTTTAAACCTCTGGACAGGCATAACCAAGTCACAGCTGTTACAACCTCCACATCTATAATGCCCTTCAGGAAAATTCCTATGTGGTTTATGATTTATCAAGTCTGTATGAATAAGCTGGTCTCTGAAGTTCCTGGTTCTTCGGTGGGCTATCAGAGGCTTATCTGTGCAACCCGGAAGATCACTTATTAAATGCCAATGTTTGTATACTATTTGTTTGATTTGCTTCGCTAATGGAGTGTAATCCAGTGCGAAGCAAATCCTAGTTTCTCTTTCCACCCCACTTCCCTTTAAGAGATCTTTTCTACTTCTTTCTAATGCCCGTTGCCTGCCTCTCACAACAACATCTTCTGGGTAACCTTTGGCTATAAACTGATCCCCCATCTTCCTCGCATGTATTGAAAAATCCATCATGTTAGTTGAATTCCGACGGAGGCGTAGGAACTGGCTGAAAGGTAAGTTACACCGTAAGTGGGGTGGATGAAAAGATTGGTAATGCAGCAGGGCATTCCTATCCGTAGGTTTCCTGTAAGGGCGCACATGAACTACATTACCCTCTGCTCTATACACCGACACGTCCAGGTAGTTGATTTCATTACCATCAGCTGACCGTGTAAGTTTGATACTATTGTGCACCGTATTCATCCAATTACAAAGCTCTATTGTGTATGAATTATTAGACAAAATAAGAAATAAATCATCAATAAAACGGCAGTAAAACAAAATATGTGTGAAAAAAAGATTTTGGTCTGGGTTCTGAAAAAAATTTTCTTCTAATCGTGACATGAATAAGTTGGCTATACTTGGTGCTGCGGAGCAGCCCATGGCTACCCCGCATGTCTGTAAATAAAAAGTCTCCTGAAACCGAAAATAATTCTTAGTGAGTACTATGTCCAAAAGGTCTAACAAAAAATGTGTGGGAGGTAGTTGGGTGTCTCGTTTATCTAACAAGGATTGGACGGTCTGTAGTGCTTCTTCGTGTGGGATGTTTGTATATAAGGAAGTTACATCTAAAGTAACAAACATTGCTTCTTTGGGTATAATTAAGCCCTCTACTTTATTAATGAAATCCCGAGTATCCTGAATGTGTGATTTTATTTTCTTCACAAATGGCTGTAAAAAAGAGTCCAAATATTTAGCCACCGGCTCTAAAATCGAGTTGGACCCTGAAATAATCGGCCGTCCAGGGGGGGGTGAACCGGGTTTGTGAATCTTAGGGAGTATGTAAAAGATGGGAACTCTAGGATACGTATTTAACAATGCCCTAAACCACTGCTCAGAAATCCAACCCATTGCTACCGCTTCCTGTAGAGAATTTTTAATTAGACCGGTAATACTTTTTGTAGGGTCGCTGGGAATTTCCTTATAGCTTTTTTTGTCACTTAACTGCCGCTTCACCTCCCCTATGTAATCTTCCTTATTCAGTATAACAATGGCTCCCCCTTTATCTGCCTCTTTTATAATTATGGACTCATCCTTCCTGAGTTCATTCAACACTTTTAACTCTGATACACTGAGGTTACGTCTCCTATGACGCTGTTGTTTCTCAATTTGCTCTAAATCCCTAATTACCATTGCCTCAAAGGTCTGTATCCTATGGTCCGTTGTTGGAGGAATAAAGGTAGAATGGGGGCGTAAATTAAAGGGGATCTGCTGATTAACAGGTGTATTCCCAAAGAAATTCCTAAGTTTAAGTAATCTGGTCAGTTTGAACAGGTCTATTCTCGTTTTAAACGCGTTATACCATGGGGTCGGAACAAAACCTAATCCTAAATTAAGCACTCTGGTCTCTTCTGGAGAAAGCCTTCTCCTAGATAAGTTAACCACTAGGTTTTCCGTCCCCGGTTCCTGGGGCCTCCACGTAAAAAATTCCCTCTTGTTTTGCTCCTACTCAAACGTCCTGAGCGGGCATTAATGTAAGTATTTTCTTCAACTGAGGTATCTGTGTCCTCCCCATCAGTCGTCTCTAGTTCTGAGTTGGTCTCTAAGGGGTTAGACCAGGTGACCTTTTTACGTGAAGTATCTGTCTCCAACCACCAAGAATAAACCCGTCCATTTGTGTAGTCTTTCGCATCCCTATGGAACTTTTTGATTTTTATTTCCTTCATTTTACGATCAAAATCCAGGACCTGATTTTCCAACTCGGCTAATTTCGTATCAAACGAAGTTTGTGCTGTGTTCTGTTTTAAGGTGGACTCTAAGTTCTTAATCTCCTTATCCAGACTCTCCACTTCCAATTTGGATTGTTCCACTACTAAAAGCATGAGATCTAAGGAACATTTATTAAGCACCGCCGCCCATTTGCTTTTAAATTCTTCATTACGTTGAAACATTCCCGGGGGCTTGTTGACTCTTAAACCCCGCGGGATCCTGTTACAACGTATGTAATCTGTTAACGAGGTCGCATGAAGGTGGTATCTAACTCGTTTCTTTTTTATAAATTGTAACTGTCCCCAGGATTCATCCTGTGGGGCATCTGTTGCATTTACAATAGAGGACATATCTGCAAGGATTCTGACCTTATCTGCTTCTGAAAAAGTCAAGAAACCTTCAAAAGAAGAATTAGCCATAGCTCTCCTAGTCAAAACCCCAACATACAAAAGAGAGAGTAACGGTATATACTTGCAAAACACCAAAGTGACCGTTACCAACTAACTAATCACTATGAAAGAATGTTAAACACGTCTTGTGCAAAAATATGAAATTTACTCACACTGTAGATATGTCACAAAGTTGTTCCAGCCACTACTATTGGAGCAACTGGAGCACTCTATATACTTCAGTAAGAAAACTCAAGGGGGCAGTAGAACATTCGATAAGAGCCCCTATTGTTTGCAGAAGCATACAAACTTATCGAAGCTACACAGAGCCTCTATGCAATTTCATCCAATTTCATATACACAAACTCAAAGCACCCTTAGGTTGCCTAATTCAATTCTGACAGAAAATCAACTAGTAATTTCAAACAGCCATTTTCCAGAATTGTAACTGAACGGGTCAGCCAGCAAGAGGTCCCGTTTCCGGTATCCCCTTCTTCAGAGCAGTTACAACTGTAAGAAATACATAAAAGGTATAAATCAATATAAATTAAACAAATCTCCATTCTGCCTTCATTCCATGGTTCTGCAAACGCCTACTTACATACAGCGCATCAAACAGCATTTCTATCATGGTTCCAAATCGCTCACCGGCGTGTGTAAAGGAGAGGGAGTAACCCACTCCTTAAAAAATGCTGTGTAATTCTCCTCTATTACCATTGAATGATTTTTAAAGGAACATAGTCCCCAGACAGTCCTCACAAATAAGATGTCAACTCGCAACTGACATTCATTCCTTGTGGTTCCTCCGTGAGCAGTTTGTAGATCCACCACGCCTCTTTTCTTAACAAGTCCCGTTGTATAAAGACTTCTTCCTTATAGTGGCTTACATGTAGGACTGTGTAAACAAAGTCATTTTCACGATGTTTCAAAGCCATGAAGTGTGAGACCATAGGCGCGTCTTCCACTCCCCGACGTATTCTAGAGCGATGTTCCTGTATACGTGTTTTAATAGCTCTAGTTGTACAGCCTACATACATCTTATTACAAATACATACAATAAGGTGAACCACATTTCTTGTGTTACAGTTTGAAAAATCCCTCCAATACAGTCCCATAGCTTTAAACCTCTGGACAGGCATAACCAAGTCACAGCTGTTACAACCTCCACATCTATAATGCCCTTCAGGAAAATTCCTATGTGGTTTATGATTTATCAAGTCTGTATGAATAAGCTGGTCTCTGAAGTTCCTGGTTCTTCGGTGGGCTATCAGAGGCTTATCTGTGCAACCCGGAAGATCACTTATTAAATGCCAATGTTTGTATACTATTTGTTTGATTTGCTTCGCTAATGGAGTGTAATCCAGTGCGAAGCAAATCCTAGTTTCTCTTTCCACCCCACTTCCCTTTAAGAGATCTTTTCTACTTCTTTCTAATGCCCGTTGCCTGCCTCTCACAACAACATCTTCTGGGTAACCTTTGGCTATAAACTGATCCCCCATCTTCCTCGCATGTATTGAAAAATCCATCATGTTAGTTGAATTCCGACGGAGGCGTAGGAACTGGCTGAAAGGTAAGTTACACCGTAAGTGGGGTGGATGAAAAGATTGGTAATGCAGCAGGGCATTCCTATCCGTAGGTTTCCTGTAAGGGCGCACATGAACTACATTACCCTCTGCTCTATACACCGACACGTCCAGGTCGTTGATTTCATTATCATCATTACCAATCTTTTCATTACCGCTATCTTTCTATGCGTATCTGCCCTTTCCTTTCTCTAGCTTTCATTTTCTCTTTCTCTCTACCCCTTTCTATATACCTTTCTCTAAATATCTTCTTCTCTGTGTATCTATGTATATCTATCTTTTTCTATCTGATTTGGTTTTTCTCAGCTTCTTCCTATTTATTTATCTATTTAGTTATTTCAATCTTGTTCTGTCTGAACGTACATCTGTTTGTAGCGTTCGCATTCTATGTTTCTAGATCTAGCGGAATATATCTCTATGCCGCTTTTTCTATCTGTTTCTCTCTCTGTGTCTCTTATGGTTTATTTGTTACTTTCAATCTCTGTTTCTTTCAAGTCTTTCTAACTTTCTATCTCAATCTGTTTCTCTTTCTATGTATAGCTGCTCTTTCCTATCTCTTTCTATCTCTACCTATCATTTTCTCTCTTTCTGTATTTATCTGTATCATTTACTTTCTCTAACTTTCTCTACTTTCTCTAACTGTATTGTTACCTTTCTTTAACTTTCTTCATCTATGCGTGTCTATCTTTTGCTAATGTGTCTGTTTTTCGTCTGTCTGTCTGTCTGTCTGTCTGTCTGTCTGTCTGTCTGTCTGTCTATCCATCTTGTTCTGTCTCTCTGTGTGTAGCCTCTCTGTGCAGATCTCTGTGTAGCCTTTTCTGTTTCTCTGTATCTTTCTTACTGTTTGCTACTTTCTATCTCTTCTGTTTTTATCTTTCTGTCACTATCTACCTTTCTCTTTCTCTCACTAGCTTTCAGTTTCTCTCTTTCTATATTTATCTCTATTGTTTTCCATATGCCGTTCAGTAACTATCTTCATTTATGTGTATATTTTTCTGTTTTTGTATTTCTTTCCTATCTATCTTGTTCTGTCGGACTCCATATCTTCTTGTAGCATTTGCTTTCTGGTTTTTTTGGTCCAGCACAGGTGCACAGCCTTTTCTATCTTTTCCTCTATATCTTTGTCTTACTGTCTATTTGTTTCTTTCTATCTCTATCTGTTTCTATCAACTGTCCTAGAGCTATATCATTTGAAACAGATACACATATAGAGGAAGATAGTTATAGAAATCTATTTAAAACAATATAGATATAGAAAGATAGAAAATGATAGCTAGAAGGAAAGGGTTATACAGAGATAGATCTACAGAGATATACAGAGAAATAGATAGATTCAGATAGATAGTGGTGGAAAGACAGAAATAAATTAAACAAATAGAAATTAAACAAAAAGATGGTAAGAGACAAATACAGAGAAACTGACAGAAAAGGCTTCATAAACTCTGCTAAGAAACAGATTGCAAATGATTCAAATAGTTATAGTCAGACAGAACAAGATAGATAGATAGATTGATAGAAAGGAGAGAGAAAAACAAGACCGTTAGGACAAGATTTGTACACATACATACACAGATGAAAATAGAAAGGTAAGCAGAAAACAATAGAGATAGATATAGAAAGAGATAAAATGATAGCTAGAAAGAGAAAGAGATAGGAAAGGGCAGATATTCGTAGAAATAGAGTTTCAAATAGATAGTAGTAGAAAGACATACAGAGAGATGTAAAGTAACAAATAGACAGTAAGACACAGATACAGAGAAACAGAAAGAAAAGGCTACATGAGATCAACTGTGCTAGAGCTAAAAACGCTTCAAATAGGAAAAAAGGTGGTCAGAACAAATATGAGGATGATTATAGATAGATTGGAAAAAGATGGATACACATACAAACACAGATGAAGATAAAGATATAGAAAATGATACAGATACAAAGAGAGAAAATGATAGAAAGAAATAGAGATACACTGAGCTAGATCTAGAAATATATACAATGCGAACTCTACAAATAGATATCGCATCAGACAGAACACGAATGAAATGACTAAATAAATAGATCAATAGATAGAAAGAAGCCGAGATAAACCAAATTAGATAGGAAAAGACAGATATACAGAGATACACAAACAAGTAGAGAAAGAATGAAAGGAAGAAAGGAAGGAAGAGAAAAAACAGAAATTGATAGATACACGTACATACACATTGGTGAAGGTAAAGGTATGTAGAAAACAATAGATAGATAAGAGAGAGCAAATGAAAGGTAGTGATAGAAAGGACAGATATGCATATAAAGAGAGAGAGACAGAAAGATATTGGTAGAAAGAAAGAGAAAGGAACAGAGATGGAAAGTAACTAATAGACAGTAAGAGACAGATACAAAGAAAAAGATAGAAAAGCTTACATAGAGATCCACTGAACTAGAGCTAGAAATGCCAACGCTTCAAATAGATATAAAGACAGAACAAGCTCGATAGATGGAGAGGAAAAAAAGTTAGGATTTATAGACGAAAATAGATAAAGGTATGTAGAAAATGATACAGATATAGGCGAGAAAATGAAAGCTAGTGATAGAAAGAGATAGGAAAGGGCAAATATACATAGAAAGAGATAGAATCAGATAGAAAGACTTGGAAAGAAACAGAAAGTAACAGACAGTAAGAGACCGAAAAAGATACGGAAAAACAGATAGAAAAGGCTACATAGAGAGCCACTATTCTACAGAATGTGAAAACTCCAAAGTTTTAGATATAGTCGGACAAAACAACATCTTTAAAAAAAATTTTTTTTATTGGATTAGAAATCAATATTATGCTCATTACAGTCAATTTCCTTTATATATTCCAGTTCTAACCCCCTCCCTTTCCCCCCCTTTTGTTGACTTCCAACAGTTTTCCAACCCCTTATCCATTTTTCCCTACTCATTTCAAACTTATTTTATTCTATTAAACAAATACTTTCGCTCTCTTCTAAGCTTATCTATTATAACACAGTGCTATCTCTATTCCCTTTCCCCCTTAACATATCCACTAGATATTACATTCCTGGCATATAATCTTTAATAATAATCTTTTATCTAATTTTTGTACTCTATACTCTATCTTACGCATTCTAATCACATCAATATGGGACAAACAATTTGTCCCTCACTCTACATAACTTTAAGTACTTCTATAAACATTATATACGTTCAATATAAGTCAATCAATTTAACTTATACTCTATATGTTTTTCTTTACTTCCTTCAACATATCTTATGTTCATTCTATTTTGTTTATATAGTTTCTCCATTATACAGTTAGTTATCTGCCAGAAATAAAATTAGTTAATTTCTATCACGGTTCTTATAACAACACCTCTAATACTTAGTACTATATATAATAGTCAAATAAAATAGTTGCTTAGAACTTCTCCTTTAACTTTCCTCCCCCGGTAAAGTCACTTCTCTCTTCTTTTATTGTGTTTCAATAATTTTCAAACTGCCACAGTTCTCCTCCCACAACATCAATAGATAGACTGATAGCATTCTATTTGACTATTTGACTATTTGTATTGTTCACATTCTATCTGTTTATAGCTCTAGCTCAGTTGTAGCATTCTCTCTCTGTCTCTTGCTGTCTATTTGTTAAATTCTATCTATTAATTCTGTCCTTCAACCACTCTCTCTGAATCCATCACTTTCTATGTATATGCATACGTGCACTTTCCTATCTCTTTCTATCTCTTTCTATCACTAGCTTTCATTTTCTCTTTCTATATCTATCTCTATAGCTTTCTCTGTCTTGATCTATGTGTATTTTTTTCGATTTGATTTAGTTTTTCTCAGCTTCTTTCTATAAATCTAATAGGTTTCTTTAGTTATTTCTATCTTGTTCTGTCCGAACCTCTATCTATTTGTAGCATTCGCATTCTATTTGTTTCGAGATGTAGCTCAGTTTATCTCTACAGATAGCTTTTTCCATCTGTATAGATGGAGAGTACAATTTTGTTACTTTTTATATCTGTTTCTTTCTGTCCTTCAACCACTATATCTTAATCCAGCTCTTTCTATGCCCTTTCCTAGCTCTTTCTATCTCTAGCTTTCATTCTCTCTCTCTCTCTCTCTCTCATCACTTTCTATATACCTTTCTTCGCTGAGTATCTTTTCCTATCTGATTTGGTTTTTCTCGGCTTCTTTCTATCTATTTATCTATTTATTTAGTTGTTCTGTCTGAACCTATTTGTAGCGTTCGCATTCTATATGTTTCTATACCTAGCTCAATGTATCTCTATGAAGCTTTTTCTGTTTCTCTGTGTTTCTTACTGTTTATTTGTTACTTTTTATCACCTTGAGTCTTTCTATAATTACCTTTCTGAATCTCTCTCTTTCTATCTGCTTTGCTCTCTCTTTCTATCTCCACCTATTTATATCATATTCTATATAGCTTTCCCTAACTTTCCTCATCTATATGTATCTAGGTGTTTCTATACTTTGCTCTTTTTCATCTTCTATCTTCTATCTTCATCTTCTATCATCTATCATCTATCTATCTATCTATCTATCTATCTATCTATCTATCTATCTATCTATCTATCTATCTATATCTATCTAACTATCTATCTATCTATCTATCTATCTATCTATCTATCCTCCTCCTCCTCCTCCTCCTCCTCATCTTGTTCTGTTGTATTCACATTCTCTTTCTTGGTCTAGCACAGTAGATTTCTGTGTAGCCTTTTCTGTTTCTCTGTATCTCTCTTACTGTTTGTTACTTTCTATCTCTTCTCTTCCTTTTTATGTCTTTCTATCACTATCTATCTGAATCTATCTCTTTCCTTTCTTTTCTCTTTCTATCACTAGCTTTCAGTATCTCTCTTTCTATTTTAATCTCTATTGTATTCTAGATACCTTTCTTTAACTAGCTTCATTTATGTGTATATTTTTCTCATGATTTTGTTTTTCTCTCCTTGTTTCTAGCTATCTTGTTTTGTCTGACTCCATATCTACTTGTAGCATTTGCACGCTGTTTCTAGGTCTAGCACAGTTGATATCTAAGTAGCCTTTTCTATCCGATTCTCCATCTCTGTCTCTTACTATTTGTTTCTTTCTATCTCTATCTGTTTCTATCAACTGTCCTACAGCTAGAAACAGAATGTGAAAACTGCAACTAGATATAGAGTCAGATCGAAGAAGGGCTGAGAAATAAAAAGGAGAGGAAAACAATATTTTTTGAAATAGATACATGTAGTTATAGAAATCTATTTAAAAACAATAGAGATAGGTTTAGAAAGAGAAAATGATAGCAAGAGATAGAAAGAGATAGAAAAGGGCAGTTATACAGAGAAAGAGATAGATTCAGATAGATAGCGGAGGAAAGACAGAACAATAAAGAGACAGAAAGTAACAAATAGACAGTAAGGGACAGAACAAGTATGATGATAGATAGATAGATAGATAGATAGATAGATAGATAGATAGATAGATAGATAGATAGATAGATAGATAGATAGATAGATAGATAGATGATAGATAGATAGATAGATAGATAGATGATAGATAGATAAAAAAACATAAACATTAGAAAATGATGGATGCACATGAACCGCATAGATGAAGATAAAGATAGTTAGAGAAAGGTATATAGAAAACAATACAGAAAGAGACAAAATGATAGCAAGAGCTAAAAAGAGATAGGAAAGGGCAGATATACAGAGAGATAGATTCAGATAGATAGTGTTGGAAACACATAGACAGAAAGCAAAAAATAGACAGTAAGAGACAGAAAGAAACAGAAAGAAAAGGCTGTAACTAGAGCTACAAACTGAACGAATGAATATGCTTCAAATGGAAAAAAGTTGGACAGAACAAGTATGATGGATAGATAGATAGATGATAGATGATAGAGAGATAGATAAAAGAAAAAGAAAAAGAAAAAGAAAAAGAGAGCCATTATAAAAATAGATGCTCATACATACACATTGGTGAAGATATTTAGAGAATGGTATGTAGAAAACAATGGTATGTAGAAAACATGTAGAAAACAATAGAGATAGATGTAGAAAGAGAAAAGGAATGCTCGTGATTGAAAGGGCAGATATACATATAAAGAGATATATACAGAAAGATATTGGTAAAAAGACATCGAAAGAAAGAGATAGAACGTAACAGACAGACATTAAGCGACAGATACAGAGAAACAGATAGAAAAGGCTACATGGAGAGCCACTGAGCTAGAGCTAGAAATGCCAATACTCCGATACAGAGAAACAGAGAGAAAGGCTACCTACAGATCCACTATGCTAGTTCTAGAAATAGAATGCAAACACTTCAAATAGATGTAGAGTCAGACAGAACAAGATAGATAGATAGCCTTCTATTTGTCTATTTGACTATTTGTAGCGTTCGCAAATTTGTAGCGTACAGAGTCAGACAGAAGAATGCTTCAAATAGATATAGAGTTGGACAGAATAAGGGAGATAGACTGATAGCAAGGGGAAAAGCAAGAACATTAGGAAAGACTTCGTACACATAGATGCACGTAGATGAAAATAGAGAAAGGTAACTAGAAAATGATAGCGCTAGATCTAGAAAGAGAGAAAATGATGGCTAGAGATAGAAAGAGATAGGAAAGGGCCAATATCTTTCTGTATATATCTCTTTATATGTATATCTGCCCTTTCTATCACTAGCGTCCCTTTTCTCTTTTTGTATCTATCTTTATTGTTTTATACATACCTTTCTCGAACTATCTTCACTAATGTGTAGAGCAGAGAGAGAGAGAGATTCAGATAGGTAGTGGTGGAAAGACACAGAACGATACAGACAAAAAGTAAAAAAATAGTAAGAGACAGAAAGAGAGACACAGAAAGAAAAGACTACAGAGAGATCAACTGTGCTAGAGCTAGAAACAAATTTGAAGCACATTTGAAGCACACGTTTCAAATGGAAAAAAGTTGGACAGAACAAGTATGATAGATAGATAGATGATAGATGGATGGATCATTAGATAGATAGATATAGAAGAAAAAAACATAAACATTAGAAAAAGATGGATGCACATAAACCCCATAGATGAAGATAGAGAAAGATAGTTAGAGAAAGGTATATAGAAAACAATACAGAAAGAGAGAAAATGATAGTAAGAGATAGAAAGATAGGAAAGGGCAGATATATAGAGAAAGAGATAGATTCAGATAGATAGTGTTAGAAAGACATAGAAAGGAACAGAAAGACACAGAAAGTAAAAAATAGTAAGAGACAGAAAGAAACAGAAAGAAAAGGCTGTAGTTAGAGCTACAAACAGAATGCATATGCATCAAATGGAAATTAGTTGGACTGAACAAGTATGATAGATGATAGATGATAGATGATAGATGACAGATGATAAGTGATAGATAGATGATAGATGATAGATGATAGATGATAGATGATAGATGATAGATGATAGATGATAGATAGATAGATAGATAGATAGATAGATAGATAGATAGATAGATAGATAGATAGATAGATAGATAGATAGATAGATAGATAGATAGATAGAAAAAGGAAAAAAAGAAAAAGTAAGAAAGAAAGCCATATAAAAATAAATGCTCATATATACACATTGGGGAAGATAGTTAGAGAAAGATATGTAGAATACAATGGCGATAGATATAGAAAGAGAAAAGGAACACTAGTGATAGAAAGGGCAGTTATAGATATAAAGAGATATATACAGAAAGATATTGGTAGGAAGACACAGAAAGAGAGATAGAAAGTAACAGACATTAAGCGACAGATACAGAGAAACAGATAGAAAAGGCTACATGGAGATCCACTGAGCTAGAGCTAGAAATGCCAACGCTTCAGGTAGATATAGATTTAGACAGAACAAGATGGATGGATGGATGGATGGATGGATGGATGGATGGATGGATGGATGGATGGACCGAAAGAAAGGAGATGGGAAAAGTTAGGAAAAGATTTATATACATACACAGATAAAAAAGTTAAAATGATACAGATATAGGAGAGAAAATGAAAGCTCATGCTAGAAAGAGATACGAAAGGGCAGATATACATAGAAAGCAATAGATTCAGAGAGAGAGTGGAGGAAAGAAACAGAGATAAAGTAACAAAGACAGTAATACTCCGATACAGAGAAACAGAGAAAAAGGCTACCTACAGATCCACTATGCTAGTTCTAGAAATAGAATGCAAACACTTCAAATAGATGTAGCGTCAGACAGAACAAGATAGATAGATAGCCTTCTATTAGTCTATTTGACTATTTGTAGCGTTCGCATTGTTTCTAGCTCTAGCCCAGTTTATGTAGCTTCTGTTTGTGTCTCTGTGTCTCTTGCTGTCTATTTGTTACATTCTCTCTCTATCAATTTCTTTCTCTTTCTACCACGATCTCTCTGAATCTCTTTCTATGTATACGTGCACTTTCCTAGCTCTTTCTATCGCAAGCTTTCATACTCCCTTTATATATCGATCGCTATTGCTTTCTATGTCTTTATCTTCATCTATATCCATCTTTTTCTATTTGATTTGGTTTTTCACAGCTTCTTTCTTTCAATCTAATATGTTGCTATCTTGTTCTGTCTGAACCTCTATCTATTTGTAGTGTTCGCAATCTATCTGTTTCTAGCTCAAGCTCAGTTGATCGCTATGTAACTTTTTCTATCTTTCTGTCTCGTACTATTTGTTACTTTCTCTCTGTCTGTTTCTAAGTCTTTCAACCACTATATCTTCATCTCTCTCTCTCTTTGTATATCTGCTCTTTCTATCTCTAGCTTTCATTTTCTCTCTTTCCATCTGTATCTCTATCGCTTTCTATATACCTGTCTCTAACTATCTTCTTTTCTGTGTATGTGTGTCTTTTTCTATCAGATTTGGATTTTCTTGGCTGCTTTTTATCTATTTATCTGTTTTAGTTATTTCAATCTTCTTCTGTCTGAACCTATATCTTTGTAGCGTTCACATTCTATCTCTAGCTCTAGCTCCGTTTTCTCTAAGTAGCTCAGTTTATCTTCTATCAGTTTATCTCTATGTAGCTCAGTTCTATCTGTTTCTCTCTCTGTGTCTCTTAATGTTTATTTCTTACTTTTAATCTCTGTTGCTTTCTGAGTCTTTCTACAATTACCTATCTGAATCTCTCTCTATCTATTTGGCTATCTCTTTCTATCTCCACCTATCATTTTCTCTCTTTATATATTTATCTCCATTGTTTTCTATATACCTTTCTCTAAATTTCCTGATCTGTGTATGTGAGTGTGTGTATCTATCTTTTGGTCTTTTTTCATCTTGTTTCTATCCTCTCTCTATCTTTCTCTCTCATCTTGTTCTGTTGGGTCTATTTGTAGCATTCACATTCTCTTTCTTGGTCTAGCACAGTAGATCGCTGTGTAGCCTCTTCTATCTGTTTCTCTGTATCTGTTTGTTACTTTCTATTCTTCTCTTTCTACCACTATCGATCTAAATCTCTCTTTATGTATACCTTTCCTTTCTTTTCTCTTTCTATCACTAGCTTTCAGTATCTCGCTTTCTATATTAATCTCTATTGTTTTCTAGATACCTTTCTTTAACTAGCTTCATTTCTGTGTATATTTTTCTCATGATTTTGTTTTTCTCTCCTTGTTTCTAGCTATCTTGTTCTGTCTGACTCCATATCTACCTGTAGCATTCGCATTCTGTTTCTAGGTCTAGCACAGTTGATATCTAAGTAGCCTTTTCTATCCATTTCTCCATCTCTGTCTCTTACTGTCTATTTGTTTCTTTCTATATCTATCTGTTTCTATCAACTGTCCTACAGCTAGAAACAGAATGTGAAATCTACAACTAGATATAGAGTCAGACCAAAGAAGGGCTGAGAAATAAAAAGGAGAGAAAAACAATATCTCTTGAAATAGCTAGATGCACATAGATACATGTAGATGAAGATAGTTATAGAAATCTATTTAAAAACAATAGAGATAGGTATAGAAAGAGAAAATGATAGCAAGAGATAGATAGAGATAGAAAAGGGCAGATATACAGAGAAAGAGAGAGATTCAAATAGATCGTGGTGGAAAGACAGAATAATACAGACAGAGACAGAAAGTAAGAAATAGACAGTAAGAGACAGAGAGAAACAGATTGAGAGGGCAACAGAGAGAACAACTGTGCTAGACATTGAAACACAATGCAAATCCTTCAAATAGATATAGAGTTGGACAGAACAAGGGAGATAGACTGACAGAAAGGAGGAAAACAAGAACATTAGGAAAGACTTTGTACACATAGATTAAAATGCACATAGATGAAAATAGAGAAAGGAAAGTAGAAAATGATAGAGCTAGATATAGAAAGAGAGAAAAGGATGACTAGAGATAGAAATAGGAAAGGTCAGATATACATACAAATAGAGAGATTCAGATAGGTAGTGGTGGAAAGACAGAGAATGATACAGACAGACAGAAAGTAACAAATAGTAAGAGACAGATACAGAGAGACACATAGAAAAAGCTACATACAGATGAACTGTGCTAGAGCTAGAAACAGAATGCAAATGCTTCAAATAGAAAATAAGGTGGAAAAAAAAAGAAAGATAGGTAGGTAGAGAGAGAGAGAGTCAGCTATCGAGAGAGAAAGAGAGAGAGAATCAAAAACTTTAGAAAAGAGATATATATACATAGATACACTTAGATGAAGATAGTTAGAGGAAAATATATAGAAAGTGATAGTATATATAGAGAGAAAATCATATCTAGAGATAAAAAGAGATAGGAGATAGATGAAAGAAAGAAAGAAAGAAAGAAAGAAAGAAAGAAAGAAAGAAAGAAAGAAAGAAAGAAAGAAACAAAAACATTAGGAAAAGATGGATACACATACACACACCTAGATGAATATGGAGAAAGATACAGATAGATATAGAAAGAGAGAAAATGATAGCAAGATACAAAAAATAGATAGGAAAGTGCAGATATTCATAGAAAGAGATTGATTGTCTATTTGAAGCATTCACATTCTGTTTCTAAGTCTAGCACAGTTGATATCTAAGTAGCCTTTTCTATCCTTTTCTCCATCTCTGTCTCTTACTAGTTGTTTCTTTCTATATCTATCTGTTTCTATCAACTATCAAGATGAAGATAGTTATAGCAATCTATTTAAAAACAATATAGATATAGAAAGAGAAAATGATAGCAAGAGATAGAAAAGGGCAGATATACAGAGAAACAGATAGATTCAGATAGATAGCAGTGGAAAGGCGTAGAACAATACAGACAGACAGAAAGTAAGAAATAGACAGTAAGAGACAGAGAGAAACAGACTGAGAAGGCTACAGAGAGAACAACTGTGCTAGACACTGAAAAACAATGCAAAGAGACATTGAAAAACAATGCAAATTGAGTTGGACAGAATAAGGGAGATACTGATAGAAAGGGGGAAACAAGAACATTAGGAAAGACTTTGTACACATAGATGAAAATGCACATAGAGAAAACAGAGAAAGGTAAGTAGAAAATGATAGAGCTAGATATAGAAAGAGAGAAGATGATGGCTAGAGATAGAAAGAGCTAGGAAAGGTCAGATATTCATACAAAGAGAGAGATTCAGATAGGTAGTGGTGGAAAGACAGAGAATAATACAGACAGACAGAAAGTAACAAATAGTAAGAGACAGATACAGAGAGACACATAGAAAAAGCTAGATACAGATCAACTGTGCTAGAGCTAGAAAGAACGCAAATGCTTCAAATAGAAAAAAAGGTGGACAAAACAAGTACGATAGATAGGTAGGTAGAGGGAGAGAGAGATAGTGAGATATATAGAGAGAGAAAGAGAGAGAGAATAAAAAACATTAGAAAATAGATATATATACATAGATACACAGATGAAGATAGAGAAAAACATATAGAAAGTGATAGTATATATAGAAAGAAAATCATATCTAGAGATAAAAAGAGATAGGAGATAGATGAGAGAAAGAAAGAAAGAAAGAAAGAAAGAAAAACAAAAACATTAAGAAAAGATGGATACACACACACCTAGATGCATACAGAGAAAGATACAGATAGATATAGAAAGAGAGAAAATGATAGCAAGATACAAAAAATAGATAGGAAAGGGCAGATATACATAGAAAGGGATGGATTCATTAGATCTTGGTGGAAAAACATGGAAAGAAACAGAGATTGAAAGTAAGAAATAGTAAGATACAGAGAAACAGATAGAAAAGGCTACATAGAGATCAACTTTGCTAGAGCTGGAAAGAGAATGGAAATGCTTCAAATAGATATGAAGTTGAACAGAAGAAGATAGAAAGGGACAGAGAGTGGCCATAGGGAATAAGGGAAATCATGCTGGCCCTTAGGGAATAATGGAGACAGCGATTGCCCTTAGGGAAGACTGGAAACCATGCTTGCCCATAGGAAATAATGGAGACAGCCATTGCCCATAGAAAATAATGGAGACAGCGATTTGCCACAAGGAATTAATCTGACAGCGATTCCCCATAGGGAATAATGGAAAGCATGCTTTCCCTTAGGGTACAATGGGTACAGCGATAGACCATAGGGAAGAATGGAGTCAGCCATTTCCCTTTGGGAATAATGAAAATGATGCTTCCCCTAAGGAATAATTGAGAGAGTGATTGTCCACGGGCAATAAAGAAAACTCAGCCTGCCAATAGGAAATCATGGGGACAGCGATTGCCCATAGAGAGTAATGGAAATGATGGTTGCCCATAGGGAATAATGGGAACAGCCGTTGTTCATAGGTAATAATGGAAAGCATGCTTGCCCGTTGGAAATCCTGAAAACAGTGATTGTCCATAATGAGTAATGGACAACAGCGATTGTCGATAGGGAAGAAAGGGGACAGAGAGTGGCCATAGGGAATAATGGAAACCATGCTTGCCCTTAGGGAATAATGGAGACAGCGATTGCCCTTAGGGAATACTGGAAAGCACGCTTGCCCATACAGAATAATAGCAATTGGCCACAGAAAATAATGGAGACAGCGATTGCCCTTAACGAATGGGAACAATGAGAGCCCATAGGGAATAATGGAGTCACCGATTGCCCTTAGAGAATAATGGAAATGATGCTTCCCCTTAAGGAATAATTGTGAGAGTGATTGTCCATTTGCAAAAAGGAAAACTAAGCCTTCCAATAGGGAATTACGGGGACATAGATTGCGTGTAGGGAGTAAAGGAAAGGAATAACGGAGACAATGTTTGTCCATTGGGAATAATTGGGACAGCGATTGCCCATAGTGAATAATGGAAAGCATGCTAACCCATAGGGAATAATGGGAACAGCTTTTGTTCATAGGTAATGAACATGGCATGCTTGCCATTGGAAAAAAGCAATTGCCGACAATAATAAAAACAGCTATTGTCCATACGGAATAATGGGGACAGTAACTAGCTGTAGGGAATTAAAAATACCATGCTTACCCATAGGGAATAATGAAAACAACACTTGCCCATAGGGAATAATGTGAAGACAGCGATTGACCTTAGGCAATAATGGAAATGATGCTTGCCAGTGGGGAATAATGGAGAAAGGGATTGCCCATTGGGAATAATGCAAACCATGCTTGCCCCTTTGGAATAAGGGATACAGCTATTGCCCACCGGAAATAATGGAAATCATAGGGTGTAATTGAGAAAGGGATTCCCCTAGAAAATACTGGAAACCATGCTTGCCCTTAAGAAATAACGGAGACAGCGGTTGCTGTCAGGGAATAATGTAAACAATGTTTGCCCATAGGTAATAATGGGGACAGCGAATGCCCATAGGAAATAATGCAAACCAAGCTTGTCCATAGGGAATAATGGGGACTATGATTGGCCACAGAGAATAATGGGGAGAGCGATTGCACATAGGGAAAAATGAAAATCATGCTTGCCCATAGGGAATAATGGAAACACGGACTGCCCATAGGAAAAGCGGTAACCCATACGGAGTAATGAAAACAGCGATTGATCCAAGGCAACAATTGGCCACAGAGAATAATGGAAATCATGCTTCCCCATAGGGAATGATACAAAGAGAAATTGCCCACAGGGAATAATGGAAAACATGCTTGCCCCTAGGGAATAATGGAGACAGCAATTGCCCATAGGGAGTAATGGAAAGAATGCTTGCCCATAGGGAATAATGTAAACTTCAATTGTCCATAGGGAATAATGGAGATAAGGAATTCCCTTAGGGAATAATGGAAATCATGCTTTCCCATACAGAATAATGAGAACATGAATTGTCTTTAGGGAATGATAGGAACAGATTTCATTCATAGGGAAAAAATGGAAAGCATGTTTCCCCATAGGGAATACTGAAAACAGCGAATGTCCCTAGGGAATAATGGAGAGAGCGATTGACCATACTGAATAATGAAAATAACGATTGTCCCTTGGGAATAATGCGGACAGCAAGTGACCTTAGGGAATGATGTAAAACATGCTTGCCCTTAGGGAATAATGGGAACAACAATTGCCCTTTGGGAATAATGGAAAAAATACTTGCTCTTAGGGAATAATGAAAACAGCCATTGTCCCTAGGCAACAATGCAGCTAGTGATTGCCCACAGGGAATAATGGAAACCATACTCTCCCATAGGGAATAATGGAGACAGCGATTCCCCTTAGGGAATAATGGGGACAGTGATTGCACATAGGGAATAAGGAATTGCTTTCTTGCCCATAGGAATAATGGAAATCATGCTTGCCCATAGGCAATAATGGAGACAGCGATTGCCCATAAAGAATGATGGGAACAGCGATGACCCTTTGGAAATAATGGGAAGAGAGATCGTTCATAGGGAGAAATGAAAACCATTTGTCCATAGGGAATAATGGAAACAGAAATTGACCACAGGGAATACTGAAAACAGCGATTGTCCACAGGAAACAATGGAGCCAGAGAATAGCCTAAGGGAACAAAGGAAACTAAGTTTGCCCATAGGGAAGAATGGGGACAGCAATTGCCCATAGGGAATAATGGAAAACATGCTTGCCCTTAGGGAATAATGAAAACAACATTTGTCCATAGGGAATAATGCAAACCATGCTTGCCCCTAGGGTATTATGGAGACAGCAATTGCCCATCGGGAATAATGGAAATCATGCTTCCCTATTGTGTATAATGGAGACAGCGATTGTCCATAGGGAATAATGAAAACACTGATTGTCTATAGGGAATAAAGGGGATAGAAATTGGCCATAGGGAATATTGGAAATCTTGTCTGCCCCTAGGGAATAATGGAGACAGCGATTGGCCATAGAAAATACTGGAAACCATGCTTGCTCATTGGAAATAAAGGAGACAGCGATTGGCCTTAGGGTATAATGGAGAAAGAGACTGCCCAGAGGGAATTAATGAGATTGCCCTTAGGAAATAATGGAAACCATGCTTGCCCATAGGGAATAATGGGGACAGTGATTGCCCGTAGGGAATAATGGAAAGCATGCTTGCTCATAAACTAGAATGGGAACAGCGATAGCACATAGGGAATAATGGTGACAGCGGTTGCCCATGGGGAATAATAGGAGCAATCCTTGCCCCTAAGGAATAATGGAGACAGTGAATGTCCATAGGGAATAATGGAAACCACGCTTGCCCATAGGGAATAATGGGGACAGCTATTTCCCCATTATGGAAAGAATACCTGCCCATAGGAAATAATGAAAACGACGATTATCCATAGGGAATAATGCGGTGAACAAGTTAGTATTATTATAATCCTCACAATACAGCTGGGGAGCTGGGGCTGAGAGGGGTGGATTACCCAAGGCCATCTACTGAGTTCATGGCAGCACTGGGATTCAAACCAGTGCAGTGCTGATTCGCAGCTGAACCACTTAACCACTGTGCTATAGCAGTTGCTGAAGACACACCACAAAGGTGGACCGCTCAAGCAGTACTTGATGCCTTCCAAAAGCATCTGGCTGACCACAGCTGCAAACAGAAAGCTGAAATTCCCATATGGAATAATGGAAATCATGCTTACCCATACGGAATAATGCGAACATGAATTGTTGTTAGGGAATAATAGGAACAGATTTTATTTCATATGGAAAAATGGAAAGCATGTTTCCCCATTGGGAATAATGAAAACAGTGAATGTCCTTAGGGAATAATGGAGAGAGCGATTGACCATACTGAATAATGAAAATAACTATTGTCCATTGGGAATAATGGGGAATGTCCACAGGGAATAAAGGAAAACATGCTGTCCCTTAGGGATTAATGTATAATGGAGACAGCGATTGCCTATAGGGAATAATGAAAACAAAACTTGCCCTTAGGGAATAATGAAAACAACACTTGCCCTTACGCAATAATGGAAGTGATGCTTGTCAATAGGGAATCATGGAGAAAAAGATGGACCATAGGGTATAATGGAGAGAGAGTTTGCCCATAGGGAATACTGGAAACCATGCTAGCCTATATGGAATAATGGAGACAGCCATTGCCCATAGGGAATAACGGAGACAGTCATTGCACACAGGGAATTAATGAGACAGCGATTGCTCATAGGAAATAATGGTAAGCATGCTTGTCCTCAGGGAATAATGGGAACAGCGATAGGGATATCTCATAGGGAATAATGGAAAAGATGCTTGCCTAGAAGGAATAATGGGGAAAACGATTGTCTATAGGGAATCATGAGCATAGGAAATCGGGTAATAATGGATAGGCAATAGGGAATAACGAAAACATTGATTGCCTATGGAGACAGCGATTGTCCATAGGAAATAATGAAAACAGTGATTGTCCATAGGGAGTAATGGGGATAGAAATTGGCCATAGGGAATAATGGAAATCTTGTCTGCCCCTAGGGAATAATGGAGACAGCGATTGGCCATAGAAAATACTGGAAACCATGCTTGCTCATTCGAAATAAAGGAGACAGTGATTGGCCTTAGGGTATAATGGAGAAAGAGACTGCCCAGAGGGAATTAATGAGACAATGATTGCCCTTAGGAAATAATGGAAACCATGCATGCCCATAGGGAATAATGGGAGCAGCGATTGCCCGTAGGGAATAATGGAAAGCATGCTTGCTCATAAGCTAGAATGGGAACAGCGATAGCACATAGGGAATAATGGAGACAGCGGTTGCCCATGGGGAATAATAGGAGCAATCCTTGCCCCTAAGGAATAATGGAGACAATGAATGTCCTTAGGGAATAATGGAAACCACGCTTGCCCATAGGGAATAATGGGGACAGCTATTTCCCCATTATGGAAAGAATACCTACCCATAGGGAATAATGAAAACAACGATTATCCATAGGGAATAATGACTATAAAATATTTGCAAAGGTATTGGCGGAAAGAATCAAAGGATGGATGTCGGAATTCATTGCAGAAGAGCAAGCGGGATTTTTACCTAACAGACAAATTAAGGACAATCTGAGAACAGTAATAAATGCTATTGAATATTTGATAAGCATTGCGATAGAGAGGTTGGTTTCTTTTTCATAGACGCAGAAAAAGCATTTGACAATTTGAACTGGGACTTTATGTTCGCCACTAGAGGTGGGCACGGACCGGCATTTTTCCATGGACCGCCAGTTCGGGGTTCGTGGGCTTCCACGGACCACGGTCCACGAACTTTTAACGGACCATGCCCGGTTCGAGAACCAGTTCACGAACCGGTTCGGGTCAGAAAAGCCTGGGTTTTCCCACAGATTTTCACTTCAGTCGACTTTCCCCACCATAGGTTCTCATGTAACACTCCTTGATTAGCACTTTTCCAAAGAGACAAACTACAATTACCCCTCCCCTATTCTCACTGACCCTTACCCGCCCTTGGGGGAAGGAGGGAGACTTGTGCTCCTGTCCAGGAGAGGTGGCTGCCCACAAAACCCACCTACATGGGGCTGCATCAACAAGAGATGCCCTCCCTGGGGGCGGGGAGACCAACTCTCCATGATGGGAAATGAATGGATGTACTTGAGTGAAAGCCAACTCCACAACAGGAGATCATGCAGCAATTCAAAGGCCCCTTGCTGGAATGGAAGGCACGCGAGGGAGGGAAAGGACCTTGAGGGAAGGAAACTCATGCTACCCTGTTCAGAAGGAGCCTCTTTGGGCAGTGGACAACGAGTCCCATTTCAGTGACGTGGTGTGTCAGCTTGCTTGCTTTCAAGCAAGCTGACCTGGGCCACTGTCCTCCTTGTCACCGGACTTTGGGGATTGACCCTCAGAGGGGCCCTTGTGCTCGCGGGAGCAGGACGGTCGCCGACGAAACCCACTTCACCGAACGTGGCGGCGTTGGCAAAGGAAGGATATGCTGGTTGGGGTTCGAGTGGCCGGCGGCCACCATGTGGGAGAGGTGGGTTTCGATGGGGGCCACCCCCTCCCTGCGGGGGCCCCCTTCACTGGCCCTGGTTGGGCTTCGAGTGGCTGGCAAGAGGGGAGCAGGGCGGTATTCCCCGCCAGGAAGGAAGGTGTCTGCTGGCAGCGGCTGCTGGGCCCAGCAGGCCCAGGGAGGCAGCACCCAGCCGCCTCCCCTGAGGGGGCGGGGGGTCTGGCCGCTCGCCGGTGGCACCCCCCATGTGCCCGGCCGCCAGGCCAAAGGAAAGCGGGGCGGAATCCCCGCAAAGGAAGGGAGGTGGGTGAGGACGGCGGCTGCTGGGCCCGGCAGGCCCGGGGAGGTGGGGTCCAGTCACCTCCCCTGAGGGGGCGGGGGGTCTGGCCACTCACTGGCGGCACCCCCCCTGTGCCCGGCCACCGGGCCAAAGGAGAGCGGGGCGGAATCCCCGCAAAGGAAGGGAGGTGGGTGAGGATGGTGGCCACCCCCTCCCTGCGGGGGCCCCCTTCTATGGCCCCTGTTGGGCTTTGAGTGGCCGGCCCAGAGGGTGGCTACCACATCAGAGAGGTAGGTTTCGACAGCGGCCGCCCCCTCCCTGCAGCGGCCCCCTTCAATGGCCCCAGTTGGTCTTTGAGTGGCCAGCTCAGAGGGCGGCCACCACGTCGGAGAGGTGAGTTTCGATGGCGGCCGCCCCCTCCCTGTGGGGGCCCCCTTCAATGGGCCTGGTTGGGCTTCGAGTGGCCGGCCGAGAGGGTGGCCGCCAAGACAGGGAGGTGGGTGCTGGTGGTGGCCTGGCCTCACCCCTCCTTGCACATGCCCTGTAGTCTGCTGAAACTGGCCTCCGCACTCGAGGGGGGGCTGTGTTTGCAGGAGCAGGATGGTTGTTGATGATACCCACTTCACTGAACGTAGTCGGCAATGAAGCTCATGCTTTTGCAACAGTCACTCCTCCCCACACCTGGAGGAAGTGAGCGGAATCGGCCTCACCACTCGGAGGGGCCCCTGTGCTCGGAGGAGCAGGATGGTCGCCGACAATACCCACTTCACCAAACGTGGTGCAGTCCACAAAGGCAACTCATGTGCTTGCCACCCCCCCTCCCCACGGTTGGACGTAACCAATGGAACTCGTTCCTCCCAATGGGGGGGGGGGTGACATGACAGGTACCATGGGAAGAAGTTGAAGCCCACTAATGTGGAGGGTGGGAAATCCTGGGGTGCAGTTGCCAGCCCAGAACAGCACGAGGAACCCACCTCACAGACTTGGTGGCCGTGACCAAAGCATTCCCCAACTTCCATTGCCAAGCACTGGAGGGAGGGCCAGAGACAATGAGGGAGTGCCTAGCATAGGGGAATTATCAGGCATCTTCCTGCAACACATGATTTTGATGGGTAGTGCACCCATTGAAGGCAGCTTGCCTGGAACCCACCTCTCCAATGTGGTGTGCCAGTTGGGAAGGTGCCTGCTTGATTGGCGCAGGACTATGACCTTCATATAGGTCAACCTCCCCAGAAGGCTATGTCACCTCCAGTCAACCGAAAACCCACCTCACCGACGCGGGGAGTGGGAGAAAAGAGGAGATTGTATGGTGTCATGATGAGACAGAGAGAGCATGAAAAGAAGAGATGGAATAAGATGCGGCAAAAGAGGCTGGCCGAAGAGAAAACATTGGAGAATGTTATTCAGAAGAAAGTGACAGCTGAGAAAACCCCTCCACAGGGAGGCCTTCTCCTATTAAACTCCAGTTTTATTTTGCATGGAATAGCCATTTATTTTGGAAAAAAATGGCTGTTGGGTTGCCAAAGCTATCAGGAATCCCACCTCTACAACGTCGTGTCCAGGATGGGAAGGTACTAGGGTCAACCCCCACCTGCCTTCCCTCACATGTTGGGGGAAGAAAAGTTCTAGTGCCCCTCCTTGAAGGACCCTCTCACATCCTCGGGGGAAAGGACAGTCTCACCAACAAAGTGCCTTCCCTTCCACCTGTCAACCAGAGAGCAGCAACACACTTCTCTGACGTGACAGCTGCGACAGAATGGAAGAGTGCCCCTGAAAAACATACTTCTAAAAGTTGAGTTGAGGATAAAAGGGAGGCAAGTATCTGGGCGGTCACCAAGAAAAGTCACCACTCCCATGGTGTCTCCAGCACAAGCAAGGGGAAGGACAGCAAGAACCGTTTCCCACGTCTACAATGTGGTGGCAGCTGCAGCAGAACATCCAGAAAAGGAAGACATAACAACCACATGTTGGACATGTGTAATCCCACTTTGACGAGAAGATGCCCCCCCTGGTTGAGAGATAAGTCCACTGTCAGAGTCAGAACCCACCTCCTCAACGGGCCAGGTGCATCTGAATGGACAGGAACACATGCCTTCCCCATCTTCGGGGAAGGCTACTAGAACTCCACTTTTGGGAGAACGCCTCCCACACAGAAAGGGATGTGGATGGAGGAATGGAGGGAAGGTGGTGGTGGTGGTGATCCAAATAGTAGCCGACGCCTTCGTCTCTGCAACCCCTCTACAGCTGCGCTCAGTCAGAGATGGCCTACCTACTGCTGGCTGTCTCCCCTTTCTAGGAGCGCTACCTGTTGGCAAAGCCCACCTCTTCGCCCGGGGTTCATGCAGCATCCAGATTATACGGTCTCTGACAGCTCAAGCCTTCAGGGCCCAGATTGATGCATTTGTCCCCATGGAAAGGCACGTGGATTAAAGGAGCCATGGAGCGAGTGTGACAGACAGAAGACACCTCTGTTACCAGAACTGCTTTTTATTATAAGGGGAAATTAGCTTTAGCAGTCTGTAACTTAAATTAGCGCGGATCTTAACCTATGTCTACGGAGGTCCCGATCCCAGACACTCAAGTGAAAAAGAGGCAGACTACAAATAGGTTCAAACACGTGTATTTAGTGTGGCGTAAGCCTAAACTTGCACAAGCATACAAAGAACACACAAGATCTAAGAAATACAGAGTAGGAAATACAGAGACATTCGCCTTAGCTGGTTCCCAACGATGGTGGGGAATACTCACTTATCCTGAAGCGAAGCAGAGACACGACAGCGAGGGTGGCCCAATGCCAGCACTGGGACCACAGATGGACAGCAAGGGATTCTGGATAGGATGGCACGAGCACCGAGTGATCTGAGGGACCAGCTTAAATACCCCAAAACGTACCCTGGGGCTGGTGCTGTACTTGGTGGTTCTCACAGTTTAAAACAAAGGTTCTAATGGGTTACTGAATGGCTTGGATGGGCCACTTTAGTAATCAGATTGTGATAAGTGACACCTCAGGAAGAGGGGACAAAAGAGGGAGGGGGAAATCCGAGTGGGCTGAAAGGATGTTCCAGCGGACAGGGCTTGTCCTGATGTCATCAGCTCTGGAATGCGGAGGTTTCTTTGAGATGCGTTCTCTAAGTGCTTGGGATGGTCGGCACTTAGTTCCTTCTCCTGGGCGGCTCCTAAGATATGCAGAGTGGGGCGAGGTACTCTCGCTGCGGACGTGGTGTGCCCGCTTCGCCGAAATGGCTTCCCAAAGCAGTCTTTTTCCCTGGGTCTTCTGGCTGCCTAAGAACATGGATGTCGGCGGGGCATAGCTGGAGCTGGATAGCAGGCTGCCCGGTAGCGAGGGCAAGCTTGGGGATCAACCCGCGGGAGGCTCCAGGCGGGAACTGACCAGGGGGTGCCTAGCCAGGCTCGCTGGAGATTTCCCCGGCAGGTGCCCGGCTGCTAGCAGCGGCTTGGGCCCATATGAGGCAGGCTTCCATGGAGGCAGGGGAAACAGCACACAAAACACAGTCTAAAGCAGGGAACAGGCACGGTCCGTGGCAGATGGCAATGCAGGCACGGGGCACACTTGTAATAAAGTCCAAACACACACACACTGGGAAATCCAGATACAGGTCTGGGCAGGGCTGCCCAGGAAGAGAGTCCTTTGTGCAGTTAACCAAACATGGAGTCAGGGAACTGCACAGTCTATTGCAGTAGCAAGGTAATTAACACGCAGGCAGGAAACTGACATGTGTATCAGAACACACACGTGCAAAGCAGTCTTTGGTGCAGCAGTAAAATAGCGATGCAGGAAACTTTAACACAGTTCATAGCAGGCCTTGAAAGCAGGGGAGGGGGCCTACTTGGCAACACCTCGCCAATGTGGTTTCTTGGGTGGGAAGGTGTCTGCATGGTGGGGGCAAGGAAAATACATGTCCTTCCAAAAGCTCAACCTCCCCAGAACACCATGTAGGAACAACAACCCCTTACGCCTATCTTCATCCGACCGAAACACACCTCACTGATGTGGTGGCCACAGGGAAAGTGCAGGTCACCGGTGTCATGCCAAAAACGGTCCTGTCAGAGGAGATAGATCAGGAAGCAGCCAAAGAGACTTGCCTAGAAGACTAGGTGGCACAAATATTCCCTCTGTAAAAGCGGTCTCTCTGCTGGAGGAGGGGGTGAAAAGGCAGAAGAAGGAAAGCACAGCCCCGCTCGATGAGAGCATTGCCATCAATGTTGTCCATAGTGGATCACAGCCAGAACGCACCTGTCTGACATGGTATGTGTACTGTGGGCCTGAGTCTGCCCAGCCCAAGAACATCCCTCGTGACCAGATGGAGTGGTGACAGGAAAGCTTGCATTTCAGATACCATGATTCATTGGCATAGCATCCATCACCCTGATACACACAGGGATGTGAGGCATGGAACATGGAATGGAGGAGCCTGCCGTCCTCAAAGCACCACCAGGACAGTGCTTTCGTCGACTGTCCAAACAACTCATCTCCATGACGGAGCAGAAAGGAACAGGGCAGAGGATGGATGAGAAAGTGACAGCCGAAAAACCCTTGTCCGATGGGAATCCGCCAGGGAGGTCTTCTCCCATCAAACTCCAGTTTTACTTTGAGAAGCCAAAATGAAAAACCGAGGGGGTGCCACAGGCATCCGGAATCCCACCTCAACGATGTGTTGACCACCATACGAGTATATTTCCCCACAGGGTCTCTGGAAGCGCAAGCCTTCAGACCCCAGACAAGTGCATATTCCTCTGGCCACAAGGAAGACCACCTGCCAACCAGACCTGCCCCTGCGATGTGGGGACCATCATAGACGGACAGGACTTTGTCATCAGGAGGAGGATACCAGGGACAGGGCTTGTCGTCAGGAGGAGGATACCAGGACAGGGCTTGTCGTCAGGAGGAGGATACCAGGGACAGGACGTGTCATCAGGAGGAGGATACTAGGGACAGGGCTTGTTGTCAGGAGGAGGATACCAGGACAGGACGTGTCGTCAGGAGGAGGGGGATACCAGGGACAGGACGTGTCATCAGGAGGAGGATACTAGGGACAAGGCTTGTCGTCAGGAGGAGGATACCAGGGACAGGGCTTGTCGTCAGGAGGAGGATACCAGGGACAGGACGTGTCATTAGGAGGAGGATACCAGGACAGGGCTTGTCATCAGGAGGAGGATACCAGGGACATGACGTGTCGTCAGGAGGAGGATACCAGGGATAGGACGTGTCGTCAGGAGAAGGGGGAGGTTCCCCCCGTTCCCGACAGGCCAAAATAGAGTGCGCTGGTATTCTCACTGAGGGTGGAAAAAGAGGCCACATTCACCCAGGGGAAGCCTGATCCCACACCTACCAGGTGACCACACCTGAAATTCCAGCTTAGCGTAAACTTAGCGGCAGCCGCCCTCACCCACCTTCCTGCCTTGCCAGAAAGGGACAACAGTCATGCCTTAGACTGCTTCTGCAACATACAAATTCTAATGGAAGTAGTACAGTTTATAAAGAATAAGAGGAGGTACTTAGAAGGTGCCAGGAACAGGGATTGTCATCAGGAGGAGGATACCAGGGACAGGACTTGGCTGGAAATGCCCCCCCAAGTCACCCACTATTTATGGAGTGAAAAAGGCTTTGAAAGGAGTGAAGCGGAGAGAGCCTCCCCAAACATGCTGCCGGTGGTCCTAGGGTGGGTGTTTCACAGAGGCCAGGAGCAGTCTCCCCCTTGCACCTCAAAAGCCAGGCTGCAAATGTCCCCCCAAGTCACCCACTAAAAAGGCTTTGAAAGGAGTGAAGCAGAGAGAGCCCCCCAAAGCGAGCTGCTGGTCACCAGAGACTACGTGTCTCACAGAGGCCAGGAGCAGTCTCCCCCTTGTACCTCAAAAGCCAGGCAGGAAATGTCCTCCCAAGTCACCCACTATTGAAGGAGTGAAAGGCTTTGAAAGGAGTGAAGCAGAGAGCCCCCCCAAAGCAAGCTGCCGGTCACCAGAGAGTAGGTGTTTCACAGAGGCCAGGAGCAGTCTCCCCCTTGCACCTCAAAAGCCAGGCTGGAAATGTTCCCCCAAGTCACCCACTAAAAAGGCTGTGAAAGGAGTGAAGCAGAGTGAGCCCCCCAAAGCGAGCTGCTGGTCACCAGAGAGTAGAGACCAGGAGCAGACTCCCCCTTGCACCTCAAAAGCCAGGCAGGAAATGTCCCCCCAAGTTACCCACTATTGAGGGAGTGAAAGGCTTTGAAAGGAGTGAAGCAGAGAGCCCCCCCAAAGCAAGCTGCCGGTCACCAGAGAGTAGGTGTTTCACAAAGGCCAGGAGCAGACTCCCCCTTGCACCTCAAAAGCCAGGCTGCAAATGTCCCCTAAGACACCCACTATTGAGGGAGTGAAAGACTTTGAAAGGAGTGAAGCAGATAGAGCCCCCCAAAGCGAGCTGCCGGTCACCAGAGAGTAGGTGTTTCACAGAGGCCAGGAGCAGTCTCCCCCTTGCACCTCAAAAGCCAGGCTGGAAATGTCCCCCCAAGTCACCCACTATTGAGGGAGTGAAAGGCTTTGAAAGGAGTGAAGCAGAGAGCCCCCCCCCAAAGCGAGCTGCCGGTCACCAGAGAATATATGTTTCACAGAGGCCAGGAGCAGACTCCCCCTTGCACCTCAAAAACCAGGCTGGAAATGTCCCCCCAAGTCACCCACTAAAAAGGCTTTGAAAGGAGTGAAGTAGGGAGAGCACCCCCAAAAGCGAGCTGCTGGTCACCAGAGAGTAGGTGTTTCGCAGAGGCCAGGAGCAGACTCCCCCTTGCACCTCAAAAGCCAGGCTGGAAATGTTCCCCCAAGTCACCCACTAAAAAGGCTTTGAAAGGAGTGAAGCAGAGAGAGCCCCCCAAAGCGAGCTGCCGGTCACCAGAGAGTAGGTGTTTCACAGAGGCCGGGAGCAGTCTCCCCCTTGCACCTCAAAAGCCAGGCATGAAATGTCCCCCCGAGTCACCCACTATTGAGGGAGCGAAAGGCTTTGAAAGGAGTGAAGCAGAGAGCCCCCTCAAAGCAAGCTGCCGGTCACCAGAGAGTAGGTGTTTCACAGAGGCCAGGAGCAGTCTCCCCCTTGCACCTCAAAAGCCAGGCAGGAAATGTCCTCCCAAGTCACCCACTATTGAGGGAGTGAAAGGCTTTGAAAGGAGTGAAGCAGAGAGAGCCCCCTCAAAGCGAGCTGCCGGTCACCAGAGAGTAGGTGTTTCACAGAGGCCAGGAGCAGTCTCCCCCTTGCACCTCAAAAGCCAGGCTGCAAATGTCCCCCCAAGTCACACACTATTGAGGGAGTGAAAGGCTTTGAAAGGAGTGAAGCAGAGAGAGCCCCCTCAAAGCGTGCTGCCGGTCACCAGAGAGTAGGTGTTTCACAGAGGCCAGGAGCAGTCTCCCCCTTGCACCTCAAAAGCCAGGCTGCAAATGTTCCCCCAAGTCACCCACTAAAAAGGCTTTGAAAGGAGTGAAGCAGAGAGCCCCCCCAAAGCGAGCTGCTGGTCACCAGAGAGTAGGTGTTTCACAGAGGCCAGGAGCAGTCTCCCCCTTGCACCTCAAAAGCCAGGCTGCAAATGTTCCCCCAAGTCACCCACTAAAAAGGCTTTGAAAGGAGTGAAGCAGAGAGCCCCCCCGAAGCGAGCTGCTGGTCACCAGAGAGTAGGTGTTTCACAGAGGCCAGGAGCAGTCTCCCCCTTGCAACTCAAAAGCCAGGCTGCAAATGTCCCCCCAAGTCACCCACTATTGAGGGAGTGAAAGGCTTTGAAAGGAGTGAAG
Source organism: Eublepharis macularius (assembly GCF_028583425.1). Classification (NCBI taxonomy): domain Eukaryota; kingdom Metazoa; phylum Chordata; class Lepidosauria; order Squamata; family Eublepharidae; genus Eublepharis; species Eublepharis macularius. The sequence goes on from NC_072795.1 coordinate 136,343,156, forward strand.
CAGAGAGCCCCCCCAAAGCGAGCTGCTGGTCACCAGAGAGTAGGTGTTTCACAGAGGCCAGGAGCAGTCTCCCCCTTGCACCTCAAAAGCCAGGCTGCAAATGTCCCCCCAAGTCACACACTATTGAGGGAGTGAAAGGCTTTGAAAGGAGTGAAGCAGAGAGAGCCCCCTCAAAGCGAGCTGCCGGTCACCAGAGAGTAGGTGTTTCACAGAGGCCAGGAGCAGTCTCCCCCTTGCACCTCAAAAGCCAGGCTGCAAATGTCCCCCCAAGTCACACACTATTGAGGGAGTGAAAGGCTTTGAAAGGAGTGAAGCAGAGAGAGCCCCCTCAAAGCGAGCTGCCGGTCACCAGAGAGTAGGTGTTTCACAGAGGCCAGGAGCAGTCTCCCCCTTGCACCTCAAAAGCCAGGCTGCAAATGTTCCCCCAAGTCACCCACTAAAAAGGCTTTGAAAGGAGTGAAGCAGAGAGCCCCCCCAAAGCGAGCTGCTGGTCACCAGAGAGTAGGTGTTTCACAGAGGCCAGGAGCAGACTCCCCCTTGCACCTCAAAAGCCAGGCTGGAAATGTTCCCCCAAGTCAATCACTAAAAAGGCTTTGAAAGGAGTGAAGCAGAGAGCCCCCCCAAAGCGAGCTGCCGGTCACCAGAGAGTAGGTGTTTCACAGAGGCCAGGAGCAGTCTCCCCCTTGCACCTCAAAAGCCAGGCTGGAAATGTCCCCCAAGTCACCCACTATTGAGGGAGTGAAAGACTTTGAAAGGAGTGAAGCAGAGAGCCCTCCCAAAGCAAGCTGCCGGTCACCATAGAGTAGATGTTTCACAGAGGCCAGGAGCAGTCTCCCCCATGCACCTCAAAAGCCAGGCTGGAAATGTCCCCCCAAGTCACCCACTAAAAAGGCTGTGAAAGGAGTGAAGCAGAGAGAGCCCCCCAAAGCGAGCTGCTGGTCACCAGAGAGTAGAGACCAGGAGCAGACTCCCCCTTGCACCTCAAAAGCCAGGCAGGAAATGTCCCCCCAAGTTACCCACTATTGAGGGAGTGAAAGGCTTTGAAAGGAGTGAAGCAGAGAGCCCCCCCAAAGCAAGCTGCCGGTCACCAGAGAGTAGGTGTTTCACAAAGGCCAGGAGCAGACTCCCCCTTGCACCTCAAAAGCCAGGCTGCAAATGTCCCTCCAAGTCACCCACTATTGAGGGAGTGAAAGGCTTTGAAAGGAGTGAAGCAGAGAGAGCCCCCCAAAGCGAGCTGCCGGTCACCAGAGAATAGATGTTTCACAGAGGCCAGGAGCAGACTCCCCCTTACACCTCAAAAGCCAGTCTGGAAATGTCCCCCCAAGTCACCCACTAAAAAGGCTTTGAAAGGAGTGAAGCAGAGAGAGCACCCCCAAAGCGAGCTGCCGGTCACCAGAGAGTAGGTGTTTCACAGAGGCCAGGAGCAGACTCCCCCTTGCACCTCAAAAGCCAGGCTGGAAATGTCCCCCCAAATCACCCACTAAAATGGCTTTGAACGGAGTGAAGCAGATAGAGCCCCCCCAAAGCGAGCTGCCGGTCACCAGAGAGTAGGTGTTTCACAGAGGCCAGGAGCAGTCTCCCCCTTGCACCTCAAAAGCCAGGCTGGAAATGTCCCCCCAAGCCACCCACTATTGAGGGAGCGAAAGGCTTTGAAAGGAGTGAAGCAGAGAGCCCCCACAAAGCGAGCTGCCGGTCACCAGAGAGTAGGTGTTTCACAGAGGCCAGGAGCAGTCTCCCCCTTGCACCTCAAAAGCCAGGCAGGAAATGTCCTCCCAAGTCACCCACTATTGAGGGAGTGAAAGGCTTTGAAAGGAGTGAAGAAGAGAGAGCCCCCCAAAGCGAGCTGCCGGTCACCAGAAAGTAGAGGCCAGGAGAAGAATCCCCCTTGCAACTCAAAAGCCAGGCTGCAAATGTCCCCCCAAGTCACCCACTATTGAGGGCGTGAAAGGCTTTGAAAGGAGTGAAGCAGAGAGAGCCCCCCAAAACGAGCTGCCGGTCACCAGAGAGTAGAGGCCAGGAGCAGAATCCCCCTTGCAACTAAAAAGCCAGGCTGGAAATGTCCCCCCAAGTCACCCACTATTGAGGGAGTGAAAGGCTTTGAAAGGAGTGAAGCAGAGAGCCCCCGCAAAGAGAGCTGTTGGTCACCAGAGAGTAGGTGTTTCACAGAGGCCAGGAGCAGTCTCCCCCTTGCACCTCAAAAGCCAGGCTGCAAATGTCCCCCCAAGTCACACACTATTGAGGGAGTGAAAGGCTTTGAAAGGAGTGAAGAAGAGAGAGCCCCCCCAAAGCGAGCTGCCGGTCACCAGAGAGTAGGTGTTTCACAGAGGCCAGGAGCAGACTCCCCCTTGCACCTCAAAAGCCAGGCTGGAAATGTTCCCCCAAGTCACCCACTAAAAAGGCTTTGAAAGGAGTGAAGCAGAGAGAGCCCCCTTAAAGCGAGCTTCCGGTCACCAGAGAGTAGGTGTTTCACAGAGGCCAGGAGCAGTCTCCCCCTTGCACCTCAAAAGCCAGGCTGGAAATGCCCCCCCAAGTCACCCACTAAAAAGGCTTTGAAAGGAGTGAAGCAGAGAGAGCCCCCCAAAACGTGCTGCCGGTTGTCACCAGAGAGTAGGTGTTTCACAGAGCCTAGTAGCAGTCTTCCTCCCCTTGCATCTCATCAGCAGCCAAAAAAAAGGGGGGGGGAATGAAGGCAAGAACTCAAGCAGGCAACGCCCAAAGCTGCCTTGCACCCACTGTGGGTCTATGAGCAGGGTGGCGTCACAGCACAATAGAACCCACCGGCAACCCAGATAAAAGGAAGAGATTTGGGGGGGGAGGGGGCATTAAGCCCGAGAAGAACCCAAGGACTCAAAACGCAGAAAGAAATTAGAGTAACCCAACAGTGCAGTAAAAGGATTTTTTAAAAAGTGCTCTAGAATAGAAAGGAGGAGAAATGGAGAAAAGAGAAAGCTCTCTTGCAGCTGAAGCCCCAAAGCCCCAAGGCACAAGCCGCGCTCTCACACACGCACACACAAAAATTCCCCACAGCAAGCAGTTGCTAAGCTAGAACTAACTCGCGTCCCCGCGCCAGGAGAATGGAGCCAATGCTTTGCGCGCGTTGTCTTTTATACAGAAAGGGTGATCTCTGTTTGGCTGACAGAGCTGCCAATCAAGGTTTCCTGGGCTACGATTGGTGTGTTCCAAACGGGGAAGGTGGTTCCACCGTCGCCTAGGAAATTGTTTGAGCGGGAATCCTGGCATGACGGGCCAACGGACACACAGACAGAAAGCCCCAATGTTCGGCGCTTTCGTGAGAAAAACACAAGCCCACGACCCGCGTGTTCGCGAAGCACGAACTGGGTAAGTTCATGACGAAATTAGGTCCGTAATGCGGACTGTGCCCACCTCTACTCGCCACTATGGAAAAGCTGCAAATGGGAGAAAAGTCCATACAAGCAGTTAAAGGAATTTATAAAGACCAAAGTGCAGCGATTGTAGTGAATGACGATCTGACAAAAAAACTAAAAATAAACAAAGGTACAAGGCAGCGCTGCCCATTGTCTCCATTGTTGTTTATATTGATCTTGGAAATACTGATGATCCAGATACGAGAGGACGATACAATTCGAAGTATAAAGATAAGAGAGTTTACCTACAAGGTCAGAGCATTTGCAGATGATATAATGTTGATTGTAGAAGATCCAATCGACAATATGCCAAAGGTAATAAAGAAGATAAAGGAATTTGGAGACTTGGCTGGTTTTTTCGTAAACAAAAAGAAGTCGAAGATACTATGTAAAAATATGACTAAACAGAAACAACAAGAATTGATGGAATTAACGGATTGCGAGGTAACAAACAAAGTAAAATATTTGGGAATTGAATTAACTGCAAAAAATATAGACTTATTTAAGAACAACTATGAGAAGCTGTGGATACAAATAGAGAGAGACTTGATAAAATAGAACAAGTTGAATCTATCATGGTTGGGCAGAATTGCGACAATAAAAATGAATGTGTTACCACGTGTGATGTTTCTGTTACAAACGATTCCGATTATCCGAGACTCTAAACAATTTGAAAAATGGCAAAGAAAAATTTCGAACTTTGTGTGGGCAGGCAAGAAACCACGTGTTAAAATGAAAGTGCTACAGGATGTGAAAGAAAGAGGTGGCTTGCAACTGCCCAACCTAAGACTGTATTATGAAGCAATTTGTTTGACATGGATAAAGGATTGGATAACGTTGAAAAATCGCAAACTTCTGGCATTGGAAGGCTATAAGAAAATATTTGGATGGCATGCATACCTATGGTACGATAAAATAAAAGCGGACTCTCTGTTTCTGCATCACTATATTAGAAGAAGCCTCTTCACAATCTGGAAGAAGTATAAGATGTATCTGGAAGATCAAATCCCCTCCTGGGTGGTCCCGTATGAAGTAATAGACCCGAGAACTGTCGATAACGAACAGCAATGTTTAACTTACAAGGAGATAATACAAATACAACAGTTAACATCAAAAATAAAATCAGAAGAAGAATTGTCTCCTTGTTATAATTGGTTTCAATACAGACAGATCAAAGATCTTTACAAATCGGACTGTTCAAGAGGAGGAATAAGAATGGAAAACTCAGAATTGGAAGAAGTAATGCTACAAGAAGGCAAGAAACTAATATCAAAGATTTATAAGATACTTTTAAAATGGTACACTGAGGATGAAACAGTGAAAGTACACATGGTGAAGTGGGCAATAAACTTTCATAAAGAAATAACGATGGAGTCCTGGGAGCACTTGTGGAAGAATACAATTAAGATTACAACGTGCATGAATATTAAAGAAAATGTGTATAAGATGATATACAGATGGTACCTAACACCAAAAAAAAATTGCGCTGGGGAATGCTAATATGTCAGACAAGTGCTGGAAATGTAAAAAGCACGAAGGATCATTATATCATATGTGGTGGACATGTGAAGTAGCTAAACAGTATTGGGGTGAAATAATAGAAGTAATAAATGAGATTTTACAAATACAAATAAATAAGAACCCAGAATTGTTGCTACTGAACTTGGGGATGGAGAATGTTCCAGTGCAGCACAGAACATTGTTATTTTACATGACAGCTGCAGCAAGATTATTGTATGCGCAGAAATGGAAAGTGCAAGAAGTACCTACTGTAGAGGACTGGATTTACAAATTGCTGTACATGGCAGAAATGGACAAAATGACAAGAAAACTTAAAGACCAAGACCCAAAACAATTTATGGCAGACTGGGCGAAAATGAAACAATATTTGGAGGAAAAAAATGGGATGTGAAAGGAGAACTGTGGCAGTTTGAGAACTTTTAAACTATGATACTACAAACAGAAGAGAGAAGTGACTTTACTAATAGAAGAAATGTGTGTTTATATTCATCTAAGCTAGGATTATAGTTAACTATAGGAGGGGTAGAATTTATAACTGATATTTAGAAGTGGGATTGATATATTAGAAAAAGTAATATAGCATACATATAGTAAGGGAAGAGGAAATTATTTAGAGTAATAAATGTTAGTAAGTTAGAATATTAACTTAGTTATTATTAAGTTTGAATTATGGTTAAGTATAAGATATGAGAAGTATGCTGTTAATTATGGGAAGAAGTATTAGTAAAATTAATTTGATAAGTATGTTATTAATTTTGCGAAGAAATATCAGTAAAACTAATATAGTATGTACAGATTATAGAGTAATTAGGGCTTAGAGTAAGGATTGTTATGTAGGGATGTTTGATTGTTTAATATAGGATATGTTAAGTAATAAAGGGGGCAGAGGGTTGGAAAGCTGTTGGAAGTCAAGAAGGAGGGGGGGAAAGGGTGGGGGTTAGGTTAGATTTAATCAGATAGGGTTTAATTGAAATATTGTTTGAAATTATGCTCACCAATAATTTTTTTTTTTAAAAAAAATCAAGGGCAGCATAGCCATGCGGCTGGGAGAGCTCCACCAGTGGGCGAAGCTCCTGCGTCGAGCGGTGCGCAAGACCCCAGGCCCATATAGGAAGCTTCCAAGGATGCAGTCACAGACGTGGCCCAACCTGCCGATTGTGTTGTCACCACCTGAAGCATAGGTAGCTGCAGCGTCTGGCCCCATTCCTGGTTGCTTGGCCGAGCCGCAGCTCCCATTCCCCATCGAGTTAGTGGGTCACTTCTAAATCCACCACACTTGTCAGCATTTCCAGGGGGTAATCCAGAGTCCCCCATTATTGTAATTCCACTGGGGCTTGGGGGCATTGAGCATCTGCTGCGCTCCTCATCCAACCCCGGGTAAGTCCTGTTAACACCAACAGGTCATATCTAATCACCTGGAGATGTTCACTGAGATAATCCAAACAATCCTCTTCTTTCAACTCCACCCCATCTACCGGCCCGGGACAGTCCCGGGTGAGGAACGGGCTCCTTTGGCAAATGTTTTTTCATCGCTGGTAATCTCTTCGCGACTCTGGGCATTGGTCTGGAGGGAGATCTGGAGGAGGCTCTATCCCCCACGGCACAGAATCCTCCTTCTCCAAAGGGAGGTCTACATAATATCCCTGTTCATCATCCCACCAAAATCCTGCTGCGCTTGCAGATATATCTTCCACTCCTCTCTCTAAAGTGGTCTGGGATATCTCACGGGAAAGGTCTCCCATGGGCTTGATCCTCTGCCCATTTTCCGGGATGGAGGTCAGAGGTGAAGCCATGGAGATGTCAGGTGCTCCCGTCTCACTCAGGCAGTGACCAAACAGCACACCTCTCCGCCTCTCCTTTTTCTCCCGGTTCCAGGGTGCCCATTGTCTGGGAGCTGGTAAGGTAATCCAAGTAAGAAGGGGGAGGCATTGTGCTCATGGAGGGGAAACGTCCCCAGCTGAACAGGCGGTACAAACTAAGGGGAATGGAGAAGGACAAACCCGGAAGAGTAGTGCACTTCTGCTGCAGCATGATGTCATCCCTCGTGCAGAGGAGCGGAGGCCACAGGTATGACCCACCCACCGGACGTGGCGTGTCATGGACAGGGAAGGGGGAGACATCGTGCGCATGGAGGGGAAACTTACCCTTTGTGGACAGGTGACACAAAATAAGCGGCCCGGTTGGGTACAGACCCAGAAGAGCAGTGCACTACCAGGCACTCATCTCTCGTGCCGATGAGCGGTGGCCATGGGCATGACCCATCCGCTGGACTTGGCGTGTTGTAGGCAGGAAAGGGGGAGATATCGTGAGCATGGAAGGGAAACTTTCCCTGGATGGACAGGAGGCAACATAAGCTGCCTTGATGGGTATGGGACCAAAAGAGCAGTGAACTAGCAAGGCATGACGCCATCCCTCGTGCAGAGGAGCGGTGGCCATGGTCATGACCCAATTGCTGGACATGGCGGAAAGTTCCTGGACCCTGTCCCACCCACTAGACGTGGTGGATCGCAATTGGAGGAGAGGGGGAAACGTGCGCTCGCTTCTCTTGCACGGAGGGGTGACGAACTGGCTGTAGAGGGTGAATCAAATATACGGGCCGGATGACGATGGATCAGGAAGAGCAGTGCACTAGCGCAGCAGCATGATGCCATCCCTCATGCAGAGGGGCAGTTGCCACGGACATGATTCACCCGCCAGAAGTGGCGGTCAGCGTGTGTGGCGACCTGGTCTTTCCCCTTGGGAAAGCATAGCTGCAAAGCGATATTGTGCACTTCCCTCCCTCGCATGGATGGGAAATGGAGCTGTACAGGCAGCACAAAAAAAAGCGGCTCGGACAAGGCCGCCACAGGAACCAGCAACAAAAGCATATGGTGTTACGCAGGTGTGGAAAAGTTGGGGCAGTCACCTGAGTGTCCCAACCACCAGACATGGTAGAAAGTCCCTGAAGGACCCGCCAGAGGTTGCGAGTCATGATCAGGGAATGGGGAGACCATTTCCCTCCCGCTGGCCTTTGCATTGATGAAGGTACCCCTTCCTCCTTGTGCAGAAAAGATACTAAGTTGCCTTGATCAGGGCCCCTTCAACTATATCATACAATTTTATGTGCAAAACCTAAGACTAGGATGGCGGGGAAGAGAGGAAAAAAGCACCCTTTTCCCAAACAACTGCTCAGTCTCCAGCAGAACTGTCACACCATATGAGGTTTACCCCCTGTTGATTTCCCGCAGACACCGAACAGCTGTAACAAGGCGGAAGGGAGTAGAGATGAGGAACTGCAAGGGTGGGCCAACACCTGATTGCGATTCTCCACATCTAGCGGGTGGGTCAGGGTCCAGGAACTTTCCGCCATGTCCAGCGGGTGTGTCATGCCCATTGCCACCGCTCCTCTGCATGAGGGATGGTGTCATGTCTTGCTAGTTCGCTGCTCTTTCGGGTCCATACCCATCAAGGCAGCTTATGTTGTGCCTCCTGTCCATCCAGGGGAAGTTTCCCCTCCATGTGCACAATATCTCCCCCTTCCCTGTCCACAACATGCCAAGTCCGGTGGATGGGTCATGCCCATCTTAGAGCTCGTCTGCAGGAGTTTAAGGTCAGGCGTAAGGCTTCTTTGGTTGAGTTACAGCAGCTTGTGGGGCATCTCAATTTTGCCTGTAAGGCTATTGCCCCAGGTAGGGCTTTTCTACGTCGATTATGCGACGCCATGGCCCCTTTGCGTGCACCCCATCACCGTTTAAGGGTGACGAGTGGTATGCGCGCTGATCTGGATGTCTGGTCTGAATTTGTTGAAGGGTTTAATGGTGTTACTCTTTGGCTTCCAACCACTATCTATATGAATCTCTCTCTCTCTATGTATATCTGCCTTTCCTATCTCTTTCTATCTGTAGCTATCATTTTCTCTTTTTCTATACCTAGATACATATATATAACTAGATACATAGATGATGATGATGATGATTGATAGATAGAAATAGAAAAACAAACATTAGAAAAAGAGATGTTCATAGATACACATAGATGAAGATAGTTAGAGAAAGGTTTATAGAAAGAGATAGAAATCGGTAGAGAAAGATAGAAAATTATCACTAGAGACAGAAAGAGATAGCAAAGGGCAGATATAATAGAAAGATTGAGCTAGATAGTGGTTTAAAAACATTGAAAGAAACAAATAGAGATAGAAACACATAGACAGTAAAAGACAGAATGAGAGAATTATATAGGAAAAGCTACATAGAGATAGAAACAGATTCAATGCGAATGCTACAAATCGATATAGATTCACACAGAACAAGATAGAAAGCCCGAAGGGCTGGTACTGCTTTTACAGATGCGAGCGGCAGGGACAGGCTGCCTTCAGGAAACCCCACCGGTAAGTCCTTCCCTCACTGCTATACGGCTGAGATATTCAGGAGCTTGACAGCAGGGGTGACCAAATTACCTGGCCAGCCGGGTCCGCACCATCCATAGCATGGGTCGCACCTGGGGCTTCGGGACTCGGCCAGACAGGTCAAGGCGGCAGTCCATGGGGGACCCCGTGGCTTGATATGTACCGCTTTAAGCCCTTGCCACTGTTTGGTTTGTTTTAGTTGTATAGAGTTAATAAAGTTGCCTTTAGATCCGAACTTGGTGTCTGTCTCTTAATTCTGACTACATGGCAATCTTCATCTACGTGTATCCAGGGCTCATTTTGCGGGGGAAGCCGCAAGAACGCAGTTCCGGCAGTTCCCTAAAGAGGTCACATGTCAGGTGGCTCCACCCAACAGACTCTCAGCCATTTTGGGCCCGTTTCAGCCTGGATTGGGCCGAAACAGCCCAGATCGGGCCTCTGATGGGTGGTGGATCACTCTCCCACTCAGCAGTGGCTCAATCCTGACCATTTTGGCCCCTTCTCAGCCATTTTCAGCCCCCTTTTGCCATTTTGGGCCCAATTTCGGCCCTTAAAGCCTGTCCCTGCCGCTGGCACCTTGCTGAAGACACACTGGAAAGGGGGATCGCTCAAACAGTACTTGATGCTTCCCAAAAGCATCTGGCTGACCACAACTGGAAACAGGAAGCTGGTCTAACAGCTTGCAGGTCCTTTGTTCCCTGAACGTTCATGCACTTTTAAGAGCATCACAGCACAGCTGCGGCTTTCCCCCTGATTTGAAGAGCCACATAGGATGGGAGAGATTCAGTGCCAGGCAGCTCTTAAAGATACAGGAGTCCTTGCTGAGAATTCTTTAAAAAAATTTTTTTTTATTGGATGGGTCGTTATACAAATATAAAAACATACACAGTTAACTTTCCATCATATTGTAATACCCCCCACCCTTTCCCCCCTTTTTTGTTGTCTTCCAACAGTTTTCCATTCCCTTTATTACCTCTTAAATAAAACCTTAACCAAGCTAAAATATATATAATATAATAATACCTATCTAATGATAAATACCATTATCTAACATTCCATATCTTTTAGTACTATCTATCCATAATATCAAATAACCTACAATATAATATGTCCCCTATATTAATAGCTATATACTACATTCTAATAATGGGTCATAGTAATATATTTTATACCATTGCATATCTTTTTTTAAAATCCAATCTTCCACCGATGGTATCTCTTTTGTCTTCCACAGCTGTGCATAAATTATCCTAGCCGCTGTAGTCATATAAAATACCATTATTCTGTCCATTTTGTCAAAGTCTTCTAGGTTCATACATAACAATAACAATTCTGGGTTTCTAACAACTTTTTTCTTCAATATCTCTGACATAGCGTCTACTATTTCCCCCCAGAAATGCTTAGCTTTTTCACATGTCCACCACACATGATAAAAAGAACCCTCACGCTTTCCACATTTCCAACATTTATCTGACATCTGACTATTTCCATTGGCTAGCTTTTTTGGCATGAGATACCATCTATAAATCATTTTATACACATTTTCTCTTATCGTGGTACATGTTGATATCTTTATAGTATTTTTCCACAATTTCTCCCAAGCTTCCATCAATATACCTTTATTACAATTTATTGCTCACTTTACCATTTGAACTTTAACTGTCTCATCTTCTGTAAACCATTTCAACAAAATCTTATACACTTCAGATATCAATTTCCCCCCCTTGCAGTAGACATTGTTCCAATTCTGAATTTTCCACTCTAAACCCTACTTTCCTCCGATCAGTGTCATACAAATCTTTTATCTGCATATATTGAAACCACCCATATCAAAACCTTGCTGAGAATTCTGCCCAAAGGTCCTGGAGTTGTGCACCTCCTGACAAAGGTGCTCCGAGGCTTTTCCCCCACCCCCGCCAGCCTGCAAATCTGCTCAGGCCTGTCCAATCTGCGAGAGGAGGGAAGGGAAGGCTTGTGTTATGACCCTTACTTTCTCTAGGGTAGATTTTGCCTTTAATCTTTCTTTTAAAACCCTCTGGGTAGTTTGCTGCCACAAGGAATATTATATTCTAAGAAATTTTATTTAAATTTTCCATTTGGTAACGTGCCTAAGCGTCAGGCTCCTTCGTGGTTCTCTGTGGCCCTGAGGATAGGAATGGGATAGAGCAATGACAGCTACTCTGGGATATAACAAAATAAAATAAACTTTTATTTTTCAAGAAGCGTATCGGTTTCATAAAAGTAGTTCTCGGTTCTTAAAATTACTTCATTTAAACTCATTCACACAGATCTCGTTTAAGGCTTCACGCACAGTGCGGCCCTTTCCTGGCGCGCTGCAAAGCAGCTGAGCCAGGGGCCGTTGATTGCCTCTTCGGAGGATGGGAGACAGCACCATCCCCCACCTCCATATATGGAGTGGCTGGGAGGGCGGAGCATGAGCCGTATACGGCTGCTCTGCCCTTCCCAGCTTCAGTGCGGTTAGTCGCTCAGACTGGGAGGACGTTCTCCAGCCGAGCGACCGAGTTTGGGCCGGGTCGAGGAGGAGCAGGGGTGATCGCGCCGTTGAGAGCGGGCCAGGAGAGCGGTTCGGTCGGCGGCGACCTGCGGGCTTCTCGGCAGCGAGGCCAGGAGGCGGAGCCGGGTTTGTGCGGGCTGGGTTGTTCGCCCTGCCCGCGTTAGAGCAGTGGGGCTTTCCCTCTTAGCCGCTTGCCCCGGTGGGGCTGAGCAGCCCAGGAAAAAGCGCGCTGCGCAACTGGGCTGCGGCGGCTGCGGGCTCCCTTGTCGGGGGTGTGTGCGGGCCCGCGGATGGGCGGTTGCCAACCGCTGCGGGGTTTTTTTCCCCCACCGCCTACCTTCAGGCTGCGGGGCTGAAAGGGGCCAAACACAGTTGGCCGCTGCTGGCTGTGCCGCCTTTCGGTGGGTGGTCCCCTGCTGCCAGGCCCGCTTTGTGCGGGCTTTGGGGATAAGTGGCAGTGGACACTTGGCCCATAGCAGCTACAGCTGCGTTTCTGTGAGGCTCTCTCTGTCAGACTATGGCTTACTAAAAGTTGCAGTCCAGCCTATCTCTTGCAATTAGACATGAGTCCATTGGTTCCAAAAGATTTTACTGAATATAAACAACCATTATAGTCCACTAACCAAGATGCAATATCTTGGCTGGTACACGAGTATTGTTATGAATGACAGGCAAAGGTTAAGGTACAGAATAGCATAGCCCAGCAAGTCCCATCCTCCCCCCATAGTTCTCAAAACAAACGGCTTGAAGCTGAGAGAGTGAAAGTTTCCCAAGGCTGGAAAGGTTGTAGTCATAACATTCCTCTTCTTTGAGATAACTGTTACTGGACTGCTTGTCACCTGCAAAAGAAGAGCTTAAAACACTGACAGGATTAAAATGGAGTCTCTTTGGTTAGATCACATAAGGAACATAGTCAGACCTGACACTCTCCCCATCTTGCCATCCTCTGCCTATTTAATCGGCTGGAAGGGCGGCTAGTCCATTGTTGCCTGGGTACTGGCATTAAGTTTGTGTGTGGCTTGCAACTGTAATTGGGCAGTGGCCATTTTGGGTTCATCCTTGTTAGGGACTACGGGCAGCCATTTTGTTGTGGTGGCCATTTTGTAGGCCTGGCTGCATCGTTTAGTGGGTAGAACACGTCTAACCATTTTGGTCTGCGGCTGCCTCACTTGTGCTTTCTTTGTGCCTCTTATTGGGGGGCATAGAGATAGGCTACTCCATAAATAAATATTAAAAAAAAAGGCTTGTGCTTAGTAAGGAATACAATGCCTCCTAAAAAGGGTGGTGGTTTATCTAAAGGGAAACGGCCTGCTAAGAAGGCTCCAACTAAGCAGCCACCCCCCCCCAGGTATCCTCTTCAGACGATGAGGATGTTGGTGGGGGTCAGCTTGAGATTTTGAAGCGTTTAGAGGCTCTAGAGCAAGCTAAAGGGGGTGGTGGTACAGCACAGCAAGGGGCAACTTTTACTAGGCCACTTCGGCGTGCTTCTAGGGATGCGGTTAATCGTAACATCTTGCGTCATTTGTCTGCTCTAGAAGGGGCTGCTGGATCCTCAATGGCTGGTGGTATTGGTGGACGTGAGACTGCTGTTACGGAATCGCAGGACCCTGTGATGGATCTGGACCAAGATTGGCCGGAAGACTCGCCCCCGGTGGCTGTAGCTGTGGACCCTGTGGATGCTCCTGGTAAGGATGCTGCACCACACTATGGCTATCCTTGGCCTTGGGGGCCTTGGGCGCAAGGGGCTGCTGCAGTTGCAGCTGGTGCTCTTCCCGAGGCTCCCCCTGCACAGTCGCCTGTTGCAGCTGGTGTGAGTCAGGCTGCGTGGCCTACGCAGTGCTCCACACCCGCTGTTCATCAGGAACAGGCAGTAACCCCCCCCCACGTGGGGGAATGCCGGTATGGCTACATATTTGGGCCCAATGGGTTGGCCTGGGTGTCCTGCCACACCTTGGGGTTTTTATCCTTATCCTCCCTTGGCTTATGGCCAAGTTCCTTTTAATACAATGCCGTTTGGGGACACAGCTTTACCCCTAGGGGACCATTTGACACAGGCCACAAGGGACAAGATCCTGCATGGAGCGTATGTAGACATCTTTTCCCTTCTTTTTCGTGAGTTGGAAAAGAAAGATAAAGATGACATGGATGAAAGGGATAAGGAGCGGCTTAGGAGAAGGAAGGTTGAGAAGACATAGAACAATTGGCTTCCAAGCTTCCTAGTCTATGCTGGGGTGATTGCCAGGGCACAGCCTACTCGGGCTGCATCCCTATTTCAATATTTGGATATTATTTTAAAGGGCTATACGGGCTTCTTGGGTGCTGCATGGATGTAGTACGATGAGGAGTTCCAGATGTGGGCAGCTATGAATCCAAGCTTACCGTGGGATCGCATTCACCAGCAGCTTTGGCTGCAGGTGATGTCTCCAGCTAAGCCAAATTTGGGAGATCGGTCAGATAGTGGCCATGTAGTTTATCGCAGTTCCCAATCAACCAGTACCCGCTGTGGAGCGGGGCAGCAGGTTCAACCCCGGCTGCTCTGCTGGGAATTTGCGTATAAGGGTACTTGCCTTAGAAAGCCTTGCCGTTACAAACACGAATGTCCCTCTTGTGCGGGTCCACACTCCTACAATGCATGTGGCAAGGCTCGACAAGGATGGGGCGGTAGAAGGCAGGGTGGAAGTGGTTCTGGAGGGCAACAGCCCCCTGGAAAAGGGCCCCAGCCCGGTAAGGCTGAGGGTCCTTGAACGCCTGCTGCGAGCTTACCCTAAGAAAGAGGATGCAGTTTACTTGTTTGAAGGTTTAGATGTTGGGTTTAGAATCCCAGTTCAGGGACCTAGGGTGCCGTTTATGGCTGACAATTCGGTTCAGGGTATGGAGGACGTAGTCAGGCAGAAGATTCAGAAGAAATGTGCTGAAGGGAGGGTCCTTGGGCCATTTTTGGCTCCACCAACTCCCAACTTCAGGGTGTCGCCTTTGGGGGTGGTGCCAAAGAAGGCAGTTGGTGAATTCCGCCTTATTCACCACCTTTCCTACCCCAAAGGGGATTCAGTTAATGACGCTATTCCAGAACACTTATGTTCTGTTAGGTATACCTCCTTTGACCAAGCGGTCAAGGTGGTGCGTAGGTGCGGGGTTGGGGCGGAGATGGCGAAATGTGACATTAAGTCGGCATTTCGTCTTCTTCCCGTCCACCCCGGGGATTTTGAGTTTTTAGGTTTCGCCTTTGAAGGCGAAACCTTCAAAGGACCGTGCTCTACCGATATGGACCGTGCTCTACCGATGGGCTGTTCTATTTCTTGCGCGGCCTTTGAGCGTTTCAGCTCCTTTTTGGAGTGGGAATTGAGGCAACGTGCAGGTAGTCATGACTCCCCCCACTATTTAGATGACTTCCTTTTCGTTGGGTGGGTGGGGTCATCTGAGTGTGCCAGGTTGATAGGCACTTTTATGGAGTTGGCTGAGGAGCTGGGGGTCCCTTTGGCTCATGAAAAGACCGAAGGGCCTTCTACAGTGCTCACCTTTTTGGGAATTGAGTTGGACACGGTCCAGCAATCCCTGCGATTGCCTTTGGATAAGGTGGACGATCTTAGAGCTCGTCTGCAGGAGTTTAAGGTCAGGCGTAAGGCTTCTTTGGTTGAGTTACAGCAGCTTGTGGGGCATCTCAATTTTGCCTGTAAGGCTATTGCCCCAGGTAGGGCTTTTCTACGTCGATTATGCGACGCCATGGCCCCTTTGCGTGCACCCCATCACCGTTTAAGGGTGACGAGTGGTATGCGCGCTGATCTGGATGTCTGGTCTGAATTTGTTGAAGGGTTTAATGGTGTTACTCTTTGGCGAGAGGAGTTATTACTTGAGGCCGAGTTGCAAGTCACGTCAGACGCCTCAGGCTTCGGCATTTTTGGAGGCACTGGTGTGCAGAGCAGTGGCCACCTGATTGGCTGGCCTCAGACTTAGTGAGGTATTTTACTTTTCTGGAGTTTTTTCCCATTTTGGTGGCTGTCCACCTGTGGGGTGATGAGTTAGCCAACCACTCTGTCCACTTTTGGTGTGACAATCAGGCTGTGGTTCATGTGGTTAACTCTTTGACCTCCAGATCCCCTAGGGTCATGAGGTTGGTGAGGGCATTTACATTGCGGTGTCTTCGGTGCAATATTTTGTTTAAAGCCAGACACGTTTCTGGGAGTAACAATGGAGTGGCAGACGCTTTGTCTCGCCAACAGATGAAGCGTTTCTGGCAGCTTGCACCGGCGGCTGATCTGCAACCGGCAGTGATGCCGCAAACTTTTGGCGGCTTGGGAGGCCGAAGCGTGCCGGGCCATCCAGCTCACCATCGCGCCTAGTACATGGAGAGCGTATTGGAGAGCGGTAGGCCAGTTGGAAGAGTTCCGGCGTGAAGCTGGCTTTGGTTGTATGTATATGGCCCATCCCTGTTGAGCATGTTATTCAGTTTTGTGTTAGACAGAAGGGCCGCGGGTTGGCTGTTAAGTCCATTAGAGGGCAGCTTGCAGCCCTGGCTTTCGTTAGTAAGGCCCGGGGATTGTCTGAGGCCACGGGTGATTTCCAGGTGCAGAAGATGCTCGAGGGTTGGTCCAGGGAGAATGGGGTTCGCGTGGACCCACACGTACCCATCTCGCCCTCTGTGCTGAAGGACTTGGGGGTTGCTTGTAAAGCAATCTGTGCCTCGGGATATGAAGTTAGGCTTTTTCATGCAGCGGCCTTAACTGCCTTTTTTGGGGCCTTGAGGGTGAGCGAGCTTGTAGTGGCGTCCACCAGGGATAGGTCTGGTCGTGCCCTTATGGCAGGTGACCTTCAATTCATTGGAGACGTGGTCTCTTTGACAATTCGTAGGTCTAAAATGGACCAGAGGCAAAGAGGGGTAAATGTTTGGTTGGGCTCTTGCACGGACTTAGAGCTGTGCCCGGTGAGGGCCTTGAGGAGGTATTGGTGGGTGCGGGGGGATGAGCACGGTTTCCTTTTCCAGCACCAGGATGGTTCTCCACTAACCCGCTACCAATTTTGGGCAGTGACAAAAAAGGCCTTGGCTAGGCTGGGCTTGCAAGGGGTGAGTTTTGGTATGCACTCCTTTAGAATTGGGGCTGCATCAACAGTAGCCGCCATTGGGTATTCTGGTCAAGTTATTCAGCGGGTCGGCAGGTGGCGGTCTAATGCCTACCGTTCTTATGTGTGTCCATTGTCCAAGTTCTAAGTGTTTTGATTGGTTTTTGTTTCCTAGGTGTGTTACGCAGGGGATGGCAGCGTATCCTGATATGTGGGCACAGCGACGTCTTTTGGGCTGCCCACCAAGCGCAAAGGACACCCATGGTGTCTCAGCTTGGGCTAAGTGAGCGGGCTGCAGTTGAGTGGCGGGGCCGACGGGGCCTTCGGTGGTCTGGCTTGTTGCCAGCACTGTTTGGAGTGGGGTGTGGTGATCCACCTCACATCCTTGTAGTTCATTTGGGTGCTAATGATTTGGGTCTTCTACAAGGCAAGGCTTTGTCCTCTCAGGTGCTGTCTGACATGCGCCTTATCGCCTCTCGGTGGCCGGGGGTGCTGATTATGTGGTCGGCTATGATTCCTCGGCGGGTTTGGAGGGAGGCAGAGGATTGCCAGGCCATTCAGTGGGCGAGGATGAAGGCCAATAGGGCCATCCAAAAGGGATTGGGGGAGGAGTTGGGCATTTATTTGCCCCACCCCTGGATCAGGGCCGAGTTTCCCGACCTCTACAGAGGTGATGGGTTCTATGTTTATGTATCTTCAAACCAAAGCGACTCCATTTTAATCTTGTCAGTATTTTAAGTGCTTCTGTTGCAGGTGGCAAGCAGTTCACTGGAACATCACAGAGAGAAGAATGTTATGTCTACAACTTTTCCAGCCTTGAGAAGCTTTCACTTTCTCACCCTCGGGCCGTTTGTTCTGAGAACTGTGGGGGAGGATGGGGCCTACAGGGGATTGCTATTCTGTACCTTTGCCTTTGCCTGTCATTCGTAACAATACTTCTGTATCAGCCAAGATCCTTGTATCTTGGATTGTGGACTATAATGGTTGTTTATATTCAGTAAATCTTTTGAAATCAATAGACTCATGTTTCATTGCAAGAGATAGGCTGGATTGCAACTTTTAGCAAGCCACAGTCTGACATTTTGTTACGAATACTACACAATTCCCAACTGAATTACCCCAAAGCCACTCCCCACTTGAAATAAAAAAAAGATGGAGGATTAAGACTATGCACTGACTTCAGAGGACTTAATGCAGTCTCCTCCACAAATGCCTATCCCATACCTCTCATCAGAAACCTACTCAACGTCGTGGCACAAGGTAAGATCTTCACAAAATTGGACTTAAAAGATGCTTACTTCCACATTTGTATAAGAGAGGGGGATGAATGGAAAACCGCGTTCAATATGCCCTTAGGACAGTATGAATATTTAGTCATGCCTTTTGGCCTGGCTGGGGCCCCTTCGGTTTTCATGTCCATGATCAATGAAGTATTACATGAATTTTTATATAAAGGAGTAGTCGTTTACTTGGATGATGTATTAATTTATTCTGAAACAGAGGAAGAACATGTACATTTAGTTCAACAAGTATTAACTACTCTAATGTGCAACAAGTTGCTCATCAAATTGTCTAAATGTGAATTTCACAAAACTGAACAGTTACTTAGGATACTGCATTTCAAAAGATGGGCTAAAAATGGATCCAGGCAAAGTTAAAGCAGTTCAAGAATGGCAACCCCCCACAAATCGTAAAGAACTGCAATCCTTTCTGGGGTTTGCTAATTTCTACAGAGAATTTATACAAGACTTTGCCCAAATATCTCTTCCCCTTACAGAACTACTAAAAACAAAAAACAAAGGGGAACAAGCCAAAAACCCAACTGCTAAACTAATGTGGACACCACAATGCCAATTAGCTTTTGATCTCTTAAAGCAGCAATTCATATCTGAACCAGTGCTGCAACACCCCGATGAAAATCGCCCATTCATAGTACAGGTAGACGCCAGCGATGCGGCGATTGGGGGGCGTTCTTCTCCAATAGGGAGAGGATAATAGTCTTAAACCTTGTGTTTATCTATCTCGAAAATTTTCTGAATCAGAAAGAAATTGGAATGTCTGGGAAAAGGAAGCTTTTGCAGTTAAAGCAGCGCTCTCCTCTTGGAGGCATTGGCTAGAAGGGGCCCGCCATCCTTTCAAAGTTTGGACAGATCACAAAAACTTAGAAGCTTTGCGTAGCCCTAGGAGGCTAAATGCCAAACAGTTAAGATGGGCGGAATACTTTTCAAAATTCAATTTCACCCTCAAATTCTTGCCCGGTAAAATGAATTTCCTCGCAGACGCACTATCGCGCATGCCCCAACTCAGAAGCCGGAGGGAGGAGACAGTGGATACTGTATTTTCGCCTACGCAACTAGGAGGTATGCTTACAACACGCAGTCGCGCAACGCAACCTCCTCAGTCAGATCAGGGGTGGAGACAAAAACTGAAAAGCAAAGTGGAGAAGGAGGGGGAAAATGTACCCAAAGAGAAACTAAATCAATCTGTACAAGGGGAGTGGCTTTGGGGTGATCGATTCTACGTACCAGCTAGTTTAAGAAAAGAAGTATTACAATGCTGTCAAGATGCCCCAACTGCAGGCCATTACGGATATTTAAAAACTCTTCGTTTAGTACAAAGACAATTTTGGTGGCCGGGCTTGCGCAAAGATGTCTCCCCATATGTGGCCTTCTGCCCCATTTGCCTCAGTGCCAAGACATGGAAGGGCAAGCCCCCCGGACTTTTACAACCCCTAGAAACCCCATGCAGACCGTGGGAAATCATTTCTATGGACTTCATCACAGATCTGCCCCCCTCCAGAAACCACACCTGTATATTGGTCGTAGTGGATTTATTTTCAAAGCAAGCCCACTTCATTTCTTGTACCACTATACCGTCAGCAAAAAGATTAGCAGACATTTTTCTGAAACATATTGTAAAACTACATTCTTTTCCATAGAAGGTGATATCCGACTGCGGCGGACAGTTTGTTGCCACCTTCTGGCGGGAGCTTCTCCAACTTATGGGCATTGAACAAGGCTTAAGCTTCGTCCACCATCCGCAAACCGACGGGCAATCGGAAAAAACTAATCAACTATTAGAACAATTCATCCGATGCTACATCAATTTTCAACAAGATAATTGGATTTATTGCCCTTAGCAGAATTTTCCTACAACAACAGCGTGCATGTTTCTACTGGAGAAACACCCTTCAAAGTGGTTTATGGCTATGATTTTAAACCCTTTCCTTTTGAAGCTCTTCCCCCTCCAACAGCTCCTAAAGATGTGTCAGAATGGTGGGGGGAAGCGGCGCAACAATGGACCCTTATTCAAAAACATCTTGACAAAGCCAAGCAGGATTATAAAAAGTACGCTGATCGCCATTGTGTGGCCGAATGGGAATTGCATCCAGGAGATCTTGTATATTTGTCCACAAAGAATTTAAGAGTGGCACAAACAAGCTGTAAATTAGCGTTAAAATTTCTGGGACCTTTCCCTGTTCGCAAAGTAATCAACAAAGTTACTGTAGCTCTTGATTTGCCAAAGAATTTACGCCACGTACATCCCACCTTCCACATCAGTCTGCTGAAAAAGGTCCCTCCAGCAAATCAATGGCACACCCGTGCTCCTCCCATACCTACCTTGATTGATGATCAAATCCATTATGAAGTGCAAGAGATTTTGGACTCTAAAATTAAACATAATAAGCTGTTTTACCTCATCAGGTGGAAGGACTTTGACTCTGGGCACGATGAGTGGGTGGAGTCTGTTCATGTTCATGCTCCTAAATTGTTAAAAGCATTTCATACTTTGTATCCTCTCAAACCTGGGGGAGGAACGTTTTAGGGGGGGCAGAATGTCAGGTTCTGACTATGTTTATGTATCTTCAAACCAAAGAGACTCCATTTTAATCTTGTCAGTATTTTAAGTGCTTCTGTTGCAGGTGGCAAGCAGTTCACTGGAACATCACAGAGAGAAGAAGAATGTTATGTCTACAACTTTTCCAGCCTTGAGAAGCTTTCACTTTCTCACCCTCGGGCCGTTTGTTTTGAGAACTGTGGGAGAGGATGGGGCCTACAGGGGATTGCTATTCTGTACCTTTGCCTTTGCCTGTCATTCGTAACAATACTTCTGTATCAGCCAAGATCCTTGTATCTTGGATTGTGGACTATAATGGTTGTTTATATTCAGTAAATCTTTTGAAATCAATGGACTCATGTTTCATTGCAAGGGGTAGTCTGGATTGCAACTTTTAGCAAGCCACAGTCTGACAATGGGGTGCATTTGTCCCACGCGGGCAATGAAATTTTTCTAAATGATTTGCGGCAAGGGCTTGAGTTGGCCTTAGGCCACCAGTGGGGCGCCAGGGCCTAAGCAGAGGCTTGGCATGGGCGTTGGCTGGTTTGAGTTTGAGATAGGGTGCGGGCCGGTGAGCACCCTTGGCGCTTCCCTATTGATGGGAAGAGGGGCCTGCCTAGAGGCTGGTACTGCTTTGACGGCTGCCAGATGCAGAGGCAGGCTGCCTTCGGGAACCCCAGCCTGCAAGTCCTTCCCTCACTGCTATACGGATGAGGTGTTTAGGAGCTTAAAGGGGGGTGACCAAATTTCCTGGCCGGCCGGGTCCACCCCATCCAGCGGATGGGTCCCACCCGGGGCTTCGGGGCTTGCCCAGACAGGTCAAGGCGGTGGTCTATGGGACCCCGTGGCTTGACCTGTACCACTTTAGGTCCTTGCCGCTGTTTGGCTTGTTTATAGTTGTATAAAGTTAATAAAGTGGCCCTTAGATCCATCCTGGTGTCTGTCTATTTATTCCGACTGGGGGGGGGGGCAATAAGCCTCTTTCTCTGACTCAATGTTTCTCTCACAGACATGCTTAAAATTACTCAGGCAGCGCACAGCTAGCCCCTCTTTCCTCGACTCTTATTCACATAAATATTAAACCTGCTCAGGCAGCACATAACTGGCCTCTTTCCCCCTGACTGATTCACAGAAATATTAAACCTGCTCAGGCAGCACACAGCTGGCCTCTCTTTCCCTGACTGAGTGTTCTTTCACAAACATGCTCAGTTTAGATTTCTACAACGCTTATATTTCTCTCATAAATACTTCAACATACTCAGGCAGCACACAGCTAGCCTGCTTTCTTCGGACTGACTTTTCTCTGCATTCTCAGCCCAAACTGCATTCACTCCGCCCACACTCTCAACCATGAGCCAATCATATCACTCACTCATCCCTCTCTCACCACCACTCTTCATCTACCTCACACCAAGTATTTAAAGACATGTGCACATATTTACTTGAAATCATTACAGCTTGGCTGGGCAGGATTTTCAAAGATCCTACAAGGGGAGAGACCTGTGAGGAGGCAGCTCCCTGGCCTCACCATTCACAGCGAGCCAGGCGCCTCCACCACTGCTCTTTGTCCAGGCAGCCCCGCCCCTTCTTCTGTCCCCCTGCCAGAAGCAGCCATTGAGTTGCGGATGTTCCTCTGAAGACCTTGTCACCCTCCTCCCCTTACTGCTACTTCTGGGCTTAGTGGGCACTGTCAAGCAGGAATTGCTGGCGCCCTCCTAACCTGGCACTGCAGTTTGTCCCTCTCAAGGCCCTGCAGCGGGCATGTTGCCACACCAGGGTAGGGAGTGCCAGCAGGGAGAGCTTACTTTGTTTTAGATCCAGGCACATCACTGCCCCGCATGCACCGATCCGCCATGGTGCAGCCTGTGGAAACTCTGTCTGGCCCCTGATCTTTGGCTTCAGAGCTGCCTAGTCGGCTCCTAGGCAAACGGCCCTCCTGGCAGTCAGAAGGCTTCACTCTTTTTAAGGCCTCAGAATTAGGATTTACCGTACTGGGGACTCTGCCCCTGTTTTGGCCACACAACCCCTGAGGAGGCTGCCATTCACTTCAGGAAAAGATCTCCTCCCACCTCCAGGAAAAGGAGCCTTCTTCACATCCTCCCCTTTCCTACCAGCGCTGCCCTGGTACCCAACCCCCAGCCCTCAGGGTGAGGCCCAACACCGTGAACAGTGCTGGCCACAACCTTCAAATTACACCATCCCTCTGACCTTCCCAGGGGTATGTTGGCCATTCGTTCCCCCAGACTTGCCCCTTTCTGTGCGCTGCACTTTGTGGGCTGGTTGTTGGTTGGCCCCAGCCTCCGAGGTTGGCCCCTGCTTCAGGTGGCTCCAGGTGGCGGGGCACGGCCAGCCCATGGCTCCCTTATTCCCTAGGGGCAGACATGATTTCCATTATTCCCTATGGCCAATTTCTATCCCCATTATTCCCTATGGACAATCACTGTTTTTATTATTTCCTATGTATAATCACTGTCTCCATTATTCCCTATAGGCAATCAATGTTTTCGTTATTCCCTATTGCCTATTCATTATTACCCGATTTCCTATGACCATGATTCCCTATGAACAATCCTTTTCCCCATTATTCCTTCTAGGCAAGCATCTTTTCCATTATTCCCTACGAGATATCCCTATCGCTGTTCCCATTATTCCCTGAGGACAAGCATGCTTACCATTATTTCCTATGAGCAATCGCTGTCTCATTAATTCCCTGTGTGCAATGACTGTCTCCGTTATTCCCTATGGGCAATGGCTGTCTCCATTATTCCATATAGGCTAGCATGGTTTCCAGTATTCCCTATGGGCAAACTCTCTCTCCATTATTCCCTATGGTCCATCTTTTTCTCCATGATTCCCTATTGACAAGCATCACTTCCATTATTGCGTAAGGGCAAGTGTTGTTTTCATTATTCCCTAAGGGCCAGCATGTTTTCTTTTATTCCCTGTGGACATTCGCTGTCCCCATTATTCTCTATGGACAAGCGTGGTTTCCATTATTCCCTATGGACAATCACTCTCTCCATTATTCCTTAGGGGCAAGGATCGCTCCTATTATTCCCTATGTGCAACCGCTGTCTCCATTATTCCCTATGTGCTATCACCATTCCCATTCTAGCTTATGGGCAAGCATGCTTTCCATTATTCCCTACTGGCAATCGCTTGTCCCCATTATTCCCTATGGGCAAGCATGGTTTCCATTATTTCCTACGGGCAATCGTTGTCTCACTAATTCCCTCTGGGCAGTCGCTTTCTCCATTACACCCTAAGGCCAATCGCTGTCTCCGTTAATTCGAATGAGCAAGCACGGTTATCAGTATTCCCTATTGCCAATCGCTGTCTCCATTATTCCCTGTGGGCAAACATGAATTCCATTATTCCCTCTGGCCAATTTTTATCCCCATTATTCCCTATGGATAATCACTGTTTTCATTATTTCCTATGACAATCGCTGTCTCCATTATTCCCTATAGGCAATCAATGTTTTCGTTTTTCCCTATTGCCTATTCATTATTACCAGATTTGCTATGACCATGATTCCCTACGGACAATCTTTTCCCCCATTATTCCTTCTAGCTAAACATCTTTTCCATTACTCCCTACGAGATATCCCTATGATTATTCCCTATTCTCCAATATTCCCTATGAGATATCGCTGTTCCCATTATTCCCTGAGGACAAGCATGCTTACCATTATTTCCTATGAGCAATCATGGTCCCCATTATTCCCTAGGAGCAAGCATGGTTTCCATTATTTCCTATGAGCAATCGCTGTCTCATTAATTCCCTGTGTGCAATGGCTGTCTCCATTATTCCCTATGGGCAATGGCTGTCTCCATTATTCCATATAGGCAAGCATGTTTTCCAGTATTCGCTATGGGCAAACTCTGTCTCCATTATTCCCTATGTTCCATTTCTTTCTCCATGATTCCCTATTGAGAAGCATGGTTTGCTTTATTCCCTAAGGGCAAGCATGTTTTCCTTTATTCCCTAGGGACATTCGCTGTCCCCATTATTCCCAATGGACAATCGTTATTTTCATTATTCAGTATGGTCAATCGCTCTCTCCATTATTCCCTAGGGTCATTCACTATTTTCATTATTCCCTTTGGGGAAACATGCTTTCCATTTTTCCCTATGAACGAAATCTGTTCCTATTATTCCCTAACGACAATTCATGTTAGCATTATTCCCTACGGGCAAGCATTCTTTACCTTATTCCCTATGGGCAAGCGTACTTCCCATTATGCCCTATGGGCAAGCATGGGTTCCATTATTTTCTCGGGGAATCGCTGTCCAATTAATTCCCTGTGGGCAATTGCTGTCTCCATTATTCCCTATGGGCAATAATGTCTCCATTATTTCCTATGGCATGCAAAGTTTCCAGTATTCCCTTTGGGCAATCACTGTCTGCATTATTCTCTAAGGGCAAGCATGCTTTCCATGATTCCCTATAGGTAATTGCTGTCCGCATTATTCCGCATGGGCAGGCATAGTTTCCATGATTTCCTATGGCCTATCGCTGTCTCCATTATACCCAATAGGGAAGCATGGTTTCCATGATTTCCTATTGCTTATCGCTGTCTTCATTATACCCAAGAGGGAAGCATGGTTTCCATTATTCCCTATGGGCAATTGCTGTTTCCATTATTCCCTAGGGGCAAGCATGGTTTACATTATTCCGTATGGACAAATGTTGTTTTCATTATTCCCTAAGGGCAAGCATGGTTTCCATTATTCCCGATGGGCAATTGCTGTCTCCATAATTCCCGAGGGGCAAGCATGGTTTGCATTATTCCCTCTGGACAAATGTTGTTTTCATTATTCCCTAAGAGCAAGCATGTTTTCCATTATTCCCTATGGGCAATTGCTGTTCCCATTCTTCCCTATGGGCAAACTTAGTTTCCTTTGTTCCCTTGGGCTATTCTCTGGCTCCATTGTTTCCTGTGGACAATCGCTGTTTTCAGTATTCCCTGTGGTCAATTTCTGTTTCCATTATTCCCTATGGACAAATGGTTTTCATTTCTCCCTATGAACGATGTCTCTTCCGATATTCTATTTATCTGTTCAGTTATTTCTATCGTGTTCTGTCTGAACCTCTATTTGAAGCGTTCACATTCTGTTTCTAGTGCTAGCTCAATTTATCGCTATGTACCTTCTTCTATCTGTTTCTCTGTGTGTGTCTCTTACTATCTGTTACATTCGATCTTTATCCAATTCTTTCTATGCCTTTCTACCACTATCTCTCTGAATCTTTCTACATATACATGCAGCTATATAGAGCTATTTCTATCACTGTCAGCTTTCATTTTCTCTTTCTATATCTAACTCTATCACTTTCTATGTACCTTCCTCTGTCTCCATCTTTTTGTATCTATATTTTTCTATTTGATTTTGTTTTTTCTCAGCTTCTTTCTTTCTAATCTGTTTCTTTATTTATTTCTAAGAGACAGAGAGAAACAGACTGAGAAGGCCACAGAGAGAACAACTGTGCTAGACATTGAAACACAATGCAAATGCTTCAAATAGATAATCTCTTTCTATGTATATCTGGCCTTTCCTATCTATTTTTTGTATCTTGGTATCATTTTCTCTTTCTATATCTATCTCTATCTTTCTCTATATTCATCTAGGTGTGTGTATGTGTATTCATCTTTTCCTAATGTTTTTGTTTTTTCTTTCTTTCATCTATCTCTCTCTTTTTATCTCTAGATATATACTTTTTATCTGTATATATACTGACAATCACTTTTGATATATTTTTCTCTAACTATCTTCATCTAAGTGTATCTATGTATATATATATATAATTCTAATGTTTTTGTTTCTCTCTCTCTCTCTCTATATATATATATATATATCTCACTATCTACCTATCTATCTATAATACTTGTTCTGTCCACTTTTTCCATTTGAAGCATTTGTATTCTGTTTCTAGCTCTAGCACAGTTGATCTGTATGTAGCCTTTTCTGTGTGTCTCTCTGTATCTGTCTCTTACTGTCTATTTGTTACTTTCTGTCTGTATCATTTTATGTCTTTCCACCACTACCTATCTGAATCTCTCTCTTTGTATGAATATCTGCCCTTTCCTATCTCTTTCTATCATCATTTTCTCTCTTTCTATATCTAGCTCTATCATCTTCTACTTACCTATCTCTATTTTCATCTATGTGCATTTTCATCTATGTGTACAAAGTCTTTCCTAATGTTATTGTTTTCCCCCTTTCTATCAATCTATCTATCTACCTTATTCTGTCCAACTCTATATCTATTTGAAGCATTTGCATTCTCTCTGTCTTCTCTCTGTGGCCTTCTCAGTCTGTTTCTTTCTGTCTCTTACTGTATATTTGTTACTTTCTGTCTCTGTCAGTTTTGTTCTATGTCTTTCCACTGCTATCTATCTGAATCTATCTCTTTCTCTGTATATCTGTCCTTTTCTATCTCTTTCTATCTTTTGCTATCATTTTCTCTTTCTATATCTATCTTTATTGTTTTTAAATAGATTTCTATAACTACCTTCATCTACATGTATCTATGTGTATCTATCTATTTCAGAAGATATTGTTTTTCTCTCCTTTTTATTTATCAGCCTATCTTCTTTGGTCTGACTCTGTATCTAGTTGTAGTTTTCACATTCTGTTTCTAGCTCTAGGACAGTTGATAGAAACAGATAGATCTAGAAAGAAACAGATAGTAAGAGACAGAGATGGAGAAACAGATAGAAAAGGCTACTTAGATATCAACTGTGCTAGACCTTGAAACAGAATGTGAATGCTACAAGTAGATATGGAGTCAGACAGAACAAGATAGCTAGAAACAAGGAGAGAAAAACAAAATCATAAGAAAAAATAAACATAAATGAAGATAGTTAAAGAAAGGTAACTAGAAAACAATAGAGATTAATATAGAAAGCGAGATACTGAAAGCTAGTGATAGAAAGAGAAAAGAAAGGAAAGGTATACATAGAAAGAGATAGATTTAGATCGACAGTGATAGAAAGAGAAGAGATAGAAAGTAACAAACTAAGAGAGATACAGAGAAACAGATAGAAAAGGCTACACAAAGATCTACTGTGCTAGACCAAGAAAGAGAAAGTGAATGCTACAAATAGATACAGAGTTAGACAGAACAAGATATAGATAGATAGATAGATAGATAGATAGATAGATAGATAGATAGATAGATAGATAGATAGATAGATAGATAGATAGATAGATAGATAGATAGATAGATAGATAGATAGATAGATAGATAGATAGATAGATAGATAGATAGATAGATAGATAGATGATAGATAGATAGATAGATGAAAAAAGAGCAAAATATAGATACACATACATACACCGAGATGAGGAAAGTTAGAGAAAGGTATATAGAAAACAATAGAGATAAATATAGAAAGAGAGAAAATGATAGGTGGAGATAGAAAGAGATAGCCAAGCAGATAGAGAGAGATTCAGATAGGGAATTGTAGAAAGACTCAGAAAGAAAGAGAGTTTAAAAGTAACAAATAAACAGTAAGAGACACACAGAGAGAAACAAATAGAACTGAGCTACGTAAAGATAAACTGATAGAAGATAGACTGAGCTACTTAGAGATAAACTGAGCTAGAGCTAGAAACAGATAGAATGTGAATGCTACAAAGATATAGGTTCAGACAGAACAAGATTGAAATAACTAAATAAACAGATAAATAGATAGAAAGCAGCCAAGAAAATCCAAATCAGATAGAAAAAGACAGATACACAGAAAAGAAGATAGTTAGAGACAGGTATATAGAACGCGATAGAGATACAGATAGTTAGAGAAAGGTATATAGAAAGTGATATAGATACAGATAGAAAGAGAGAAAACGAAAGCTAGAGATAGAAAGAGATAGGAAAGGGCAGATATACAAAGAGAGAGAGAGAGAGAGTTTAAGATATAGTGGTTGAAAGACATAGAAACAGACAGATAGAAAGTAACAAATAGTACGAGACAGAAAGATAGAAAAAGTTACATAGAGATAAACTGAGCTTGATCTAGAAACAGATAGATTGCGAACGCTACAAATAGATAGAGGTTCAGACAGAACAAGATAGCAACATATTAGACTGAAAGAAAGAAGCTGTGAAAAACCAAATCAAATAGAAAAAGATAGATATAGATGAAGATAAAGGTACATAGAAAGCGATAGCGATAGATATATAAAGAGAGTATGAAAGCTCGTGATAGAAAGAGCTAGGAAAGTGCACGTATACATAGAAAGAGATTCAGCGAGATCATGATAGAAAGAGAAAGAAATTAATGAGAGAGAATGTAACAAATAGACAGCAAGAGACAGAGAGAGAAACAGATAGAAGCTACATAAACTGAGAGAGCTAAAAACAGAATGCGAATGCTACAAATAGTCATATAGACAAATAGAAGGCTCTCTATCTATCTTGTTCTGACTCTACATCTATTTGAAGTGTTTGCATTCTGTTTCTAGCACTAGCATAGTTTCTCTGTATTGGCGTCTTACTGTCTTTGTTACTTTATCTCTGTTTCTTTCCTCTCCTATCTGAATCGATTGCTTTCTATGTATATCTGCCCTTTCCTATCTCTTTCTATCACTAGCTTTCATTTTCTCTCCTATATCTGTATCATTTTAACATTTTTTTATCTATGTGTATGTATATAAATCTTTTCCTAACTTCCCCCCTCTTTTCTTTCAGTCCATCCATGCATCCATGCATCCATGCATCCATGCATCCATGCATCCATGCATCCATGCATCCATGCATCCATGCATCCATGCATCCATGCATCTATCTATCTATCTATCTATCTATCTATCTATCTATCTATCTATCTATCTATCTATCTATCTATCTATCTATCTATCTATCTATCTATCTATCTATCTATCTATCTATCTATCTATCTATCTATCTATCTATCTATCTATCTATCTATCTATCTATCTATCTATCTATCTATCTATCTATCTATCTATCTATCTTGTTCTGTCTGACTCTATTATCTATTTGGAGCGTTGGCATTTCTAGCTCTAGCTCAGTGGATCTCTATATAGCCTTTTCTATCTCTTTCTATGTATCTGTCGCTTAATGTCTGTTACTTTCTCTCTTTCTATGTCTTTCTACCAATATCTTTCTGTATATATCTCTTTATATGTATATCTGCCCTTTCTATCACCAGCGTTCCTTTTCTCTTTGTATATCTACCTCTATTGTTTTCTACATACCTTTCTCTAACTATCTTCACCAATTTGTATGTATATCTGTTTTTATGTTTTTCTTTTTCTTTCTTTTTCTTTTTATTGTTCTTTTTCTTTTTCTATCTATCATCATCATACTTGTTCTGTCCAACTTTTTTCCATTTGAAGCATGTGTTCTGTTTGTAGCTTTAGCTACAGCCTTTTCTTTGTTTCTCTCTTTCTGTCTCTTACTGTTTATTTTTTACTCTCTGTCTCTCTCTGTACCTTTTTATGTCTTTCCAACACTATGTATCTGAATCTATCTCTTTCTCTGTATCTCTTTCTATCTCTTACTATAATTTTCTCTCTTTCTGTATTGTTTTCTATATACCTTTCTCTATCTTTCTCTATCTTCATCTATGGGGTTCATGTGCATCCATCTTATTCTGTTTATGTTTTTTTCTTCTATATCTATCTATCTATCTATCTATCTATCTATCTATCTATCTATCTATCTATCTATCTATCTATCTATCTATCTATCTATCTATCTATCTATCTATCTATCTATCTATCTATCTATCTATCTATCTATCTATCTATCTATCTATCTATCTATCTATCTATCTATCATACTTGTTCTGTCTCTTACTGTCTAGTTGTTACTTTCTGTCTCTGTATTGTTCTGTCTTTCCACCGCTATCTCTCTGAATCTATCTCTTTCTCTGTATGTCTGCCCTTTTCTATCTCTTTCTATCTCTTGCTATTATTTTCTCTTTCTAAACCTATCTCTATTGTTTTTAAATAGATTTCTATAACTACATGTATCTATTTCAAAAAATATTGTTTTCCTCTCCTTTTTATTTATCAGCCCTTCTTCGGTCTGACTCTATATCTAGTTGTAGTTTTCACATTCTGTTTCTAGCTCTAGGACAGTTGATAGAAACATATAGAGATAGAAAGAAACAAATGAACATTAAGAGTCAGAGATAGAGGCTACTTAGATATCAACTGTGCTAGACCTAGAAACAGAATGTGAATGCTATAAGTAGATATGGAGTCAGACAGAACAAGATAGATAGAGCCAAGGAGATAAAAAGAAAATCATTAGAAAAATATACACATAGATGATGATAGTTAGAGAAAGGTATATAGAAAATAATAGAGATAGATATTGGAAGAGAGAAACTGAAAGCTAGTGTTAGAAAGAAAAGAAAGGAAAGGTATACATAGAAGGGATAGATTCAGATAGCTACTGCTAGAAAGACACTGAAAGAAAGAGATAGAGATAGAAAGTAACAAATAAACAGTAAGAGACAGATACAGAGAAACAGACAATGCTACAAAGAGATCTACTGTCCAAGAAAGAAAATGTGAATGCTACAAAGAGCTATAGTGCTAGACAGACAGACAGACAGACAGACAGACAGAAACAGGATGAGGAAAAGAACATTAGCAAAAGATAGATACACATAGATGAAGAAAGTTAGAGAAAGGTATACAGAAATGCTAGTGATAAATATAGTACAAGAGAATATGATAGGTAGAGATAGAAAGAGATAGCAAAGTAGATACACAGAAAGAGAGAGTCAGATAGATAACTGTAGAAAGACAGAAAGAAACAGAGATAGAAAGTAACAAATAAACAGTAAGAGACCAAACCAGATTCAAAAAGCTGCATAGAGATAGTGAGTTAGATCTAGAAACATATACAATGCGAGCTTATTTGTTTTTTCAAGCTTCTTTCTATTTATCAGTTTATTTAGTTATTTCTATCTTGTTCTGTCTGAATCTCTATTTGAAGCGTTCACATTCTGTTTCTAGTGCTAGCTCAATTTATCTCTATGTAGCTTCTTCTATCTGTTTCTGTGTGTCTCTTACTGTCTATTTGTTACATTCATTCTTTATCCATTTCTTTCTATGTCTTTCTACCACTATCTCTCTGAATCTTTCTACATATACATGCACTTTCCTATCTATTTCTATCACTGTCAGCTTTCATTTTCTCTTTCTATATCTATTGCTTTCTATGTACCTTCCTCTATCTCCATCTTTTTGTATCTATTTTTTTCTATTTGATTTTGTTTTTTCTCAGATTCTTTCTAATTTTTTTCTTTAGTTATTTCTAAGAGACAGAGAGAAACAGACTGAGAAGGCCACAGAGAGAACAACATTGAAACACAATGCAAATGCTTCAAATAGATATCAATCTCTGTTTCTTTCCATGTTTTCCCACCAATATCTAATGAATCAATCTCTTTCTATGTATAGCTGCCCTTTCCTATCTATTTTTTGTATCTTGCTATCATTTTCTCTCTTTCTATATCTATCTGTATCTTTCTCTATATTCATCTAGGTGTGTGTATGTGTATCCAACTTTTCCTAATGTTTGTTTGTTTGTTTGCTTGTTTGTTTGTTTGTTTCTTCTATCTCCTACCTCTTTTTATCTCTAGATATGATTTTCTCTCTATATATACTGACTATCACTTTCTATATTTTTCTCTATCTTCATCTAAGTGTATCTATGTATATATATATATATATACATCTTTTCTAATGTTTTTGTTTCTCTCTCTCTCCCCCCCCCTACCTATCTATCATACTTGTTCTGTCCACCTTTCTATTTGAAGTGTTTGTGTTCTGTTTCTAGCTCTAGCACAGATAGGCACCACTACCTATCTGAATCTCTCTCTTTGTATGAATACCTGCCCTTTCCTCTCTCTTTCTATCTCTAGCCATCATTTTCTCTCTTTCTATATCTATCTCTATCATTTTCTACTTACCTTTCTCTATTTTCATCTATGTGCATTTTAATCTATGTGTACAAAGTCTTTCCTAATGTTCTTGTTTTTCCCCTTTCTATCAGTCTATCTGCCTTGCTCTGTCCAACTCTATATCTATTTGAAGCATTTGCATTGTGTTTCAATGTCTAGCACATTCTCTGTAGCCTTCTCAGTCTGATTTTCTCTGCCTCTTACTGTCTATTTGTTACTTTCTGTCTACTTAGATATCAACTGTGCTAGACCTAGAAACAGAATGCGAATGCTACAAGTAGATATGGAGTCAGACAGAACAAGATAGCTAGAAACAAGGAGAGAAAAATAAAATCATGAGAAAAATATACACATAAATGAAGCTAGTTAAAGAAAACAATCTAGAAAACAATAGAGATTAATATAGAAAGAGAGAAACTGGAAGCTAGTGATAGAAAGAGAAAAGAAAGGAAAGGTATACATAGAAAGAGATGGATTCAGATAGATAGTGATAGAAAGACATAAAAAGGAAGAGATAGAAAGTAGCAAACAGTAAGAAAGATACAGAGAAATAGAAAAGGCTACACAGAGATCTACTGTGCTAGTCCAAGAAAGAGAATGTGAATGCTACAAATAGAGAGACAGAACAAGATGGACAGACAGACAGAAGAAAAACAAAACATATTAGCAAAAGATAGATACACATAGATGAAGAAAGTTAGAGAAAGGTAACGATACAGTTAGAGAAAGTAGAGAAAGTTAGAGAAAGTAAATGATACAGATAAATATAGAAAGAGAGAAAATGATAGGTAGAGATAGAAAGAGATAGGAAAGATACATAGAAAGAGAGATAGGAAAGAGCAGCTATACATAGAAAGAGATAGATTGAGATAGATAATGTTAGAAAGACTTGAAAGAAACAGAGATTGAAAGTAACAAATAAACCGTAAGAGAGACAGAGAGAGAAACAGACAGAAAAAGCGGCATAGAGAGATATTCCACTAGATCTAGAAACATAGAATGCGAACGCTACAAACAGATATACATTCAGACAGAACAAGATTGAAATAACTAAATAGATAAATAAATAGGAAGAAGCTGAGAAAAACCAAATCAGATAGAAAAAGATAGATATACATAGATACACAGAGAAGAAGATAGTTAGAGAAAGGTGTATAGAAAGCGGTAGAGAGAAAGAGAGAAAATGAAAGCTAGAGAAAGGAAAGGGCAGATACACATAGAAAGGTACATTAAGATAGTGGTAGAAAGACATAGAAAAATAGAGATTCCCATAGAAAGGTAGAGTAACAAAGAGTGCGTATAGACAGAAATGGATAGAAAAGGCTACATAGAGATAAACTGAGCATGCGCTAGAAATAGATTGCGAACGCTACAAATAGAGGTTCGGACAGCACAAGCTAGAAATAACTAAAGAAACAGATTAGAAAGAAAGATACACCTAGATACATATAGACAAGGAAAGTTAGAGAAAGGTATATAGAAAATGATAGAGATAAATATAGAAAGAGAGAAAATGATAGGTGGAGCTAGAAAGTGATAGAGAGCGAGATAGAAAGAGAGAAAATGAAAGCTAGAGATAGGAAGAGATAGGAAAGGGCAGATATACATATAAAGAGCTGGAATAATCTATAGTGGTTGAAAGACATAGAAAGAAACAGATATAGAAAGTAACAACTAATACGAGACGTATACCAATATCCTGTACTTTCCATCTATACAGATAGAAAAAGCTACATAGAGATAAACTGAGCTACATTTAGAAACAGATAGAATGCGAATGTTACAAATAGATAGAGGTTTGGACAGACCAACATAGAAATAACTGAAGAAACCTATTAGATTTATAGAAAGAAGCTGAGAAAAACTAAATCAAATAGAAAAAGATACAAATAGATGAAGATAGAGAAAGCTATAGATAGATAGATATAGAAAGAGAAAATGAAAGCTAGTGATAGAAAGATATAGAAAGAGATAGGAAGGCGCACATAGAAAGCGATGGATTCAGAGAGTGGTTGAAATACAGAAATTAATAGAATTTAACAAATAGACAGCAAGAGACAGAGAGAGAAATGCTACAACTGAGCTAGAGCTAGAAACAGAGAATGTGAACGATACAAATAGTCAAATAGACAAATAAAATGCTATCAGTCAATCTATCTATGTTGTTTTGTCCGACTATATCTAAAACTTTGAAGTTTTCGCATTCTGTTTCTGGCACTAGAATAGTGGCTCTCTATGTAGCCTTTTCTATCTGTTTTTCCGTATCTTTTTCGGTCTTTTACTGTATCATTTTCTACATACCTTTATCTATTTTCATATATGTGTATGTCTATAAATCCTAACTTTCCCCCCTCTCCATCTATTGAGCTTGTTCTGTCTTTATATCTATTTGAAGTGTTGGTATTTCTAGCTCTAGCTCAGTGGATCTCTATGTAGCCTTTTCTATCTGTTTCTCTGTATCTGTCTCTTACTGTCTATTAGTTACTTTCTATCTCTGTTTCTTTCTATTTCTTTCTACCAATATCTTTCTGTATATACATCTCTTTATAGGCATATGTCCTTTCTATCACTACCTTTCATTTTCTCTCTCTTACCTATCTCTATTGTTTTATTCATACCTTGACCTTTACCAATGTGTATGTACGTTTTTTCTCTTCCTTCCTTCCTTTCATTCTTTCTCTACTTGTCTGTGTGTGTATATCTGTCTTTTTCTATCTAATTTGGTTTATCTCGGCTTCTTTCTATCTATTTATCTATTTATTTAGTTATTTCAATCTTGTTCTGTCTGAAGCGATATCTATTTATAGAGTTCACATTGTCTCTCTTTCTCAATCTGTGTCGTTTTCTATATCTTTATCTTCATCTGTGTTTGTATGTGTATCCATCTTTTTCCAATCTATCTATCTATCATCATACTTGTTTTGTCCACCTTTTTTCCTATTTGAAGTGTTTTTATCTCTAGCACAGTTGATCTCTATGTAGCCTGTTCTTTCTGTTTTGCTGTATCTGTTTCTTACTGTCTATTTGTTACTTTATGTCTCTCTGTATCATTCTATGTCTTTCTACCACTATCTTTCTGTGAATATCTGCCCTTTCCTATCTCTTTCTATTTCTAGCTATCATTTTCTCTCTTTCTATAGCTATCTCTATTGTTTTCTACTTACCTTTCTATTTTCATCTGTGTATGTATGTGTACAAATCTTTTCCTAATGGTCTTGTTGTTCTCTCTCCTTTCTATCAATCCATCTATATATCTTGTTCTGTCTGACTCTAACTATTTGAATCATTCACATTCTGTTTCTATGTCTAGCACCATTTATGAAGCCTTTTCTATCCGTTTCTCTGTATTTGTCTCTTACCGTCTATTTGTTTAATTTCTATTTGTTTAATTTATTTCTGTCTTTCCACCACTATCTATCTGAATCTATTTATTTCTCTGTATATCTCTGTATATCTATCACTGTATATCCCTTTCCTATCTTTTTCTATCTCTAGCTATCATTTTCTATCTTTCTATATCTATATTGTTTTAAATAGATTACTATAATGATCCTCTTCTATATGTATCTATGTGAATCTATTTCAAATGATATTTTTAAGTCGTCACATTCTGTGTATAGCTGTATAACAGTTGATAGAAACAGAGATAGAAAGAAACAAATAGATAGTAAGACAAAGATATAGAGAAAAAGATTAGGGAGTCAGACAAAACAAGATAGATGGAAACAAGGAAAGAAATACAAAAACAGAAAAATATACACATAAATGAAGATAGTTAGTGAAAGGTATACAGAAAACAATAGAGAAATATATAAAGAGAGAAACTGAAAGTTAGTGAGAGAAAGAGAAAGATATACAGAGAAAGAGATCATTCCAATAGATAGTGATAGAAAGACATAAAAACAGAAGAGTTAGAAAGTAGCAAAGAGTAAGAAAGATACAGAGAAACCAATAAGGCTACGCAGAGATCTACTGTGCTAGACCAAGAAAGTGAATTTGAATGCTACAAACAGAGAGACAGAACAAGATGGACAGACAGACAGACAGAAGACAAGAGAAACAAACACATTAGCAAAAGATAGATACTCACAGATGAAGAAAGTTAGAGAAAGGTATACCATAAACGATACAGATAAATATAGAAAGAGAGAAAATGATAGGTAGAGATAGAAAGAGATAGGAAAGAGCAGATATACATAGAATGAGAGAGATTGAGATAGATAATGTTAGAAAGACGAAAGAAACAGAGACTGAAAGTAACAAATAAACTGTAAGAGACAGTGAGAAACAGAAAAAGCCGCATAGAGATATATTCCGCTAGATCTAGAAACATATAGAATGCGAACGCTACAAACAGATATACGTTCAGACAGAACAAGATTGAAATATCTAAATAAACAGAAAGAAGCTGAGAAAAACCAAATCAGATGGAAAAAGACAGATATACATAGATACTCAGAGAAGAAGATAGAGAAAGGTATATAGAAAGCGGTAGAGATAGTTATAGAAAGAGAGAAAATGAAAGCTAGAGATAGGAAAGGGCAGATACACATAGAAAGGTAGATTAAGATAGACAGAAAAATAGAGATCACATAGAAAGAGTGACAAATAGTACGTATAGACAGAAATTGATAGAAAAAGTTACATAGAGATAAACTGAGCGTGATCTAGAAATAGATTGCGAACGCTACAAATAGATAGAGGCAGCACAAGCTAGAAATAACTAAAGAAACAGATTAGAAAGAAAGAAGCTGAGAAAAAACAAAATCAAATAGAAAAAGATAGATACACAAAGTTCGAGATAGAGGAAGATACATGGAAAGCGATAGCTTTAGATATAGAAAGAGAAAATGAAAGCTCACAGGGATAGAAAGAGCTCTATGTAGCTGCATGTATATGTAGAAAGATTCAGAGAGATAGCGGTAGAAAGGCATAGAAAGAAATGGATAAAGATCGAATGTAACAAATAGTAAGAGACACACAGAGAAACAGATAGAAGAAGCTACATAGATATAAATTGAGCTAGCACTAGAAACAGAATGTGAATGCTTCAAATAGAGGTTCAGACAGAACAAGATAGAAATAACTAAATAAACAGATAAATGGAAAGAAGCTGAGAAAAAACATCAGATAGAAAACGATAGATACACATCGATGAAGATAGATGTGTATACGTCTCGTACTATGTGTTAGTACGAGACTTTGTTCATACTTTCTATCTCTATCTTTCTTTATATATCTTTCTACCACTACCTATCTTAGTCTCTCTTTCTATGCATATCTGCCCTTTCCTATCTCTATCTCTAGCTTTCATTTTCTCTCTCTCTCTCTTTCTATCGCCTTCTATATACCTTCTTCTCTGTGTATGTACATCTGTCTTTTTCTGTCTTTCTACCACTATCTCTTTCTATGTATACGTGCACTTTCCTATCTCTTTCACCAGCTTTCATTTTCTTTCTTATCTATCTCTATCACTTTCTATGTACCTTCATCTATGTGTATCTATCTTTTTCTATTTGATTTGGTTTTTCTCAGCTTCTTTCTACCAATCTTTCTTTAGTTATGTTTATCTTGTTCTGTCCGAACCTCTATTTGTAGCATTTGCTTTCCATCCGTTTCTAGATCTAGCTCAGTTTATCTCTATGTAGCTTTTTCTATCTTTCTATACGTATTGTACTATTGGTTCTCTCTCTGTTTCTTTCTGTCTTTCTACCACTATCTATCTTAATCTATCTCTTTCTATTTCTTAACTGCCCTTTGGTATCTCTATTTCTAGCTTTCATTTTCTCTTTCTATATCTATCTCTATCACTTTCTATATACTTTTCTCTAACAATCTTCTCTGTGTAGCTGTCTTTTTCTATCTGATTTGGTTTTTCTCGGCTTCGTTCTATCTATTTATCTGCTTTTTTATTTTAATCTTGTTCTGTCTGAACCTATATCTATTTGTAGAGTTCGCATTCTATATGTTTCTAGATCTAACTCTATGCAGCTTTTTGAATCTGTTTCGGTCTCTTACTGTTTATTTGTTACTTTCTATCTCTATCTTTCTTTTTGTCTTTCTACAATTATCTATCTGAATCTCTTTCTATGTATCTACTTTGCTATCTCTTTCTATCTCTACCTATCATTTTCTCTTTTTCTATCATTTTCTGTATACCTTTCTCTAACTTCCTTCATCTATGTGTATCTATCTTTTGCTAATGTGTTTGTTTTTCTTCTGTCTGTCTGTCTGTCTGTCTGTCTGTCTGTCTGTCTGTCTGTCTGCCTGTCTGTCTGTCCATCTTGTTCTGTCTCTCTATTTGTAGCATTCACATTTTCTTTCTTGGTCTAGCACAGTAGATGTCTTTGTAGCATTGTCTGTTTCTCTGTATCTGTCTCTTACTGTTTATTTGTTACCTTCTATCTCTATTGGAAGTTGCAAATAGACAGTGAGAGGGAGAAACAGAGAAACAGATAGGAAGGGACACACAGATATCAACCGTTCTAGAAGTAGAAATAGAATGTGAATGCATCAAGGAGATATAGAATCGAACAGAACACGCCACATCCATGGAGAAAAGGATTGAAAATCAAAAACAGAGAAAGACAAACAGTACAGAATGTATCAGTATAATGAAAAAGACACTAGAATGTATGCACAAACATTAGAGAATAAATGTTAACAGTTAGAGAATGGTATATGGTTGGAGAACTGTATGTAGAGTCAGATAGAAATTCCCGGCCCCTCCACGCTGGGAATACCAGCGCGCTCTTCTTTGGCCTGGCGGTTGTGGGGGGATCTTCCCACTTACCCCCCACATGACAGGTCCTCTCCCTCCCTTCCTTTCCGGCAAGGCAGGAAGGTGTGTACTGCTGGCTGCTGCTGCCGTACTGTTCCTCAGTGGGACCCTCAGGTGAGGACCTGCGGATGCTAAGGGATCTTCCCCCTCCCCTCCTCATGATGACATATCCTCTCCCTCCCTTCCTTTCCGGCAAGGCAGGAAGGTGTGTACTGTCGGCTGCTGTCAAAATTTTCCTTAGTGGGAACCTGAGGTGAGGACCTGCAGTTGCTGGGGGATCAGGGCCCCATCTGAATGTCATGGCATCTCCCACCCATGCGTGGAATACCAGTGCGCTCCTGTTCAGTCCGGCAGGTGGGCACATGGGGGGTGCCGCCGGCAAGCAGCCAGACCCCCCGCCCCCTGAGGGGAGGTGGCTCATCGCCATCTCCCCGTGCCTGCCAGGCCCGGTGGCCGCCGCCAGTACCCACCTTCCTACCTAGCTGGGAATACCAGCATGCTCCTTTTCAGCCTGGCGGGTGGCACATGGGGGGTGCTGCCAGCAAGCACTTCCCCTGGCAGGTCTCTTAGCCTCTCACTGGAGGGTGGGGCTGGCTGGTAGGTGCGTGCAAGGCCTGCCTGATTCAGTAAACCTGATTTGGTTTGAACTGAATCAGGAAACCGTCTTGGTATTCAGGGAATACCGAATCGGCAAACCGTTTCAGTATTTGCGTTTTGGTAATTCATTTGGCTTTTCAGCTTGATTCGGTCATTGTTTTCAATGAGAAAACCTTCTCCAGGCTTTCCGGGAGCTGGGGGGGATTTTCTCACCAAATCAAGCCAAAAGTGGGGGAAACCTTCTCCTAACCCTCCTCTAACAAGCCCCCCCCCCAAGTTTCAGAAAGATTGGACTTTGGGGGGCCATGTTATGCCCCCCCCCAAAGAAGGTGCCCCCATCCTCCTACACTCTCCATTGTTCTCTATGGGGAAAAACAAGTAATCTTTCTAGGTGGCTTGGGGTGGCATTTTGAAAGGAAAATGCACCCAACTTTCAGGGGACCTGCTCCCACCTGTCCTCCCACCCTCCACCAAGGCTCAAGCTGATCCCACATAAAATGGCCCCCCAAATATGCTGCTCTTAGCCCCTCCCCTTCTCCATTATTTCCCATGCGGGAAAAAGGAGAGGTTTGTCTGGCTAGGGGTGGCATTTTGCATGCAAAGTGCCCCCAACCTTCAGGGGCCCATCTCCCACCTGTCATCCTACCTTCCACCAAGGCTCAAGCTGATCCTACTTTGGGGGGCCAGTTTATGCCCCCCCCAGGTGGTTCTCCTGCCACACCACTTTGTCTTTCTACTGTGAGGAAGACTTCCAAACAGCAGAAACACATGGGATTGGGGCTGCCAATGGCCACAGCCACAGTCCACCTGCACCCAAATGGTCAAATACCACACACACCCTCCCCAAAACCTAACCTCCGCTGTCCTGTGGCCAACCACTTTCTATTGATTTCTGTTATGGGAAAATCTCCCACAGCAGGAAACCACAGTTTGTGGCATCTATGGCCACAGGCACAGTCCCCCTTTCAAATCTACCCACCCCACAGCCCCACACTGACCCAAAGACACCCTCCCCAACATTCCCACACTGGCCACTACCCCAGGAGCAGGCTGGCCAGCCGACCCCCATTGTTCCCTGTGATGGGAACTTTTAAACTCTCTATTTCTTGAACAGCTTTAGGTTACACAGCCTCCATTGCAGAAACCAAGGACAAAATAACAAAAACTGCACACACAGAGGTTTTTCCCCAAACCACTTTATTTCTTGGCACGTGAGGCCATGAGGGCAATCACCCGTCCCTCCCAAACCAAACTGATAGGGGGAAACCATTGCAACCAGGTCCAGCAGAGCCATTGTCATTTCCTGCAGCTGCGCTTTCAGTTCAGCCAGTGGGGAAACACCACAAAGCAGAACCATGCACAGCCACAGGCACAACACAATGGCATTTTCGGAGCAGTGTTGCAGAGGTCCCCCCCCCCCCAGCCTCAGCCTGTACCTGGAAACATCTGCAAGACACAGACGTTTTCTTCATCATCAGCTGGCCACCTGCATCATCCCTAACTGTCCCCCAACCCCACCAAGCACACCCACCCAACAGTAACATTTCAACGGCACGCAAATGCAAAAACATTAGAACACTTAAAACAACAGTAAAAACATTCAAAAAACAGTTAACAGTAAACATCATAAGCATCCCTAACCTAATCAGTCCCTATCTAACCTATTTCTCCCTCCAGTGGCAATCAACATTTCTGGGGCGTGTCATTATTTTTCAGAATAAATTTGGTTTCACAGTGTCTGTTACAGTTTTGGGTCAGTGTTTTTTAAATTCCTTTTGGGGGGGGGATCAAATTGCAGGGTGCATTCCCTTTGCCACTAGTACCCACCCTCCTTCTGCTGGCCGGTTTTAACTGCGTCTATCAAGTTTAATGCAGGGGAGAGCGCGATTCAAAAGGACTGGACTCACAGAGGATGCAGGCCACACGGTGGGCTCACCTCAATCACACTGGAAGTCCAGTCCTGAGAAATCGAAGAGGCAAGAGTTGAC
The DNA here is from genome assembly GCF_028583425.1 of Eublepharis macularius. Classification (NCBI taxonomy): domain Eukaryota; kingdom Metazoa; phylum Chordata; class Lepidosauria; order Squamata; family Eublepharidae; genus Eublepharis; species Eublepharis macularius. The sequence goes on from NC_072795.1 coordinate 136,385,171, forward strand.
CTTCAGGACCTTCAGGAAGGTCAACTGCTCGACTCTCCATGGGAGAAGGTGAGAGCAAGAGCAATGTGGGCTGACAATGTCGCCTGCATGGGAAAAGACATGCTCACTCTCCACGCTCATCAGAGGGCATGAGAGCAGCCGCTGTGCCTAGAGGGAGAGGTCTGGCCAGACTGACTCCTTCTTGGCCCAGTAGCTGAGCGGATCGGTGAAGAGCAACTCGTAGGGCTCTGCAAGATAGTCCCTGACCACTGCCTCTGCTCTCTCACATGCCTAACGATCCCAGAGGGGCTGAGGGCTCACGGAGCATTTCTATCTCCATGGACACTCTGGTGGTGGCTGCGGGGGGAGCCCACTCAGAGGGGGCATGAGAGGGACCCGCATGGCAGGGCTCCTCTCCCATCCCCTCTGGTGACAGACATCCCCTCTTGGCCTGCCTGCGCCTCACCCAAGCACAGAGGCTGTCTCTGGCTTGTGTGAGGTTCCCGTCCTGCTCGGCCAAAGTGCCCTTGATGCGCGGGTCGCACATGGTCGCCAACATGTACGACTCATTCTGAGTGAGAGGAGTTAGCCTGGCAACTATGCCCCGCTGCAGCCTTCTCACCAGCACACGTACTGCTGGAACAATGTCAGCACGAGGTGCAACTAGGTCCAGAAAGGTGGCCAGATTCCTCTGGAGCGTGTGCACCAGGGGAATGACCAGACCTAGGGTCGCCATGTCTGATGAGACCGCCACAGTCTGGGTGAAGGGCTTGAAGGGCTTAAGAACCTCCACTGTCTGGGTGATGGTGAGCCAATCCTCCCGGATGAACTCACCCACCTGACTCACACTGCCACTCTCAGAGAGCCACGCGCAGAGTGCATCCTGCTGCTCCACCAAGTGCTCAAGCATGGCACAGGTGGAGTTCCAGCGAGTGCTGATGTCAGAGAACAGTACGTGCTCCGGCATGCCTGCCCTGCCCTGCTTCTGGCGCAGTTCATGAGCGGCTGTCACACTGCACAAGAAGTGACTTGTGAGCCTCCAACATTTCTGGAGCCGCAACAGGAATTCACGATTCCGGGCATCACGGGGTTCCTTAGAAGAGCCCTTAGAGGAGCCTGACCCAAGCACATCTCTCACCACTAGGTGAAGCTTGTGGGACGCACAGTAAATGTGCTCTTGGCTCACTTGATCTGCTGCTGCCCTCATGTTGCTGCCACCATCCGTCACCATGCATCCCATGGTGGCGGGTCACTGGCCTATTGACTCCTCCAACTGTCTCCTCAGGGTGCCAGCGATGTTCTCCGCCATGTGCGACACATCGAGAACCTCGGATTGGAGCAAGGCCTTGAGGTAGCTGGCCTGACGGTCTCCCATCCTCCCCTGCCTAACTGTAGACACCTCCCTCCCACCCAGAAGCTTTTCAGGTTCACAGATCTCCCGGCAACCTGGGACAGTTGTGCCTTCACGTGTTCCTGGCAGCCCTGTAAAATGAGGGCACCACCGATCTGCTCATTGTTCTGTGAGCAGGGACAGCGTACCAGGGAAAGAAATCTTGGAGCAGCCCTGAGAGGCCGAATTCCTCCACTACTGTGAATAGTCTACCGTCCACAGCTATCATGTTGATGATGTGGCGCATGAGGCGCGGGCTCACCTCCTGGATCCCCTCTCTGGGCACACTAGGGCCCTGCCTACCAAGCATCTCTGTCAGAGAGGCTTGGCATCCCTGCCCTACAGGAGCCCATGGGGAGAGAGTACCAGAGGAGCCTGCCTCCTTCTGGCTAGCTGGCAGCTGTGTGGTGCCGCTCAAACTCTCCCCCTGAAGAAGCAGTGCCTGGTGATGCCTCTTCATGTGGCTCTGCATCCCAGATGTGGAGAGATGGTTCACATCTCTGCCATTGCTGATGTGCTGCCTACAATGCTGGCACTGGGCAACTCAGGGGTCCTCCATTATCTAGAAGTGACTCCAGATTTTGGAAGTGAAGGGTTGCCACGCTTCCCAGGGGAAGTGCTCACGGGCGAACCCTGAGACACCTCCTTTGAGGTGCTCTGTCCGGACACACCGTGTCCCACTCTCAGCTGGGCAGTTGGGGATGGATGAGGACGAAGGGGCAGAGATATGGGCTCTTCCACCACAGTCTCTTCCTCTTCCTCCCACACCCTCTCCTCCTGCATAGCTGCGAGAGGCCTGCTGCTGTCCTCAGAGGAAACGGGTGGAACGCCCCGCAGGGGGTCCCACTGGCAGTTCCTCCAACATCCTCCAGGTTCCTGGGGTGAGCATGAGGGATGGAAAAGTCACATGCCTCACGTCCATCCCAGGAGACACCACATGCTGCCCCTCCTCCAGCAGCTGGCTCTCAACCACTGGTGGAGGTGGAGCCTCAGCAGCAGGCCCTCACCCAGTGCCAGCCCTTGCCTGAGACACCTGGGTTGGGGGTGGCCCTCCAGCAGCTGCCTCAGGAAAGAGGGCCTTGTGAGCCCTCTTCCTGTCACCAGAAGCCAGGCTGGTGAACGGCAGGAGTGCAGGGGAGGGTCTCCTCTGCTCAGATGGGGAGGCTGCCGCAGCAGTCCCCCTCCCCCTCCCCTCCACCCCTCTAGATTTCTCTCTGGCCTTTCCCCCAGGGCCCCTCTCAACTTTCCTTTCTGACATCCTTTCCCCTCCTGGAAGCTACACTGACTATTTAGAAACAAAAGGAAAACAAAGGTGAACTTCGTTTTCAAGAGCTATCTACCTATTTCTTGTGGCTCTGTCACTCCTGGAGATGGCCAATCAAATGTCTTTTTTGACAACCCTATTTGTGTTGCGGGACCTAAACCTGCCAAACAGCTGATTTCCTCTTCAGGAATCGAGCTGGCCCTAAACCCCAATAATAAGGGAAAGCCTTAGCCACTAACAAGACTAGTTTGCCTGGGCCAGCCTGGCTCCACGGGTGCCAAAGATGGGCAGTGAAACCCTAGTTATGGGAGCTCTAATGGGAAGCATATTTATGACTATACCGATATGTATTATATATGTATATAAATTGAATATAACCTAACTCTAACTGCTGCTTGTCCTACTGATCCCTATTTACTGTGTTAAACAAACTACCCTTGCTTCCCTATCAATTAAGTTGAGGGCAAGTAGCCACTGAACCCCTATAAACTGGCCTACCTTCTAAAGACACTATTTTAAAGGGAAACTTTTCTGTTGTGTGTCTGTGTGGGTTGTGGATGTGGTGTTTGGAAAATGTAACTCCCCCCACCCAGGCAAGCAAGGACCCACCCCTATGCCCACCCAAATGTAAACCCCAGCGAGTCACAGACTCACTCACCAGTCCTGCAGTCCAGCGATGGTCAGGCAGACATGCGGGTGGGAAGTCCTCTCCTCCTCAGCAGCAGGTGAGACGAGGCCCTGCAAGCCACTGCAGGGCTGAGAGTCAAGTCTCTCTAGGCCGGGAACAGAATGGTGGGAGGTTAGCAGAGATCCATAAACTGCACTCCCCCCAAAAGTTAAGGCCCTGACATAGGTGTGGCATGGCCAGGCCCAGAGCCACAGTGCCCAGGCAGACCGCAGAGTTAGAAAGCAAACATGCAAGCAGTGAGGCAATCTCCCAGTAAAAATGCTCCCACTTTGGTTCCCTGGCACCAAAAGTTAAAAGACACCAGGTGTGGCCTGGCCAGGCCCAGAGCCACAGTGCCCAGGCAGGCCACAGAGTTAAAGAGAGCAAACATGCAAACAGTCAGGCAATCTCCTAGTAAAAATGCTTCCCTTTTCCTTCTTTGGCACCAAAAGATAAAACAGGGGACAATAATCCAGGCCTTAAGAAGACCCAGGCCCACTCTGCAGGCAAAGCCAGTGTCACAGCGAAGCATTTTTAACCAGAGGCAAGCAGAGTGGCCCAGCATCAATTTAAACAAACTCTGTCCCTTCCCTTCCTCCCATCTCTCCCCTAAATAAAAAATCTCTCCTACCAGTCCTCTCCTGATGTCCAGCCCTGAGTTGATCCACAAGTAGAAGTCCACAGGCAGAAATCCATTCCACTGTCACTCCAGTCCAGAAGGTCAGGCCAAGGCAGAGACAGTGAGAAGAAGCAGTGTCTCTCTCACTATCTCTCTCCAGCAGCAACAGAAGCTGTCCCAAAGTCCAGCCTTTATTTTAAATCCTCTGCTGCATCTTCTTCCAGAGAATCCACTGGCTGGAAGGAGGATGCAGCAGTGGGATTGGACACTCCTAACTCCCTCCTCTCTTGACTGATCCCCCTCCCTCTTCCCCCTTGTACTCTATCACTCTTTCCTGCTCACCTCTCTCCTACCTGAAAGTTCTAGGCGGGAATCTCTTGCTGCTTGCTTTGCATTGCATTTTGCAAACGCACTGCTAGTAGCAAGAAGCTTGCAAAGCAAAGATTCCCACCTTTTCTAGCAAGAGGAGAGGGGTGAGGAGGAGGTAGTCAGTCACTCACTCCTTCTCCCCCCCTCCCCTCTTCAAAGAGCCTGCAGGAATTTTGCTAGCCACTTGCAAATGCAAACGGCTAGCAAAATGGTGATTCTTGGATTGCCGAATCGACCCGAAACATACCAAATCGATTTGGTAATCCCTGCTTTGGTATTACCATTTTTCCGGTATTCAGAAAAAGTTTAGGTAATAATGAAAAATACCGAAATGGGTCAGATTCGGTAATTTTTACCAAATCAGATTACCGAATTGCACACCCCTACTGGCTGGCTTCCACCTGCTCGTTCTGACCCTCTGGGGCTTGGGTGCTTCTTTCTCTCCCTTGGGTGCTGGCAGGTTCTAGACCTGGGGGTCTGCTGGGGTGGTTGGGCAGCTGCCTCCCAGCTGCCACTTGTCCCCTTCTCCTGGTAAGTCTGGGGGCTGAGCCACAGATTCTGGACACCACCTTCATGCCCTCCTTATGACCTTCTTAATTGGCTGGTTAAAAATAGGAAGCTGGACCCATGATTCCAAAGATAGCACCTGTGGGTACCTTGGCACCTGCTGCTGTGTTATCTCACTGGATAGGTACAACTGGACCACAGTGTGAATGCTGGAAGTACCAAATATACACCATGCTATGGACTAATGAAACACAACACAAAGTTTACTTGTACCAGTGCTGGATTCTTTACATAAATGTAGATGTGCAGGCAGACATATGACCACAAACCAAAATAATACAAAATATACAGATAATATTCTCTCCACAATATCAGTCTTCAATCTTCAAGCTTCTTGTTGATGAAAACATGACTTACACATATCCAGTTTTGCCATTCGTTTCAATGTCATGTTTCACAAGTTGCTGTGTAGCAAAGAATCTAGAACAATAATCTTTACATACATGTATACAAAAATCATACTTTTAAAGTTAACTCAGCCTGCACACACCTAACCTACAACTAGGGGTGTGCAAAGGCACCCTCTTTCGTTATTCTCGTTTCGGGAAACCCGAAACGAGAATCTCTATCGGCTAAGCTGAAAGCCGAAACGGCTAGCCGTTTCGGCTTTCGGCTTTGTTTCGGCTTTCGACTTTCGGCTTTCGGCTTTTTTCAATGGGAAAATGCCTCTGCGTCTTTCCGGATGCCTGGGGGAGGCATTTTCCCACCGAATCAAGCCAAAATTGGTGGGGATCTTCCTCTAACCCCTCTCTAACAACCCCCCAAGTTTCAGACGGATTGGACTTTGGGGGACCATGTTATGGCCCCCCAAACCAGGTCCCCCTATCCTCTCATTAAGAAGCACTGCTGCTCATCTTCTTCTTCATTATTTCCTATGGGGAAAAAATGAAGAGGCAGGCTTCCTTTGCCAGGGGTGGCATTTTGCATGCAAAATGGCCTCCCCAAGTAGGTGCTCTCAGCCCCCAAAGTCCACCCCCTACTGCCCCATACAAACCCAATTCCACCCCCCATCTGCCAAACACAGACCCAAATCCCCCAGTAGCCCCTCACAGACCCAAATCCACCCCCAGCTGCCCCACACCCACCATAACCCCAGGAACAGGCTAGCCAGCCCTCTCCCTTTGGGAACTCCTAAACTCTCTTTCCCAGGGCAATTCCACACAGCCCAGGGGTGCCACAATGGTGGGCACACTCCTGAGTGCCAACTTATCCCTGGGAAAGAGCACCTGACACACAACCACCCCCTGACACCCCCCCCTACAGAGAAGGCTGCCTAGCCTGCCCCATTATTCCCAATGATGGGAACCAACCTCACATCAAAGAATGCAACACAGACACACAGTGATTCAAGTTAGAAAAAACTTTATTTTATCACTTTTAAAGTACAATATAGGTCAACAAATCACAACATATCACAATAACTGCTCCCACACAAAAGGACAACACAATTAACTACACATCAGAGAATCTTAAAAAAATAAATTTTTTTATGAAAAGGACAAACTCTAATTTTTTGAACATATTCAGGTTACATATTGGAAGGGCACAACAGGGCATGGAAAAAGAAGCCCACACTAGACAAGATTATCATAACTACCAGCTTCACACAACCCTCCCTCCACAACCAAACTTAATGGGGGGAAACCACTGCAACAAAATGCCCCCCAACCCTCTGGGGCCCTTCTCCCACCCTTCCTCCCACCCCCCACCAAGGCTCAGCCTGCTCCCACTTGGGGGGGGGCATTTCATGGCCTCCCCAAGTAGGTGCTCTTTTCTCTACTACTGGGGAGGCTTGTCTTGCAAAATGCCACCCCTATCCTCTGGGGCCCTTCTCCCACCTCTACTCCCTCTACTCCCACCCCCCACCTCATGCATTCCTTAACAATCAAGAAATCTGGAGTCCACTATCACATGCATGTCAGTCCCTCAAAAACTGAAGCACTATGGAATTAATGAACCATTCACACTTTGAATTCTACTGATCTTCAGACACAATTAGGGATCCATTTCCCCTGGTGGGGGATCCCCCACTCCCACCTTTCGCCCCCTGTCACTGCTTACCTGGCTGGAAGGGGGAAAGTCAGGGAATGAGCCTTCGGGGTACGCTCCTGGGGCCGCTGCAGTAATGCCACTGATGTCATCTGGCTGCCCTGAGAGTATTCCTGTGCTTTGCAGCGGGCTGATTTGGGCCCTAAACAGGCCGAAGCAGGATCATTTGTGGCCCAAATCAGCCTGCTGTGAAGTATGTGTGCTCCCCAGCCTTGTGTGATGATGACATCACTTCCAAGAAGAGATATCATCATGCCAGTGCAGTGCCATGAAATGATCATGCATGTGTGAACAGACCCTAAGTATCCCCTAGGCTTCAGTGATGGTGTAGTAATGTTAACAATGTTTTCACACACATTATAGAGAGAGAGAGACAGAGAAGGAGGGAGGCACTGAACCTAGATTATTTCATCTAATTTGCTGTACCCTTCCAAAGCCAGGGTAGCATTGGAACAATGCCCCCCCCCCCGGCCTGAGCCTTAGAACCAGTTTGCGGTGACTGGCCCGTGCATCATACTCATTTTTGAGCCACAGCCAAGTTGTGTGCCTTTTGGAGAAGAATGGTTAAGTGGGTGGTGTGGGGGTATAACCAATTTTAAGATACCCAGTTTAGTGCAATGGCTAGAGTGTTGGACTAGAATCTGGGAGACTCTGATCCTGTGCCTTGGAGGCTTGATGGATGTTCTTGGCTCAGCCAATGTAACGCATAGAGTTGTTTTTTTCAGAAGCAGTCTTATTGATCCTGGGGACCTGGACAAATGTGCAAGGACGGGGCCCCAGAATCAGTGCTGCCCCACCACTGGCTCCTTGCCAAGGCCAAGCAATGGGTGGCCCTTGCCCTATGTGGAGTGGGCAGGAGCTCCTGCTGCCACCACTTTCCCTTTTGTTACCTAGGCCCCAGATAGAGTAGGCTGGAGTGTGTTGTCTCCCTCCCCTCCCCTTCACCCCCTTCAACTACTAAGAAGGCCATCGGCGGCTGAAGTCACTCCCAATGTGGGGCATGGAGCAGCTGTCTATTGTTATCCTGTTTGTTATGATGATGGTAAAACAAAGCAAGGGAGAACAATAGTGTGTAAACCACTATAGGTTTCCAGGGGGGAGAAAACCAGGGCATAAGATAAACTAATAAATGGGTGGGGGGGGGTAATATATGCACTAAGATATATATTTTTTGTGTATGTGTGTATGTTTTATGCATTCAAATCACTTATGGTGAACTTCAGAATTAATGAGCTCCAAAATATCCCAACAACCTTGTTCATGTATTACAAACTGAAGTCAATCCACCACCTTTAGGGTCTTCTTTTCCCTACTGCCTTCAATTTTTCCTAGCATTATTGTCTTTTCTAGTGAGTCTTGTCTTCTCATGATGTGTCCAAAGCACAATCATTTTATCTTCAAGGGAGAATTCAGGCTTGATTTGGTCTAGAAGCCACTTACATGTCTTTTTGGGAGTCCATGTTATATGTAAACCAAAACTTTCTTCCAACACCACAGTTTGAATGCATTTTCTTCCTGTCAGCTTTGTCCAACTTTTACTTTAATGAAACTGCTCATCTGGACAAAAGGCCTTGAGCAATGCCACATTAATTACCACAAAATAAAAATATATTTTAAAAACCATTTAAAAATGTCTTTAGTGCCACACTTAAAATTCTTTGATTTTAAAAACATAAGCAAAATGTTTGGGTACAACTGGACAAGTGAATGAGTTAAACACAGCCCAATGCCTCTGCTGTTTAAAACCCATTTTTGATGATGGTCTGGATTGTCTTACATTGGCGTCAATGAACTTGGAATCAGGAACCTGAAAATGTTCCATGGGGGCTACACCTACCGTGCCAAGGCTATGAGTGTGGAAATGGGATCTCTGTAGGGTTGCAAACTCTGGCCTTGGAAGTTCCTGGCAATTTGGGGGTGGGACTTGTTGAAAGGGAAATCTGAGTAGGGATTTCCCCTGGATTCCATGGACAACTTTTGCCCTCTAAAGAGTTTGCCCTTTGAAGCTGCAACTTTCTCCAGGGAACCACTCTCTGTAACCTGAACTCCAGGCCCTATCTGGAGTTTGGCAGCCCTAGGCCAATTTCTGATAAAGATGGCAAAGGAGGGCCAGTAACTGACAGAGGCATGGAATCCCTCACCAAGACATTAGCCAGGGCCTAATTGAGAAAAAAGGGCTACCAGAGAATAAAGTCCCCAAGTAGGTGCTCTCATCCCCCAAAGTCCACTCCTTACAGCCCCATACAAACCCAATTCCACCCCCCATCTGCCCAACAAAGATCCAAATCCCCCTAGTAGCTCCTCACAGACCAAAATCCACCCCCAGCTCCCCCACACCCATAACCCCAGGAACAGGCTGGCCAGCCCTCCCCCTTTGGGAAGTTCCTAACTCTCGTTCCCAGGGCAAATCCGCATAGCCCAGGGGTGCCACAATGGTGGGCACACTCCTGTCCTGAGTGCCAACTCGTCCCTGGGAAAGAGCACCTGACCTGGCACACAGACAACCACCCCCTGGCTCCCCCCCCCACAGAGAAGGCTGGCCAGCCTGCCCCATTGTTCCCAATGATGGGAACCAACCTCACATCAAAGAAGGGAACACACACACAATGATTCAAGTTTAAAAAAAACTTTACTTTATCACTTTCAAAGTACAATATAGGTCAACAAATCACAACATATCACAATAACTGCTCCCACACAAAAGGACAACACAATTAACTACACATCAGAGAATCTTAAAAAAAATTTTTTTTTGAAAAGGACAAACTCTAAATTTTAGAACATATTCAGGTTACATAGTAGAAGGGTACAACAGGGCATGGAAAAAGAAGCCCACACTAGACAAGATTATCATAACTACCAGCTTCATACAACTCTCCCTCCATAACCCAACTTGATGGGGGGAAACCACTGCAACAGGGTCCAGCAGAACCTATGTCATTTCCTGCGGCTATGCTTTCAGTTCAGGCACAAAAAGCTGGACTGGGCACTGCCAAGGCACTGGACACTGGTATTTCCAGAGCAGTGTTGCAGAGGTTTCCCCCCACCCCCACACCAGCCTCAGCATTTACCTGGAAACATCTGCGAGAGATCATCATTGGCTGGTGCCCATCCACAACTCTTCCCGCATCCCCCGCCCCAGCAAACCAAACATTAACATTAACAATTTTTTTTTAAACATGAACAACTTTGAAAAAACGTAATAACTTTTTTTTTGGTTTTTTTTTTAACATGAACATTTCATCAACTTTGAAAAAACATAACCACAACATTTTTTTTTTACAAATATTTCAACATTGAAAAACAGTGATAAACATCTGAATTTTTCCCATTCCCTAATCCCCACCTAAGCAATCCCTATCTAATCTATTTCTCCCTCCAGTGGCAATCCATGTTTCTGGGGCATTATTTTTCTGAATAGATTTGTTCCCACAGGGTCTGTCTCAGTGCTGGGAGAGGTTTTTAATTCCCTTGGGGGGGTTCCCAATTGCTGGGGGGATTCCCTTTGCCACTGGTTCCTAACCACCCTCCCTCTACTGGCCGGTTTTAACTGCGTCTACAGGGTTTTATGCAGGGGAGAGCGCGATTCCAAAGGATTGGACTCGCAGAGGATGCAGACCACAAGGTGGGCTCACCTCAGTCACTCTGGAAGTCCAGTCCTGAGAAATCGAAGAGGCGAGAGTTGACCTTCAGGAAGGTCAACTGCTCGACTCCCCATGGGAGAAGGTGAGTGCGATGTGGGCCGACAATGTCGCCCACATGTGAAAAGACGCGCTCGCTCTCCACGCTCGTCGGAGGGCATGAGAGCAGCCGCTGCGCCTCGAGGGAGAGGTCCGGCCAGACCGACTCCTTCCTGGCCCAGTAGCTGAGCGGATTGGTGGAGAGCGACTCGCAGGGCTCCGTGAGGTAGTCCCTGACCATTGCCTCCGCCGGATCCTCTCTCACGGTCCTCACGACCCCAGAGGGGCCAAGGGCCCACCGGAGCATCTCCATCTCCATCGGTACTCCGGTGGTGGCCGCGGGGGGGCCTGCACAGAGGGGGCATCAGAGGAACCCACACGGCAGGGCCCCTCTTGCGTCCCCCCTGTCGACAGGCGTCCCCTCTTGGCCTGCCTGCGCCTCACCCAAGAGCAGAGCCCGTCTCTGGCTTTGGTGAGGTTCCCGTCCCGCTTGGCGAAAGTGCCCTTTATGCGCGGGTCACACATGGTCGCCAACATGTATGACTCTTCCTTAGTGAGAGGAGTTAGCCTGGCAGCTATGCCCTGCTGCAGCCTTCTCACTAATGCGCTCACCACTGGAACAAGGTCAGCACGGGGCGCGACCCGGTCTGCAAGGGTGGCCAGATTCCTCTGGAGCGTGTGCACCAGGGGAATGACCAGACCGAGGGTCGCCGTGTCTGACGAGACCGCCACAGTGAAGTCCTTGAAGGGCTTCAGGACCTCCACTGTCTGGGTGACGGTGAGCCAATCCTCCCGGCTGAACTCACCCACCTGACTCGCACCGCGGTTCTCGGAGAGCCACGCGTGGAGTGCGGTCTGCTGCTCCACCAAGCGCTCAAGCATGGCGCAGGTGGAGTTCCAGCGAGTGCTAACGTCAGTGATCAGAGCGTGCTCTGGCACACCTGTCCTGACCTGTGTCTGGCACAGTTCGTGCGTGGCCTTCACGCTGCGCGAGAAGTGACCCGTGAGCCTCCGACATTTCTGGATCAGTAACTGGAGTTCACAGGTCCGGGTATCAAAGGGTTCCTTCGAGGAGCCCAACCCCAGCGTGTCTCTCACCACTAGGTGAGCCGCACAGTAGACGCACTCTCGGCTCACTAGACGCGCTGCCGCCCTCATGTTGCTGCCACCGTCCGTCACCATGCAACCCATGGTGGCGGGTCCCTGGCCTACCCACTCTTCCAACTGTCTCCTTAAGGTGGCAGCGATGTTCTCCGCCGTGTGGGACACGTCGAGCACCTCGGCGTGAAGCAAGGCCTTGCAGTAGCCGGCCCGGTGGTCTCCCATCCTTCCCTGGCTAGCTGTGCTAGGCACCTCCCCCCGGCCCCCAACCAGAACCGACTCGGGTTCCCACCAGTGAGCAGTAAGCGAGAGGTACGCTTGCTGCACACTTGGGCAGGTCCAGATGTCGGATGTGAAGTGCACAGTTCTCCCGGCAACCTGGGACAGCTGTGCCTTCACATGGTCCCTGGCAGCCCTGTAAAACGAGGGCACCACCGATCTGCTCAACGTCGTGCGAGCAGGGACGGATTACCAGGGAAAGAAATCGTGGAGCAGCCCTGAGAAGCCAAAGTCTTCAACTATGGAGAACGGTCTCCCATCCACCGCTACCATGTTGACAATGTGGCGCGTGAGGTGCCGGCTCGCCCTCTGGATCCCCTCTCTGGGCACACTAGTGCCCTGCATACCAAGCATCTCCGGGAGAGAGGCTTGGCGTCCCTTCCCTGCAGGTACCCTTGGGGGGAGAGCACCAGAGGAGCCTGCCTCCTTCTGGCTAGCTGGCAGCCATGCGGCACCACTTGAACCCTCCTTCCGAAGAAGCACCACCTGGTGGTGCCTCTTCATATGGTACCTCATCCCAGACGTGGAGAGATGCCGCACATCTCTGCCAGGGCTGACGTGCTGCCTACAATGCAGGCACTGGGCTGCTCGGGGATCCTCCGTTCTCTGGAAGTGCTTCCAGATTTCGGAGGAAAAGGGCATCCCACGCTTCCCAGGAGAAGCGCTTTCGGGACCACCCTGAGGCACCTCCTGTGAGGTTCTCTGGCTGGACACACCGTGTCCCACTCTCGGCTGGGCAGGTGGGGATGGACAAGGCTGAAGGGGCAGAGATGTGGGCTCTTCCACCACAGTCTCTGCCTCTTCCTCCTGCATCCTCCCCTCCTGCACAGCCGCGAGAGGCCTGCTGCTGGCCTCAGAGGAAACTGGGGTGGACCACCCCAGGGGGGGTCTCACGGGCAGTTCCTCCAACATCCTCCGGGTTCCTGGGGTGATTGTGAGGGATGGAAAAGTCACATGCCCCACGTCCATCCCAGGAGACACCACATGCTGTCCCTCCTCCAGCAGCTGGCTCGCAACCACTGGAGGAGGAGGAGCCTCAGCAGCAGGCCCCTGCCCAGTGCCAGCCCCTGCCTGAGACACCTGGGTTGGGGGTGGCCCTCCAGCAGCTGCCTCAGGAAAGAGAGTCTTGCGGACCCTCTTCCTGTCACCAGAAGCCAGGCTGGTGAACGGCAGCAGCGCAGGGGAGGGCCTCCTCCGCTCAGATGGGGGGGCTGCCGCAGCAGTCCCCCTCCCCCTCCCCTCCTCCTGTCTAGATTTCTCCCTAGCCTTTCCCCCAGGGCCCCTCTCTTCTTTCCTCTCTGCCATGCTTTCCCCTCCCGAAATCTACCCTAACTAATCAGAAAACCTTGGGAAAACAAAGGTCAACTTTGTTTTCGAGGCCTAACTTACCTGCTCTAAATCTGTGCTTCTAGGGCTCTGTGACTTGGAGATGAACAATCAAGTGCCCTTTTAAGTGACCCTATTTATGTCGGGGAACCTGAACCTGCCAAACAGCTGAATTCCTCCAGAATTGAGCTGGCCCTAAACCCCAGTAGGTGACAGACAGCCTTAGACACTCACACACTCGTATGCCCGGGCTGGCCTGGCACCACCACGGGTGCCAGAGATGGGCAGTGGAACCCTAGTTATGGGGGCACTAATGGGAAGCCTATTGACAGCTATTCCAAATTTATATATATATATATATAGAATTCAAACCTAATGCTCACTCACTACTGCTTTTCCTGCTGAGTCCCTATTTAGTTTTTTTTTAAAAACTAGGCTTGGTTTCCCTAACGATTAAGTTGAGGGCAATTAGCCACTGAATACCTACCAACTGGCCTACCTACCTAAGACACTATTTAGCGGGAACAATGTTTCTGTGGTGTGTGTCGGTGTGGGGTGTGGATGTGGTGGTCAGAAGATGAGCCTCCCCCCTCCCAAGCTAGCAAGAACCCACCCCTAAGCCCACCCTAATATAAACCTGGATGCACACACCACCACCAGTCCTGCAGTCCAGCGATGTTCAGACGGTCTTGCAGCTGGTCCTCCTCTCCTCCGCGATGCTGTCAAGAAAGTTGGAATGTTAACAGAGTCAATAACACACGCCGCACACGCGACCCCCAAAAGTCAAGGCCCCGATCTACAAGCCAAGTCAAGGCACCCCTCCCCCCCCGAAAGGCTAGGGCCAACCAGTGGTAAAACAAAACACATCCACCCTGCAGAGCAGGCCTGTGTGCAGGCCCAAAGCTGGCACACTCCTTTTAAATTCCTGTGAAACAGTAGATCAAGCCCACCCCACACTCAAGCATAACAAAGGAAACATCAAAGCAAGCAAGCACAGCAATCAATACTGAACCCCCCAACCCCCAAACAATGTCCTCTTGCCCAACTATAAAATGTCCCCCCTAGCCCAAGCCATAAAGACCAAACTAAAGCATATGCTAGCAGATTGCCACAGCAGCAGCAATAAGTTCAAAAAACAATTTTTTTAACAACCCTACCAGTCCTCCTCTCCAGATGCCCAGCAGCTGAGCACAGTAGATCCCCCACACGCAGAGGTCTCCAGGCAGATGTCCTCCAAGTGCAGTCCAGTCCAGAAGAGGTCCACGAATGGTCAGCAGCAACCTGTTTGTGGAGCATGACTGTGAGAGCCAGGCCAGCTAGCAGAGAGAGGGCCCAAAGCCAGAGCATCAGGCTTGTGTGTGGGCCAGAGACTGGCACACTTGTTTGAGAGCCTGGTGGGAAGCCTTGGAAGCAGGGGACCAAAGGCAGAAAAAAACCCCCACACCAACCCAATCTGTGGAGCATAACTGTGAGAGCCAGGCCAGCTAGCAGAGAGAGGGCCCAAAGCCAGAGCATCAGGCCTGTGTGTAGGCCAGAGGCTGGCACACTTGTTTGAGAGCCTGGTGGGAAGCCTTGGAAGCAGGGGACCAAAGGCAGAAAAAAACCCCCACACCAACCCAATCTGTGGAGTATAACTGTGAGAGCCAGGCCAGCTAGCAGAGAGAGGACCCAAAGCCAGAGCATCAGGCCTGTGTGTAGGCCAGAGACTGGCACACTTGTTTGAGAGCCTGGTGGGAAGCCTTGGAAGCAGGGGACCAAAGGCAGAAAAAAAAACCCACACCAACCCAATCTGTGGAGCATAACTGTGAGAGCCAGGCCAGCTAGCAGAGAGAGGGCCCAAAGCCAGAGCATCAGGCCTGTGTGTAGGCCAGAGACTGGCACACTTGTTTGAGAGCCTGGTGGGAAGCCTTGGAAGCAGGGGACCAAAGGCAGAAAAAAAACCCCACACCAACCCAATCTGTGGAGCATAACTGTGAGAGCCAGGCCAGCTAGCAGAGAGAGGGCCCAAAGCCAGAGCATCAGGCCTGTGTGTAGGCCAGAGACTGGCACACTTGTTTGAGAGCCTGGTGGGAAGCCTTGGAAGCAGGGGACCAAAGGTAGAAAAAAAACCCCACACCAACCCAATCTGTGGAGCATAACTGTGAGAGCCAGGCCAGCTAGCAGAGAGAGGGCCCAAAGCCAGAGCATCAGGCCTGTGTGTAGGCCAGAGGCTGGCACACTTGTTTGAGAGCCTGGTGGGAAGCCTTGGAAGCAGGGGACCAAAGGCAGAAAAAAACCCCCACACCAACCCAATCTGTGGAGTATAACTGTGAGAGCCAGGCCAGCTAGCAGAGAGAGGACCCAAAGCCAGAGCATCAGGCCTGTGTGTAGGCCAGAGACTGGCACACTTGTTTGAGAGCCTGGTGGGAAGCCTTGGAAGCAGGGGACCAAAGGCAGAAAAAAAAACCCACACCAACCCAATCTGTGGAGCATAACTGTGAGAGCCAGGCCAGCTAGCAGAGAGAGGGCCCAAAGCCAGAGCATCAGGCCTGTGTGTAGGCCAGAGACTGGCACACTTGTTTGAGAGCCTGGTGGGAAGCCTTGGAAGCAGGGGACCAAAGGCAGAAAAAAAACCCCACACCAACCCAATCTGTGGAGCATAACTGTGAGAGCCAGGCCAGCTAGCAGAGAGAGGGCCCAAAGCCAGAGCATCAGGCCTGTGTGTTGGCCAGAGACTGGCACACTTGTTTGAGAGCCTGGTGGGAAGCCTTGGAAGCAGGGGACCAAAGGTAGAAAAAAAACCCCACACCAACCCAATCTGTGGAGCATAACTGTGAGAACCAGGCCAGCTAGCAGAGAGAGGGCCCAAAACCAGAGCATCAGGCCTTTGTGTAGGCCAGAGACTGGCACACTTGTTTGAGAGCCTGGTGGGAAGCCTTGGAAGCAAGGGACCAAAGGCAGAAAAAAAACCCCACACCAACCCAATCTGTGGAGCATAACTGTGAGAGCCAGGCCAGCTAGCAGAGAGAGGGCCCAAAGCCAGAGCATCAGGCCTGTGTGTAGGCCAGAGACTGGCACACTTGTTTGAGAGCCTGGTGGGAAGCCTTGGAAGCAGGGGACCAAAGGCAGAAAAAAACCCCCACACCAACCCAATCTGTGGAGCATAACTGTGAGAGCCAGGCCAGCTAGCAGAGAGAGGGTCCAAAGCCAGAGCATCAGGCCTGTGTGTAGGCCAGATACTGGCACACTTGTTTGAGAGCCTGGTGGGAAGCCTTGGAAGCAGGGGACCAAAGACAGAAAAAAAACCCCACACCAACCCTATTTGTGGAGCATAACTGTGAGAGCCAGCCAGAAGACAGGCACCAAAGACACCCAGCAGAGCTTCTGGCCTGTGTAGGCCCAAAGCTGGCACACTCCTTTTAAATCCCTGTGAAACAGTAGATCAAGCCCACCCCACACTCAAGCATGAGAAATTAAACATTAAAGAAGGCAAGCACAACAACCAATGCTGAACCCCACCCCCACCCCCAAACATTGTCTGCCCAACCTGTCCCCCAGGCTATGCCAAGAGGCAGGCCACAGCAGCACAGTGCAGCATCCAAACACTTACAAAAATTTTAAAAAGGCCTACCAGGTGTCCTCTCAGGATGTCCAGCACAGTTGATCCTCCAGGCAGATGTCCTCCAGGTGCAGTCTCTCTTCTCCTCTCTCGGTCAGCAGCAGCAACAGAAGTGTTCCAGACAGTCTTGCTCCAAATTTAAATCCCCTGCTGCAGCCTCAGCCAAAGATTTAAATCTATTGACTGGCATAAGAATGCAGCAGTGGGATTGGTGACTCCTAAAGTCCCCCCTCCCCTGCCTTTCCCCACCCACACTCCAAGAGTCACCCTCCTCCTGCTCCCCCCTACCTGTTAATTTTGGCGGGAATCTCTGCTTCCACTGCTTTGCAAATGCAAAGTGCAATGCTAGCAAATGCAGTGCACCTTGCATTTGCAAAGCACAGGAAGGATTTCCTATCCTCCTTTGCAAGAGGGGTGGGGGGTGACAGAAGGAGTGAGTGATTCACTCCTTCTCCCCCCCCTCCCCTCTTCTTAGAGCCTGCAGGAAGCCTTACCTTCCAGTAGGATTTTGCTAGATGCTTGCTAAGGCAAACGCCTAGCAAAATCAAAATGGCGATTCTCTCGATTGCCGAAAGAAAGCCGAAAAAGCCGAAACATTTCGGCTTGCTTTCTTTCGGATACCCGAAATGTTTCGGCTTCCCCTGAAATGTTTCGGATACCCCGAAAGAAGCCGAAAGAGGTTTCTTTCGGCTTTCTTTCGGCAATCAGAATGCCGAATTGCACACCCCTACCTACAACTCCTTATTCTGCTTGTAAAAATGTTTAGAGCTGTTTAGTCTATGGCTGTGAAGTTGTGGTTGACTGTAACCTAGGGTTGCCAAGCTTCAGGTGGGGCCTGGAGATCTGGAATTACAACTGATCTCCAGACTACAAAGATCAGCTCTCCTGGAGAAAAAGGCAACTTCAAAGAGTGATGTCACATTTCCACTGAATTCTCTCTCTCCCCAAATGTTGCCCTCCTCAGGCTCCACCTCCCAATCTCCAGGAATTTCCTAATCCAAAGCTGGCTACCCTACTGTGCCTCCATCTTGACAGCCAGATTCTGGTGGCACCAAGATGGACCTAGAATTCCTCTTATGGTCTTTTAAAGTTAGTAATTTTTTCCTGGTCATAGCTTTGCTGTCAAAACCAGGAATTGATAGTGGCTATGGAGAAATAAAAGAGAGGCGCAAAGCATTGCTTGGCTTCGTTCATGTAAATGCACAATTCCTCGCCCCCAATAGAAGGTAGCTTTTAAAAAAAAATTACCTTCTGATAGATACTTGCTTGCATCTGTCTTGTGAATTAGGTCAGCCCATTACTGGAAATAAGCTTGGCACCCTGCTTTGACTCTACCTTCTTCCTTTATCCTTACAAGGTGTCTTACCAGTTCTGAATAGGGCTTTGCTAAAATTATTCGCCATCGTTCAGTTCATTTTCTGCCACACACTCTTTAAAACAGGTTTTTACCCTGTGTGCTTGCCACTGCAGCTACTTTTCTTGTTAACTTATTTTATTTTATTAAAACAAAAAGGGAATACAGAAAAGAAGGAGAGAAAAAGGGGACAAGTAGAATAAATATATAACTGTGTGCTACAAGGATTATTAAAATCATAACCTTTATAAATCATAACCTTTATAAATATTAAAATATTAAAATATTATAATAGTGATTCGAGTAATAATTAAGCCTGTTTAGTATATATTTTTCCCAGTGAACCACACATGCAGAATTCAAACCTATTTCTACTTGTTGTATTGGTAATAATAAAAGAGAAAAAAGACAATTATTAACAATAACAATGCTTATTACTTAATGTAGCTGGTTGTCACACCCTTTAAGAGTATTAAGAATACTATTGAAAATCCTAACCTATTTCTACTCATATTAGAAAATGAGAAAAAATCCTTATTTCCCCTTTACTTATTACCTTTTACTTTACTAAACAGTAACAATTGTTATTGTTTTTTGACTTTTTACCAATATTTCAATATTATATTGTTTATTCTACCAATTATGTTTATATAACTAGTTATCTTACCATCAAGTTATAAAATATATCAATATGCATTACAGAATTGAGATATCTTATAAAGTTTATCCGTTATAAGAAAAATATTTTGCCCATTTCTCTTCAAATTCTTTAATTAGCCTTCTATTTATGTAATTCATCAGTTTTGCCAACACTGCATATTCTGACATTTTGTCTTTCCAAATTTCCCTAGTTGGGCATTCTCCTTGCCTTCTTCTGAACAGCTATTGTCTACAGTGATATCACCAAGCTTTGCACAATTGCTACATTATGACAGTATCACCCAGGGGTTAAACATGATTAGCCAATAAAAGATGTGATCATTTCCATTTAGTGTTACACAGTGACATGAAACCTAGTGGTGGTATTACCAGATTCCAACTGTGTGGTGTTAAGAACAGAAGGAAGACATAGCAGCCAAAGTATAATAGCAGCAGATAGTCAAAGCTTCAGTAGAAGTTCAGAAGTTCAAAGGTTTGCTTGCCATCTGGTTGTATTCAAAATACAGAATAGATGACATTTGACTTTACTCCTATCTCTGATATTCTTCAGTAGTGATAGAAGGTGGGATGGGAATATTGTATAGTTTCAGTGGCTGTATTCATCGTTTGAAAAAACATCAAACAGAAAGGAAGAATTGTGCCTCCAGGAAAACGGTTACTAAATGTCAGGTTGGTTGGCTGATTTCAAGGTAGGTATCCATAATTCTCAGAAAATGCAGAAACTGTGATATGTCTGAGTAGAATTATGCTGAATATTTCCCAGAATGGATTTTTCAGCAAGAAGCAGGAATTTTGGTGGAGTAGGATTCCCCTCCCCTTGAAAAACATTTATACAATCTTGTACATTTGCCTGGTTTTCAGTCCAGCTTTGTGCTATTTTTTTCACTGATTGCAACTCATTCTAGTGCCATCTCTTCCTTCCATTGTTGGTTCTTCCTTCCTGGATGAGTCACAAGAGACATCCCATCCAATCAGTGATCATTTACTGAATGGGACAATGCCACAAAGCTACATAGCCAAATTTGGGTATATGATGGTGTCAAATGAGGACAATGTAAATGGATTAAGCAACCCTCCACAAAGCAATACTGAGAAATCACTCAAAAAGTTACCACTTAAAAAGTTTACCAAAAAAATTAAGTCATTTTTAGCTCAGTTTTGGAGTGTGCATGGGTGGTTTTGCTCCAGAATTTCTGTGCTTAGAATGTAAGAAAGTACAGGGTTGACTTTGACTATGTACCCATGACTGTGAAATGGCCTCTGCAAGGGTTATCATGACAGTGAAAGGTGAAATGCTGTTTTTTGAATGTTGTGCATATAATTACTCCCAGGGATGCTGTCCGGGACTACACTGGCTCTGTTGGGAGCTCAGCAGCTACAGGACTTCAGGTGAGTCTAAAAAACAAAAAAATGACCCTTTTGAACGTTCTCGAGAATGATTCTTAAAACTCCATTGTCCTGTTAGTAAAGCTGATGGTAAGGCTTTTTTTTTTAAATCCTTTTCTGTCTTCCTTTTGCCTTTAATTTCTGTTTTTCAGCAAGAAGTAAGGCGGCCATTTCCCTGCGTTTCTAAATGATTGCTTTTGGTGAAGTCATTTAACTGAGGGAGATGTGGGCCGATAACTGAGCAAAGCTTCAGAAAGCACTACAGCGATAACAAAGAAAGTGCAGCCAGCTTGTCAATAGAGGTTGGTTCAGATTCATCCAGGTGACAGAAATGTATAATGGACAAGCACTCCACAACTGAAATCTCAGAACAAATATTTGGTCTGAGGTGCCCTCTAGTGGCGACAGTAGTTTTCAGCTGTCTAATATCGGGATGGCCATTTTTTCCTGATTGTATCTGTTGCTTAGGACAGAATTCTGAATTTGGCTTCTGTATATTCCAAAGATAAGGATTTCTGATTTACGTGGTCTACTTC
The DNA here is from genome assembly GCF_028583425.1 of Eublepharis macularius. Lineage (NCBI taxonomy): Eukaryota > Metazoa > Chordata > Lepidosauria > Squamata > Eublepharidae > Eublepharis > Eublepharis macularius. Next base: position 136,405,995 of record NC_072795.1, read on the forward strand.
TCCCTCATTTTCATCAATGTTGACAAGCAGATGGGTGCAGCAAACAAGACAGAGTTATTCAAGCTCATAATGTTACATTTTGGAATATTTCTGTGATTCTGATTAATCTGTCTGCCAGGCAGGACTTCTTTTAGCTTCAGCAAGATTTTTAAAACATATACTATTCTGGGATGGGGGAAGGGGGGTTATGTTTGGAAGATGCATACCTGATAGCATGCATCTTCTGCTAATGTCCCCCTTCAGGATATATAAACTGTGAAAGTCTGGAGTAAGCCAATTTTCACTCCCCACTTTATTCCAGAGATATTCAAGTGCCCTTAACATTCCACGTCTGTTGTTCATTGTTTATCAGGCCATAATTATTGTGCATGTTCTTTTTTCTCCTTTTGAATTTGCAAGCAGATATTTTATATATACTTAGAGTCCATGCATGTCTGGGCGTGGCTCCATTTTGCTGCCTTACTGATAGTCATTGGATCTCCAAGTTTGCTGTTAGAAGAAACAATGTAGTAACGACACGAGACAGGATCTGGATGCAAAGTCTGACCCTCCAAAGATGGAGGCGAGAGTTTTATTAGCTTGTATTCAGGAAGTCCCGGATGCCCAAATATGGTTATAGCAACAGTTACAAGTTACACATTCCATTCTCAGCCAACGAAGCACAATATTGCTGTGTTCAGACTTTTGTCTTATCTAGGAAGTATAACGGAAAGAAAGGTACATCATGAGCCTCTGAGCATAGGAGAATGTTACTTAGAGTGTATGGGAATGTTGTGCTCTGTGAATGGTGAGAGACTTATTGTTACACATTTAAACTACTCCCTGAGTCTTCCCGTGTGGCATGCCAACTGACCAGGAGATCAGGAATGTAGAAATGTAAAGAGCAATTAATGGAGGCTGTGTGGCATGCCTACTCCAGCCTACAAAACAAGAGGGAGATCTATAAGAAAACTTGCAGGGGAGGGGAAATTCCATCCAATCCATTAGTTCCACTTCCTCTTCTCTTGCTCACTTTGCCACCACTGCCTACTCCACATTTTTCTCCCTCTTGGGAAGAGTTTAAATCACCACCAACGCTCCATTTTTAATTATTGGATTTTCTGCAAACTCTAGGATTCTTCCATACACACCTCCCCCCACAAATACATGGCTCCATTGTACAGATTTTTTCATCCACGCTCTGAGTCCAAGTTCATATATGACAATATATATGCAGAGATATTCTTCAGCCTATTTCCTGAATAGCTTCAACAAGTCATTAAAACATCCATATCTGTAAAATACATGACAATTATCTTGATTGTCTTACTCAGCATATTCACCAATTTGGAGCAATTTGGATCCATGTGTTGTAGTTAATGCCAATTTCTATGTAGTCCCACACTGGGACTGCATTCATGCAGGTCTGACCACTGGAGGAATTTTCTTCACTTTAAAACTCTAGATGTTGCTCCTTCCATTAGTACGCAGCCCCACCATTTCCCACCCAAACAGTCACCCTCCAATGGATGGAGTGCCCCTCTTTCCCTCAATTCTCCTTTGATGCTCCCAACAGATCAGTCCTACTGACTCCTACACAGAAGAACTCAATGAACAACAGTTACAGGTAAGTGCAACTCTGTTTTCTAGAGAATGGCACAATAGAAGGAGCTCTTGGCAGCCAGCTGAGTGACAACAAAGAGGCTGTCTGCAAATATACATCATACTTGTTAAGTTCAATGCCGTCTTTTTCTGAGAAAACTTCATGCAAGAGATATGACTTGCAAAATGAGACTATTTGGTATTTGCTAATGTGCAGCTCTAATCTATACATTTATATGAAGAAAGACAGAGGTGGTGTAGTGGTTAGAGTCTTGGAATAGGACCTAGGAGGCCTAGGTTTGAATCCCCACTATGCCATGGAAGCTTTCTGAGTTCCCTTGGGCCAGTCACACACTCTCAGCCTAACCTACCTCACAAGGTTTTTGTCATGATAAAACAGAGGAGATGAGAATGATGTACACCACTTTGAGTCCCACTTTGAGTTGGATGGATAGATGGATGGATGGATGGATGGATGGATGGATGGATGGATGGCCTGGCCTGGCCTGGCCCAGCCTGGCCTGGCCTGGTCTGGCCCAGCTGGCTGGGAAGAGGTGGTGGAACTCTCAAGAGGGAAATGAGGGAGAAACACATGGGATTCTTTGAAATAACACAAGCTGTCTAATGGCCTGAAGGAACTTCGCTGGGAGGCTTTGAGCCCTTGAATATCATGGAGGTTTGTGGGGAGGGGATTCCATCACTCTGCTACAAAGATAGATAGCTGACGGAAGAGGGAAAGATGGGCTCCAAGCTTTCAGAAGCAATCATTAGAAGGAAGCTGAGACTCCCCAGAGGTGCAGAGGGGAGGAGGTAGGAAGTTGGAGCATGAGCCCCACACTCTCTCCTGAGCTTCTAGCAGCTAGCCAATTAGCTGCTGCTGCTGCTGCTGCTGCTGCTACCCACCCTCCAAATCTGCTGTTTCCTCCAGGGGAAGTAATCTCTGTCTAGAGATCAAGGGGGCGGGGCTACCAGACGTGATTATTTTCAAGAGGTGCTGGAACTGCATTCCACCACGTTCTGGCTGAAACCCCCCCCTCATCTCTCTCTCTCTCTCTCTCTCTCGCTAGCTAGCTAGCTAGCTAGCTTGATTGATTGATTGATTGATTGATTGATTGATTCTCACTGTGTTCCATAGGGTTGACTCCCAAGTGACTGAGTGTAAGACTGCAGCCTTTGGTCCAGTGAAATCAGGGAGGCCACAGCGATTATAAACTGTCTTGGATTTCAGTCACTATCTTTTTTAAGGTGTGTATATTGCAGTCTGAAATGAATACACAATCACTATAGAAACCGCAGCAGGAACTGTGAATTATACACAATGCTGGTCTAGGAGCAAATGCCACTTCTGCAAGCTGAAAAATAAAGTGGCCATTGAAAAGAGAACAATCTTTAAAGGAAATACTAGCTGTTTTTGAATGGTTAGTTTAAGCAGCACAGCATTCCCTATATGCTCACTGAGTTAATAAACATGCATCTAATATGCAGCATAAGAAAATCTGGAGATTCATGCAGAATCAAATGGGAGATCCATCTCACAGGATGCTGGACCAGCCAAATGTTTCCTGCAAAGTCCATAAATAGGGCATGAAGCATTGTGAGCCATTGTCCTGATCTGCATAACCCTTGAGTTGCTGTGAAACTGGAAAGTTTACTTACACAGTGTCATTATATTTGCAATTACTCCTCAGTCCTGAAATCCTGAATTCTAGAGATGGCTGAAGTTTGACTCAGATATTCAAACATCATTCTAACACAGTAAGTAACTAAACTGGTGGAATTCACTGTCAGTGGACAATGAGTGGAAATGCACATTGAGAATTACCTGGGGACGCTTAAGTGCAGAATTTTGTGTGTGGTCCTCAATTCACATGCAGGCTGTGCATGCCACACAGGAACTGCCTTTGTGTGACTGCATCTGCAAGTGAGTTTGGAAGGCAAAGTGCCAATTCTGCTCTGTTTCCGCTGCCAGTTCAAGTACAGTAAGCTCCTTTGATTTCCCAATTTGCATTTCTTTAAGGAGTGAGAAAGTGTCAAGGTCTGCATGTCAATTAATGGATGTGGGGGAAACTGGGACACTTTTAGCAGTTGAGGATATCGAGTGCATTAATGTATTCACACAGAGCAAATTGAAGTGTGACTGTGTGAGTGAGTGCTTGGGAAGCTGGAGAGGTTTACTCAAGCATCCCTAGGTACTTCGTAACATGTATTTCCACCCACAGAGATGGACATGAATGTAGGTGGCTTTAAAAGGGGCTTAGATAGATTCACGGATGATAGGTCCATGAATGGCTACCAGACCTGAGGGTGGAAAGGAGCCTCCATAGTCAGAGACAGCAAATTTCTGAAGCCCAGTACCAGGAGGCAGCATCAGGGCCGCTGGTCTGATCCAGCAGGACGCTGGATCAATTTGCTCTGTGTGAACACATTAATGCACACGTTCTTAATTACCAGGTGGGTCATGGAGCCCCACTGACAAGATGGCAAGCCCCAGAGGACTGCAAGATGATAACAGAAGGTGGAGGAGATTCCTTTTTAAAACAGGCAGGTTCAAACATCCACCCACCCAGCAAAAGCTCCTCATTGTCTTCTCTATCTTCTACCCTCTTGGTCTGGCCCAGCCACCAGTTACTCATCCAGTCTTCCATATGTGCATTTGTAGCCCTTGCGCTGCCAAGGTTGCAGTGTGTACCACCAGTTACAGCAGGGGCCAGGGCCAGACCCACCCAGCAGGCAAATCATGTGGATGGGTCATCCTGGAAGCCAGGTTGTATTTGTATCTCCATTCTCACATTTTACATTCAATTCCTGCCCTAAACCTAAAAGCCAGCTATCGTTGGTGGTTGGCAAGTCAGTAAACATGGCCATAGGCATCTCCCTATAGGAAAGGGCATGTTCCTTGAGGCTTAGGTGTTGTTTTTGAGCCACAATGCAGAAGGAAGTTTTCTGGTGCACCACCTGAAGTTCAGTAGTCACTCTCTGGCCGTGGCTGTGCCCATACTGGCCAAGAGACATCACAAACTAGCATAGGGTCAAGCTGACCACTTGACATTATCACTGGTGTATAGTGAAGGTGAAGACTATGCACATACTCTGCTATCATGTGAAGAGGATAGTTAGTGGGATAAGTGTATACATTGGTGGACCATGTTTGTCCAAAGCGAATACTTTCTTTTGAACTAATTGCTCTGTTTCAGTTACCTGTCTTATATATTTACTTTGACTTTAAGTTTAAAATATTAGACAGATCACCAACAATCTAAAGCTTCCCACTTCCTTTTTCATTTTAACTTTGAACATATTTTTAAAAGCTTTTAAATCTTTTAGGAGTAGTACCATACTCTGCACAGAGATTCCATTTTCTTCTCTGTAGAACTGCAGTCCTTCATTATTGATAGACCTAGGAAATGTCTGTTATTTTGCCAAGGTTGTTGGGTGGAATTGCAGTTAAAAAGAAAAGTGCCAGATATGAAATACTCCTATCAGCTCCTTTACACATTACAAGACAGTAAACCAAGGTTTTCTTCCAAATGTGTGTTTGTCGGTGAGCCAGGGAAAATCTCTGCTTCTCTTTGATATTGCATTCAACAATTGCACTGTAGATACTAGGCATTCCAGGTCCCCCGGTGGGGGTGGGGGATCCCCTGCTCCCACAGTCCACCCCCCTACTCACCTGGCCACTGGGTGGAGAAATAGGCCTCCTGGGCATGCTCCCAGAGTGGTGTGATGACATCACTCCTGGGAGTGACATCATTGTGCCACCCAGGGAGCACTCTCGGCCCCTGTGTGAAGATGTCACTTTCCGGAAGTGATGTCATCTTGTCATCTCAGGAGCATGTGTGCACTTTGTGCACGTGCAAAGATGTTGTAAAAGGTGAGTGCCAGATCCCCCTTCTGCCGGGAGGGTAAGGGGACCTGGCAATCCTACTAGATACATACTTTACACATCTTAGGAGTACGCCTACAAAAATAATGGACTAGATCGAATTATCTCCTGTGAATTAAAGATGTTTGCTTCACATATCTTGAGACAAGGACAATATTTTACCTTATGAAAAAGATAATTTGAAATGTGCTTTGCTAGCAGCCATGTTTAGACATGTATAAGCGAAGGGAGACATGTATAAGCTAAGGGAGAAATGTTCAGGAAATGGAGAGAAGGAATATATGAGGGTTATTGTCAGACTATGGCATTCCAGACTTGGTAGTCTGTCTCACTCCCTTCTGCAAGAAGACAATGTCTTTTGATTATCTTCGGGACCGCCTCTCCCTGTACGTTCCCTGGAGATCGCTTCGATCAGCGAATAAATATTTACTTGTGGTCCCCGGCCCTAAGGAAGCCCGCCTCGCTTCAACCAGGGCCAGGGCCTTTTCAGTCCTGGCCCCAGCCTGGTGGAACGCTCTGTCAATGGAAACCCGGGCCCAGCGGGACATATTATCGTTCCGCTAGGCCTGTAAGACGGAGCTGTTCCGCCAGGCGTTTGGTGATTGAAGGGAGCGGTGCCATGTCGGCCTCCCACCTTTGGGGTGGGGAAGGTTCTCCCCACCACTGCACCTTGTTAATTTGTTTTATTATTTGTATATTGATTTTAGTTTTTGTTTTTATCGATTTTAACTGTTCACCGCCCAGAGCCCCTGGGGATGGGTGGTATATAAATTGAAAAAATAAATAAAATAAATAAATAAATAAAAGGTTTATTGTGAAAGACAGCATTCAAATCCAGATGTACATATTCCAGGATAAGAGGTCCTGGCTGAGCAAGGCATTGTTAGGAATGAAGCATAGAACAAAAGTTGTTACATCTCACACTCCCAGACCCCAGCCTCCCCCCCGGAGTTCACATAGCAAGAGATGCTTCTAAGAGGGAACGCTGAACTGGCCAAGGTCGAGACAACAGATAAGACAGTATCCTTTCCCATGGAATCGGCTCCTTGCAGGTGGTGGGGCCTAGAGGAAAATGAAGACTAAATACTACAGATTAAACATGATGTTACTTAGGTTTACACAGACTCTGACAGGTTACTAGGTACTGCAGATCAGCCATCAGAGAAGCCAAAGCTCAGTATGAGCTGGGTCGGGTCAGGGGGGCTCGCTACAATAAGAAAATCTTTTACAGATATGTGAGAAGCAAACACAAGGTAAAAGAGGCAATTGGACCACTGTTGGGAGTGGAAGGGGAAACTCTGATGGAGGACAGAGAAAAAGCAGACAGGCTTAACGACTTTTTTGCCTGAGCACATCTAGAGATGCTAGTAGACACTACAGGACACCTGGGGGGCTAGTTGACATTGACAGAGAGGTTGTGGAGAGGCACCTGGCTACACTGGACGAATACAAATCCCCTGGGCCGGATGGTGTTGTTGCACAAAAAAGTGCTCTTTCCCTTTGCCCCTTCCAATCTTCTGAGCAAAAGAGAGATGAGACAGACAAGGGCTGTTGTAACAGAGTATATTTGCAAATATAGGGTACCAGCTTACAAAATGAGCTTAGAATGTACCAGAGAACAAAGGAGCACATGCTTCTTTTAAGGGCTCATGACATCATTTTGGAGAAACGAAACTCACATTCAAACAAAACCTGTGATCTCTTTACACCTATGGATAGGCTATTCTCCATTTCTCACTCTCGCGACAGCTTTATTACTCTTTTTTTTGTCTTCACAGTAGTCACTCGTTACTTTCACACACACACACACTCTTCCTCCAAAGAGGAGGGGGGGAGGACTTACAATTTTCCCTTTGTCTCTGCCTCTGCATCCTAAGAATGTTCAGTTATCTATTCCCAAGGACATACATTTCTTCTGTCATAAACAACTAGAGAAAAGGGGGGGGTGGCTAAAGAGCAGAGACCAGTTACTTTAAAACATAAAAATCCATTCTTTTCCTTTTGCTAGCTTAATTCATAATTACATTATTGATTCAAGGTCTCCACTAAAAATTTGCTAATCCCACAGTGTGCACCCAAGAGTGCTCAAAGAACTTTCTAGAGAACTTGCAGAGCCTCTGTCTGTCATCTTCAAGGCCTCCTGGAGGACTGGGGATGTGCCACGAAAGGGAGGAAGGATGACCCGGGAAACTACAGGCCAGTCAGTCTGACTTCTGTTGCTCGGAAGATATTAGAACAGATTTTAAAGGGATCAATCTGTAAGCATCTGAAGGACCGCTCAGTGATCCAGGGAAGTCAGCATGGTTTTGTTCCTAACAGATCCTGCCAGACCAACCTGGTTTCCTTCTTTGATCGAGTGACCAGCTTACTGGATTGGTGGAACTCTGTTGATGTGATTTATCTGGATTTCAGTAAAGCTTTTGATAAGGTCCCCCATGACATTCTGATGGGCAAACTGGAAGACTGTGGAGTAGACTATAGGACAGTTCGGTGGATAGGGAACTGGTTGGAGGACCGCACTCAAAGAGTGGTGGTCAACGGCGTTTCCTCAGATTGGAGGGAGGTGTCCAGTGGGGTTCCGCAGGGCTCGTTTTTGGGCCTGGTACTTTTCAATATTTTTATCAGTGATCTGGATGAAGGGGTAAATTTGCTGATGATACCAAATTGGGAGGAGTGGCAAACACCCAAGAAGATAGAGTTCAAATTCAACAAGATCTGAATACTCTGGAGAAGTGGGTGGTTGTGAACAAGATGCAATTCAACGTAATTAAGTGCACAGTATTACATCTGGGCCACTAAAATGTGAAGCACAAATACAGGACGGGAGATACACTTCGGGGTAGTAGTACATGTGAAAGGGATCTTGGGGTAAGAGTGGACTGTAAGCTAAGTATGAGCAATCAGTGTAATGTGGTGGCAAAAAAGGCAAACTCAGTCTTGGGTTGTATCAAAGGGGCCATAGCATCGAAATCGCAGGAGGTCATAGCCCCTCTCTATACTGCCTTGGTCAGGCCACATCAGGAGTACTGTGTGCAGTTCTGGAGGCCTCACTTCAAAAAGGATGTGGACAAAATTGAGAGGGTGCAGAAGAGAGCAACGAGGATGATCAGGGGTCTGGAGACTGAGCCCTATGAGGAAAGGCTGAGGGTCTTGGGAATGTTTAGTTTGGAGAAGAGGAGATTGAGGGGGGACATGCTTGCTCTTTTTAAATATTTGAAAGGCTGTCATTTGGAGGAGAGCAAGAAGCTGTTCCAGTTGGCAGCAGAGGATAGGACTTGAAGCAACGGGCTTAAATTACATGCAGAAAAGTACCGGCTGGATATTAGGAAAAACTTTTTCATGGTCAGAGTAGCTCAAAGGTGGAATCAGCTGCCTAGGGAGGCGGTGAGCTCCCCTTCACTGGCAGTTTTCAAGAAGAGGTTGGATGAATATTGGTCAGGGATGCTTTAGGCTCATCCTGCATTGGGCAGGGGGTTGGACTAGAAGGTCTGTATGGCCCCTTCCAGCTCTGTGCTTCTGTGATTCTATGTATGTTTGTATATTTGATGGTTGTTCCATGATGTCAACCAGGCCTATGTAATGTCGCTTTGCAAGGCTAAATGTTTTGTATGAATATTATTTAATTGCATATAGTTTCTTGTTCAGAGTCACTGGATATATTTTGATATATGGTCTGTTGTACAAGTTTGTATATTAACGATTAGATTTTTTGCTTTATTTTCATGGTTTGAGGGTGAAGGTTTTTGTTTCCCTTTGTGTAGTTTCACACTCCTTCTCAGGTATTCAAACGGATACTTCTTATTTTTGGTTTTCTAAGAGAGTTGCTTTGCCATCTTCATGGAGACAGAATGGATAGACTTGGTGGCTTGTGCCAGAAAGAAACTAGAACAAGGTAAATAGACCACAATAAAGAACAATGCTAAGATTGAGTGGTTTGATATCTCATTGTACTTCTGTACTTCATGGTACTTTAGCACATGTACCATAGTTTTTCCCATTTGAAAGTTAGGAAAAATAAAAATTGGAAAAAATAAAACACTTGATATGTGTTAAAGAAAAGAAAGTGTATGGCTGTTTTCACATGTCTTACTGGCCGAGCAAAATCACACAAAACTCCTAGAAAGATGACATCTTCCTGGCACGATTTCTCATCATGACTCCAGTTTGTGGCATGATTCACAAATAAACAAAACCTTTGAGAAGAAATCCCAGCCCCCGCCCTCAGCCTTCACATGTCTGCAAGTGAATTGTGTATCGCGTCTTACTATGTTTTATGGCAGGTTTTTCAGCAGTTTTGTGTGATTAGTCAATTGCTTTACAGTCCATTGCTGTTTCATCTCAATACTCAAGAATAAGCTGAATTCAATGTTAAAGCTGGAAATGGAGGGAGGTGTCTTTTATTGCCCATATTCTAAATTTCAGCTTGGATCATACAAGGCTCTTAACAGCCTTGGTTCAGCATACTTACGAGACGCCTCTCTCTCTATGTTCCTCCATGGCAACTTCGCTCATCTGAACAGGAGCTCCTGTAGGTGCCATCCTGCACATAGGCAAGAGTAACAACTGCCCATACATGTGCCTTCTCTGTGGTGGCCCCTGCCTGAGGAGGTGAGGAGAGCCCCCACTCTCGTGGCTTTCTGCAAATGATGCAAAACTGAATTCTTCAAAAGGGCTTTTTACCCAACTAGGAGGGCTGTATTGTAGGGAGATGATCTCAAAGAGAGGGACCATAGATGCCACCACTATGTTGCCTTACATATTTTCTGTTGCTTTAAGGATGTGCTCCTATGTACTACCATTTGCTTTAAGTATGACCCTACTTGGTAGTTCTGTGTTGTCAAATGTCAGCCCTAGAATTTCTTGTGTCCTGTTTCAGCATTTATTCAACTCTGTATTGGATTTTTGCTAATGTGATGGCTTTGTAAACTTGTATTTATTTGTGTGTGTTATGTGCTGTCAAGTTGCCTCCGACCTATGGTGATCCTATGAATGAAAGACTTTCAAAATGTCTTATCATTAACAGACTTGCTCAGATCCTGCAAACTGGAGGATGTGGCTTTTTTTATTCGGTCAAGCCACCAAGCCTCTCCCTACTTTTCCTCCATTTCTTTACCCTACAGCACTGTTTATTGAAATGTCCTTGATATTGACTGTACTAATCTCACATGGTTATCTGCCTTGAGTCTCAGTGAGAAAGGGGAACTAGAAATGACAACAACAGCTGTAATAATAATAATAAATAGTTCCTATTCAGACAAAGAAATGTCTCTTTCCTTGTGCTGTTCTCCCTACACAATAAAGAGATAGCTTGTTCTGATCATATTTGCTGATCAATTTAATTGGCTGAATCAGAAATCTAGTACTACAGGAGAGGGAGAAAAAATATCTTTCCACACCAGTCATCATTTTATTAACATTTATTATGCCCCCCCTTCATCTTTGTACCTAGATGTTAAAAAACAAAAAACGAAAACGTCTAGCCCTTCTTCATCTTTCTCCCCTTTATGAAGTCCTTTTTGAGAGGGGGCAGTCAGATTTGTGTACTGTATTTCTGTGCATTGTGCAATTGTGTCAAAGCCTACAAGTATCTCTTACAGCAATTCCTATAAACCTTGCCCTTTAGCTGTTTAGCTGTGTTGGCTTATAGGCTTTATTTCTCTGAATCTCAGTCACAGTCCATTATGCGGGGCACAAATATGTCGCAACTTCTCAGTCAAAGGGTGTGAGCTTTTTAATGCATCATGTTCCTTTGGAGGAAATTCTGTTTTACATGCAGCATTGCACATTAATTCAAATATATATTTTGGCACTGAACATGGGGCAGCCTACTCTCCTGTTGCTGCTTTGACATTTCTGCTTTCATGGAAGCTTTCTTGACATATTGACAACAGCATGAGTCATCCAAGAACCCCTCCCCAATGAAACACATATGCATGCTCACAGAACCCCAGTGTTTTATAACTTGCATTGATTTCTCTTGGACACATTACCAGAGTTTATTTTTTGGCTTGCAAATCAATGAATATTAGACCATTTGCCAGCATGTGGACAGACATTTGAATAACATTTTGTTCAGGTAATTGATGCAAATTTTTTGAATTTTAAAAATATTACCTTTATATGTGAAAATAGAAGGGATATGAAGTTTCAGCTTTGTTCCTGCCTCTCCAGTGTGTAAGGATGCATAATCAGCCCAGACAATGCCTCTGCTCCGTTTCCAGGAGCTTGGATTTCAATAATAAAATCAAACATCACATTTCAGAACAAAGAATAGTGAAAAGAGATGATGCAAAAAACCTGTCTAAAAAGTGTTTATTTTACTGTTTTGAGGATGTGGAGATGGGAATGGGATCTGAGTTTCATTCGAGTAATTGAAAATCAAATATAAAATATGCATTATTCCTTTTTTGAATGTAAAATGTATTGGCTCTGAAATATGCTTGGTTAAATTTTTTAGAAACAAATTATTGGTTTCACAAGCCCACGTTTCTCATATGATAACCATAAAGACTATATAACTTAATGTGTGCAAAATGAGCCTAATGCTAGAATTAAAGGGTCCCTTTGGGAGGACTGGAAGTTGGTTAATGGTGATCTGGTCATCTTTATATTGTACCACTGGATACTCTGAGCTTTCCAATGGAAGAAAAAGATCTCGATAACAAATGAAAACAACAACAAATGAATAGAGCTACTGCACAGGCAGTTCACAGATCAGCCCTCTAGGTATTCCTGAAAATAATAACTGCACCTATATACTGCTCTTCTAGACAGATTAGTGCCTCACCCAGACCGGTGAACAAGTTGGTATTATTATTATCCTCACAATACAGCTGGGGAGCTAGGGTTGAGAGGAATGGCTTACCCAAGGCCACCTACTGAGCTCAGGGCAGTAGTGGGATTCAAACCAGTAGATTGCTGATTTGTAGGCAAACCACTTAACCACTGTGCTACTGCACCTCTGGTCGAAAATGAGTGATTAACACTCCATCTGAAATGCCAGAATTCTAAATTATTCCAAGATAATACATAAAATAGAGGTATGGGTTTCCTCATGGTATACAGAATATTTCTTGGAAGAGAAGATCAAGAATCTAGGCAGGATCATATACAACAGTTAATTCTGTGACCCTTCTGACCTAACAAAATTAAATTGTTCCCCCTTTTCTGAATCTTAAGCTTTGAAATTACTAGTAAGTCTTCAGTAAGCCTTTGCAGAATCCACAATTGATAAGGGAAGGAAAAGCCAAGTCACTTAAAGGTTCAGATGCTTTATACTCTCAACTTCTGTGTGTCCCTATCACTCAAGGACAGATTCATGTCCAGTGCAATTGGGAGGGGGAGCAATATTTTAAGGTTCTGCTTGCCCAGGTTTAAATTCCCCTGATGTTTTTGCTATTTGATTATTATGAAGATTAGGTCCAGTACTAGGCAATATTGCACACTGGATGGGCTTGGAATGCTCCCTGTAGCCGAGGCATCTTAATGAAAGGTAAGGCAACATTATCAAGAAAACAGTTCACATTAGTTCTCAGAAGAAGCTAGACACAAGAAGAGTAAGGGATATGTGGAGAGATGGAGCACAAAGACATAAGATTGGAGCATAAAATTGCTTTCAGGGTTGGAAAAAAGCATTGTAGAAACAGGTAGGGTCACAAATGATGGCAAGTGTGACTCCACCAACCTCTCTGCAAATTAGGTGAAGGAAAAATTTTCTTGACAATGTTCTAGCAATCAGAAATATCAAACTCAAAAGAGTACTAGTGTGTTTGGTTTGTCCAAATAGCAAAGGGGCTTTTGGACTTACCGGTGGGTAACATTGCAGCCAGGAGTTGAGACTGGGGGGAAAGGCAAATCTGGGAGAAGGGGTCTGCTGGGAGGAGCATAAGAAACACCGCAGGCAGGACCAGCCTCCTGTCCAGCAGCCACTTGTGGTCAGTGCCACCATTCCTTTGTTGGGCACCGGAGATATCAGACGATTTTGTTTTGGAGAGTGCCACGGGACCTCAGTAACTACAGCAACAACAAAAAAAAGAAATTAAAAAGAATAAAATATAATAGTTATAGTTAATATAATAGTGGAAGGGGTTTCCACATGCTGCAGCCACCTCCCTTCTGCCACCCTGCTTTGAGCTGAGCAGGCATCAGATAGCTCATGGCATCACCTTCCCTGGTGCCTGCCCCCCATCTCCCCTCTGGCAGTGGGGTGGAGTCATGGCACCAACCACACAGTGCCACTGGGGGGCAGGGGGATCTCTTCACCATCACTTCCCCTCCAGGAGGTCAGGCCCCAGGGCATATGGGGTGCTCATACATGTTGGGCCTCACTGTGGCAACAATCACTTCTGCTCAGATGAGGCAGTGCACCTTCTCAGCAGCTTCCCTGAGTTCACCATGCACCACTGCCACTCGCCTTCCTCAATGGCAGTTGCACAGCCTGCACTGGCTTCGAGCTGGATGGGCTTGGGTGCACTGGGGCTTGGGTAGAGCAGCCACCACCTCTTCTTGGACAGGGGTGGCATTCCTTTGCAGCCACCTCCCCTGGTTCCCTGTGCCCCATCACCACCACTGGACATCCTCAGCAACAGTTGTATGGGGGAGGTGGGCGCACGCTGGCTTTGCACCATGTAGGCCTGGGCTGGTGACCTACTGTCTCTCCACTTTCATGGCAGCCTCCCTGGCCATATCACATGCCATACATGTGGGGGTGAATGTCCTGGTGGCAGTTGGGGGTGGTGGTGGAGTCCACACCAGCTTTGCAATGCACGGCCATGGGCTTGGGCCCAGCTACCTCTCCCAGGATGGGAGGGTGTGCCTGTGTGGTAGCCTTCTGGGGCCTTGCCTGCTTTGCCACTTTGCTCATTCCTCAGCAGCAACAGGGGACTGAGGGCAAGCTGGCCTCTTGCCACATGACCTCAGGCTGGGGCCCTGTCACTTCTCCCCGGGCAAGAGTTCATGGCAGTCCACTAGGGTTGGGAAATTCCTGGAGATTTTGGGTGGAGTTTGGGAGGGGAGGGGCATCAGTGAGGTATAATGCCATAGAGTTTACCCTTCAGAGCAGCCATTTTCTCCAGGGGAACTAGTCTCTGTTGCCTGGAGATCAGCTGTAATTCCGAGAGATCTCCAGCTACCACCTAGAGGCTGGTAACCCTATAGTTCACCAACCATTCCATGAGCAGCACAGCCACTTGTTTCCTAGCAGTGGCTGGGGAGGCGGTTCCACATTAGCCTAATGCAGATAGTCATGGACCACTGGACCTCCCACCTTGGAAACTGTGGTGTCAGGCTCCAAGAGTGGTAACACCAGGTACTGGCCTCAGAGACATAGTGTTTTCTCTGGCCTAGGTATCCAGGAAGTGATCCCAGTGTCTTCTGAAGGGCGTAACACTATGGCCAGCCAGTCATGGAGTGCTTCTAGTACCTCCAAGGAAAGGGCCAGTCAGGGATGGTCCCAGGAAGAGGGGCCAAAGCAAGGAGGCTCACCAGGCACAACAATGGACACGCAGCCATGACTTATAGACGTCCAGGTATTCTTCAGGTGAGCCTTCCTCAGATGGCGATGGTGGCACAAGCCGAGGGACTACTAGAACATGGCAACATGTGCATCCAGCCTCACTGAATGGGTCCACCAGTGATGCTACCAGGACAATGATTACAACATCACATGTGAAGCAGCTTTGGGGGAAGGGGGACATCTGGTGGCATGGGAGAAAATGGCCCTCATCAGGTTGGGTGAGATGCTGCCAGGGATGCACTTGTCACAGAAAATTAGGGAGTGCATCCTGGAAAGCTACTGGAAAGCTGGAAAGTGGAAAGACATCTTTTCACTGCTTCCATTCAATTGAGCCCACAAGGACTGCAAATGTGTGGCAAAAGAGGGAAAAAGTGGCCAAAATTGGGCAGCTGAGCACGTTTGACAATTGGATGCTCTCAGCCTATCAGGAGAGGGGGTGGCATCTTTACAGCCATCTGTCACCAGCCATGCTGTGGGCATGCTCCCTGGCTGGTGATGCAGCGGCCATCAGTTCTGATGAAGAATGCTGAAAGATGGAATCTAATTGTGAAAAGGCCAAGTGGGACCTGATAGACCAAACAGCATGGCTGTTGACAGTAAGAGTGGCCCGCAACAGGAACAAGCAGGTCTGGATGGGAAAAGGGGGCACACAGCAGGACTCCGTCCAGAGGGTGTGCTGGGAAATTAACAGGGGAGGTGGTGCTGGGTGTGCTGTAAGTTAAATCGTGTCTGTGAGCGCTTCCACAGGTCTCAACCACTTGCCCATGCTGTTCTGGTTCACAGCAGCCATTTCCAGGGTATGGCCAACGGCAATGGAGGGAGCCAAGCCTCCCAGAGATCTGTTGCTGTTCCAGCTAAGTAAGCCACAGGCAGTTTGGGGGGCAGGACTCAATCTTGCCTAGACGGTGATTGACCTTGGCACTGGGGGCTGGCCCCTTTGACTCCATTCCCCTTGCCTAATCTAAGGGTTTTCCACTGGATGTTATTATAACCAATAATAAAGTGTTTAGGTTGAGCTGACCATGGAATTGGCAAATCTAGGTCACCCTAAGACAAGGTCGTGTGTCACTATATATACTCAGATTGCAGAAAAATCTAATCTTTTAATTTAAAAAAAACCCTAAAACGCAGAGCATGCTTCAGGAGGCACCAAATTCTGTGAGCAGTTGACATTCTCCGAAAGCTTGCCCAGGACACTAATAGCACATGGAAGGCTGTATAGGGGGAAATGTGTGTGTGTGTGTGAAATTTCTGTATCATGTATTTCCCTCCTTTGCCCACACAAGTAATAAGATATAAGTTATCAGTTTGTTCACTCTAGTACCAAAGTTTCTGGCTGCGGGCCACTCTAACTGTCAACAGCCATGCTGTTTGGTCTATCAGGTCCCACCTATAGGACAACAAAAGAACACTGCCCACAGACAAAGCAGAGTTCTATGCACTCATATACAGAGAAGCAATTAGTCTGTAGGTTCATCGGCCCCCAATTTGCTCACTATTGTTAAGCCAGTAAATGGTAAGAGGAGCAACTTCTGGTTCAGAGAATTTGCATAGTTAGGGCTAAAAATTCTATAACCATCTATTTTTGGGGGGGGGGGGTGAATTTCAAGGTTCAGTGAGAGACAATTTACAATTTACGAACCAAAACCTACCACTCACAGTTAGAAAGAAAGTTTAAAATGAGTGACCATGTTAGTCTGTCTGTAGGTATCTGAAGAAGTGAGCTGTGGCTCACGAAAGCTCATACTGTATCACAAATTTTGTTAGTCTTATAGGTACTACTCGGCTCTTACTTTTTTCTACTGCATTTAGAAAGACAATCCATCTTTAATATTTTCTTTTTCATTCCTTATTACAGCAACAGAATCTAAATATTCTCAAATTATGAGCCAATGTCCTCTTTCCTTTGTGAAGAAACCCTAACCTCAAGCCAGTATTAATAATAGCATTAAGATGGGATCAGTTCAGTTCTAGCTCTTATCTGTTCAACAAGCAACCAGGGACATTCTGCATTGGTAAATGTGGACTGAAATTTAATCAATTTTAATCACCTTTTGCCTTCTGTTGTTATGCTTTGCCAATTCAAACATGAACAAATATATCCTAAATCAGGGGTCACCAGCTATTATGAGTCTGTGAGCACTTTTGAAATTTTGTGAGGCAGTAGCAGGCGTTACCACAAAATGGGCTGCTTCCTCTCTCCTCTCAGCCCCGGAAGTTTTTAAAATAATGTTTAAATTAAATGAGCCTTCAGGACAATTTGGAGGGGCAATATTTCCAAATGATTCTCCCTTCCTGTAATTCCTCAGTCTCCCTAGCTTATACTCATGAATAGTAGAGTATCCGATCCTCAAGTGGAATGTGGATAATGAAAACAGAACAATTGGGCCAGGTAGAAGAAAGAGGGAGGTTTCTGAATATATGGAGGAGCCCAGGTATGTGAGGGAAGTGCTTTACTCTTCTAAGAGTGGTAACAAAAAATAGAGGGGTGTCTTCTGATGCTTGATTCCCTCCTCCAGCTGTAGAATTCTGCTATACCAGAGGAACGGGCAAAGGCCCAAGGCCTCACTCTGTCAGTCCGGTGCTCTGCAGGCTGGCCAGGTCTGGGCTCCTCTGGATTCAGGCTGCCAGCTTGGCTGACTAGACCTAAGAGTGTAGACTGGGGCTTGGAGCTGAAGGCAGAGAGCTTGGAGGTGGGAGCGGGGGCTTGGAGCTGAAGCCAGGAGCACAGATCTTGCGCCTAAGTGGGCTGGCTGATCCAGCAACGCAGCTGGCTCCAGCCTCAGCCTAAACAAGTTGAGACCTGATCTAGCTCAGCTGCACTCGGTGGCAGGTCGTGAGGCTCCTGAGATGGGTTGATGCTTTGATCAGCATCCTGCAGAGAGGTACTGCTCTTAGGGCCTTTTCCCTAGATTAGGGTTGCTAGGTCCTCTTGCCTTCTGGGTGGGAGGAGGGAGACCTGGCACTCACCAGGAAGTGATGTCATTATGTAGGCCATGTGCCACCCTGGTAATGCTCCCGTACTCCGTAGTGGGCCAAAATCAGCTCGCTGCAGAAGCACTGAAGGATAGCACAACAGGCCATGGAGTGACCCTGTGCCCTGCAGAGTTGATTTCAGCCCATTTTCGGCTGAATCAGACCCGTTTTACACTGAAAACAGCCCACTGCAGCACATGGGAGTGCACTGCCATGTCCAGGAGCACAACTTGGGAGGCACATTCTTCTGCCTCTTGCCATACTGGCCAGGTAAGTGGGGGCAGGAGGTGGAGGGTGGGAGTGGGGGATCCCCCACCCCCAGTGGGAGACTAGCAACCCTATCCTGGATCCGGTCTGGAAATGTGTGTTGCAAGCCCGGCTCTACACCTTGGTTGCACTACCTCAGTCCGGGCCTTCTGCCGATGCTGCTCTTGTTGTGTCGAAGCAAGTCCTGGGGGGTAGGAGTCCAGGTTCATGTCCTGCCCTATGAAGGCCTAATGAATATCTCAGGAGCTGGTGGCCTCTAAGCTTCACCAGGTCCCCAAGGGGCCCAACCAGGAGGGCACGGGCATGGGGGGCAGGAGACCACAGGATCATAACCTCTCAAGCTCCCCTATCACACTGGAAAATGTAAAAAGAGAGCTGTGAGTCACACCAAAGCTAGATTCAATAAAAATTGTATCCAAAGAGGTGATTTTTAATTAATTGGTCCTTGGCGCGACCCATAGCTTGATGATGATGATGATGATGATGATGATGGTGATGGTGGTGGTGGTGGCGGCAGTGATGATGATGATATTCGCTTTATATACTGCCCTTCAGTATATCTTAATGCCCTCTCAGAGCTGTTTACAAAGTGTGTTATTATTATCCTCATGATGATCACCCTGTGAGGTGGGTGGGGCTGAGAGAGCTCTGAGAGAGCTGTGACTGACCTAAGGTCACCCAGCTGGCTTCAAGCAGAGGAGTGGGAAATCAAACCTGGCTCTTCAGATTAGAGTCCTGCCGCTCTTAATCACTATACCAAACAACCCATCACACTGGAAAATAACATAATTTTCTGGCACAGTGGGGGAAGCTGTGGGTTGCTCTGAAGCTAGATTAATTCAAAATTGGCTGTTTTGAGATTTGGGGAAAATGACATAATTTTCTGGCACAGGTGCACATGCATGACCTTTCCCCCCATGCCTCCTCCCCTCCCGCTGACTAGAGGAGCTGCACTAGGGGGGTGGTGGGTAGGGGCCAGGGATAACAAACCTAGTCCCTGGGTCAGTCAGGAGAGGTCATGACACCATCTTACAGTAGCCACTAAACTGAAAGGAAGCAAGTGGCTTCCTGTGTGTATCCCATCTGCCTGAAACTTGAAGGGGGGGGCTGAAATTGAGCCCCCCCAATTCTGTTCCATAACCTAGAGAAGAGGTCATCACTCTCTCCCTGCTCTCTGACCCTAGGGGTTGGGGACTCCACATCCTTCAGCTGTGGCAGTTTGTCCCACATATTTCCCAGCTTTGGTTCCTGTTTTCCCATGAAGAAAGAAGGTCTGCCTCTTAGAGCCCCAAACCTGGGGAATGGTGTACAGGGACAGTTCTCAATGGAGCTGAGGTAAGAGGGTGTGAGGAGCAAGAGATTCCCCTCCCTCCCCACCTGAGAATTATGGGTCACTTTCACTATTAGGGGTCACTTTCACAACTTCAGGGTTTTAAGGGGCAGATTGCTATTTCCAAAAGTTGAGCAACAGTGTTCTACCTATTCAACCCTTGATCCAGTATTATCAAAAAGCGCTCTGTATGGCTTGGTTTATGGGGCAGGTATTGTGGGCTATTCTGTATTTGCTAACAAACTTTACCCAAAGCCCAGCCCTATAAGTCAGTTTCCCTCTAGTTTCTAGAAAACCGATTTAATGGGGGGGGAGGGGGCTGGAAAACGAGTACTTTGCTCTTTAAACTCTAAATACCAGAAATTCAATCCTATTGAGAAACTGCTCTACTGGTGTCTGCAGCATTTTGTTCCCACAAGTATAAAAAACAGAAACAAAATAAGGGAACATTGGCTGATTCTTACAGTGGTGCATGCTTATGTTATAATTTTGCAATTGAATATTCTCTGCGCTCTCACTCTGGTCTGTGTGGAAATATGGCCCTCCTACACAATAAGAGTTGACCCCACTGATGCAAATTGCAAACCTTCACGCTGTGCCTGTATGTGAAATTATTGCTGGAAGTCTGCTATGCACTGAACCTTGTCAGACTTTATTCTCGAAAACCCATGGATGTCACTGCAAATATTTATGTACAAAGGTTGAGGAGAGGAAGATACAAAGCATTATTAAGCAAGATGTGAAATCCTGTGGGCTTTGATTTCGGGAATAGCTCATATTGCCAGAGATTTTAGAAGAATGTTTTTTAAGTGTCAGTTCCCAAAAGAGAAAAGAAAAATCATTCATCCTAAATGAATAGTTGCCATTTCATGCTGTTGAGTTTTTTAAATGAAAAAAAAAATGCTTTAAGCCATGTTATGTAATGTCTTCAACTGAATTCAAACAGTATAGTGATAAATTCCAGTGGTATAACAGTCTGATTCATGAGATTAGCAGTTTGTAGTGGCAAAAAATGGTGAGGCGACTAATGGTATCTTCATGTTGACGCATTAGCTTTCATGCGCTGATCAGTAAATCTTTTAATCTTTCTTGTTTCACAAGACTCCTTTTTGTTTTATAGTAATGAAAAGACTGATTGGATTTTATAATAAATACTTATGGATATTATTTTTATAATCATTTTATAAGAATGATTAATTTTATTTAATTTTATAATTACAGCTGGTATTTTTATGTCTTTGAAAATAAGAAAAATGCTACATAGTGCTTATACAGGCCTGTAAATTGTTATTGTCACCTGAAGAAAGGCAGCGTCTGTGGACTGTTTTTCTTTAACAATCCTATATTTGGTTCTTTATGTGCGGCAGCAATAACGGCCACTGGAACTATGTGTTACGTGACCAAGGAGCTCAATAATCAAATATGCCAGACCTTCATTGCACTGCAGAATCTCCCTGCCATGTAGGACCCAAAGTGGTGGAGAGTGCCCTCAAGTCATAGCTGATTTATGGTGACCCCTGGTGAGGTTTTCATATTAAGAGACTAATAGAGAGACTGTTTGCCATTGCCTACCTCTGCAACCCTGGTCTTCGTTGGAGGCCTCCCTTGTAATTGGATAATTACTAACCAAGGCCGACCCTGCTTAGTTTCTAAGATCTGACAAGATCAGGCACACCTGGTATATCCAGGTCAGAGCATGACCCAAACTACAAAACAATTTTCTGAGTTTGAAAATGGATGTTTCAAATAGGCCAAAGAGCCACTATACCAATGGCTGTGGCTTCATGCTATGATCAAATGAAAGGGTTTTTTTTCAATGAAAAAAATTACAGATGTACATTCTGAGATGGGTGTCAATTTGGTCCTCCACCCCATTAGAGTTTGGCATGCACGCATGCACGCATGCACACACACACCTGTTGTAAATGGTAAATCTGTATGCAGGGCTAGACTGTCTAATGGGGGGGGGGCAATTAGAGTTCTCAGGTCCCTATACCCTCCTGGCAGGAGGTGGGGGACCTGGGACTTATCCTTCGAAGTCTCCTCTTGCATGCACTTTGCGCATACACACTCCCAGAGAGGTGTGATGATGTCACATCTGGGAAGTGGCATCATCACGCTGACCATGGGCATGCTCTCGTGCTTTGTGTGGGGCTAATTCTGGCATGTTTGTGACCAAGTTGGCCATAGCAAGGTGTACGAGCACACCCACGGCTGGTGCCATGATATCACTTCAGGAAGTAATGATGTTGCACCCCGTTGGGAGTGTGCCCACTGTGCACTGTCTTAGGTTGCTTGCCAGTGGCAAGTGATCACCAGGGGGGTGGGGTTGCAACTGGGCCAACCCCTGGGAGATTGCCTGCCACTGGCAAGCAATTGATAAATCTGGGGCAGTAGGCTGCTTTCAGTCCTTGGAGGAATGGTGGAATGAAAATGTCATAAAGGTCAATTACTTATTATCCCATCTTTCCTTCAAGGAGCTCAGAGGAGCTTACAGCCCCCCCCGCCCCTGCATTTTATCCTCACAACAGCCATGTGAAGTAGGTTGTGCTGAGAGAGAATGAGTAGCCAGGGAACTTGATAGCTGCTTTGAACCAGACTTCTCAGCTCCAACTTGATGCTCTAAGCCTGACAATTGTTTTTCTAAGAGCTGAACTACATGAGATGAATTACACGTGGAGAACATGTGATTGCACTTACACGTGTTTCCCCTGTTACTTTCCTGTTCACTTGCACACTTCAGCCACACAGCAGTTGATCCTGTGTGGGGACTGGCATGAGTTTCCTCCATGTTCCTCTGAGATGAAAGATGGTACCCCTTGATGCACCTTCTCTTTGTGCATGCTCAAATCTTCCTTGGCAGTACAGAGTAAATTTGGTAAAATATAGCCATTGTTTCCAATGGGAAATACGATTCAGGGCTTTCCGGGGAGTCTGGGGGGCATTTTTGAACTGAATTTTACCAAATTTGCTGGGGACCCACTCCTACCTGTCCTCTAACAGCCCCCAAAGTTTCATGAAGATTGAAAGAAGGTGCCCTGCAAACGGCTGAGCAAAACACTTGGGGATTTTGGAATTGGCAGAAGACTCTGTGAGGGAGGGAAAAGCAGTCATTTAACCCTCTCCTGGAGAAATGATAAAATGAAAAAATGATAAAAATGGCAGAAAAGGAGTTCAGAAAGCTGAGGAGGGTGGGATTAGTTAATTCCACTCAGACCAATCAGCTCCGAGGAAAAGGAGAGGGGGGGAGAAGAGAAGCAGAAGGGAAGCACAGAGTTCACACTGATATTAATTGAGCCAGATGCAATTTGGCAGCGGCTTCAAAATAAAATCATGGTATGTCCGCAGGGGGAAAGAATTAGGGATACCATGGACAAACATCAGTACTGCATCCCATGACTACCTTGCAAGTGTGAAACTCCTGCAAACATGGGAAGCGGAAAAGATATTGAAATGCTTTAAAGTCAGTGCTAAAAGGACCCTTGTCCTGTAACCCAGATCACGTTATGAGTTGCATGTATTCTATGACTATTGAAGGTTATCGATAGCCACATTGCTTCACTGGGAGAAAGAAAGCTTAGGAGAAGACTCCCCACTCCCTTTTTATAATCCAGCTTGCTGAAAAATTCTAGAGAACTCAAAAGCTTGGGCATTGTTTGGTGTCAGTTCAGTGGAGCCTAATAAATAGTATTAAGTAGCTTTCATTTTTGGATGTTATAATTGTAAGAATCAACATCATAATTTTTTAAAAAGAAAACTATTATGAATTATTTAGTAATACAATTCAGAAGCCAATATAGCACAACCTGTTACTTAGTATATGCATGTATAATGGATGAAGGTGGTCTGGTTTTATCTATACGGAGAGACAGAAAGAAAGAGAGAGAAAGTGGTATGTTTGTGGGTACGGTACAAAGTTTCCATTTAAAGTGTCATCATTTATTTCTGCAATGCCACCTTTAATCCTATTAATAATATCTATACAAACTATATAAACACTTCTATTGCATTACTAAAAAGATGGCTCTATACAAAAAAGGGCTCTTCCGTCCTCCTTCCCAGGGGTCAGTGTCATAATTCTGTTTACTTTATACCCTAACCTTTTCACCCCAGTGGGAACCCATCATTCTCCTCTCCTCCTCTCCATTTTATCTTCACAACAACAACCCTGTGTGGTAGGTTATGCTGAAAGTGTGCGACTGACCCAAGGTCACCTAGCAAGCTGCCATGGCAGAATGGGGATTTGAACCTGGTTCTCCCAGATCCTAGACTGACACTCTAACCACTGCACAATACTACTGCTCAAACCTTGCCAAGTCCTGCTTGCTTTCTCTGAACTAATGATTATGTAGAGGCTGAGGTTATGGAGGGGCTTATGCCCCAGACACTGGTGGTCTCACATTGCTTCCTGTCCTGACTTGGCTGGTCAGTCTGTGGAATCACTGGGGTATTATTACTTTGCTTTGGATGTAAGCCAGGCAACTCAGAAAAACAATAACTCAATATCATACATTTTAATGAGGAACAACAATTTGAAATCATAATAATAAAACTAGCAGCAAAGTCAAACAGTAAACCCTGCACTCTCAGCTTGAGAAAAGCCTTTTGAAAATAGAAACAAACCATAACACAAGCTGTGAACAGGCACGCTGAGATTACGGAGGGTGCAATCACCCTGTGCAATCACCCTGTGAGGCGGGTGGGGCTGAGAGAGCCCTGGAAGAGCTGCCACTGACCCAAGGTCACCCAGCTGGCTTCAGGTGGAGGAGTGGGGAATCAAACCCGGTTCTCCAGATTAGAATCCCGCCACTCTTAACCACTACGCCAAACTGGCTCTCTTCTAGCCTAGCTACTCAGAATGGGGTCTCATAAATTGATCAAAACATGTTTTGTGGATGGGCTTATGTGAAACAATGTCATGTCTGTACCCCTACATCCGTGTCATTGTTCTAGGGGTTGAACAATTGCTGATACTGTGCTTTGATTTCATATTGCAAATGCTATATGCATCACTTTTGTTTTTCTCCCTCCCAGCCTGAGAACACAGCTGTGTAATCTCTTTCTTTGAAGCTCACTGAAATGACCTTGCAATGTCTGAAATGTTACCTTTTCTGTTATGCTTCTTTCTGTCTTGTCTAGCTGATATATAAACTCCAGCAAAGGTTCCCAGACTTCTTCCTGCTCAAAACTTGTGGGTTAGGGAGGAGGGAAATGTTTGAGTATTTAGACGTGTACTTTTCTCAACTCTCTGTTCTTATCAAGGAAACATGTACTGCTTGGATGCTCTCTTGCTTCTTAGCAAATCTATGGACATATATATGGAAAGAACTGGATTTCTGAATAAAAGCCATTTAACCAAGAACCTGTGTCTTGCTGCAATGGTCCAGGGATCTGTCTACCATATCCTGTCATCCATAGCCTGACAGACAAGATCTTAAGTCTATCTTAGTCCCAGCCCAGGCAGTTCAAGTCATTAAAGGAAGGAATCTTGAATTGCACAAAACTAGCAATCACCGGTGTGGTTTGAAGTAAGCCACAATGTATTTCTGATGATCTGTTGACAACTGGCTGGACCAGCAGATGGCCTGCAACAGTAGCCCTGTGTAGAGTGCATTGCAGTTTTCCAAGAAAGATGTTACCAACATATGAATGACTGGGGCCAGATATTCTTTTGTTAGGAAAGGATGCAACTGACACAGCAGCCTAACCTTGTAAAAGGCAATCCTGAGTAGAGTTGCTGCTTGAGCATCCACACATTGAATCAGCTCAAGGAGAACTCAAGCGATGAAGCTTCATTCCAGGAGATGGCAAACGCTTCCTGAAGAGACAAAGGACCAGGTTCATACAGCCTCCAGCCATCAATACATCTGGCTTGTTTCTGACTTAAACTTGTTCACCTTTTTTTAGTCCATTAACAACATCATGTTACTGGAACTGCTCTTTTATTTGAATGGGGAATTAGCTTAGCAGTCCAGAACTAAATTCAGCGTGGATCTAGCCAGCTATACTGTCTTCAGAACTCATGTGATAAAGAGGCAGACTACAGATATTCAATCAATAACATGTATTTTCTAATAGCGTGGTGTATGCCTGAACTTACACACACATACAAGTTTACATACAAGAGCTAAGAAATACAGAGTAGGAAAATAGAAATGGTTGCATGAGCAGGAGCCCCATGATGACAAAGGCATACTAACAATCCTGGGGTGGATCAGAGCTCTAGCAGTGAGGTGGTCTAGTGCCCACACTAGAATCACGTACGGAGAGACAGCAAGGGGGTCGGGATGGGGATGGCGCGTGCACCATGTGGGCTGGGAGGCCAGCTTATATACTTTCAAATTACCCAGGGGCTGATGCCCCATTCAGTGGTTCTCACGACTTAAATCAAAGGATTTGGGGCCATCGGAATAGCCTTGGTTGGACACAGTTTGAAGTCTGATTGATATTATGACACCTTTTGGGAGAGGGGACGGGGGAAGGAAGGAGGTCCGGGCGGTTTGCACGTTAACAGCACTCATCCTGGTGCCATCAAGTCCGAAGTGCAGAGGTTGCTTTGATGTGTGCTTGTTGATTGCCCTGGCTGACAGGTGATCAATCTTCATTCTGGATAGGTGTTAAGATATGCAGAGGAGAGTGGAGCTCTCTCGCTGTGTACGTGGTCAGCTCGCTTCTTCGAAATGGCTTCCCAAAGCAGGCAGTTCCCCTCTGTTTCCTGGCTGCCTGAGAACATGATTGCCAGTTGGGCACGGATAGGGCTTACTAGCAGGCTGCCTGGTGGTGAGGGCAAGCTTGGCATCCAGCCCGCGGGAGGCTCCCGGTGGGAGCTGGCCAGGAGGCGCCTGGTCAGGCTCGCTGAAGATCTCCCTGGCTGGCACCTGGCTGCTAGCAGCGTGGCTGGGGCCCAGGGTAAGGCAAGCTCTCATGGTAGGTGAGGAAGCAGCATCTAAGACACATTCCGTGATTGGTAGCAGGGTAGAACCACAAGGGAAAGTCCAAATATAAGCTTGAACAGGGCTGTGCCACACAAGGGTCCTGAAAGCAATTGTCCAGGAAACTGACACGGTCTGTTGCAGCATCAGATATGAAACTGACATGTGTATTAGAGGCACACATACAAGGCAATCTTTTAGTGTAGAACTCAGACACAGTTCGTGGCTGGCCTCAAGGCAGGAGGGGGGGGCTGCTCGGTAACAATTAGACCCAGATTTGTTAAACACCTTGTTGAAAGCACAGTGTACAGAAGGCACTTTTCTGAATGCCCCCTTTCTGTTTGGCCTGTTGACTTTGGCTTGCTCTCCTAATTGAGAAATTTGGTGTTCAGTTTATCTGTAAACAGGTTAATTTGTACAGTGATAAATCAAGTCTAAATTGCATTACATTGAGAAATCTGCAGGTACATTTTTGTGTCCCTCCACCCTCGTTTGCTTCCTTGTGTTTCTGGGTTTTCCCCGATGAATCAGAATTTCTAAATGTACTGTTCCCATTTATTCTGAAAGATCACATTGTACATATGCAGAGTTGTCATTTACTTCAAGAGGGAAGGATTTGTTTGAGCAACCAATGTGTGCAGCCCTTATATTGTGAAATATACCATTATAAAAAGGCAACTGAGGGCTGAAAGAGATAGACTCAAGGACCCTCACCAAGAAGAACAGCAGCAGTTCAGGTTTCAGAGTAAGTGGCTGAAATGATGGTATTTTTTTCTTTCTTCTTTTTAATCAGAAAACTTTCAATATCTAAGAGGCATCCAAGTTGGAATTTCCTTTCTGCATGGAATTACAGGATGTTATGAATGATGTAGACTGTATTGGAGCAGAAATCTAAACTTCAAACCATACATGCCGTTCTTCCATGTTTGACTTCATTTATTGCTTTGTGAAATGTGGAATGAAGAGTGCCCTCAAGTCATAGCTCACTTATGGCAACCCCTGGCAGGGTTTTCATGGCAACAGGCTAACAGAGGTGGTTTGCCATTGCCTGCCTCT
The DNA here is from genome assembly GCF_028583425.1 of Eublepharis macularius. NCBI lineage: Eukaryota > Metazoa > Chordata > Lepidosauria > Squamata > Eublepharidae > Eublepharis > Eublepharis macularius. Next base: position 136,433,534 of record NC_072795.1, read on the forward strand.
GCAACCCTGGTCTTTGTTGGAGGTCTCCCATCCAATTACTAACCAAAGCTGACCCTGCATAGCTTCTGAGATCTGACAAGATCAGACTCACCCGGGCTACCCAGGTCAGGGCACTTTGTGAAATACCACTTCCTTATTTTCAGTTTCATTGGCTTATAAAGATTTAACCATGGTTTCAGTTTTTTTAACCATGACTCCGAATACCTGAAGTACTGTTAACAACTAGCCCAAACCCAAGATATTAAACTACGGTTTATAGTAAGTTTGCAAATTTTTATTTGGGTATGGCTTATGCACCAAATAAACCCTGCCTACAGTAGTTAATCGCCATGGCTTCTTTACAGTCCCACATGGGAAATATTTTCCCATTTTGGAAAGATTACTGCAGTTGGGCTGTGCATGCACAGTCCCAGCGGGTGCCAACACAGAAGACCACTTGATGAATAACCGTTACAGGTAACTGTAACTTTGTTTTCCTTCTGTCTCTCCAGGATCAATGCAAATGAGATGAAGAAATATATATTTTAAATTATGATTATAATTATTATTTTACCCTTTTTAAAGAGCACAAGTAACTTAAAAAAAGAGAAAAAGCTAACTAATATGTTAATTAAGAGCAGATAAAATATACTAGAAAAGCAAGTGTCATTCTGAAAATTAAGGTAACAGCATGCTAGATACTAGGAAAATTTTTTTAAGTTCCTTTTACTTCAAGCAGAGCATGCTAGCACATCAGTGTTCACAAATGTTCCATATTTTCTAAATGAGACCCATCTTCAAAAAATTAACTCAAAGCATGATAAGCATGGCTAAACTACTGTACCATGTGCTTTTTTTAACAGGTCAGACCATTTGAAAGATGCTTCTGTTTCTAGCATTCAGTGCACTTCTTCTCGGAACATCTCTGGCTAGCCCACAGCAACAGCAGAAACCAGAATGTTGTCATGAAGGTATGTTCCCATTTGAACACAAGGAGAGGCCATAGCTTCAATGGTAATGCAGTTCCAAATCCAGTTCCTGGCACAGACAGTTGAAATAGATCTCAGGTAGCCATACTGGGAAAGATCTCTGCTTGAAATGGGAAAAAGGAGGCAAGATGGTAACACTATTTTTGGATTGGACCATTTTATGCTGGAGGAGGAGGCCCACGAGTCCGTATATTCCAAAGCTGACTACAGGAGAGCAGTTACCCTTCTTAGAATAGATATGTTACCATCAGTGGTCATAGAGGGTAAATATACAAAGCAACCATATGAGGAAAGGGTGTGTGTATGTGAGGCTGGGAAGATAGAAACGAGGGGACATGTCCTTTTTGAGTGTAAACTTTACCAAAATATCAGAGCTGCCTATATAACTCCAATTCACAATCAGTTCCCGGGAAGAAATGATAGATTTTATTTAGATAAGCTTTTAGCCGATAGGGACCAAGAAACCACCTTAAAGGTGGCAAAATTTGCTGCGTAGGCCATATGGCTCCAGAAGTACTTTGTAGAGGGAAATATTTAAATATTTTATTAATTTTAAAGTTTTACATATATAAGAATTTGGATCCTCGAAATTCAATGTTTATTAGATGGATAGATCTGTTAACAACACGACTTACTTCTACTGTATGTTCTAATTAGATTGTATGTCGTTACTTGTCTGGTCTTTGACCATAGTAAACATTGATTGATTGATTGATTGATTGATTGACAGATTGAACATTCCTCAATACAAAAAATATTCACTGTATATAGAATACAAAAAGGCTATAATAAATTGTAGGGTGGCCTGAGACCTAAGAGAGTGTGTACCAAGTAGAGTAGATTATACAGAGCTATGTGCTCCAATGTTATAAAATGCTTTCATATAGTTATATGTGGGCAGACATAAATAAAGCCTATGTGGTTGCAAAATGAAGAATACACTTAGTTCTCAAAGTAATTCATAAATGCTACAAAGTGGATATAATACGTGCGTAAGAGTATGCTATGAGTTCTCTGAATGCAAAGAATTCCTTTGAAAGAATGGATGTATCACTTGTTGCTGCATAAAATTGGTGAATTATACTTTCTCAAGGAGCAACAGGTTTATGTGTAGCCCAGTGAAAGTAATTTTGTTTTCCCTTTCAGAACTGCAAAGCTTGGTCGTAAAACTAAATGCTTTGTCGGAAGAGGTGAAGAAACTTAATTCTGCTTTTTATAATGTCCACCGTGGTAAGTTATCTGGAAGTCTGGTGTTTGTTTCTAGAATCTTAGTTCCAAATTCAGATACAAATTTTCCCCACTTTTTATCCACATTTTTGTTAAGAGGTGGCTGGCTGATTTTAAATTGAGCTTACTATTTTTTTCAAACTATCTGGTTAAAAATACACCAGGTGCAACATATAATTTTAGTTGTACTCTGATGTAGACAAATTGCTTCCAAATTTTGTACCTTCAAAGGAAGCTTTCCACTTTGATTCAGGACTCATTTGGCCATATATTTTGCAAGCATGAAATTTATAACATTATGCATGTGATGAAGAAAGCAGATAGAGATTATTTTTTCTCCTTATAATACTAGAAACCTAGAGGCACCAATGAAGTTGATGGGCAATAGGTAATGGACAGACTAAAGGACATACTTCATCCAACAAATAATTAATTTGTAGAATTCACTACCAGTTGATGTAGCAGAGATGGCTTTAAAAAGCGAGTAGACAGATTCTTGGAGGATTGGTCTATCAACCCGTGTTAAGAAGCTTTGGTTTCTATGCTACATTGACTGGCCCTCCATGGCACCTGGTTGGCCAATATGTGAAACATGATGTTGGACTTTTCCAACACACGTTTTTAGGATCACATGCATTTCACAGAGTGCACCAGTTAGGCCTGTCCATCTACACTGTTGTCCTGTGTGAACTATCCCCTAAGATTTTATCATTGAGGAACCCATTTTAAGTTTCCAAGGAACTACCAGTAAAAACCATTGTTTCATGACTGGTTCTCTGGCCAGAGCACCTAAGCACCTGATTGGGGAAGCACAATGAGGAGGGGCTTGCCAGTGTACTGCAGGAGTTTGAGTCCAGCCTCAGTGAAATGGCAGCTGAGTGGAATCTCTTCCTGGACTTGTACCAGTTTGGACCTGGTTGGAGGCGATGTAGACCCAGAAGTGGATAGGTAGACCTTGTTTGGAGTGACACAACACTGTGAATGGGCCTTGCATCAATGTTCTATATTGTTACTTCAATACATTGCTAGCGTTGCCCTGTTGACCTCCTACAGGTCTGTGGGGTGATGTAAAACTTACTACCCTGATCCGGGTACTTCATTCTCCCTCAGTAAAGGAGTCAGTTCTTTGGTGGTATATCCTGTTGTACTGTGGAAGTAGCACAACAATAGATATGTCTGTGTTTAAAATACAAGATGTCAATTAACAATGACAAAAAACCCTCTATCAACAAGATCCAAACAAAAACTTAGATTGTGTAAAGAAAACAAACACTTCTACGCCCAGCCTGACTTGGAACGTAGCCCACCGAATGATTGTTTGGATCGTTGTGGCAAGCTGGAGGAAACAGAAGGCCATCTGTCTCTGCTGATTCACACTTTTGCAATTGCTGCAAATTTGCCACTAAGCAAGTGCTGAGATTGCAGTGAGGCACAACGTTTCTAACCTCCTCCAATCCCACTATGGTGGTGGTAAAGTAATTTCCATACTGTGGTTTCATTGGGGTCACTTAGAAGTCAAGGAATGAGAACGAGCTCTCCTTCGCCAACTTGGTCGCTCCCATCCTCTTCCTCATATGGTGATCCAATCAGTATCAACTAGTTCTGAGGCATTTCCAATGATCACCCTCAAACACTCTGAATGGATTCTCGTAAAAGTACACCCTGTTGGGCCTCTTGTAGAAAAAGGAAAGCTTGTGTTTTGTTAATGATAATGAGCTTTTCTTTTAATGGAGGACTTGGTCAGATCCTGTAGTAATTTCCACTGCTTTCCATCAATGGAATGGGATGCCTCACCTGCCCTATTATGCTGGAGGCTAAGATGCTGCCTAAAATGTTGCTCCAGCAATCTTTCCTATCTTACATCCCACCAATCGCTCTGTCAATCATTCTGGGTCCAATTAGAAATAAAAGCCCACTTTTCTCGAGCAGGACATTTATATGTTTACAGGCATTCTGTTCTCACTACTAGCATACTAAAATCTCACAGATGGATAATCTGTGGCAAGTAGAATCGGCAAGAGACCCTTGCAGGTGGACAGGAATCAAAGGAAAGCAAATTCTTAGTAACTGTTATGAAAAACCTACATCTGTCCTATGGGACAGGAGACGATAAGGAGCAGCATGAGTGGAGAATTGGGGATCTGCAATAGAAGCAGGAACTGGCAAAAATCATGCACTCTTTTGGGAGTGGAAATTACTGCTTTGTTTTAATCTTACCTTTTTTGTGGTATTTTAAAATTTTGTTACATATATGAGTCACCTTGGGCAACTTTTTGTGTGACAGGTCCAGTCCTATAGAACGGCTTCCCATGATGGGAGCAGATGGGAGCACTTTCTACATTCAGAAAGGCATGCACAACAGTCTTATTTTATTTTATGTCATTTATAATCCACCTTGCTCACTGAGACTCAAGGCGGATTTCACAGTGTGAGATTAGTACAATCAATATCAAGGACATTTCCATAAACAATGCCATTGGGTAAATAGATACAATTTTACAAAGACATAACATTAGCAAGGATCCAGTACAGAGTTGAAGAAATGCTGACACAGAACATAAGCAATTCTAGGGCTGACATTAGACAACATGAAGCACAGCTAGCTCATAGGAGCACATACTTAAGACAACAGGTAGAAACAGAACATAAGCAATTCTAGGGCTGACATTTGGCCACATGAAGCACAAGTAGCCCCTAGGAGCACATATTTAAGACAACAAGAAGTACATAAGGCAACAGTGGTGAGGTCTATGTTCAGAAGAAATTTGGCAGAGGGTAAATAATTATGGCAGATCTGGCTGTGTTTTTACCTTGTGTGTTGTTTTCATCTTGTTACAATATTGTTTGTAAGTTTTGTTCCTTTGTTAGCCATCTTAAGTCTAAGGAGACAAGGCTGGAATATCAATAATATATACAAGTAATAAATAATAAGTTGAATCCCTTGGATCTGCTTGCAGTGACACTTTTCTCTGGTGCAACGAGCTTTGCATCAACACAAGAAGCTCTTTCAGAATCTTTTGCATCACAGAAAGGCTCCTTGCATTGAAGGAAAGCACCACGGCTAGCAGAAAAGATCCCTTCTTCTAACGGAATAAAACATTGCCTATAGAGCTAACAGTTGTTTAATAATTTGGCCGTCCATGATCTTGCAAGTTTTTACAAGATCTTGGGCAGTTTTCTCCTTGTTTAGGGGGCTTTTAAGCTCTGCTCACCTTTTCTTTTACTTTTTGGATTTGTATATAAACCTATGAGTTGTCCCAGGCTTATAGAAAAATCCCCTGGCACTGTTGTATGGACTTCCCAATCTCCCCTCTAGGAAGAAAATTAAATACATTCATATTTTCTATATTAAAATTACATCATTGTCAAATCTCATCTTTAAGCTATAAATGTCAGATCAAGTAGTATTTATAAATTTGTGTTAAAACACCCACTGTCTATCTCTGGCCATTTCCACATAGCTGGTCTTTCTGGGCCATTGTGTGTTTTGCTGAGTTGCTCTGAAAATGCAGCTTCCGCACATATTCCCCCAAAGTGCTTACCTTGTGGTTTGCAAAGAAAGGTCAAGCACTTTCATCATTGTTGCCCACCTCCTTTTCATTATTTTTTTTTGCTCTGCACATGCTGAGAGCTTCAGGTGAGGAGGTGGGCTGTGAACAGACGCTTCCTCAGAGCATTTTAACCATTCATATGCTCAAGAAAGTAGAAGAAGCACTCCAACAGCCCGCAGTAAAAGAAAAGACCAGGGAAAGTGTGGTCCCAGAAAAGGCGCCAAAAAAACAGAAACCAAGCAGCCTGCAAGCATTTTGCAAACGGAAATGTCTGGAATCATGTGGAAAAGCCGCCAGCATCCCATGAGAGGGCTGTCTGTATAAGGATGTGTCCATATATTTTTAAAGCTGTGCTATATTTTGTAAGATCCCAAAACAGTAACACATGTATTCTGTGTTTCTAGCCCGCTCCTTTGGAAGTGGCAGTGAAAAATTATTTGTGACCAACGGACATGAAGACAACTTTGATGCTGCAAACCATACCTGCATCCAAACAAGAGGCTATGTACCTTCTCCTAAGAATGAGGCTGAGAACAATGCCCTGGTGAAAGTCGTGCAGAGGCACAACAAATCGGCTTACCTTGGCCATATTCCTTCTGGATACTCAAACTGGGCACCCGGAGAGCCAAGCAGTGCTAAAGGAGCTAAGACCTGTGTGAAGATTGACAATGATGGCAAATGGAGGGCCACATCCTGTGAAGAACAGCTCTTGATAACTTGTGAATTTACTGTTGTTTAACTGATCTATGCTGAGCCTCACAGTAGCATGGTGTAGCAGAGAGATTGTTGGTCTTGGACCAGGAATGCCTCGTTTTAATCCCCATTTTGTACCAAGGCTCACTGGAGGATTCTCATCCTAACCTATCCCAGAGGGTTGTTGCGAGAATAAAATGAGACAGGATTCTTGGGGGAAAGGTTAGAAAAATATGTGATAAATAAACTCATCATTTGAGCTTCTTTGGTACTTTAAATTCATTTCTATTATGTAAGTAGCTTGTGTACAGGACTCCTTTTGAAATGCCCAAGTTTTTCAGTTACAGTAATAATCCTTAAAGAGGAGCCAGTTTAATGCATGGATCAAATACATGGATATAATGCTATAATATTTCCCCATTTTAAAATTAATTAAATTACTTATGTACATGTAATGCAAGCATACAATAAGGGGATGGGCAGGGTACAAATAAAATTAATTTCAGGTTGGTAATCACGTTGGTCTTGAGTAGAAGAGCAAGATTCAAGTCCAGTAGCAACAAGATTTCCAGGGTATAAGCTTTCAAGATTCAACCTTCCCTTCATCAGATTCAAGGGGTACTTGAACCTGTACCCTCCCCTCTCCATTGGAGGAGAAGGCAGGGGGCACAGCTCCTTTTGCCTACCAATCTGCTCCATCCACCATGAACTTGTCCATTTTGCTAAATTAATGGCTACCTCGACATCAGGTGGCATTAAACCCAAGAAGTAAATCATTTGTTGTGTGACAAACTTTATTTTGTCCTGAATAAAACTCTTATTAACCCCCACCCCCCATTTTTCTCTAAACCAGAAAGCCCCACATACCTTAGTATTTCATGAAGGGAAGTTGCTCATGTATTCACAGCTTATCTAGATCCATGCTTTCATAACCATGCCCAAACTGAAGTAATTGACAAAAAAAGCACCATTTGCAATATAATTTCAACCATGCCTCAAAAACAATCCTGACATCATAATCAAGAAAACTGATAAAGGAACACGGTTGTCATCACAGGGAAACTGGACTATGTACAGGAGGCTAAGAGACAACTCTCCAATACCACATTTTACAAATAACTATCCTCAGACCCCATAAAGGAATACCTGAAAAATCTAAAGATTTTGAAGATGCTACCACCTCATAGACAAAAACAAATTGAGAGGGTGAAACCCTGAGAACCTCAGCTAGGGACTTTCTATCTGCTACCCATGACATAAAGGTAAATGTAGTCCCCTGTGCAAGCACTGAGTCATTACTGACCCATGGAGAGAAGTTGCGTCACGACGTTTTCTTGGCAGACTTTTGTTACAGGGCGGTTTGCCATTGCCTTTCCCAGTCAGCTACACTTTGCCCCCAGGAAACTGGGTACTCATTTTACCGACCTTGGAAGGATGGAAGGCTGAGACAACCTTGAGCCGGCTACCTGAACCCAGCTTCTGCCAGGATCAAACTCAGGTCATGAGCATACAAACCTATTATCTCAGGCATTAGCATTATCACTGTTGGAGTGTCTAGCTATATGGGCTCTATCCTCAGGCCTTATACCATCAGCATGCCTAATTACTTATGGGACACAACTAACTTCATGAGGAAACTGTAGTCCACTGACAGCCTCCCAGAAAATACCATCTTAGCAGCGAGTGGATGGATAAGCGTCACCTGATAGCAAAACAACACTGACTGCCAAATATACCTACCTACTTACAGCAATCACCCAGAATATATAAAGCAATCCATAGATTCCATTCAAGCAGTAATCATAATTGCATTTGCTCCCATCCCTCAGACAGGAACTCTCATGTTGAGGATTTACAAAAAGCACTGTTGAGATTACAATACCCATCCAGTAAATTAAAGGATCAAGTCAACGAAGCCAGTCCGGTACCCAGAGCCAGCCTGCTATAAGACAGGGGGTAACAACAGACCCCCCACTAGTTGTCACCTACAGCTCTCAGTTTAAACCACACCATCACATTATCTACAACCTACAGCCTCTCCCAGATGTTTCCTTTTTGCTGGTCTTGGCAATAGGCCTTTCCCTGCCTACAGGCAACTTCTTCCCAACTCAAAAAAAGCTTCTCATGAAAAACAGTAAGCCACCCAACAGAGACACAAATCCAGGAACTAAACCCCTCAGCAGACTCAGATATCAACTTTTAATCTCACTGGACATAATTCTTTCAGATCTGAAAGTTACCATTGTACCCCCCCCCCACCAAAAAACCCCAAACAAATATGAAAATGCCAAATTAGAACTCACCAAGAAATTAAACTCTACCTGTAATACTAGTTTAAACAGAGACTTGGATTTCCTTACTACTAGAGATGGGCATGAACCTGAATACGAACCAAAAAAACCCATGAATCAGACCAGTTTGTGGTTCGCGAACTTGTGGTCCGTGGAAGCTTGTTTCCACGAACATCCACGAACTGGTCTACTGGTGCGTTTGATTTGTATTAAAAGGCTGTTTAAATGGCCATTTCCCTGGGGAAAAGGCCATTGAAACTTTTCCTGCAGCTTGCAAGCAGCAGGTCCCTTTAAACTATCAGCTGGCAGGCGGCAGGGGGGATCCCCCCTCGCAGCTTGCCAGCTGATAGTTTAAAGGGACCTTCCGCTTGCAAGTTGCAGGGCTTTTTAAATGGCCCCATCCCAGCCCCAGCCCCAGCCCTAGCCCCACACTTACCTTGAATCTGCTGCCCAGCCACCCTGCGGGCCTGCGGCCTCCTCCCTCTCCTCCCGCGAGGGGCAGGAAGGCCGGTTTTGGCCTCTTCCGCCTCTGCACAGGCCCACAGAGCAGCAGAGGAGGCAAAAAATGGCATTCTTGCCCCTCAAATGGCCACCCCACAAACCCAACAAAGAGCAGGGTTGCAGGCAATGGCAAACCACCTCTGTTAGTCTCTTGCCATGAAAACCCTGCCAGGAGTCACCATAAATCAGCTATGACACTTTCCACTTCCTACATAATCATACTATTATCTTTTACTGATGTCAGTTAATTTCCTTAAATTTCAGAATCAGTTGAATTTATCCTACTTTATTACTTGGTTTATTTGTACCTCAGGAGAGGCTTGCCTCAGATCTCTTCCATTCTGTGTAAGGACTAATTCCGTTCAGGTTCCTTACGCAGAGAATTGTACTTGAAAGATTTATTCCCTATAAGAATTCCCAAGATGACTTTCTCTTCATATACCTGAAGAAGTGAATTCTGAAAAGCTCATATTGAACTCAATATTGTTAGACTTAACAACAACAGCAACAAAGTTTATTAGCCAGAGACTGTGGTGACATCGGAGGCGCAGATCAGTGGATGAGGCAGTTCTTTGAGCAGCAGAAGATGGTGGGCCAGTGCTGGGTCGATCGTGGTATCTGGCAGTGGAAGGCGGCTGAGGGCATCTGCATGGCCTAATGCCTTGCCTGGGTGATGCTGTGGGTCATAGGAGTAGCCAGACAGGAACACAGCCCAGTGCAGCATCTGTGGTGACAGGATCTGCGGCATCTGCCGGTCCGGCACGAAGAGGCCCAGCAGCGGCTTGTGATCTGTGATGATGACGAAGTTCTGGTTGTACAGGTAGTCGGGGAACTTCTTGACTAGGGGTGTGGAATTTGGGATTATGATTCGGGTTAAATACCCGAATCAGGCCCGATTCAGCTTGTTTCAGCATTGCCAAAACTTTTTCAGCATGCCGAAAAAGTTTCAGTAATACCAAATCGGAGATTGCTGAATTGATTTGGGATGTTTTGGGTTGATTCGGCAATCAAAGAATCGCCATTTTGCTAGCAATTTGCATTTGCAAGCGACTAGCAAAATTCTGCAGGAAGCTACAGCTTCCTGTTGGTGCTTTCAAGAGGGGAGGGGGGGAGAAGGAGTGAGTGACTCACTACCTTGTCCTCACCTCTCCCCTCTTGCTAGAAAAGGTGGGAATCTTTGCTTGCTTTGCAAGCTGCTTGCATTGCAAGGCAATGCATTGCAAGGCAATGCAATGCATTGCAAGGCTATGCAAAGCAAGCAAGAGATTCCTGCCACAATTTCAGGTAGGGGAGGGGATGAGTGGGGTAAGAGTACAGAGGAGGAGGGAGGGGGATCAGGCAGGGGAGGGGTGAGTTAGGAGTGTCCAATCCCACTGCTGCATCCTCCTTCCAGCCAATGGATTCTCTGGAAGAAGATGCAGCAGGGGATTTAAAATAGAGGCTGGACTTTGGGCCAGCTTCTGTTGCTTGCTGCTGGAGAGAGACTGGGAGAGAGACACTGCTTCTTCTCACTGTCTCTGCCTTGGCCTGACCTTCCTGGACTGGACTGGACTGAGTGGACTTCTGCCTGTGGACTTCTCCTGTGGATCAACTCACTCAGGGCTGGACATCAGGAGAGGACTGGTAGGAGAGATTTTTTATTTAGGGGAGAGATGGGAGGAAGGGAAGGGACAGAGTTTGTTTAAATTGATGCTGGGCCACTCTGCTTGCCTCTGGTTAAAAATGCTTCACTGTGACACTGGCTTTGCCTGCAAAGTGGGCCTGGGTCTTCTTGAGGCCTGGATTATTGTTCTCTGTTTTATCTTTTGGTGCCAGGGAAGCAAGGGGGGAGCATTTTTACTGGAAGATTGGCCACACTGCTTGCATGTTTGCTCTGTTTTACTCTGTGGCCTGATCCTGGGGTAGTGGCCAGTGTGAGAATGTTGGGGAGGGTGTCTTTGGGTCTGTGTGGGGCGGATTTAAAAGGGGGACTGTGCCTGTGGCCATAGATGCCACATTCCGTGGGTTCCTGCTGTGGGAGTCTGGATTTTCCCATAACAGGAATCAATAGAGAGAGAGTGGCTGGCCACAGGGGAGATTATGTTTTGGGGAGGTGGTGTGCAGTCTTTGGCAATTTGGGTGCAGGTGGCCTGTGGCTGTGGCCATTGGCAGCCCCAATTCCATGTGTTTCTGCTATGTGGAAGTCTTCCCCACAGTAGAAAGACATAAAGTGGTGTGGCAGGAGAACCACCTTGGGGGGGGGGGTGGAGAAGGTCCCCTGAAGGTTGGGGGCATTTTGCATGCAAAATGCCACCCCTAGCCAGACAAGCCTCTTTTCCCCCCATAGCGAATATGGGAGTGGAGGTGGATGGGGCACTTTCTTTGGGAGGCCATAAAATGCCCCCCCAAAGTGCTATCTCCCTGAGCCTTGGTGGAGGGTGGGAGGACAGGTGGGAGATGGGCCCCCAAGCCACCTAGAAAGATGACTTTTTTCCCCATAGAGAATAATGGAGAGTGTAGGAGGATGGGGGCACCTTCTTTGGGGGGGCATAACATGGCCCCCCCAAAGTCCAATCTTTCTGAAACTTGGGGGGTAGTTAGGGAAGAGTTAGGAGAAGGTCCCCTCCAAGCTTGGTTTGATTTGGAGAGAAAATGGCCCCCCAGGCTCTCTGAAAACCGGGAGGTTTCCCCATTGAAAACAATGGCCAAATCTCCCTGAATCAAGCCAAATCAAAGCCGAATCGCATATGCTGAATCCGCTTGCCGATTTAACATTCCCTTAATGTTGAATCGGTTTCCTGATTCGGGTAAACCTGAATCAGCTTTACCGAATCAGGCTGGCCCTGCACACCCCTATTCTTGACTCCAGCTATGATGGCTAGCACCTCTTTGTCAATCTGTGTGTAGTTGCGCTCTGCCAACAACAGTGTCCTGGAGAAGTAGGCTATAGGGCCTCACGCCCGCAGGGCATCTTGTGGCTGAGGATGGCCCCATTGCCATATGGCGAGGCATCACAAGCGAGGATGAGGTGCTTTTCTCGTCAAAGTGCATTAGGACACTCTCTGATGACAAGAGGTCCTTCACAGCGGCAAATGCTGTGACTTCTTTTTGGCCCCAGGCCCAGGGTGTAGAAGACTCCAGGAGGTGATGCAGAGGCTCTGTGACAGACACCTTGTGTGGCAAGAAGGTGTGGTAGAAGTTCAGGAGCCCCAGGAAGGACTGCAGTTCCTTCTTAGACCCAGGAACTGGCACGCTGCAGATGGCGCACACCTTGGCTGGGGTTGGTTGAATGTCGGCAGCATCTATAAGGAATCCCATGAACTTGACTTGTGGAACTTCCAACTGACACTTCTCCCTCTTAACTTTCAGGCCTGTGTCCTGTAGCTTGCTGAAGACAGTCCATAGTCGCCCAGCCAGTTCAGTCTTTGAGCTTCCAGCAATCAAGACATCATCAAAATATGGAATGACGCCCGGAATTCCATGAAGAAGACCGTCCATGATGCTCTGGAAGATCCCGGGAGTGACTTTGACACCGAACTGCAGGCGCTTGACTTTGAATGCACCCTTATGAGTCATGATCATCTGTGCCTCTGCTGTGGCATCGTTGACTGGCAGTTGCTGGTAGGCCTGTGCAAGGTCGAGTTTAGCAAAGACCTTTTCACTATTCAGTGATGCCAGAAGGTGGCTCACAACTGGCACCGGATAAGCGTGCTGCTGCAGTGCCTTGTTTACTGTGCATTCGTAGTCTGCACAGATTCTAACTGCTCCATTGGGCTTGAGTGGCATGACAATCAGCATCTCCCATTTTGCATGTGGAACTGGCTCCAGGACTCCCTGCTCGATCAGCTGGTCCAGTTCCTCATCTATCTTTGGCTTGAGAGCAAAAGGAACTCAGGCAAATGGGAGCCACTGCTGGGTTGAGGACAAAGGATACTAGCAGGCTGGTGTACTTCCCCAAAGAACCGTTGAACACTGCGGGGAACTCCCTACAGACAGCTGTGATGTCAACATGGCTGATCTATTTACGCCCGTCACTAAAATACCCAATGGTTGGAACCATTCTAGGCCAAGTAGGCTTGGTTGGTTGCCCTGGACAACCAGCAATTGAAGCGGGCCCTTAAAGTCCTTGCAGGCTACCTGGAACATTCCGATGCCCACGACTGGCACTCGGTGGCCCTGGAAGTCTTTGAGGAGCAAATCAACTGATTCGAGGCACCAGCTGGACGACTTGGGAGAGATGCGCTGGAATGTGCTGGAGGAGATGATGGACCTGAAGTCGACTTTCATCTCACAGGGCACGTCTTGTATCCTCATCATCACCTTGATCTTGGCACATGTCAGTGTTTGTAGTGTTAAGACAGAAACACTGTTGGTTCCAGCTGGCACGTACATCTTTCAGGATGCTGGTGGTGACATGCGACTTGCCCGTGGCAATGCGTCATGGAGCTGAGCAAAGTGGCAGGCACAGGAGATGTGTCCAGTTTTCCTGTATTTCCTACATTTTTCATTATGGAACCTACATGACCTTTTCTGATGGGACCCCCCACAGCTGGTGCAAGGAACCCCCTGGAATGACTGCAGCCCCTCTTGCTTCCGGCTGGCAACCTTCGTGTGCAAGACCTCCTTGTTGGCCTCATCCATAGAGGAGAAGTCCTCCATGTGCCCCTGGTGGACTGCTTTGGTCTTGCAGGAAGGAGGTGGGCTGCGCGCCTGTTGGACCTCCACAGAAGCTCTGCGGCTTCTGTGGCAATGGCCTCCAGGTTCCTCTTTGCGAAAAACTGCCTCTGGAGCTTCTCATCCTGGAGGCCACACACCAAGCAATCGCAGAGGGCCTCCTCGCAGTCGGAAAATTCACACAAGTGTGCAGCCTTTCTCAGTGCTGTGACAAAGGTGGCGATTCTCTCACCTGAGGCCTGGTCTCACTTATAGAAAGCGTGGCGGCATGCAATTCTGGAAGGCTGTGGTGAGAAGTGCTCTCGTAACTTGGCAATCATTGTGAATGACACTGCCTCTAGTTCTTCCGGTGCCATGAGAGCATGGGCAATCTCAAAGGTGGATCGCCCACAGATGCTGAGGTATGTGGCCTCGGCATGCTCAGCATTGGTGATGTCATTTGCCATAAGGTAAAACTGGAATCGGGACACATGAGTCCCAGTCCTCGGCAGCAGCGTCAAACGGTTTCTAAATGGCCCTTGGCAGCCATACTGATGGCTACCTTGAGTGCACGTATACTGGTTGGCTGAGGCAACAATTCCTTGCAAGTAAATGATTCAGCTCTAGTCTTGAGACTTCCTACCTAAGCAGGATCCCATCCTCGTCACCAGTCTTAAGTAGTGGGTACAACAGTTCAAGTGATTTCCAATAACTCTTTTATTAACAGGAACATCACCACTCAAAGCACAAACATCAAAACAGCAGTTATACGTAGAACACTCCCCTCCTCTCCAGAACACACCCACAATTAAACTCAACCAGTAGCAAACACCCGGTATCCAGAAATCCTATTCGCTAGTTCATTGGTCTGTAGGGGAATCCTGATGGGCCAGCTCAACAACATGGCCAATTGGAATGCAGCTGCACGGAACCTTGCTACAAAAGCCTTTTTGCTTGAAGCTTCCAGTACACTACAATAGGAGACACAGAGTCTGTGAGGGTGTGTGCTCCAGTGTTTGTTGTCAGTTCAGAAAACAACAACAGAATTCAAGTGCAATGTTGTGATAGTCTGAGCTCTGGGAATGGATTCCCACAGTTTATTAAGCTTTTAAATGACAGCCATAAAGGGCCCCCAATTCTTATTTGACCACAGTGTAGGTTCAATGCTGTTTTCACAATCTGAATTGCTCATAGTCTGCACTGATGAATCACTCCCTCTCTCCATATTTGCCTAGTGTATGGAGAGTTAATATACACATATTTATACAATGGCTATGTTTTCTGCCCAAGAGGAAATCCCTGAGGGGATGAAACCGTTCAGAACACAAAGATAGTGCAGGTGGACAGAGTGTTGCTAAAAAAAAAAAACCTCTCATGCCACAGGTCCAAAAAAATTGTCTCATGTGGTTGAAATTTTAGAGATGCCACAAATGAAGCGGCAGCAGGCTTGGCAGGTAATTGTTCAGTGGACTTACCTTGACCGAACTCCCTTGCTTACAGATTAGGTGGGCTCATAATTTAATTGCCTGGATTTTTTTTTGAAGGAAGCTTGCCAACTCACTGGCAGGCAAGCTTGCAGCGGAGGGTGAGGTTGGGGGCAGAGGCAAAGAGTCGTGGCAGGAAGCACAGAGGGAGGAGTGCAGGCGAGCCAGGCTCCTCTCTCGTGGCTCGCGTGGTTGCTGCCATTCTTGGGGGCTGGAAAGAAAAGGGCGGAAACCCACAACCACAGGGATCAAGATAGGAAATCAATCTGATAATAACATATGTTAGCATAAATTTTTAGTATAAATTTTTAAAATGCAAAGTAATTAAGTGCTTATATATACTAAAAATACTTAAAAAGTTCTTACAAAAGTTCACTTTCCATAAATAGTCAAATACAATTCAATATAAATACATCAGGTGATTACAAAAATCATATATCCTGGTACTCGGCTGAAGTTGTACATTCAACAATACTCCAAGTTGTATTCAGAATGGTAAAGTCTATTTCTATATTTTTTTTCACAGGTGCATGAAAGATGGATGCTCTGTCTGGAACACCATTGCTGTCTGGGAAGTCTGAATGATAGGTGGCAAAGTCTAATCTCTGTTTCTTTTTCTTTTTCAGGTGAAACTACAAACAGAAGAAAAACTCCCTATAAAGCGCAAGAAGAGGCCGGCTGGTTTTTAAACTTGTTTCATGCATCCATTTCTTCAGGGACCATATGTCCAGTCCACCATAAATTAGTCTCTTGAGGTCTGCGCTGACTGTCATTGTCGGTAATGAGGAACTGCGTCTTTCCCCTTTTTTCAGCGACTTGATTCACCCCCTCTATCTTTTGTTGGCAAGTTTCTGGGAGTTGAGCAGCATCACTTCATTAGACTCTTGAATGTAAAAATCACTGGATACTTTACTCTTTCAGAAGCCTTCCATCAGTTTGGCAAATAACGTTATTGTTCCTTCTGTTACACCATTCTTGGGGGGCAGCAGCAGAGGAAATGGAATGCTTTCCCTCCATCTTTCCCTCCCTCGGGTTGCCAGTGGCATCAAGGAGTGGCTTGTCACAACAGACGGTGGTTTTTTTTTTTTTTTTGAAAATTTTTTTATTGGGTTAGAACATTATTTTTACATTTACATTCAATTTTCCCCAGTTTTTTCGTCTCTAACCCCCTCCCTTTCCCCCCCTTTTTGTTGACTTCCAACAGCTTTCCCACCCTTTGTCCCCTTTCCCTTATTTTTATTAGCTTCCTCTATCTAAAACAAATATATATTCTCCATTATTCTAAGCAGTACATCCTTGACTATTTTTAACATTGTATGCCCAAACTGTAAGTCTTTGTTTCCATCTTAGATAAACAATTTATCCCATTTTTCAATTTCAAATATTTCTATATATCATAAACCATATAGATCATACATTCATTTATATCAAACAATTTGACTTATTCTCTGTATATTACTCATTCTATCTTTTTATAATAATTCTATATATCTCTCATCACGTAGTCAATCAATTTGACCCATCTATTTCTTCAGACATTCAGTTTGGTGCAAAACTTACCAAAAAGAAAGAAAATATTGTTAGTTAATCAATCCTTATATTTAAACCTTATAATTAATTATTTTCTCTATGTTCTGTTTATTAACCTATATATATCTATATATATATCAATCTATTAATCTGACTGCTTATTAATTCACATTTATTCTTCTCCCCCCGGTAAAGTCTCCCCCCTCTACTTCAGTGCTTCAGTAGTTCTCAAACTGCCACAGTTTTCCTCCCACCTCCCATTTCTTCTCCAGGTATTGTTTCAGCTTCTCCCAGTCTGTGTTGAACTGCCCTGAGTCCAGATCTCTCAGTTTTCTTGTCATCTTATCCATTTCAGCCATATACAGCAATTTGTAAATCCAATCTTCAATAGTTGGCACTTCTTGTACTTTCCATTTTTGCGCATACAGAAGTCTAGCTGCTGCTGTCATATAAAATATCAACGTCCTATATTGGGCTGGAATTCCCTCCATTCCCAAGTTCAGTAGCAGGAGTTCTGGGTTCTTATTAATTTGAAATTGTAAAATTTCACTCATTTCTCTTATTATTTCCCCCCAGTACTGCCTAGCTACCTCACACGACCACCACATATGATAGAGGGAGCCCTCATGCTTCTTACATTTCCAGCATTTATTAGAAGTATTCAAATTCCCTAGCGCAATCTTCTTTGGTGTCATGTACCAACGATAGATCATTTTGTAGATGTTCTCTTTAATATTAGTACATGTCGTTGTCTTCATTGTAGTTTTCCACAAGTATTCCCATGCCTCCATTGTTATTTCTTTATTAAAGTTTATAGCCCATTTCACCATTTGTGTTTTAACTATCTCATCCTCGGTATACCATTTCAACAGTACTTGGTATACCTTGGATATTCTTTTCTTATCTTCTTTAAGAAGGGTCTGCTCTAGTTCCGAATTCTCTATTCGTATACCTCGCTTTACAGAGTCCGAATTATATAAGTCTCTGATCTGTCTATACTGGAACCAATCGTAGTTAGGTGATAGTTCCTCTTGTGTCTTTATTCTGAGTTT
This sequence comes from Eublepharis macularius, assembly GCF_028583425.1. Classification (NCBI taxonomy): domain Eukaryota; kingdom Metazoa; phylum Chordata; class Lepidosauria; order Squamata; family Eublepharidae; genus Eublepharis; species Eublepharis macularius. The sequence continues at coordinate 136,451,463 of NC_072795.1, forward strand.
GGATGCTTCAGTTTTAGTTATTTCTTTGTACGTTAAACATTGTAGTTCATTATCAACAGCTCTCGGGTCTATCACCTCATACGGAACCACCCACAAAGGAGTTCCTTCTTGTAAGTAAATTCTGTACTTCTTCCAGATTATATATAGACTTCTCCGAACAAAGTGATGCAGGAACATCGAGTTGACCTTTACTTTGTCATGCCATAAATATGCGTGCCATCCAAATATTTTTTTATATCCCTCTAGGGCTAGTAGTTTCTTGTTCTTTAATGTCATCCATTCTTTCAACCAAACTAGGCAGACTGCATCATGATAAAGTCTCAGATTGGGCAGTTGCATTCCGCCTCTTTCCTTTGCATCTTGTAAAACTTTCACTTTCACTCGAGGCTTCTTGCCTGCCCAAACAAAATCTGATATTTTCCTCTGCTATTTTTCAAATTGTTTAGAGTCTCTGATGATTGGTATTGTCTGTAGCAAAAACATTACTCTTGGTAACACATTCATCTTAACTGCTGCAATCCTGCCCAACCATGACAAATTCAGTCTATTCCATTTAATCAAGTCTCTATCTGAGTCCATAGTTTTTCATAATTGTTTTTAAATAGATCTATGTTCTTTGCAGTTAATTCAATTCCCAAATATTTCACTTTACTTGTTACTTCACAATCCGTTGTTTCCATTAACAATTGTTGTTTCTGCTTAGTCATGTTTTTGCATAGTATCTTTGACTTCTTTTTGTTAATGAAGAAACCTGCCAAGTCTCCAAACTCCTTGATCTTATCTATCACTCTTGGCATGTTCTCCAATGGGTCCTCTACAATTAACATTATGTCATCCGCAAATGCTCTGACCTTATATGAATAGTCCTTTATTTTTATTCCACGAATTTCCTCATCTTGACGTATTTGTATCATCAGAATCTCCAGTACTAGAATAAACAACAATGGAGATAACGGGCAACCTTGTCTTGTTCCTTTACTTATCGTCAATTTCTTAGTCAATTCATCATTCACCAGGATTGCTGCAGTCTGGTCTCTGTAAATTTCCTTAATTGCTCTGATGAATCTTTCTCCCAATTGTAGCTTTTCCATAGTGGCAAACATAAAGTCCCAGTTTAAATTGTCAAACGCTTTTTCAGCGTCTACAAAGAAGAAACCAACCTCTTTGTCACAACGCTTGTCATAATATTCAATAGCATTGATCACTGTCCTTAAATTGTCTCTTATTTGTCTGTCTGGCAAAAAGCCTGCTTGTTCCTCCTCTATGACTTCCGAGAGCCACCCCTTCAATCTCTCCGCCAATATCTTCGCAAAAATTTTATAATCATTATTGAGTAGCGATATAGGTCTATAATTTTTCACATTAGTCAGGTCTTGGCCCTCTTTTGGGATCAATGATATGTTCGCTTCACTCCAAGTGTCTGGAATCCTTTGATCCCTTAAAACCCCATTCATCACCTCTTTTAGGAATGGTGCCAGTTCATTAGCCATTGTCTTATAAAATTTAGCCGTAAGTCCATCTGGCCCTGGCGCCTTTCCTAGATTTGCAGATTGTATTGCCTTACTTATTTCCTCGTCAGTTACTTCACTGTTCAACTTATTTCTCCAAGCTTCCGAGATCTCTGGAAGTTTGGTTTTCTCCAAATATGACGCTATTGATTCTTTGTTTACTTCTTTTTTATTATACAGCTTAGCGTAGAATTTATAAAAGGCTCTACTAATGGTAGTCTGCTCCAAATACGTTTTGTTGTCTTCACAAATTTTATTTATTATTTTCTTTTCCCTTTTCTTCTTCAATTGCCATGCCAGGTACTTTCCAGGTTTATTAGCACCCTCAAACGCTTTTTGGTTCAGTCTTTTAAGATTCCACTCCAATTCTTTATTACTCATTGCTGTTAACTGTTCTTGAAGTATTTTAATTTCCTGGTATACCTTCTTTTTCCCTGGTCTCTTTTTTAGCTGTATTTCTTTGGCTTTTATTTTCTCCTCAATCTCTTGTCTTTTCTCCTCTTTCTTCTTTCTTGCTCTACCATTTAAGTCCATTAGTATGCCCCTTACAACCGCCTTGTAAGCATCCCAAACTTTATTGGTTGGTACTTCTTTATTCACGTTGTATTGTATAAAAAACTTTGTCTCTCTTCTCAGTGTTTCCATATTCTCTCTTTCCTGTAACAAGTCCTCATTTATTCTCCATGCTTTCCTTTTTCTCCTTTTTCCAAATTTCCACATAATTGGGTTGTGATCTGAGCCTACCATCGGCATTATTTCTACCTCCTTAGTCCATAACGCTAAGTCTTTTGAGGCCCAGATCATATCAATTCTTGATAGTGTAGAATGCCTTGCAGAATAAAAAGTAAACTGTCTACTTTTAGGGTATTCTCTCCTCCATACATCTTCGAGAGTCTCTTGTTGAATCAACTAAAAAAAAAGCTTTGGCAATAGTCCTCTTTTCTTTTGTGCCGTTATAGTCTTTTTGTCTAGTTCCAAGTCTGTCACTCCATTGAAGTCTCCAGCAAGAATTATCTGGTCATATGCAAGATCGTCTAGATGCTTCCTTAAATCCTCAAAGAAGCTTTCTTTTGCACCGTTAGGTGCGTAAAGTCCAACTACCAACACTCTCTTTAAATTCCAAATGCATTCCACTGCTACAAATCTGGCTTCCACATCTCTCCTAACAAGTTTTGGCTGTAGCTCCTCTTTTATGAACAACACCACTCCTCTTTTTTTCTTATTGGAGGCCGCTACAAATTCTTTGCCCAATTTTCCAGATTTTAAATATTTTACATCCTGTTTTCTAATATGGGTCTCTTGCAAACAAACAATATCACATTTTTGTTTTAGTAGCCAGTGAAAAATATTTTTCCTCTTATTCGGTGAGTTTAGTCCATTTACATTCCAAGATAATACTTTACACTCCATATTCATAGTCTTGATGGTAAGTCTTTTTCATTGTCCTTAATAAATCGCTCCATCTCTCGCTCAGATCTGATACGCTTTTTTGCCCCTCCAAACTCAAAGGACATTCCTCCCGGTAGCTCCCATCTGTACCTGATTTTCATGTCCTTCAAAATCTGAATTAGCACTTTATATTTTTTCCGGTCCAATAACACTGATCTGGGCAGTTCTTTCATTATAATAATCGTCTTGCCATCAATCTCCAATGGATCTTGAAACTGTTTTGTCACAATCCTCTCTTTCATGTTTCGTGTTGTAAACTGCACAATCACATCTCTTGGTAATTTCCTCTGGGTTGCTATTCTCGAATTCACACGGTATGCCACATCTAGGATAGCCACAACTTCCTCCTCCTCCTTCCCCAGGTACTCAGCCAACACCTCAGTCATCTGTTCTTGCGCTGACTTTCCTTCCACTTCTGGCAAGCCACGAAAACGTAGCTGCTTCTCCATATGTTTAGTTTCTGCAACTGACATTCTCCCCTTCACCAATCTCATCTCTGTTTGTTGCGTGTCTGCTAAATTCTCCATCGCGTCTTCTACTGTTTTAACTCTCTGCTGCGTTCCTTGTAATTCACTTCGTATTGTTTCCATGCCTTTTTTCACTTCTGACAGCTCCGATTTTACTGTCTGTGTAACCTCTTTGACCTCTTTTATCAGCTCCAATTTTGTGTCCTTAAGTTCTTTAATCATATCTAACAGTTTTTTATCCAAGTTTTTATCCAGGTTTTCTATAGCCGATTGCCACTCTTTTTTTGACATCGTGGGGCTTGCTTTAGCTCGCTCCCACGAATCCGCTCTCTTCCTTAACTCCGTGGCGTAAAATTTAACGTTTTTCTGTTTTAAATGTCCCAATCTTCTTTTAAAAATTAAATTTTAAAGAGTCCAAAATGTCGGGCGTCTTTTCTCTATGGTTTCTCTATGATTTTGTAATCCAAGATGGCCTACTTCCTCTTCCGCTGAAGCCGCGACCCTTCCCCTTTCAAAAATGGCGATTCCCTACTTCCTGCCCTCCAGCAAGGGCCGCTTCTCTCCAGCCACTCTATTGTTATTACGCACTTCCTGTCTCCCGTCTTCCCACAGCAGATCTCGCGATGGTGTCTTTTTCTCACAGCTCCAAAGCCACAGGTATTCAAAACAATAGTCCGATTTCTTTAATAACTTCTTTAAGCTTAGTCTCTTTTCAAATACAATTCCTGCCGAGTCTTCCCCTCCTTTTCACTAGTCTGTTGCAGTTTAAAAATCTACTTTTTTCCTTCTCTGTTTTTATCAATCTGTCCCGTATCGGAAGATAATGATCTTTACCTTCTCTTCACTTTTCTCGGGTTGTAATCGCTGTTTCGATTTTAAGTTCTCCTCTCAGCTTCTTCCCCCAATCGAAGCTTAGGTATGTAGGTCTTATGCCAGCCGAATTGGCCCCAAAACTGCCGCAGAGATTATAGCCGACCCGTCGCAAGGTGGGACCTCAAGGATCGGGAGGGGACCTGTTGTGTAGAGCCCCCCCTCGTCCGAGATCTAGCTCACCCTAGGGTCTTGAGCATTCTTTGCCTGCTCCCCGCCTGAGAGCAGTCGGCCGCGGGCTATTTTCACCCCACCGGCCGGTTAAAACGGCAGTCCGGTCAGCTCCGCAAGTGGAGCTGCGTTAGACCTCCATGAATCCCAAACCGGAAGTCACAACAGACGGTGGTTTTGAGGCATTGGGTTGGATCAGCTGGGATGAGTGTTGTGGATTGGACAGCTCGCTTTGCATCTCTTGGGGTCCCTTTAAGGGATCTGTGACAGAATCATTGGGGCCATTGCAGGCTTCTCTCTGGGCGGTAGGGTCTGCCTGACAACGCTGTGACAGTAGTACATCACCTGCCAATCCTGTGGTGCCCAGCAAGTGTGCTGGGGAAACAACCATCGAACTGCAGGGGGCTGTTTGGTACAGAGGATCCATTGCCCTATGCCTTGCCAATGCTACAATGGCTGTAATCAATAAAGTTGTAGCCCATTACATCCAACAATGCTGTGTGTTGTGGATTCTTTGCCTGGGTCATCAGACTCACCATTGCTCATACAGATGCAAAATTCAGCTCGAGCATCCTCAAAACTCATCTGGAACACAAGAGCTACTTGGGCCAGGTCATGCCTTGGCAGTAAGTATGAATTTATCTTGCAACTTGTAATTTCTCTCTTAACTACATCTTCTCAGTACTGAAGAAGTAGTATGTGTCCCCTGGTACCCTGGTGAACATTCAAGTGATCTGCTTATTAAATACAGAATCACTTGCTGTTCATCTGCTTTTCTCACCTGTGCAGTCAGAAAAATCCTTTAAATACCATTGCAGAGGAAATATTGCCTGCTTTTTGTACCTATGATGTCAGCAGGATCTATTGTAAGTGATCTCAAGATGACACAGCTTTATGGGGAGACGCAGTTTTAACTTTAAAAACTCACATAGATTCCCCTCCCCTTTGACTATACACCTTTTAAAGATTGGAAGGAGTGACAAATTGGTGGTGGAAAGGGCAGCAGTAATGAGGAAATGATCTGTAATCATATTAACACGAGCTCTGTGGCGCAACATGAGCCCCATGGCGCAGAGTGGTAAGCTGCAGTACTGCAGCCCAAGCTCTGCTCACAACCTGAGTTCGATCCTGGCGGAAGCCGGGTTCAAACTGCCAGCTCAAGGTCGACTCAGCTTCTGAGGTTGGTAAAATGAGTATCCAGTTTCCTGGGGGTAAAGTGTAGATGACTGGGGAAGGCAATGGCAAACCGCCCCCAAACAAGAAAAAGTCTGCCAAGAAAACGTCATGATGCGACGTCCCTCCATGGGTCAGTAATGACTCAGCGCTTGCACCTTTTACGTATAAACAGACTTACCTCAATTCATTCAGAGGTATCCAAACAGCTTATCAAACAATTGTCTGCCTGATTGCAACAGGTGAGCAGCTTATGAGCTGAACAGATAGGTTATCCAGAATCTCTGGTTTCATACCTGCCAAGGTGAAAGGCATAGATCTGTGGAGAGCTGGCTCTTTATATGCTAGGAATCGTTTCTTTTCTCCAGGTCCTTATGAATAAGAGGTCTCTCTGAATAACAAACAACACTGTCCTGGCCTCTGCCATTTCCCAGGTCACATGAATTCATACATACCTTCTTGCCATTCATTCTTACCCAACGGATGTGTCAGTAGCACGGGTATGCTGTTCCTCATGTTGGCCACACAATATTGTTTTTACATTCTTCTTATGTCATGAACATGGTCAAAAGTGTATGACACAGGATAGGCCAAAAATTGGCATATTCCTAAATCCTGTGCAATGAGATCTTTAGCTGGGTATTTGAAACTTACTTTTACTACAGCTTAATCCAGACATGCATTTTTCATTTACTAACAGTAAATCCCACATCAGTATTAATTTTCCTGTGAATAATTGTGACATTCAGCTCAGGAAATTTAAGCTATTGCCATTTGGACAGCAGTAACAAAAACACAGGAGGGCTCCTCCAGAACCAAAAGAGCTACCAAGTAAGACAAACCACAAGCCAGAGGTATACCAAAATTACTAACACATTCATAAATCATTTAAATATTATTTTTTTCTTGAAAAATGCAAAGTGGTAAAGTGCTAGTCAAATATATGTAAGTTTATATACGGTATAATATGTTCAAATCTAATCCTACATCCAAAATATAATTTTCCTGTCAGTCAATAAATAACACATCTCATGCCATACAATAAATAGCTTACAAAAATTCTTCAGATCTTAATAAAAAAATCTCAAACAATCACACAATCCAACTGGTGAAGAGAGTCCTACATGAGGAGAACCATAAGAGGTAAGTTATAGGATAGACATCATAAAAGTTCCAAAAAATGCATCTCACAGTTTCTTTTGTCTTTTCAGATGGTGTATTTTCCAAGATGAGCAGATTCTCTGAGATGATAACAGCAGTCTAGAGATTCGAGTTGAAAAAAGAGTTGCAGCTGAAGAGCCTAACAGGTTTGCCTTTGAAAAGGTTTATTGTGAAACAGAATGTGTGATATGCTGGCAAAACCTGTTAGGCTCTTCAGTTTCAACTTCAGCTTCAAATATATATATTTGACTAGCACTTTGCACTTTTCAAGAAAAAATATAAATTAATATTTAAATGATTTATGAATGTATTAGTAATTTTGGTATACCTCTGGCTTGTGGTTTGTGTTAACTGGACAGCAGTGACAAGGGCTATGATAAGTAGAAGAGGTTGTTACTTGCAGGAAACAAATTGGCCAAAAATCAGATTCATCGTAGACTTGGCAGTAGAGAATGCCTAAAAATCAGAGTTGACGTATGGTGACCCCGGTGGGGTTTTCAAGGCAAGGGACTAACAAAGGTGGTTTGCCATTGCCTGCCTCTGCAACCCTGGTCTTCCTTGGATATCTTCCATACAATTACTAACCAAGGCTAACCCTGCTTAGCTTCTGAGATCTGACAAGATCAGGCTCATCTGGGCTATCCAGGTCAGGGCCCATAGTAGACTTAAAGAACCTGACATAACCAAATGTAATAATCACTTTTGGCATTTTGGTAGCACACATCAAGGGGTCGTCAGCATGGCTTCTGAGCAGTCCCAAGGTGTCCCTGCAGAGAAGACCATTCAATTAACAATATTTACAGGTAAGAGCAACCCTGCTTTCCCTTCATACACATTAAGTCTACCCTACCTCTTATGCAGTTGAGGGTGAGAGCATTTGTATCTTTTCAGAAGCAGGTGGTTTCATAGTTGATCAGAATGCAAGGAAGTCTGTCCTGAATAGTTTTCTAGGAGTCAGAGAGTGCCACCTGCCTCACTGCTGGATTGGCCTACAGAAGCTTCCTTGGCTGCTCCAGCTGGCCTAAGCCATACTTATACTCTGCCTGACCATAAATGTTGTATGCTAGTCTGAATAAGCTTGGAAGGGTGCACTCACATCAGCCACCTCATTCTTTATGAAAGAATGGCATGCATCAGGGTGAAGATGTGTGGAAGAAGCACCACATTGCTTCACGTTGGGTGACTCTTTCTCACTCAGTTGGTGCTCATGAGGATCAGATTCACGTATATTTCCTCGATGCATGAGATTCTGCCACAGGAAAGTGGCTTCCATTCTATTTAGGGTATATATGAAGGGGGCCTGTCTTGTGCTATGATCAGGTTTTGTTTAGCTATACATACTAGGAGGAGGGGAGGAAATTTTCTGTGTAAGAGTTGTTTTGGAATGCAAAAACCCATTAAACTGTCAACACAGCATTGGGAAAAGACTCAAGTAAACAATGGGCCCATGGAACCATGTAATCGTACGGTAGTTATCTCCTTATACCCTTACGGGTGTTGCCCGCCTCCTCCTTGGATGCACCCAACATTTGTTATTCTTGGTGCTATAATATCTATAATACCAGTATAATTTTGCAACTGGATCTGCAGGGGCAGAATGCTTGCTGCTGTACAACAATACTCCATGGCTTTGCCCACGCGGATTTATTTGCAGAAAGCCCTTGATCTGCGAGCTCCTCTGGTTTCAGTCTGTTACCATTTTAACTTGTGGAGGATGCCAGAAAAAGCTTCCCTATCATAATATCATTACAACGGGTCACTGATCAGAGTTGTAAGACATGATCAGGACAAAGGATACCTTGGTGGCATTCATGATACAAGCAGGAAGCCATTTCCTGGATCGTTGTAGGGTTTAGCAGTTACGTGAACCCATTTTGTCCCCTAACTATGGAATGTCATTTACGCCTATTAGAAATTGTCCTATTCATATCACTACATGATTTCCCTCCCATTGATCGAGGGATGATTAATACTGTCATACAAGTAAATACACAACAGTTACTAGCCAAGAAAGTGTTAACGTCCTACCTTCTTGCAGATCCCCTTGTTAGCCATTAATTCTTCAACCACCTGAAAAAGAAATTTTTAAAATCACATCTTTTCCCGATTACAGGCTTCTCTGGCTGGTTGCCTAGCGAAAAATTTTACTTGCAGCTGGTAACCTAATAAGTATCTGTTCACAGCTTAGAGTTATCTGTAGCCACAAAGCTAGAATAAGATTGAGAAATGATACACAACATTCCAGCTCAATTGTACGTTACTGGGTGTTTTCCTTGAATTTTTCTCAGGTTTGCTCCTTCAAGGTGCTTTTTGCTTTGACTGCAGTAGTTGTTTTTCATTGCTAGGGCCAAGGTTAAATATATTTATAAGAGTTGACTGATCTGTTCAGGTGGACAGGCCTTCAGCAGGAGTCTAACCCAAATCAGAAACAAGAAACAGGTACATGTAAGAGAGTCAGGGTCTGGCTCTGCAGAACTCCCAGGAAAGAACAAACTTGATCAGAGAGAGAGGGAGAGGGAGGGGGGAGAGAGGGGGAGAGAGAGAGAGAGAGAGAGAGAGAGAGAGAGAGGTGAGAAGTGCTATCAAGTAGTAGGTGACTTATGCTGACCCTGCTGACCCTGGTGGTCTCCCATTCAAGTACTAATCAGGGTCAACCCTGCTTAACTTCCAAGATCTGATGAGATCCAGGGCTATCCAGGCCAGATACCATCTCTCCAATGAAGAGGTAGGGAATTCAAAGGATAGAACTCTGCTTTGGAGTCATTTACTGTGACTCTCTCTACATGAGACATCTTACACGAGGGCACTCAAGTGTAGGGAGACGCGATATTAGCTGGGACTCGTAGTTTTAAAAGACTGTCCTGTCTGTGTATAGCCATGCCATGTTTATTTGTATCACTGATGCCACAGTCTACTGAAGTTATAATGCCTTAATTCTAACCTCTTGTAATCTCTCCTTTTGCCAAGTTAACCATGTTCTCTCCATATTATAATTATTTCTTTCCAGATCCAGAGAAGGGCCTCTCCCCTTATCTCTATAATAAGCATCTTCTAGCTAGAAGCAACCTTGGAGCTTCCAACTACCAGCTCTAGCCATTTTGCCCGGACTCTGGGAATGTGTTATTGTGTACTAATCATGTAGCCTATAAAGGGTTCCCACAGAACCTGCGTAATCTTGCGTGCAAAAAACCTAACCATTGCTGGAACGCGGGAGTTTTCAAGTATATCATAGCCTCTATGTTTTGATTCCTCACTTCTACCAATGCTCTGCGATGGAGTGCAGACCTGAACTGTAAAATCCTGAATAAAGCCTTTTCTATTGGAACCAATGTGTGTTCACTGGAGAGGGACTAAGGGATCTACCTTCCAGGAACTGACATATACAGAGCCAAAGGCTCTATCAGTTTCACCTCTACACAGAGCTGGCAGAGATTTTTCCTCAGAAGGTTTGTTAATTTCCTCTTTGCCTCCAGAGGGGGAGGTGAAATTGACAGAGCCTTTGGGGAGGTGAAGATGAAATTAATAAACCCTCGGAGGAGCAATCTCTGCCAGCTCTCTGTAGAAAGGTGAAATCAAGGTTCTGTCTTTTAAAGTTATGCTTCCCGGCTAACATTGCATCTCCCTACACTTGAGCATCTTCATGTAAGATGTCTTGTGTAGAGAGACTCTGGTGCCATTGAATGGCCTTGAATAGTACCCTCTGCTTTCTCCAAAAGGGACATTTATGAGATTATACAATTAAGGGTGATGAACAGGTTGATTAAGATTCTATGCAGAGTGTCTTGCTTGTTTGCTTGCTTGGGATTCTCTAGTTCAACATTCTCCCTTGCAACTTTAGAGAATCATAATGTCAAACCAGAGAATCACATTAGGAATCTCTGAAGCAAGGGGGAAAGTGAGGCTTGAAAGCGAGAAGTTTAAAAGGCGGCTGGTGGCAGTGGATTGAAGGGGCTTTCTTGAAGCTTGGGCAGTGGGGGGGGGGGCAGAATGAAATGGAAATTTTCTCTGCCTGCTGCCTCTTCCCCTGCCCTGCTAGCCTCGCGCCACAGTCCTGCATAGAGCTTGGCTCTGCTCTGTGCCGTTGCCCCTCACTTACTGCAGCTACCTCCTCCACCACCCCACCACCCTCATGCTGCTTTCCTACAGCAGCAAGGAGCTTGGCTTGGTTCTGTGTCACTGCAGCCGCCAACAGCTTGTGGCTACATTTGGCAGTTGCCTTAAGCTCCCTGCTGTGATTGGATAATCTTTATGTCTGGTCAAATAGAAAAGAGTGAAGCCACTGAAGGGCTACACCCTGAACACCAATGCTGTATTGAAGTCAGTGAATAAGAGTGGCTTGACAAAGGCCACTTAAAGATCTAACAGTATTAGCAGGGAAAATTGTTCCCTGTTCAACTTTAAGCAAAGATCGTTCACCAGTGCAACTAAAGCCATCTTGGTATGAAACCCAGGTTTGAAACCATACTGAAATGGGTCAAAAGCAGATGTGACTTCCAGGAAAACCTGGTGCTGCTCTGCCAGTATGCACGCTATCATTTTCCCTAGAAAAGGCTACCTGGAAACTGGTCTAATTGGCCTCCTTCAATCATCTTGGGAGAGCCCCCCTCAATCAGGGAAGAACTGACAATTTTCCAATACCTTGACAGGATTTTAAAAGCTCACCTGGACATGTGTTCAGAACATGTGATAGCTCTAACATGCCCAGGAAACTGTCAACATCCATAGGCAGCATCAGTCAGAAACTTTTCATAATGGCTGAAAGAGATTTTGTTAGCAAAGAATCTTGCACAAACATCTCAGCTGAGAGCCAAATTTCCACCACTTGCAAGGTGTTATCAAGTCATGAACCACTTTAAACAATTCAGCTGCATGAGGTTTTGCACACTCAATGATGGCAGTGTCCGATGACGAGCACCCCAAGCGCCCCGGACTTGCCACAGACCCCTTACCTGAAGACTGACGGCACCCTGGCTGCAGGCATGGAGAGCCCATGGGAGGCGACTCAGCTCCAGCCAGCAGAGAGTAAGGGGGGAAAGGAGCCAGCTGGGGAGGCCTGCCAGGAGCACACAGCTCAGCCGAGCCCCAAAGGGCAAGAAGCACGCAGGCCTACCTGGGAGGCTGAGACCAGGACAGACAGGCTAGAAGCCCCTGCTCAAGCCCTAGGGGGAACCAGCAGCAACCTCCACCCTAGGGAACTAGCCAGAACTTAGGAGGCCAGGGCAGCACCTCGTGAGCAGAGGCAGAAGCAGCCAAGCCACATCACCTGGAAAGGCCCTGCCAGCCCCCTCCTGTAGGAAAGGATGAAAGAGCAGGCAAGGAGGGGTGGAGGAACACCTGAGGGCATCACTAGCTGGGTGACATCTAGCCCCACCCTGCAAGAAAGAATAGGAAAGCAGGGAGGGACTGGCATGAGGGAGGAAACACTTGAGACCTTTCTCATGAGGAAAGAGACCGCTTGAGACATACCCAGCTGGAGAGCATCAGGGATAGGGAGGAGCCTGGGAAGAAGGGAGGGGGGCCCCTATAAAGGTTGTGTAGGAGTGTGGCAGAGTTGGGGAAGGAAAAGAAAAGGGAAAAGGAAGGTGAGGAGAAAGAGGAGGCAGCCAGGACCCTGTCAGGTTGAGTAGGCCTGTGAGTTTTTGCACTGCAAAATGTCTTATTATTGACAGCCTTGCTCAGATCTTGGAAACAGAAAGCTGTTGAGTCAACTCTTTTCTTGAGTCAATTCATCTTATGTTGAGTCTTCCTTTTTTTCTTTCTGCTTTCAACTTTTCTTTTTTCTTTTCTTACTGATTCCAAACTTTTTTGTCATTATAGGAAACATATTTTTAATTAAATTTCAAAACATGATATGAAAATTTTGGAAAAGTTCCAAAATGGCAGTGTAGAAAAACCTAAACCTTCTCTCTGGATTCTATGAGAGCCCCTACCGGTTAATTCCTTAGAGTAGAGGGTCCCTCGGGGTAGAGTAAGATGCTGCACAAGGGCTTCAGTAGGAGGGGGAAAAAACCCATTGTGTGAGCTGTTGCTCAGCTTTTCCAAGTTCATGCACAAATGTGGGCATTTCCACCATTTCCCCTGATCATATAACATCTCTCTCGACCAGTTTCATTGGCTTCCAATATGTTTTTTTATTCAATTCTGGGAGCTGTTTCTTACTTTTAAAGCCCACACAAACACACACCCTGGTGGGTCAGAGACATCAACATACATCCACCAGATGGGGACATCATGGCATTGGGGCCAATGCTGTTGTCCACACCTTGCGTGGTGCAGAGGCTGTTGCTGCCCAAATACACCGGCTGGACATGGAGCATTGGACGTTTAGATACATGGGATAGATAGCTTTCTCGATAGACAGGTGCATAGCTGTATGGGATAGGTGTAATCCCATGGCTGTAATCCATGCCTGGTTATAAAAACTGAGCTGAGAGAACTGCCAGGTGTGGAAGCAAAGTGTTATCTTCAGCCACTCTGTGTGCCGTGTATCTTGCTCGTGCCTTCCTTTGGACCTGACACTATTGGCAACTGACCTTGGACTGTACCTAACCTGGCTCTTGGACTCTGGACTCACTCCTGGCATTTAGTTTGTGCTCTGACCATAGTTTGGACTTGGCTTTTGACCCTAGAACTCCCTTTGGGCTTTGTGCTGGTGCTTGAACTACCCTGCTTGGGCTGGCCTAGCGAATGACAGGCACTATGCACTACCATACAACCACATACGCAACAGCAGTCGAGCTGTCCCTCGTGTCCAAGAGCAGCAGCAGCTGACATCGCCTACCTTTCTGTCTTTGTGGAAAGAACGGGATGGGCAGGACAGGAGAGGTTGTTGGGAAGGGTCGTAGTGGTTCCATCCAGAGGGGGCGAGGTTGAAAGAGGGACCAGAAACTTGTCAGGAAGAGGACACAATGTGCAGGACAAGTTGTGGGGAAGGGTCTTATTGGTGCCATCCAGAGAGGGAGAGGTTGAAAGAGGGAATGGGAACTTGTCTGGGAGAGGAGGACAAAGGGTTACCAGCTGTGGAAGCAGCCCCGAGGGGGGCTAGAGCCTGTTGCAGTGGAGCTTGGCCTAGAACCACAGTAGACTGGGGTGGCTCAGAGTCCAGGTAGGTCCAGGTCGATGGAGGGATACCTAAGTAGGTTGAGATTGACCTTGATGAAGGTCAACATGTCCACCAGGTGCAGATGTGCGTGGAGGGGACGGAGGTGGTCTCCCAGGAGGGAGAACACCCACTCGCTCTACACGCTGGTGGGAGGGCAGGACAGAATGTTGGTTTCCACTATGGACAGGTCCAGCCATATGGCAGATTTACTCACCCAATACTCCAATGGGTTGGAATGCGGGGGGGGGGGCTCGGTGGGCTCTGCAAGGGGCTCCACACCATAGCCCCTGTTGAGTCCTCCACTGTGAGAGATGTGCCCACTGTGCTGTGGCCAACCACACAGCCCATCGATGAGGCCCAGAGACCAAGTGGGACCGTTTGGGTAGGTCTCTCCTGGTGTGGCTCTCTTCCCACCTCCTCCTCCTCCTCCACATCCGCCTGCCCCTCGCCCCTGCCTGGTTTCCTCCATCTTGCCTTCTCTTTCTGGAAACGGAGCACTGCTGTGCGGAGCTTCTTTTTCCAGCGCTGCATCTGACCCGCCCGCATGGCGATGCTGCCCTTGATCCGGGGGTCACAGGCCATTTGGTACGGCACCTCATGGTGCAGAGGATGCAAGCTCTCGGCCATGCATGCCTGCATCCTCCTCACAAAGTCCCTGGCCCTGGGGAGCAGCTCTTTCTCGTGCGCAAGCTCCTTGGCCAAGAACTAGTCGAGCCTGTGGATCGGGGGGATGATCTGACCAGGCTGACCAGGCTGGTCTCATACGAGCACAAGAGCTTGGTGGCCTCCTTAAAGGGTTTCAGCATCCGGGACATCTGGCCAAAGACTGAGCTCCTCTCCCCTCCTCAGAACGTCCGTCGATGACAGGATGTCCTGCAACGGGCCCTTCTGCTCTACCACACAACATATCATATCATAGGTGGAGTTCCAGCGGATGGGCAGGTCCTGGAAGAGTTGGTGCTCAGGGTCTCCCCTCCCCCTGGCTCTGGAGCAGCTCACGGGAAGAGTTGATGCTTTGTGAGAAGTGGGAAGTGATGCACCAGCAGCTGTCCAGCAGATTGCGCATCCACAAGGTTCCCTCGTCCCAGCTGTCGCTTGGCTTGCTCCCCAGCCTAAGCACATCCCTCATCACCAGGTGCAGCTCCAGGTGCAGGCTTCAGCTCAGCACCAGGTGCAGCGCCATGCACACCAGGTCCAGGATGCCTCTTTCAGTGCTGCCAACATGTTGCTTCCCACGTCCGTCACAATGAAGCCACGGACAAACCCTCCCCCCCCAGATGTCCACTCCCTCAGAGCTGCCTTTATAGCGGTGGCAATGTTCTTCCCAGTATGGACATCGTCCATCCCCCAGGATTGAAGAAGAACTACCCTGTAGCCTGGTGTCAAGCAGGGCACCTTTTCCCAGGTGCCAGTTCTTGGCCTGGGGTGGCAGAGGTCCTCTGGTTGCCACCAGCGGGCGGTGATGGCAAGGTAGTCATGATGGCAGTCGCTCCAGAGGTCTGCCATGAAGTGTACTGTAAAACCTTTGGCAGCCGACAGCTCCCTGAGCACCATGTCTCGCACTGACTGGTAGAGGGCAGGCAGGACTCTACACCCAACAGTGTGCCATGACAGCATGGAGAACCATGGGGCAGAGTGCTGAAGTAGCCTTTGGAAGCCCATGCCCTCCACGACGGATAGGGGGAATTCTTGCAGGGCAGTTGTCTCTGCCATGGCACGATTGCTCACCAGGCCATCACAGACATGGCACCGCACCACATGGGGGTTATTCGGAAGGGCCTGAAAGTGCCTTCACACAGAGAGTTTGAACCGGGGCCCACTAACTGTTCCAGAGGAAGGAGGACGAAGAGTTACTGGTTGTGCTGTGGAGCTGGCACCGGAAGACGGAGTGAGGGGTGGACTGCAGGCAGGGACAGCACTGGGAGTTTGGATGGGGACGGGATGGATGTTTCCTCGAACCCAAACCATTCCTGCACAGATCCCTGGGCTCCCCTCCTCAAACAGTTTAACGGGTTTCTCTTCCACCAGCAGCAAGACCTCTTTGGCCTCCTCCACAGCCCCCACTGGTGAATTTTGGGGAGTGGTAGTCTCTGCTACCACAGAGCCCTGCCCAGTATTGCTTCCCATTGGGCAACCAGGACAATCTTTGCACTTCCCCCCCATGACCATCCTTGGCCCCCGCCCGAAGCCTCATTTTGCCAGCAAACAAGAATTAAGGAGGAAAGAAAAGAACACTGTGAGCCTCTCAGTCGAGGTGCCCACTGAGATTGTCCACAGGACCTGGAAATAGACCTGGATCCAGAGGGAGGGGCTAGAGTCCTAGCCCAGCACTCCCAGAAACCTGACCAGATCAGGCACTGATACTACTAATAATCAGGGTGAGTGCTCAGCCGAGGTGCCCACTGAGCTTGGCCCCAGAGCCAGGTAGCAGCCCTGGAACCAGAGGGAGGAGCTACAGCCCTAGCCAAGCACTCCGAGAAACCTGATCAGATCAGGCACTGATAATAATAATAATAATTAGTCATAGATCCAGAGGAGTTAGCTGTGTTAGTCTGTAGTAGCAAAATCGAGAAGAGTCCAGTAGCACCTTTAAGACTAACCAACTTTGCTGTAGCATAAGCTTTCGAGAATCACAGTTCTCTTCGTCAGATGCATGGAGGGTAAGTAGAAACTGGTCAGATATATAGGTGCTAAGGGGAGGGGGGAGTAGATGCAATCAGTAGCTTCTGATAATGGGATCCGTTGGCTTCTGATAATGAAATCAGTTACTTCTGATAATGAGATAACAATTCATAGTCTCATTAGTTATCTCATTATCAGAAGTAACTGATTTCATTATCAGAAGCCAATGGATCCCATTACCAGAAATTGTTTGTATCTACTCCCCCCTCCCCTCTCCACCTATATATCTGACCAGTTTCTACTTACCCTCCATGCATCTGACGAAGAGAACTGTGATTCTTGAAAGCTTATGCTACAGTAAAGTTGGTTAGTCTTAAAGGTGCTATTGGACTCTACTCAATAATAATCAGTGTGAGCCCTCAGCTGAGGTGCCCACTCAGCTTGGCCCCAGGGCCTGGCAGAAACCCTGGAACCAGAGGGGTTAGATCCCTATCCCACCACACACAGAAAACATCCCAGCTCCAATGCACTTTCCCTGTCTCTCTTCCAAAAGGCTAGCAACAGCTCTCTCCCACTGCCTTCTGAAAGTGAAAGCCAGCCTGGGAGCACAGTGCTTTTTATAACCAGAGGTCCCATAGTGCAACACAGGAGGTCTGTGTTTGGCAGTCAGAACTGCCTAACAGGGTTTGCAGGGATGAGATTGGAGTTCCCATGGCCACAGAACACCCCTCCCCCTCCCCCCTGGTGTCTGCTTCCATGTAACCAATTTGGAGCTCCACACTTGGAAGGAAAACCTGCCCATCAATCTAAGTTGGGCTTAGATTGTGGTTTCCAGGGCGACAGAAGGAGTGCAAACAGAGTTCAGGCAGTTCCTGCCTCCGTTGCCAAGGGAATTGATTGAAGGCACCTGACTGTCTGGCTTCATGAACAACGGACGAATGCAATGAACAAGGCTTGCGACGACCACTTGTTCATCTAGAATAGGGTCTCACAAACAGCTTGTTTGCGAACAGTCCATCGGGCTGTTTGTGGCTTTTTTGCATTCGTAATACTGTTTGTGCCCATGTCTAGTCCCCACCTCCCTTTGCCCTCCAAATGCCCCCTATTTTCTCAGTCTGACCTCCCCACTCTCTCACTGCTCAGCCTGTTCACCCATCTTTATAGCCTCTCCTCTGCCTGAATACCAACCTCTGTCCTCATCACTCAGCAGATATACTGGCCCCTTATCAGCCAGCCAGCCAGCTTACCTGTACAGATGAAGTGCTGCCACCACCTGCCAGTTCCAGCAGCTCACCCTCCCCCATTCATCATAAGTGGTGTGTGTGTGTGTGTGTGTGGGGCGGTGTTGGAGGTTCCTCTCTCACCCACTCAGCTCTTGTGATGGGTGGAAGCAGGAGTTCCTCTTCCTGCTGTGCTCACCATCCATCCCTGTCTCCATAGCTCTGTCCTTCCATCTGCTTGTCCCCTGTCACTCTACCAGCCCAACCCCTTCCTGTACCCATCTGTAGTACCCATGCCTCTGCCTTGAGACAGTGGCCCCAATAGAGATGTATTGTCAGTGCATATGCAGACCTCTGTTTTAGGGATTTAACTTCCCCTACACTTTTCCTAGTTTTCAGGTTTTCTGCAATTTCCCCCTAAGATGGGGAGGGGGGACTCCCTTCTTTCAAAATGGCCCTGATCTGCAGATTTAAGGATCTGTAGATGGGGTCTTGTTGACTAACTATCTATATAAAATGGAAACCATGTTCCCGATTTTTATCCTGCTGTGCCTGCTCAGGAGCACCAGGATAAAAAGTGCATCCTGGCCAATGTGGCTTCCAGAGAGACTCACCGCTGCAGGACAGCCAGGTGAGCCCACCTGCCCTCCAGAGGGAGCCATGGTGGCGGGGTAGCAGGGCAAACCTGCCTGCCCCTCCAGAGGGAGCTGCCACCGCAGGACAGCCAGGCGAACCCACCTGCTCCTCTAGAGGGAGCCATTGCCATGGGAAGCCCAATGTTCCCAGGTTTTCTAGAGCCCGTTCTTTAAAAAAAATGGGCTCTGTTTATAGTTTCTGATATTTTTCTAAAGCCAAGGTTGGTCTTAATTAGTAATTGGATGGGAGGTCTCCATCAAAAACCAGGGTTGCAGGGGCAGGCAATGGCAAACCACATCTCTTAGACTCTTGCCATGAAAACCCCACCAGGGATTGCCATAAATCAGCTATGACTTGAGGGCACTCTCCTCCACACTGACCAATCAACATAGCATGGAAATTTAGCAAGTTTACTGCAGCAGGGAGAAGCTTAGCAAGGCCCAGGGGGAAAGTAAAGTTGCCAGCAGCCCTGAAGAAAAGTGCCCTGTCCCTTTAATAGAGGCTTAAAGTGTTTTAATGGCAGTTAGATAAATAATATCACCTGGTAATAGCTTCCTATTAAGCTTCTATTAAAGGGACAAGACAAAATTTCTCTAGGCCTGTTGGCAGCCCTACTTAGACATATTGATGTTTTATGATTACAATATAAGCAGCCTCATGAAAGATAGGATATAAGTGTTTTAAGAACATAACAAAAACTTATTGGTTACTCACGCATTATTGTATACAAATATATTGCATCAGGGCCTGGGTACAATCTTTTTTATAGTTTTTAACAGCTTTTTCTCCCCCTCAAAAATGTGGGTTGCCTTTTCACAGTCATTGAACTCTAAAGGGAGTGCAGAGCTTATTAACATGACTGAGATACAGGTTGCCACTGTTCAAAAGGAAATCTTTTATGAAAAAAAACTGTCTCAAAGGGGTGTTGAAAGGGTAACCCATAAACAAAAAGTACATCATGTTATGCAACACTAGATATTTAGCTATGTTGTTATCCTTGCAAGAAGGAGTTATGAACTAAGAGAATCTTGCACAACTTTTTGCAGAGCGAACAGGCTGGTGAAACACCTCATAAAATCATTCCAAAAGGTTACACTCATTTAGTAAAATCAAAAAGAGTCCAGTAGCACCTTTAAGACTAACCAACTTTATTGTAGCATAAGCTTTCGAGAATCACAGTTCTCTTCATCAGGTGCATGGAGGGCAAGAAGAAACTGGTCAGATATATAGGTGGAGAGGGGAGGGAGGAGTAGATGCAAACAGCTCCTTCTGATATGGAGATCAGTTTGCTTCCGTTAAGGAAGTCAGTTACTTTTGATAATGAGATAACCATTCATAGTCCCTATTCAGTCCCAGCTTGACAGAGTCAAATTTGCATATGAATTCCAATTCAGCAGCTTCCCATTGGATTTTGTTTTTGAAAGGTTTGTGTTGAACTACAGTGACCTTTAAGTCCTTGATGTAATGTCCTGGTAGATTGAAGTGTTCTCCCACTGGTTTCTGTATGTTGCCATTTCTTATGTCAGATTTGTGTCCATTTATTCTTTTGTGTAGAGGTTGGCTGGTTTGTCCAATGTACAGAGCAGATGGACATTGTTGGCACATGAGGGCATATATCAGATTGGAGGATGAGCAGCTGTAAGAGCCAGAGACAGTGTAGTTGATGCCATTGGGTCCTGTAATTGTATTCCCTGGGTAGATATAAGGGCAGAGCTGGCATCTGGGTCTGTTGCAGGGCCTGGTACCTTTGCTGGTGACTCTGCTAGCCGATTCATGATTGTAATTGAGAAGTCGTTTAAGGTTGGGGGGCTCTCTGGATCTATGACTCATTTAGTACAGTCTCTCTCTCTCAAAATATTAAATATTTTGTTCTATAACAAAAACTGAAAAACTTAAATGAGGAAGGAATTCAGTTTTTATTAGACTTGTTCCAAGCCTGAGATGCTGATCTAAGCAGTTATAGTTTTGTCTAATAGGAAAGGGGTACCTAGGTAATAAATCACCTGAAGCTTGTTCACACATGCCTAAGAATAACTTCTTGCATCCAGCAATTATCTGTCTGTGTGAATAAGTCATCACAGTCCTGAGGTTAAATTCTAGTTCACACATTCATGTGTATCAAGATAAGAACCATTAAAGCTCAGTTGAAGAATCCATACTTTGTATGCAGAAAGTCTCAGGTTCAATCCTTGCCAACTCCAGTTAGAGGATTTCCAGTAGCAAGGCTCCTGCCTTAGGACTAGATGTATCAATGATAAGGGCCAGAACAGATGCCACAAAGATCCCAGGTCCTCATTCAAAGGCAAATAGCAAGCATGCACAGGTTACTAGAGAGGGGAGAGGATGTTTGCTCCACAGATTCTTCAGTTAAACCCAGCCAACCCCCCTTAAATGGTCAAAGATGGGTTGTTAATGGATATGATGGAGGGAGTAGTTCTATTTGCAAAACCAAGCATGGGCTGAGGGATTAAATCCCCTCTCCTTCTCCAACTGCCATCTGAATTAGGGTGTGCATAATGAAAAAAACTAGCCAAAAATACACACAGAAATCACTGGTTCAGCTCATTAAAGCAACTTCTGGAACAGTGGAATGCATTCAGGAACCGAGGCTGTAATGACTCTCCCTGCTGAAAAGTTTGCATGTTTCGTTTCAGTTCTTACCGTGCAGAGGCCGCTCAGAAAGGCCAGGCAGTGGGGTGGGCCATCCGGCAGCATCTTGTTTTCCTCAATGGCAAGTCTGTCTGCCTCTGCTCTCAAAGAATCAATTGGATCCAAAGGAGAGAGACTGAGCCCTTAACTTTCACTCCATTGGTGGGAAGGGGATGCGCACGCCACTCGTTACTACATTTTTTCTTCAGCACTTCCTGGGCAATGACATTGGCATTGAGGGGCTTGTAAGGATCCAATTGCAAAAGTTTGTTTTGCACTGGGGAGCAGCTGACGGCACCATCACCTGCCACCCTTTCTGTGAGTTTTTATGCACAATGCAGCAAGAAAAGGCCAGCAACATCCACATGGGCATGCACAAGGCACATGTTATGCAGATTAGGATGAACATGGGAAAGAAAAAGCAATTATTAATGGAGAGCTCCACGGAGGAGGTCCCATGCTTGTAGAGCTGGTTCATGCCCATTCCGTGGCCTTCTGCTGCTGCTGTCCTTTGTTTAGGTGCCATGGTGACCCTGGGACACTCACTCTGACTTAAGAAGTTCTCCAAAGATAGTGGGTTGAGGAGCGTCGGGAAGAATTTCATCTTATTCAGAAAGCCTTCAGACTTTTGGGGCTTTTCTGATTACAACTGTTAACCCAGCGTTACATGATGGGGAGATAGCTGGCATGTGCATTGCACACTTACACATGCATGCACACCACATCTTCCAGATCAGTATTCAATGTGGAAGGACCAATCTGGTGCTGTTTTTTATCTTCAGGCACAACAATGAGACTCATTCAATTTCTCCTGTGATTCCTCCTCCTTTCTTTAAATTCAACTCTGTGTTTTTTTTTAATTCATTTTTTTATTTTTATTGTGGAAAAGTTAAAAGATAGAACAAGAGAAAGAAAGTGGAACATAACAAGAAGACAACTACAAAGGGCCAAGAACGGTCTATGAATCAATCTACAATGTAAAAGTAAAAAACATAATAGGCATATTATTAATCCATTACAGTTTTTGCCTATAACACTTCCCTCTTTATTATCAATCAGCTTGTGGTCTCATTAATATCTTTTTTCTGCTTCTCATATTCTTGGTATCTCAGAACCTTATTCTTAAACATCAAAGCCACAAATCATTAATTCATTTTTGTCTCTTGCAGATAGTCCATAAAGGGTTTCCAACTTGCCATGAATATAGAGAGATATAAACAGATATAAACAGATATAAACAGAGATATAAACAGAGATAAACAGAATATAATTATCTCTAATTAATGCTGTAAATTTGGCCATCTCAGCTAAGTCCATCATCTTTCCAGTCCAGTCTTCCAATACAGGTAGCTCCTTGCACATATAAGAGCTGTGCCGCTGTTACCATATATAAAATTAAAATACCATGCTCTTTCTCCTATTGATTGTCCATAATTCCCAACAAATAGAATTCTGGTTTAAACTGTAAATTAACCTTTAATTTGCTGGCAGCCAGCAATCTGTCCAGTCTCCCACTTTTACTAGGAAAAAGTAGGGGAAAAAGAAGGCCATTCTTCCTCTACTTCCCTTCCCATGAAGGAAAAACAAACATCTAGACCTCCCTTTCTGTGCATTTTTACCCACAGGCCATCAGCAGGTTTAAACAGGGAGTTCCAGGCTGCTGCAAAACAGATAAGGGGGAGAATGGATTCATCCCTCATCATGGAAATGAAACTACAAGGCACAGGGAAACACGGCATAACAGCAGGACTCAAAGGTAATAATTTATTGGCTTTGTTACTAAAGCAGGAATGTTTGAGTTTTTGTTAATTTCACTGTGTTGTGCTGGTTGGATCAGGACTTGGGAGAGCTGCAAAGAAAGGTGCTGGTATTCAGTACAGGTGAGTACCAACACCCAAAAAACCCCTCACCACTTCCCTTGTTTTGGTTCCAATCCGTTCATTAGCCATTCTGGGAAAGACCCTGAGTTCAAGGCTCATCCCCCATAAGCCACACTTTCTATTGCATTTGCCTGGTTTCAACCTTGCTGCATATTCTTGCATGGCAAACATACTATGCACATCTGAGCCTTTACCCCTTGATCTCTAAGAAACCCAGTTCTACATTCCCCACATTTTGCAAGCTTGGGGAAATTCTTGTTATCAGTTCTGCAAGATGAAAAGAAGCCATCCGCTCTGAAGAGTTCCCAATGAGTTTCCTGTGAAGTCATATGGTTGAGAAACAAGAGCCCGTGTTACTTAATCCATACCCTATAAAAGGGAGACTGGACTGCTGATGGATGATTTCTACTCAGGACATTGAAGAGCACCAGAAATTGAAAAGTAAGTGATTGAGGTTTTTTTATTTGCTCCTTAATGATGGATCTTGCAAAGAGATTTATAAATGAAACATCTCTGAACTGCGTTAATGGGAAATTGAAGGCTGCCGCCAGTTACGTCTAAGGACTAGTAAGATTGCATTGCACTCAATGAATTGGATCACTGTCACCCAGAGTTAGATCTTCCTCCTTACCTGAAGCTTCATTGATAAGTGATCTCTTATGTTCTTCATCATTGTCTCTGATTTTCAGACTCTCTGTGCTTATCTAACTTTATCTCCAGCTCTCATTGGTAGTTGATTATGAGTCCAACATCACGGTCATATACTTCATCTATTTGTTTAATGGCTTGATTGAAATGCAGCTGGTACATGGGCCTTTGAAACATATTATTAGGATAAATTTCTGCAAGGGAAGGTGGTATTCCAGTTCCTTTAATATTTAAAAAGAAGAGGAAATTTTGACAGGTACAATTTGTCATCTAAGGGTGAGAAAAGCTACATGGGCTGAAATTCCCTCTTCTTCACAGCTCAGAACTCCTTGACATGTAATGACTATGCAGATCATATCTGATTTCACTTTCCCCTTCATATTTTTCTGGGATAGTTTCTTTATCCAGCATCAGAATTTTGCTAGAATATGAATCAGTCAGTGAAATTTCGTTCACTGAAAAGTGCATAAAATATTAAACATTGTGCAAATGAGAGAAAATTCTAACTATTAGAACATTGTTTACAAAGCAAGCTTTCAAAAGGTCAGTTCTTTTTTGATAAATTGTACTGAGGAATGTGGCCTGAACTAGTTTTGGAGAGACTGAGAGACTGACTATACTACTATTCCACCAGTTCCTGCCTTGGTAAATATTTTCAAAAGATGGGGAGATGCACATTTCCAAACACCCATGGCTTCCCACCACGTGTTCATCGAAGGGTAACAGAATCATTTTTCTGAAAAAAAGGGAGGAAGCGGGTTCTGATTCTCAAAATACAGAGCGAGGGCATGGGATCTAGCAGCACTGTAGGTCTGGGACTCCTTTAGGGATTATGTAAAGCTATTGTGTTCTGTGATGGAAGAAAGGCAGGGTATAAATGCCAGAAATCAATGGGATTCAGTAAGGCACTTTGAATGCTTGAAATGCACAATATAAATGCTACCTATTGTAAATTAGTTCTTGGACATGTGTCCCAAAATGTGTGCAATAAAATAAACATTTTAAAAAGGGAAAAGTGCATGATCATTTGCTTGTCCATTAAAAAAAAAAAGCACTTTTGTCCCCAGCATAACAAACCAATACTGAGATCATATGTCAATCAAAAGTAATGGTTTTCAGGAGAAAGCCAAAAACCTCCCACTGGAGCATCCTTGGCAACCCAATCCAACAATGCAGCTCCTTTAAATATCTTGGGGTAACCTTTAAAGAGATGCTGAATTGGCAGACACGCCTGGTGATGGTTAAATCCTCAGTGTTAAGAATTGTAGGGACAATCATACATTTTTTTCATACAAAGGGGTGGGGTTGATTGATAGATCCAGCACTAAAATTATTTAAGCGCAAGGTTGTCCCACACCACCTATATGGAGCTGAAGTGTCGGGTTGGAAGGAGGATATTTTAACCAGTCTTGAGGTAATCCAAAATCAATTTTTGAGATGGATTTTGGCTTTACCCAAAGGCACACCTGCTGCCCTGAGAGAGCCGAAACAGGACTCCCCTCCATTAGGGCACAACTACACCTTGCAGTTTTAAAATACTGGGAAAGGATCAAATTTTCCAGTTCTGACTCCCTAAGCTGCCAATCAGCAAATTTATTACTAACTAAAGACCCCCACATGCCCTGGCTTTCTTTCCACCATTTGCCAAAGGTACACCATCCCATACAACCTGTTAGGGGGTCTCAGCCAACAACTTCCCACTTAGGGGAGTGGATTTACAAGTCAGATGCAGTGATGGACCAGCTATCAATATTAAAATCCAAGGCAGCTCCTTGGTATAAATTAATTAAATTTGATCACTTAAGATCCACCTACCTAGCCAGCATCTCTCATTATAATCTTAGAATGTCTTTCACTGCTCTGCGCTTTCAGACGATGCAATCAGCTCTTTTGGCAGGGAGTTATTCTCACATCCCTATGGGACACTGCAGCTGCATTTGTGGAGAACCTTCCCCACCTACTTTACAGTACCTACTTTACTGTCCATTATACAGTGTGCCCAGAGCTAAATTCTTGGCCAGAATCCTACCAGCCACAAACACATACTCTGAAATCAAGAAGATTGTGTTCTTGTTATCTGACACTGATAATCATGTGTCTTACAGAGTCTCTCAGTTTGCACTTGCAGCCAAGAAAATAAGATCTAAGGTGGTACTGAATGAGGCTGTTTCGTGATTCCTGGGATAGTCTGGTATACTGTACTGTTTTAATTAACTTTAATTAACCTTTTAAAACTGTGATACTGGAAGTTAACTGTTTATTAGTTGATGTGATGTTGTGAAATTTGTGATGGCCTATGACTATAGACAATAAACTCTGCGACATACGTCAATCAAACAGTTTCTTTATTCGGTTATCAAATAGTACAAATCAGAAACATAACTATATAGTGAAGTCATAGGAAAATAGAATTGGTCCAACCAATGACCAATAGCTAAAATTTACAATCCATACATAAAATTTCACGATGAATTCTTCAGGCCACTGAGAAAAATGTAGCACAACTAATAGTGACTTGTTGGTTAATGCCCATTATAAGTTTCTTTAAAAGATCAGTATCAGTGCATCCTGTAAAATTTTTAAGCAGAGGGGAAATTATATTTGATATCATGTGAAAAAATGAAATCCTGCCCACAAGTTATAGTTGACTTATGGAGACCCCTGGTGAGGTTTTCATGGCAACAGACTAACAGAGGTGGTTTACCATCGCCTGCCTCTGCAACCCTGGTCTTCGTTGGAGGTTTCCCATCCAGCTACCAACCAAGGCTGATACTGCTTAGCTTGTGTGATCTGATCAGGCTCACCTGGGCTATCTAGAGCAGGGCAAAATCCTGCCCTCAAGTCATGGCTGACTTATGGTGGCCCCTGGGGGCTTCATGGCAAGAATCATAGAGTTGGAAGGGGCCATACAGACCATCTAGTCCAACCCCTTGCCCAGACTAACAGGTGGTATACCATTGCCTCTGCAACCCTGGTCTTTGTTGGAGGTTTCCCATCCAGCTACTAATCAAGGCTGACCCTGCTTAGCTTGTGCGATCTGACCAGATCAGGCTCACCTGGGCTATCCAGGTCAGGTATATCATATATCCAATTCTGGGTTAATAGATCCACAATAGAGTAAAAGACAGAGCCCCCGCTTTTTGAATATTAATACTCATAGAATCCTTTGCTGATGCGATATAATCAATTCATTTGCTTTGGGTGAACTCTTTTTGAATTTTCCTCCAGGAAAACCTCTCAGTGATGTTGGTGCTCCTGACCTTTTGTGCTTTCATTTCGCAAGCCTCATCAGCAACAGATCCAATGCCCCATCAAGTGATGCAAAACTGGGATCGGAATGCCTGTTCCTTAGTTGTATGTGGACCAGCTGAGAAAGGGTTGCCAGGGAGAGATGGAAGGGATGGAATCCAAGGACCTAAGGGGGTCATGGGAGAGCAAGGTATGAAAAAGTTTATTTCCACAAGACTGAAACTATTGGCTTTCTGTTTACATATGAAAAGAGGCACCCAGCAGTATCAACGATGTGGTTAAAATAATCCTACAATATAAAAGGATAAACGTATTCAGGACAACTCACTTCCTACCCTGGTGCGCCTCCAGAGGGCACTTCTGTAGAGAGAAGACAGATGAGGCAGCCAGACCTCCAAAGAACACATCATGGTGGGAAGCCCAGGTTGGGATCAGGCATCGAGCAGGCGGCAATGCCCACCCATGGCCTTCACCCAGCTGGGATAGGGAGTGGAGCCTGTGGCAATGCCTGGACCCCTTGACCCAACAGGCCTCAGGAGCTGAACAGGTGGCAATGTCTGCCCACTGCCTTCACCCAGCTGGGATGAGGAGCAAAGCAGGGGGCAATGCCCATCCCATGCTTTCACACAGCTGGGATCAGGAGTGGAGCAGGTGGCAATGCCCACCCCCCTTCACCCAGCTGACATCAGAAGCTGAGCAGGTGGCAATGCCTACCTACTGCCTTCACCCAGCTGGCATCAGGCATGGAGCAGGTGGCAATGTCCACCCACCCTATACCCAACAAAGATCATGCACTGAGAAGGGAGAAAAACTCATCCTCTGCCTTCATCCAGCTGGGATCAGGCACGAAGCAGGGGCAATGCCCATCCCCTCTTCACCCAACTCAGATCAGGAGTAAAGCAGGTTGAAATGCCTGCTCCTTCTTTCACTCAGTCGTGATTAGCAGCAGAGCAGGTGGCAATACCCACACTCAGCCTTCACCCAGGTGGGATCAGGAGCAGAGTAGGTGGCAATGCCTGCCCCTGCCTTCACCCAGCTGAGATAAGGAGTGGAGCAGGTGGCAATGCTCACCCCCCTTCACCTAGCCAGGATCAGGCACGAAGCAGGTGGCAATGCCTGCCCCATTGCCTTCATTCATCTGGGATCAGGTGCAGAGGAGGTGTCAGTTCCCGCCCTCTGCCTTCACACAGCTGGGATCAGGAGCAGAGAGGTGGAACAGGAGGCAATGCTTGCCCCCAGCGGCGATCAGGACTGGAACAGGTGGCAATGCCCAGCCCCCCTTCACCCAGCTGGCATCAGGAGCTGAGCAGGTGCCAATGACCACCCGCTGCCTTCACTCAGCTGGCATCAGGCACGGAGCAGGTGGCAATGCCTGCTCACTCTTTATGCAGCAGAGATCATGTGCTGAGCAATACCTGCCCTCTGCCTCCACCCTGCAGCTGGGATCAAGATTGGAGCAGGTGGCAATGCCCACCCCTTGCTTTCACTAAGCTGGGATCAGGCATGGAGCAGGAAGCAATGCCCACCCCACCTTCACCCAACCGAGATCAGGCGTGAAGCAGGTGGCAATGCCCATCCTCCCTTCATGTGGCTGCGATGAAGTGTGAAGCAGGTGGCAATGCCCGCCCCCTGCCTTCAGCTGGCTGGGATCAGGAGCAGAGCAGGTGGCAATGCCCACTCCCTTTACCCAGCGGGGATCAGGTGTGAAGCAGGCAGTAATGCTTGCCCTCTCACCTTCACTTGGCTGGGATCAGGTTGGAGCAGGAAGCAATGCCCACCCACCCTTCACCTGACTGGGAACAGGCATGGAACAGGAAGCAATGCCCACCCCCTTCACACAGCTGTGATCAGCCATGGAGCAGGCGGCACCTTCACCCAGACAGGATCACCCATGGAGCAGGAGGAAATGCCCACCCCCCTTCATGCAGCCGGGATCAGCTGCAGAGCATGAGGCAATGCCCACCCCATTCACCTGGTCAGGATCAGGTGCAAAGCCAGAGGTAATGCCTGCCCCCCTT
Organism: Eublepharis macularius; assembly: GCF_028583425.1. NCBI lineage: Eukaryota > Metazoa > Chordata > Lepidosauria > Squamata > Eublepharidae > Eublepharis > Eublepharis macularius. The sequence continues at coordinate 136,480,286 of NC_072795.1, forward strand.
CACCCAGCCAGGATCAGGTGCGAAGCAGACGGTAATTGCTTGAACCTATTCACCTGGCCAGAATCAGGCACGGAACAGGAGGTAATGTCCTCTCCTCTTCACTCAACTGGGATCAGGCATGGAGCAGGTGGCAATGCCCATCCTCCCTTCACGTAGCTGGGATCAGGAGGAAAGCAGGTGGTAATGCATGCCCCCCGCCTTCACTTGGCTGGGATCAGACCTGAAGGAGGAGGCAATGCCCACCCACCCTTCACGCAGCTGGGAATAGGTGTGGAATAGGCAGCAATGCCCTCACCCCTTCACCCAACTGGGATCAGGTGCAGAGCAGGTGGCAATGCCTGTCCTCCCTTCATGTGGCCAGGATGAAGTGCAGAGCAGGTGGCAATGCTCGTCCCCTTCGGCTGGGATCAGGAGCGAAGCAAGTGGTAATGCATTCCCCCCCCCACCGCCTTCACTCAGCTGCGATCAGGCGCTGAGTGGGAGGCAATGTCCACCCACCCACCTGGCTGGGAACAGGTGCAGAACAGGCAGCAATGCCCGCCCCTTTCACACAACTGTGATCAGCCATGGAGCAGGTGGCAATGCCCAACCCCCTTCATGCAGCCGGGATCAGGTGCGGAGCATGAGGCAATGCCCACCCCCGCTTTTCCCGGCCGTGTTCAGGCGTGGAGCAGTTCGCAATGCCCACTCCCACTTACTTGGTCAGGATCAAGCACAGATGAGGTGGCCATGCCCCCCCCCCGACTTCATCCAGCCTCTATCAGTGACGGAGGAGAAGAGAATGCCTGCTGTCATCTTTCTAGAGCCCGTTATATTTTTCCCCACAACAGGCTTTGTTGCTAGTGTTACATAAGTTGTGAGGTGGGTTGGGCAGAGAAAGTGTGACTGGCCCAAGGACACCCTACAAACTTCCATGGCAGAGCAGGGATTTGGACTGGGGTCTCCCAGAGCCTAATCAGTCCCTCTAGCCACTACACCACACTGGCTGTCTTTCCCCTAGAAGTTTGTTAGGCCCATCAGAACAGCTGAGCTAACAGGGAAAAGAGGGGTCATGATGACACCTTGGGCCTGTGTAAGACCCTTTGATGTCACAGAGGATGAGCTATACATGCAGTTGGGAGCTGCCTAGCTTTAGGATTGCAAGGCTCATCCCCTGGGAGTGTGCATACCACGCGTGTTTCTGGGGTGCCTGCTGGTGGTAGGCAACCTCCAGGGGGCTTGTCACCTCCCACTGATCACTGACAGATCAATGGGCAACCGGGCAAACCCTCAGCAGTTTGCCTGCCACCGGCAGGCACTTGAGAACCCTAAAAACAAGAAGGGTAACAGAGAGGGTTGCAGACTTTTGGGCAGAGAGGGAGAGGAGAGGTTTGTGCTATGCAGCATAGAGAAAAGAGCATGAGAATGCCGTGGAATAAATGGGGGAGGGTGAGATTAATGGAGTAGGTTCAAGTCAAAATGAAGAGAGAAAAGAGAAAACTACTACAGAGGGGGAATGGGGGAAAATTCCTTTTCCACATTGTGATGCTGTTTTATTGAATTACTAAAATGTAAAAGTCGGATTCATAGTGATTTGAATTGTGCCTCTCTGCATTAAAAGCCACATGCTGGTCTGAAAGAGGTCACAGCACTTTTTGCTGCTATTGATTATTCAGTTGTTCTAATATCACAGAGACCCTTTTTGATGGTGTTTACAATTGACTGCTAAGAGGGAATTGAAGGGACCTTTGACTCAGCATTTCAGAGCATGTTAACAGGCAAATATGGCTTCAAGCAGATAGGATAGAAAGGAAGAAAGAGATAGAGTTAGAGGTGGATTTAATAACACAGCTCACCAGACTTATGGGGCCTTAGCTAATTTAGCAACAATAATAAGTATACACAGACCTATGGTTAGAATGAAAAATGGTTTATCATTAGACTATGCACCCAGTATCTTTAAACTCATGATAGTGTATAGTTACATCAGTTTTATTTCTGGTAACTAGTAAACAGAACTTTACAGAACTGATTATTGTATCTCTCTCTGAGCAAGCTTCCTTGTAATTTATCTCCCCTTTGTTCTTCTCTAAATGTACATTTTGCCCATCCACTCAATAATCTACCTTTCTAATCTCTGATCGGACTTCAGGATTGCAAGGACCAAGAGGGATAGTTGGTCCTCCAGGGAAAATTGGCCCGGTTGGACCAGCAGGAGAAAAAGGATCCCAAGGAATACAAGGAGAAAAGGGAGATGTTGGTGAAATGGGTGAGTGGCATTTTCTATTGCATTATTTTTTTCCCCTTAATTTTACAAACAAATGGATTGTAATATTCAGCTCATGCATTCATTGCGCCCAGTAAAAACCAACTAAAATGTTATTTCATCAAGGCAAACTTTCCTATTACAGTGGCCTAGATTTTATACTCACTGTTCACAAAACAAAACTTTTCTGCTTCCCCACAAAGATTGTCCCATGGGGATCTTAGGACAGTGCTGAGCATAATGTAAAGGGTCTGCACTAAGGAAAGGGAACTAACAAAATATCTTCCTCTCTCCTTCTTCTAGCAGAAGTTCTCTTCTACCAGCAGATATAGGCTGATTCCGCACACATTGGATAATGCACTTTCAATGCACTTTATCAATCGTTTGAGGTGAATTTTTTGTTCCGCACACAAAAAAATCAGTTCCAAATGATCTATAAAGAGGATTGGAAGTGCATTATCCAACGTGTACAGAATCACTCATAGATCATAGAATCTATCCCATCATTTTTTACCTGTGCGTAACCTCAGGTCTCTTGGTGCATGAAAGTTTGTCCTGGATGCATACCTCAGAGCACATTTAGTGGCCCCACTTCCAGTAGCCCCAGTATGCTCGTCAGCATTGCTATTGTTGAAGTGGATGGGGGCTGAAGCCCAAGGAACGCCAAATCTATTGCAGGTGTGCTATGCACAATAGTTTTTTTTAATATAAGGTATCCCCATAAATCTCCACGAAAGATAAACTGATCACACTTACAAGAACCACCAATTAGGGACTGTGCCTAGTAAAAGAAGGCAATTGGGGTGCAAACAGATGAGAAACAGGTCACACACTGTTCTATTCATAAAATGCAAATTGTAAACTCCTGCAGTCTCAGTTTACCTTGCAGCTAGGAGAAGGCATTTAACCCTTCAAGCTCCATTTGGTTTCCTTGTTAGAAACCAGTCTCCTTTTTCTGTTGTTAACATTTTAAAAGAGGAAAAAAATGTCATGTAAAAACACATTGTCCGTTAGAATACTAATAACCAAGCCTAGTTTCAAATATCAAAACTGAATGGACATTGAAGGATTAAAACCTCTTTTCCATACATGATCCCAAGACCAACTGAGGCTCTTTAAGTCTACAGTTTCTATTTCAAAGATGCAGGAGCTTCCTCTCGTCTATTTGAGCCCTTAGATTGCATGAGCAGTAGAACCTTGAACTGGAAACTCAGAGCCAAGCTACAAGTGATGCCTGACACAGGTTGGAGGCTTGTCAGCTTCCCTCAAGTTTTGATGGGAAATGTAGGCGTCCTGGTCTTGCAGCTTGGCTCTCCATTTAATTGAAGTTTACAGAGCAGCAGTCTATGGGAGGGAGAACATGCAGTTGGGAGGGGAGTGCAGGTATAGGGCTCTCACTGGGCACCCCCCTTCCCCTCTGCTGTGTGTGTGTCCTGTAAACTTCAATTAAATGGAGAGCCAAGATGTAAGACCAGGACACCTACATTTCCCATCAAAACTTGAGGGAAGCTGACAGGTGTCCAACCTGTGTCAGGCGTCACTTGTAGCTTGGCTCTCAGAGGCATCTTGCATCCTTTGCTTATGACTATTTCTGCCATCTGGGTCTCCAGGTGCAACTCATTTATTTGCCAGATGGGGGAAAGCTATTGATTTGTGACAAAAAGGAATGGGACACTGCTAAACCGTGTCAGGTGGGGAGAAGGGGCAGAGAAGCCAGTCCGCCCTAAGCGTGGGCTGCCCTTTCTAATGTCCAGACAGTGTTTGTGTATATCAAGGACTAGTGTTGAGTGTCGAATTTCCCTGAATGCCAATTGCATTCTTTCCAAAGGAGAAGTAAGTAAAAACTACTTTCCTGAATTTTAAAGGCCATAATTACCACGTACTTAATGAATACAAGTCCTTCATGTTTTCCTTATCTGAAACTGCTCCATCAGAAAATAAAAAGAGTTATGAACAAAGAAATGGTTTTGAACCTCTAAAGGAAGTATTTTGATTATGAAATGTGATCAGGTGTGACATTTTAATTGGCATGTTTTAATTTAGCAGCTCTTAGCCTGTTCACTTTTGAGCCTGCTGATTATTATAATTAGGAATGCAGCTCGCCAAATATATCAGCACTTATTGCTGTGATGTGTTGGGATTACTGATGGCCTTTCTTGGAAGCTGAGGGCTGAGGATGGAAATGAAGGAACTTGGGTTACAGTACAACGTCGCAGCTTCAGAGGATTTACCAGCATTGCTGGTAGAATGAATCAGCTGACCAATGCAGTCCAGGTAGCAGCCATTAATTGTGGTGCAGCAGTGTTGCGTGTGAACCTTCTGAATAGTATCAAACTGGATACAAAAGGGACCAGTCAGGAGAAGAGTCAGAAGTCAGCAGAAGAAGAGTCAGAAGAAAAGGAGGAGGAGCAACAGCAGTACTTTTTAACGTTCACAGCATTTTTAAAGGATAAAAAGGCAGGTCCCTGCCCTACGGAGCTTACAATCAAATGTTTGTTAGTGAAGAAAGACTAGGGGGAGAGGAGAGAGGAATGATAAGCAACTGTCATCATATATTTAGGCTTAATGCAGTTCACAATCAATAATGATGTTGGCGTGGTATCATCAATGTGCCTGTATGGTCATTTATGCCAAATAACATAATAAAAAATGACAACTCCCTACCCAGAAGAGCTTACTATCAAAATTTTAATATTGTGCGAGACAAGGTGTGGGCAAGAGGAAGACAAGACAAGGAGAGGCAACTATAAGAGGGAAGAATACACACTAAATGCAGTTAAACTCAAAGTATGTTTAAAGGCCCAACTGCATGATAATTCCCCCCCCCAGGTATGTCCCTCAACCAGGTTGACAAATGTGTTCTTGGGAGTCCATGCCTTCCAGCATGCACGGATCAGGACCACAGCTTAAGGGGAGAGGAGATAAGCCCTCCCCTCCACACCATTTCCTAACTGGAAACAGCCTGAGAAGGCACTTGGGGAAAATGTGTCATGTAGTTAGGCCTTGAATTGGGAGCTGAAGATCTAAGCCAAATGCCTCGAGGAAGAGGTGGGTTTTCTGGAGGGATTTGAAGGGTAGGTTGATACCGCACAGCTGTCTGGGGAAGGCATAGGGAAAACAAGAGAGAGTAGTTGTCTCCGTTCTCATTCAGGAAGTAGGAAAGCAAAAGAGAATGTTAGAATTGGAGGAAAATAAGGCAGAGAATAGGATATATCAGGAGGCAAGGACAGAAGATTGGGGGATTAGCATCTACCTGGTAGTAATCTTCTTTAATAGGATTACTAGTGACAGCCAGCATAGCAGGATTAGCTAGTTCTCTTTTTTCAAGTCCGGGACATGCTGTACCCACATCACAACAAACCACTGTACTGGGTCTTGTGCAACTACAACATGCTGAGCCATTACAATGGACAAGGCTCCTAATACCCAGGAAAAGTCTCAGGCTAACCTGAAAGCTTTTATAGTCCTTCCAGGTGAGGAAAAGCCAATGGACTGCTTGGGTGGGGGGAATCATCAGAAGTTTATCAATATAGCTGGGCTTAAGAGCCCGCAAACTGTAACTGCAGTGGTTCACCACATGGGGCAGCAGTGAACAGATCTGAGAATTCCCACCTTTAGTCTTGACACTGCAATACATTATTATAGGGTTGACCTGTTTATTTGACAACTCTGAATTCACATGTAATCATTTCCAACTGAGCAGGACCACGTGGAATCCGAGGTTTGCAAGGTCCATCAGGAAGTCCCGGCCCCTCTGGAGCAAAAGGCGACAGAGGCCTTCAAGGTGAAAAAGGTGTAAATGGAGCAACAGGTAAGCTTGTTGAATATCTTCTTCAGGGAACTGAAAAAAAAACACATTGCCTAGAATTCCAAAAACGCACAACTATTTCTGCATGTTGCCATGCTCTTTAGGCAAACAAAAGCTGTTTGTGATGTCATGAGGACATCTGTTGTTCAAAGTTTTTTTTTAAAAAAGGGAGATAAAGCCAAGTATGAAATCCTACTGGTTATGCCTAACATGCTGTCTTGGTCGAATAGGCTAGAAACATTTCTTTCAGTTTAACACAATAAACTTCATGAAAGCATGCATTAACTTCCAAACGTCTATAAATCTGATGGTTCTCCTTCTGTATGCAACACACCATTAATCATGGATGGCTTTAGGGTGACAGCCCTCACACTTGCCTCTCGCTGTTATGTCAGTGGCTGATGTCATCAGACAGCACAGCCTGTGACAGCTGATTTCTGGCACCAGTTTCACATGTTCAAGTAAAGTTTTCCTTTTACTACCAGCTTGAGACTGACAGGTAATCCAGTCAGCGGATGCACACTTAATTCCCAGACCCAATACAGGCTGGGGCTACAGCATGTGGGAAAGAGGGAGTTTAAATTTCAGATTTCCCCCCACCAGGCTGATTTTCCAACCTGAAATTGCCCTGGGGAATTCCTGTTGGCCCTGCAGAGGAAAACCACACTGCAGCGCAGCAAACAGGGTCTCCCTGGGGGCTGTTTCAGGACTGGAAACTGGTGCAGGAGGAGGGAAGTCTTAACATCCCTGCTCTCCACAAACCTCAATGGTCATCTGACTTAGATCTGTTCTTGCTTAACAACTGAGGTTGGAGCAACACACCTCTATGAGAAGTCTTTGTGGTGGACACAAGGACTCAAAGCCTCCCCTCTTTTCCTGCCTCCTTCTCTCCTTCCCATACATTTCCATCAGGTGCAATGACATCACTTATGGAAGTGATGTGCCCTGTGGGAGCGCACCCACTGCATACTGGTCCAGGAGGTTTTTTTGCTTCCTGGACCCCTTCCCCTGGCCTTTTCCCTCAGCCTGCCAGGTGGGTGATGGGGTGGGGGGAAAGGCTGGGAACAGGGGATCCCCCAATCCCACCAGGGACTGGCAGCCCTACACTGTGTAGCCCAGTCGCTTGGAGCTGGAAACAGTTGTGCTGTGGGACAGTTCTGCTACAAAGCTCATTTCTCAGTGGGAAAGTTCTGCTCAAACCTCATTTCTCCCTGTATCCCCCCCCCACCATTTCCTCTTTTCCTCCTCCTAGCAATCCCCTTATGCTCACCTTTCCACGCGTCCTCTTTTCTTTCCACCCACTTTTATCTGCCCCCCATCTTCAGCTATGTTTATAATTTACTTCATTTATACCCCACCTTTCTCTACAATGGGGGCCCAATGCAGCTTACAGAATTCTCTTCTCCTCCATTGTATCCTCACAACAACCCTGAGAGGTAGGTTAGACTGAGCATGTGTAAGTGGCCCAAGGTTACCCAGTGAGAGCTAAGCTACAAGAGATGAGTTTCACGAGGAGGAGCACATGAAGGGAGTTGCAATATTAGCCAGGAAGCCGAGTTTTAAAAGAGATTGGAAGGCTTTGTCAATTTCCTCTCTTTACAGAGCCAGGGAGATGCTGCTCAGAAGATTTGTTTATTTCTTCTTTGCCTCCTAGAAAGGGAGGTGAAACTGACAGAGACTTTGGGAGGCAAAGAGGAAATTAACAAACCCTCTGAGCAGCAATCTCCCTGGCTCTGTAGATTGGAGAAATTGACAAAGCCTTCTGACCTCTTTTAAAACTCAGCTTCCCGGCTAAGATTGCAACTCCCTTCATGTGCTTCTCCTCGTGTAATTCGTCTCTTGTAGTTTGGCTCTGAGCTTCCATGGCACAATGCAGATTTGAACCTGGGTTTTTCAGATTATAATCTGAAACTCTAACCACTATACCCCTAGCTTTTGTGAGGTGGCTGCTGTTAACAGTAGCAAACAGCCAGGCCTTGGTGACTCATGGAAGTCAGGTAGTAGCAAGTCACCCAGGATTTGCTACTGGATCTGTCCCCAATGAGTCCTCTTTCAAAGGCCAAAGCTGCCCTGGAAAGAGCTCTACCCTCTTCTCCTCCCTTTTAATGACAGAAACCAAACCTGGAAGGCTTGTCAAAGCTATTGTGGTTGCTTAGCAACAGTCACTGAGGGCATTCATTTCTTAAAGCTGCAGGCATTCCTTTTATTATTTTTTAATTTCAGATTTTTCTGCAAACCTGGGGCTTCCTTGACTTTGCAGAAAGATCTGTCTTATCTGTCCACAGCTCTCACATCTGGATGTACAGATGAGGCCACATTGAGAATGGGAGGAGAATGGGAGGAGATTATGATAATGATAATGATGATAATGACGACGACGACAACAACAACATTTGATTTATATACCGCCCTTCAGGATGACTTAACACCTACACAGAGCGGTTTACAAAGTATACCATTATTACCCACACAACAAAACACTCTGTGAGGTGGCTGGGGCTGAGAGAGCTAGAAGCTGTGACTGACCTAAGGTCACCCAGCTGTCTTCAAGTGGAGGAGTGGGGAATCAAACCCAGTTCTCCAGATTAGAGTCCTGCGCTCTTAACCTCTACACCAAACTGATAATGATATAGAAAAGCATTAATTTATTTGAGCCCCTGACTGCATTCTAATGTGGTGCAGCCCAGACACAGATTTACTAAGGAAATGAGAACTGAATAAACCCATGAAAGCAGGTGGCTGATGCTCAAGTTTTCTCTCTGCCGTTATGAACCTGTGCCTGATCCAGAAACTACAACTGGTCCAGAATGCGGCGGTGCGGGTCCTGACCAGTATATCCTACCAGTAACATTTCACACCTGTCCTGCGCCAGCTGCACTGGCTTCCGCTTGAATTCTGAATCAGGTTCAAGGTGTTGGTTCTTACCTTTAAAGCCCTGAGTGGGTTGGGACCGGCATATCTTCGGGACCGCCTCTCCCTGTATGTTCCCTGGAGACTGCTTTGATCAGCGGATAAATGTTTACTGGTGGTCCCCGCCCTAAGGAAGCCCGCCTCGCTTCAACCATGGCCAAGGCCTATTCAGTCCTGGCCCCAGCCTGGTGGAACACTCTGTCAGTGGAGACCCGGGCCCAGCGGGACATATTATCGTTCCGCCAGACCTGTAAGACAGAACTGTTCTGCCAGGCATTCGGTGGTTGAAGGGGGCGATGCCGTATCGGCCTCCCACCTTTTGGTTAATTTATTTTATTATTGTTTATTGTATGTTGATTTTAGAAATATTGTTTTCTTGTTTTTATTGATTTTAACTGTTGTTCACCATCCAGAGCCCCTGAGGATGGGCGGTTTATAAATCGAAATAATAAACAAACAAACAAACAAACAAACAAACAAACAAATAAATAGATAATGCTGCTTGTTTCTGCAGATGACTCTCCAAACATGCAGCATTATGTTTGCATTGATGTTTTCTTAGAACATCTGTGCTTGAAGAAGGGTCGGTGCTACCATGCAGAGACGCCTGCGGTTTTATTTAGCTTCTCTTAATTTCATGTCAAACTTATTTGCATCACCCTTTTTATCTTGTTTAGATGCTGTAGACTGACACTCAATGACACCACACCAGAATGCAAAATATATTTTCTTTCCTGGGAATTTCAACATCTATTAAATATGGCCTCTCAATTCCATATTATGAATACTTTTTAATACTCAGCGTTTCATGTATTAATTATATAAGAAATGTACAAATAGACTTGGGTGTGAAATAGAAAATATAATTTATAACATTGAATGATTCCAAGAATAAATGTTTGATTGTTCATCATAGACTGTACACTGAAACAATGACTGAGATGAAGGTATTGAGTTTTGTATTTTTGGATTAGACAGACAGACAGACAGACAGACAGACAGACAGACAGACAGACAGACAGACAGACAGACAGATAGATAGATAGATAGATAGATAGATAGATAGATAGATAGATAGGTGACACCTGCCATGATTTGGCAATGTAAAGTTACTAGTTGAAACAAGATTGTAATATATATTGGATTGCATTCTGTGGATAATCTCTGCTAATGGAAGGGTGGTGGTGGTGATTTTTACCATATTCCCCCTCCTGCTGGAGATCACTCCATCCTCGTGCTTTTGCTATGGGGAGGGGTCCCCTGTGTCCTAGGAGCAGCATATGGGGGGCAATTGAGTCTGCAGCAAAAGAGGGAGGGCCAAGTCCCATTCCAATGACAGAAATCCCTTCTGTCAGTGGGGATTTACCACAGGGCCTAAACCCTTAACTTTGTCTTGTGTATGTTTTTAGCTTTCAGTGCGAGTTTGTTTCCCTGACCCACCTACCCCACACCAATCCATGGTCACCCTTTCTGAATGCCAAGATACCAGAATTCTTTCCCTAGGAGAACTGTAAAGACTTCTTATCTGAATCAATTGATCTCTCTGTAGGACCGATGGGAGCCACTGGTGCACCAGGTCCCAAAGGCACAACAGGAGCCCCTGGGCCAAAAGGGGACAAAGGGTCAGTGGGTGAAAAAGGAGCCAAAGGAGACATGGGAGACAGAGGTAAGTGATGTGGATTTTACAAAAAGTACCCCTGAAATAGCACTTTCATTGCAAGAGCTGCCTCTGAAAAGATGGTGAGGGGTTTCAGGACTACCACGAGATGGCAGCCCTTTACAACTGCATGATCAACTGGTTTCACCAAAGGTGCTGCTAAAATACATGTCAGAGTTACAGTGCAAGTCACTTTAAAAGATCCATATAGACTGCTGAATGAATTTCAGCTGCAGTGTTCAATAGCTCAAAGTAAGGATGTGTAATTTGGTATTACTATACTGAATATATAGCCGGATAATGCCAATTTGGTATTATTTGGCTATATCAAATCAAATTATATAATCTCGAATACCTTTTTTTTTTGTTGAAAATTTTTTTATTGGGTTAGGATCAATTATTTTCACATTACAATCAATTCTCCCATTTTCCAATTTCTAACCCCCTCCCTTTCCCCCCCTTTTTGTTGACTTCCAACAGTTTTCCAACCCTTTGTCCCTTTTCCCTTACTCCTTTTAAATTCCTCTATCTAACAAATGTATATTTTCCCTTTATTCTAAGCAATACTTCTTTAACTATTTTTAAAACTCTGTACCCTAACTATGAGTCCTTATTTCCATATTGGATAGACAATTTATCCCATTTTTCATGGTTCAAATTTCAAATATTTCTATAAATCATAAACCATATAAATCATACATTCATATAAATCAAACAATTTGACTTATACCCTATGTGTTACTCATTCTGTCTTCTTTCTGTTTTAATTATATTTAATTACATTAATATTTCTATTCCCCTTCGATAGTAGATCTATATTACTGTCATTATGTAATCAATCCACTTGACTCATATATATCTTCAAATAAACATATTCAGTTTGGTACATTATACAAATCTTACCAGAAAGAAAATATTATTAGTTAATCAGTCTTTATAATTAACCCTTATGGTTAGTTATTTTCTATCAATATTCTATTTGTTATTCTATATATATCCATCTAATAACCTAACTGCTTAGAGATTCACGTTTACCTCTTCTCCCCCCCGGTAAAGTCACCCCCCTCTGCATTTTATTGTACTTCAATAGTTCTTAAACTGCCACAGTTCTCCTCCCACCTCCCATTTCTTCTCCAAATATTGTTTCAGCTTCTCCCAGTCTGTGTTAAACTGTCCTGAGTCCAGAATTCTCAGTTTTCTTGTCATCTTGTCCATTTCTGCCATATACAGCAATTTGTAGATCCAATCTTCAATAGTTGGCACTTCTTGTATTTTCCATTTTTGCGCATACAAAATTCTAGCTGCTGCCGTCATATAAAATATCAACGTCCTATGATGGGCTGGCAATCCCTCCATTCCCAAGTTTAGTAGCAGGAGTTCTGGGTTCTTATTTACTTGAAATTGCAAAATTTCACTCATTTCTCTTATTATTTCCCCCCAGTACTGCCTAGCTACCTCACACGACCACCACATATGATAGAGGGAGCCCTCATGCTTCTTGCATTTCCAGCATTTATTAGAAGTGTTCAAGTTCCCTAGCGCAATCTTCTTTGGTGTCATGTACCAACGATAGATCATTTTGTAAATGTTCTCTTTGATGCTAGTACATGTCGTTGTCTTCATTGTTGTCTTCCACAAGTATTCCCATGCCTCCATTGTTATTTCTTTGTTGAAATTTATAGCCCATTTCACCATTTGTGTTTTAACTATCTCATCCTCAGTATACCATTTCAACAGTACTTGGTATACCTTAGATATTCTTTTCTTGTCCTCTTTAAGAAGGGTCTGCTCTAGTTCCGAATTCTCTGTTCGTATACCTCCCTTTACAGAGTCCGAATTATATAAATCTCTAATCTGTCTGTACTGGAACCAATCATAATAAGGTGATAGTTCCTCCTGCGTCTTTATTCTAAGTTTAAATGCTTCAGTTCTGGTTATTTCTTTGTAAGTTAAACATTGTTGCTCATTATTAACAGCTCTCGGATCTATCACCTCATATGGAACTACCCACAAAGGGGTTCCTTCTTGTAGATAAATTCTGTACTTCTTCCAGATTGTATATAAACTTCTCCGTATGTAATGATGCAGGAACATCGAGTTCACCTTTACTTTATCATGCCATAGGTATGCGTGCCATCCGAATATTTTTTTGTATCCCTCTAGGGCTAGTAATTTCTTATTCTTTAACGTCATCCACTCTTTCAACCACACTAGGCAGATTGCGTCATGATAAAGTCTCAAATTGGGCAGTTGCATTCCACCTCTTTCTTTTGCATCTTGTAGAACTTTCATTTTCACTCGAGGCTTCTTGCCTGCCCATACAAAATCTGATATTTTCCTCTGCCATTTTTCGAATTGCTTAGAGTCTCTGATGATTGGTATTGTCTGTAGCAAAAACATTACTCTTGGTAACACATTCATCTTAACTGCTGCAATCCTTCCCAACCATGAAAAATTCAACCTATTCCATTTAATCAGATCTCTCTCAATCTGAGTCCATAGTTTTTCATAGTTGTTTTTAAATAAGTCTATATTCTTTGCAGTCAGTTCGATTCCCAAATATTTCACCTTACTTGTTACTTCACAGTCCGTTATTTCCGTTAACAATTGTTGTTTCTGCTTAGTCATATTTTTGCATAGTATCTTTGACTTCTTTTTATTAATATAAAAACCTGCCAAATCTCCAAACTCCTTAATCTTATCTATCACTTTTGGCATGTTCTCCAATGGGTCCTCTACAATTAACATTATATCATCCGCAAATGCTCTGACCTTGTATGAATAGTCCTTTATTTTTATTCCTCGAATTTCTTCGTCTTGTCGTATTTGTATCATCAGGATCTCCAATACCAAAATGAACAACAGTGGAGACAACGGGCAACCTTGTCTTGTTCCTTTACTTATAGTCAATTTCTTAGTCGCTTCATCATTCACCACAATTGCTGCAGTCTGGTCTCTGTAAATTTCCTTAATTGCTCTGATGAATCTTTCTCCCAATTGTAGCTTTTCCATAGTGGCAAACATAAAGTCCCAGTTTAAATTGTCAAACGCCTTTTCAGCATCAACAAAGAAGAAACCAACCTCTTTGTCACAACGCTTGTCATAATATTCAATAGCATTAATCACTGTCCTTAAATTGTCTCTGATTTGTCTGTCTGGCAAAAAGCCTGCTTGTTCCTCCTCTATAACTTCCGAGAGCCACCCCTTCAGTCTCTCCGCCAATATCTTCGCAAAGATTTTATAGTCATTGTTAAGTAACGATATAGGTCTGTAGTTTTTCACATTGGTCAAGTCTTGGCCCTCTTTTGGGATCAATGATATATTCGCTTCACTCCAGGTATCTGGAATCCTTTGATCCCTTAGAACTCCATTGATCACCTCTTTTAGGAATGGTGCCAGTTCATTGGCCATTGTCTTATAAAATTTAGCCGTAAGTCCATCTGGCCCTGGCGCCTTTCCTAGATTTGCAGATTGTATTGCCATCCTTATTTCCTCATCCGTTACTTCACTGTTCAATTTATTTCTCCAAACTTCCGAGATTACTGGAAGCTTCGTTTTCTCCAAATATGACGCTATTGATTCTTTATTTACCTCTTTCTTATTGTACAGCTTAGCATAGAATTTATAAAAGGCTCTACTAATGGTAGTCTGTTCCAGATACGTTTTATTGTCTTCACAAATTTTATTTATTATTTTCTTTTCCTTTCTCTTTTTCAATTGCCATGCCAGGTACTTCCCAGGTTTATTTGCGCCTTCAAACGCTTTCTGATTCAGTCTCTTAAGGTTCCACTCCAATTCTTTGTTACTCATTGCTGTTAATTGTTCTTGAAGTATTTTAATTTCCTGATATAATTTCTTTTTCCCTGGTCTCTTTTTTAGCTGCATTTCTTTGGCTTTTATTTTCTCCTCAATTTCTTGTCTTTTCTCCTCTTTCTTCTTTCTTGCTCTACCGTTTAAGTCCATTAGTATGCCCCTTATAACCGCCTTATAAGCATCCCAAACTTTATCAGTTGGTACTTCTTTATTCACGTTGTATTGTATGAAGAACTTTGTCTCTTTTCTCAACATCTCCATATTCTCTCCTTCCTGTAGCAAGTCCTCATTTATTCTCCATGCTTTCCTTTTTCTCCTTTTCCCTAATTTCCACATGATTGGATTGTGATCTGAGCCTACCATCAGCATTATTTCTACCTCCTTAGTCCATAACGCTAAGTCTTTTGAGGCCCAGATCATATCAATTCTTGATAATGTAGAGTGCCTTGCAGAATAAAAAGTAAATTGTCTGCTTTTGGGATATTCTCTTCTCCATACATCTTCTAAAGTCTCCTGTTGTATCAACTCAAAAAAGAGCTTTGGTAATAGTCCTCTTTTCTTTTGTGCTGCTATTGTCTTTTTATCTAATTCCAAGTTTGTCACTCCATTGAAGTCTCCAGCAAGAATTATCTGGTCATATGAAAGATCGTCTAATTGCTTCCTCAAATCCTCAAAGAAGCTTTCCTTTGCACCGTTAGGTGCATAAACTCCGACTACCAACACTCTCTTTAAGTCCCAAGTACATTCCACTGCAATAAATCTGGCTTCCACATCTTTCGTTACAAATTTTGGCTGTAGCTCCTCTTTTATGTACAACACCACTCCTCTTTTTTTCTTGTTGGAGGCCGCTACAAATTCTTTGCCCAATTTTCCTGATTTTAAATATTTTACATCCTGCTTTCTGATATGGGTCTCTTGCAAACAAACAATGTCACATTTTTGCTTTAATAGCCAGTGAAAAATATTTTTCCTCTTATTCGGTGAGTTTAGTCCATTTACATTCCAAGATAAAACTTTACACTCCATACTCATAATCTTGTTGGTAAGTCTTTTTCATTGTCCCTTATAAATCGCTCCATCTCCCGCTCAGATCTGATGCGTTTTTTGGCCCCTCCAAACTCGAAGGACACACCTTCTGGTAACTCCCATCTGTATCTGATTTTCATGTCCTTCAAGATCTGAATTAGCACTTTGTATTTTCTCCGATCTGATAACACTGACCTGGGTAGTTCCTTCATTATGATAATCGTCTTGCCATCAATCTCCAATGGGTCTTGAAACTGTTTTGTCACAATCTTCTCTTTCATATTTCGTGTCGTAAACTGCACAATCACGTCTCTTGGTAATTTCCTCTGGGTTGCAATTCTTGAATTCACACGATATGCCACATCTAGGATAGCCACAACTTCCTCCTCCTCCTTCCCCAGGTATTCAGCTAACACCTCAGTCATCTGTTCTTGCGCTGACTTTCCTTCCACTTCTGGCAAGCTGCGAAAACGTAACTGCTTCTCCATGTGTTTAGTTTCTGCAACTGACATTCTCCCCCTCATCAGTCTCATCTCTGTTTGTTGCGTGTCTGCTAAGTTCTCCATCGCGTCTTCTACTGTTTTAACTCTCTGCTGCGTTCCTTGTAATTCACTTTGTATTGATTCCATACCTTTTTTCACTTCTGACAGCTCCGATTTTACTGTCTGTGTAACCTCTTTAACCTCTTTAATCAGCTCCAATTTCGTATCCTTAAGTTCTTTAATCACATCTAAAAGTTTTTTATCCAGGTTTTCTATTGCCGACTGCCACTCTTTTTTTGACATCGTGGGGCTTGCTTTGGCTCGCTCCCACGAGTCCGCTCTCTTCCTTAACTCCGTGGCGTAAAATTTAGTGTCCTTTTATTTCAAATGTCCCGGTCTTCTTGCAAAAATTAAATTTTAAAGAGTCCAAAATGTCGGGCGTCTTTTCTCTATGGTTTCTCTATGATTTTGCAATCCAAGATGGCCTACTTCCTTTTCCACTGAGGCCGCGACCCTTCCCCTTTCAAAGATGGCGATTCCCTTCTTCCTGCCCTCCAGCAAGGGCCGCTTCTCTCCAGCAACTCTATTGTTGTTATGCACTTCCTGTCTCCCAACTTCCCACAGCAGGTCTCGCGATGGTATCTTTTTCTCACAGCTCCATAACCGCAAGTATTCAAAACAATAGTCCAGTTTCTTTAATAACTTCTTTAAACTTAGTCTCTTTTCAAATACAACTCTTGCCGAGTCTTCCCCTCCTTTTCATTAACCTGTTGCAGTTTAAAAATCTACTTTTATTCCTCTCTGCTTTTATCAATCTGTCCCGTATCAGAAGATAGTGATCTTTACCTTCTCATTCACTTTTCTCGGGTTGTAATCACTGTTTCGATTTTGGCTTCTCCTCTCCACTTCTTCCCCCAATCGAAGCTTGGGTATGTAGGTCTTATGCCAGCCGAATTGGCCCCAGAACTGCCGCAGAGATTGTAGCCGACCTGTCGCAGGGTGGGACCTCAAGGATCGGGAGGGGACCCGTTGCGCAGAGCCCCCCCTCGTCCGAGATCTAGCTCACCCTAGGGTCTCGAGCAGTCTTTGCCTGCTCTCCGCCTGAGAGCAGTCGGCCGCGGGCTATTTTCACCCCGCCGGCCGCTTAAAACGGCAGTCCGGTCAGCTCCGCAAATGGAGCTGCTTCAGACCTCCATAAGTCCCAAACCGGAAGTCTATATAATCTCGAATACCTGAATGCCATATACATATACATATACATATACATATACATATACATATACATATACATATACATATACATATACATATACATATACATATACATATACATATACATATACATATACATATACATATACATGGGATATCTGGCAAATACAGCTCCAGCTGCTTTAAAGTGATTGGCAGCTCCTAAACTGTTTCCCCTCTCCTTTCCTGAGCTTTCCCAAACTTTTTCCCCACAGGGAGGAGGGAGCGAGGCAAGGGGGGAGGGGCGTGAGTGAGTAACCAATGGATGCAGAAGCTGAAGTTATCTGGCCAATCAGGGATTCTTTGATAGAAGAGAGCTTTTTTCAAATTCTGCAAGGACGTAAAAAGCAGACCTGGTGTAACCTGTTTTGTTCAAGGGCAATATCAAATAAATACATTTATCTAATTTGAGAACTGAGAGAGTTCATGCCTATGACAGTGTGATCCCTCCTTGTGATACTTGCATTTATAAAAGATTACAATGAACAAACTTGAGAAAAAAACATCTTATTTGGAACAATACAATAACAAAACAGGCCTATTTTACTCAAGCAGACCCAGGTCTCAGTCTTTCTGACTTCTGTATGGTGGTCAGTCCCTTGAATTGCAGCCACTTGTAGCTGTGCTCTACGTTGAGATGCCTTCTGTTCTTCACAGAAGTCCTATAACATTAATACAGAGTTCATAGAAAGGAGTGTTTCTGAGGCGCGAGAGGGCTTCTCCCTGTAGCTTCAGGCCCTCCAGTCTCTCAGGGGAAATTGCGCCTTTTTTTTTATTATAAGGACTACCCCAACTGTCTATCTCCCTCTAGTGGGCAAGGGTTACACTGGCTCTAAGCAGACTCCATTGTGCGGGAGTTTTCTGGAAACCAGAGAGACTGTGCTGTGAGTGCTTACTGAGCCTGGCCTGCCCTCTGGCTGCTCTCTGGTTTTTGGATTAACCACTGCCTGCTTGGATTACTGCTTCCTGCCTGGAGGAAGATCTGAGTGAGGGGACGGAAGGAACAGCCTTCCTGCCTGTGGAGGAATCTTCGCCTGGTTGAGAGTCTTAGATTGAGTTTTTTCCCACTTTGGAGAGGAGGGGGTTGGCATTGAGTGGAGTTGGAGAGAGGTAGGGTAAGGGGGGGGGAAGAGGTGAACTTTTTGTTAACTATAGTTCAATTTTGATAAATTATTGTTTTTGTTATGGGAGAGATTTGTGTCAGTTCTAAGGATGACAGGCTATGATAGATAGACCGCTGTACCCTCACAGCAAGAAATCCATGTTCTTGGATGAAAAGGTTTTATTTCAGGAATCATATTGTATTCATAGAAGGATCCAAAGGGTGACCAGAAAGTTGTCAGGAATACCTAAATGTGTGAAAAGCGTTCTTCTTATAGAACCCAGTTACTCATCCCCCCTCCCAACAGATAGTATAACTGTAGGTGTGAACTTCTACGCATATTTTGCCTATCATTTCTAGACTGACAGTTGATTAGAGTTGAAACACAGTGATTCATAAGAACTAACAGTTTACAAGGTCAGATGCTCTGGGAGCCTCTAGCCATGAGATAAGGCACCTGTGGCTTCAGTATGCCTGCGAAAGCAGCTTCCGCATGCCTGTGAAAGCAAGGCAGTCATAGCATTGGCAATATGACATCAAGGTATAGCATTAACAATGGTTCAGAATAATAGGTCAACATCAAGTAATGGCATGGATGGGGCACAGACATGACAATTTGGCTTGTTGTTAGATGTTTGAAGAGGTTGCTGTCTGTCTGTTCTTGTGGGGAGGAATTGCTTTTTCCTGTTGTAAGAGGGGGTTTTGCTATTGTTAATTTTAAAGAGTTTTCCTGTGCTTTGGGGGGGATTGTATTTGATTACTGTTTTTTAAAGTTGTTAGTTGCTTGCTTGTTGCTTTTCTGGGGGTTTTCTGGGCTGGGGGGTGGGTGTGGTTGGTTTTTCCTGCTGACTACTTGCTGTTTATTTTTCAGACTTTTCTTCTTGTTGGGGTGGGGGGTGTATTTTGATTACTGTTTTTTAAAGTTGTTGGATTGTTTGTGCTTTTCTGGGGGAAAATTGCTTTATCATTGTGGTTAGTGGAGTTTGAGGTCTTTCTTGTTGTGGGGCCCTGGGAAAAAAGGCAAAGGCAAAGACAATAGCAGTGAAGGGGAGGGGGAGCCCACCTGCCCCACCTGTGCAGAGGAGGCCTGCCGCAGTGCAGCTGTCTTCCACCAGCCCTGCCTCCGGTTTGGCTGTAGACATCAAGAGACCTTACAAGGTCCTGTTCGCTGATATGGCTGCAGGAGCACCAACTCACAGGTGCCTGAAGGCAGCAGGCCCAGCACATCCACGGAGGTGGAGCTGGCAGCTGCCTTGAGCACTGAACTCTGAAGGAGGCGCCATGCTGGCCCCCGACACCCCCCTGACCTGGAAGCAGGCTGCATCCCTGCTCACCTCTCCATCCCTTCACCACTGTTGTCTGCCTTGGCTCGGCTCCCGGCGCCCAGGTGGCGTTGCAGCAAGCGGGGAAGCAAGTGGGGAAGTGGGCCGCCTCCCTGCCCCTTCACTGCTGCAGCCTGCCTCAGGTGAGGGGGGTGCTCCTGTGCGATGATGTCACAAGTGACGTCATTGCACAGGGCCAGAGCGCGCATCCTCCGTGTGCACTCACGAGGCGAGGGGCGCAAGTAGGTATCTCGCCTCAGGTGCCAGAAGCCTTGGCACTGGCCTTGGAAGGCAGGAGCTTGCACTGGGCAGGGAGACTCCCCCTGCTCCCGCTGTTGAGACCCAGCAGTGGGGGGAGAAGCAGCATGAAATGTCCTTTGGGTGGACTTAGGGGATGTGAGTTCTCCAGTACTCAAGCTCACCCCAAGTACCCAGAAGATGCTGGAGGAACTGGAGGGGAGGAAGACTGCTGGTGAACCTCCCCTTGTTTCCTCTGATGGCAGCAGCAGACCTTTGACAGAGTGGCTAAAGGAGAGGATGTAGGCAGAAGAGGAAGAGATGGAGGAGCTGCACCCCAAGGTGCGGCCATTTCAACCCTTTTGTCCTAAAATATCTTTCTGACCCCCCCCCAATGGTGTATATGCCCTGAGCAACTTCCGGGAGGCAGCTCCCAGAATGCCTGCAGCTACAGGGCAGCATGGGTCCCTCTACATCACTGTCATCTACAGTCACTTTCAGAAGGTATGGTGCACACAGCACACAACATCACTGCAGCAATTGAGAGGCAGGTAGTGGGTGTTTGGAGCTGGCCTCACTACCAGGCCCAGACTGCACCCAGCCATTCCCATAGCTAGTCATGGTCCAGGTACTCGGCCTTACCTTCAGGGCGGGTTCATGGAGAGGACTCCGAGTTCGGCTGTGTTTCTCTGGTTTGACGTTGGGTCTGTTGGGCTTGCTTGCTTGAGCTTGCATTGGGACTGGGCTTTGCCCTTTGGCCAGAGGTTACCCCTGTGTGTGTTCAATAAGATTTTTTTGTTAAAAAGCCATCTTGGAATTTTTCCACACATGGGGAACAATGGAGATTAGTGGGGGTAGCTTGTTCAGGGGCCCCTAGAATTGGACCCTTGGCTCCAATCTTCTGAAAACTTGGCTGATCTTTAGTGGGCCATTAGGATTAGGATCTCTGCAATTTTGGTGGAGTTAGCTTGAAAAAAAATCCCCCCCTCGCCTCCCCGGATAGTTTCACCCATAGGGAATAATGGATGGATATATTCTGTATTCCCAAACAAAACTGGATCTGAATCCCATACCAATTTATTTGGACTCAAATATCTGTAATACTGAATATTTATGATACTGAAGATACTGTCAGACTGTGGCTAAATAAGGCACTCTCTGCCAGGTTCCCTTTAGAGGCAAACACAAGTCCAGTGTCTGGAAAAGGAAACTTTATTGCAGAAAAGGTCCATTATAGTCCACTGTCCTGAATAGGAGACTCAGGATGGTACATGATCATTGTTACCAATGAAGGGCAAGCATAAGGTACAGAGTAACAATACCCATCTGGATCAGCCTCCCCCCACAGTTCTCAAAACAACATCTCTCAGTCCTGGGAAGCTGCTCTCCCTCAAGGCCAATGCTTGGTGGAACGGCGTTAGACAAAACAGTCTCCTCCGGTGGGAATGCTGCCTGGGAACTGGTGCACCTAGGAAGAAAACACTCAAACACTAGAAGCATTAGAAAATGGAGTCAGTACAGTTTAGGTATACACTGGACCTGACATTCTGCCCCCCTTAAAATAAATCCCCCCCTGGTTTATATGGGTAGCGAGCATGAAAAGCTTTGGTTAATCTAGGAGCATGAACATGTGCAGAGTTCACCCATTCATCGTAACCAGAATCAAAGTCCTTCCACCTAATGAGGTAAAAAAGCTGATTTCGTTTGAGTTTAGAGTCCAAGATTTGTTGTACCTCATAGTGTATTTGGTCGTCAATTAAAGTTGGAATGGGTGGAGCTTTGATGTGCCATTTGTTGTCTGTGGGAGCTCTCTTTAGAAGACTGACATGGAACGTATCATGCACATGGCGCAGGTTCTTGGGCAAAGTTACAGCAACAGTCACTTTATTTATTATCTTGCGCACAGGAAAAGGTCCTAGGAATTTCAGAGCGAGTTTGCGGCTCGTCTGAGCTAGTTTCAGATTTTTTGTGGAAATATACACATGATCTCCGGGTTGCAATTCCCACTCGGCCACACGATGGCGGTCTGCGTATTTTTTGTAATCCAGTTTGGCTTTTTCGAGGTGTTTCTTAATAAGAGTCCAGTGCTGTGCCGCTTCCCCCCACCATGAAGATACATCTGGCAATTTGGAGGAATGGAGAGGGGGTGCGTCCAACGGGAAGGGATTGAAGTGGGCTCCGTAGACAATTTTGAAGGGGGCCTCCCCCGTTGAAGCGTGTACACTGTTGTTATATGAGAACTCGGCCAAAGGGAGGAGGTCCACCCAATTGTCTTGTTGAAAATTGATGTAGCAACGAAGGAACTGTTCTAATATTTGGTTTGTTTTTTCGGATTGCCCGTCGGTTTGTGGGTGGTGGCTTGAACTGATGCCTTGCTCAATATTCAACATTTTCAAAAGCTCCCGCCAGAAGTTGGCAACGAACTGTCCGCCGCGATCCGAAATCACCTTGGACGGAAAAGAATGTAATTTTACGATGTGTTTTAGAAACAAATCCGCTAGTTTTCGAGCGGAGGGTATAGCAGTACAGGGGATAAAATGAGCTTGCTTGGAGAATAGATCTACCACAACTAAAATACAATTATGTCCTTTAGAGATAGGTAGATCAGTGATAAAGTCCATGGATATTATTTCCCAGGGTCTGTTTGGCGTTTCCAATGGTTGCAGGAGACCCGGAGGCTTCCCTTTCCTGGTTTTGGCGCTGAGGCAAATAGGGCAGGAACTAACGTATTGGGAAATGTCTTTGCGCATGCCCGGCCACCAGAATTGTCTTTGGATCAGGTGCAAAGTTTTCAAATACCCATAATGTCCAGCAGTGGGAGCATCATGACAGCGCTGCAAGACCTCCAGCCTGAGGCTGTTTGGGACATAAAATTTGCTCCCAGCTAGCCAATCCCCGTGTGGGGATTGGGTCAGTTTGTTTCGTGGAGCTCCATCCCCCTCCTTCTCCACTTCAGTTTTGAGTTTCGATTTCCACCCTTGGTTGGCCGGGAGGGGCTGCTTGGCCCGACTGCGAGTGGTCACCACGCCCCCAAGTTGCGTAGGCGAGAAGACAGTGTCGACAGTCTCCTCCCTTTTGCTCTTGTGTTGGGGCATGCGCGATAGGGCGTCCGCTAAAAAGTTAGTTTTGCCCGGGAGATAATTTAGAGTGAAGTTGAATTTGGAAAAGAATTCCGCCCATCGCAATTGCTTAGCATTCAGTCTGCGCGGGCTTCGGAGGGCCTCCAGATTTTTATGGTCCGTCCAGATCTCGAAAGGGTATCGCGCCCCCTCCAGCCAATGCCTCCAGTTAGTGAGGGCTGCTTTTACTGCAAAGGCCTCCTTCTCCCACACATTCCAATTCCTTTCCGCCTCGGAAAATTTTCTAGACAAGAAAGCACAAGGCCGCAGTCTCCCATCCTCCCCCTTCTGTAGCAGAACTCCCCCTATCGCTGTATCGCTGGCGTCAACCTGTACTATGAAAGGGGCTTGGTCGTTGGGGTGGGAGAGGACGGGTTCCGTTACAAATTGCTTTTTTAGACATTCGAAGGCCGTTTGGCAATCGGGGGTCCATAGCAGTTTGGAAGATGGTTTTTTAGCTTGGTCCCCTTTATCTTTGGTTTTGAGCAAGTCTGTTAAGGGGAGCGTGATTTGGGCGAAATTTGCTATGAAGTCTCTATAGAAGTTGGCAAAACCCAGGAAGGATTGTAGTTCTTTACGGGTGGTGGGTGTCTGCCAGTCTTGGATCGCCTGTATTTTGGCTGGATCCATTTTCAGACCTTCTTGGGAGATACAATACCCGAGGTAAGTGAGTTCGGTTTTATGGAATTCACATTTGGACAACTTGATGGGCAGATTATTCTTCATCAGGGTGGCTAAGACCTTTTGTACTGTTTGAATATGTTCCTCCTCGTTGTCCGAATAAATTAACACATCATCAAGGTACACCACCACCCCTTTGTACAGAAATTCGTGTAGAACTTCGTTTATCATGGACATGAATACAGATGGGGCTCCCGTCAAACCAAAAGGCATAACCAAGTATTAATATTGTCCGAGGGGCGTATTAAAAGCGGTTTTCCACTCATCCCCTGCCTTGATACGAACGTGGAAGTAAGCATCTTTTAGATCTAATTTTGTAAAGATCTTACCTTGGGCCACGACGTTGAGAAGGTCTCGGATGAGCGGGATAGGATAGGCGTTGGCGGTGGCTGTCGAGGTGGCGGAGGTTGGTGTGGTTGATTGGGGATCGGCCGCTGCGGAGGTGGTCGGAGGGGTCGTAGTGGTGCAGGCCGTCCCGGTTGGTTCGGGGGTGGTAAAACGGGCTGGTCCTGGGGCTGCTGCACCGGTATGAGCTGCGGTCGAGGTAAGAGGGGCCGCAGCGGCGAGGGTTGAATAGGTGGAAGGCCGCGCGGGCTTGCCCCTCCGGGCGTTGTTAATCTGGGAAGCAGCGGCTGGCCTCTGGGCGCTATTGGACCTTCTCCCGTAGGTTGCCCGACGGGGACAGTGTCTGGCGGTTGACGAGGGGCTCCCTCTTGGTCCGGCCGGACCTCTATAGGAGAAGTAAGAGGGGGTATCACCGGTGCATCACTTGGCCTTTCTTCGCCTTCCGTAGGCCTCTCAACGGGAGTCTCATCTGGCGGCGCATCCCCTTCCTGGTTAGGTTGTTCGGTGGGGGTTTCTCCGGGTGGCTCAACCGGGTCATCCCTTCTCGGTGGAATTTCCTGCTGCGCGGGAAGTTCCTCGGGTTGCTCTCCCGATTCGCCCGGATAGGTGCCCCCTTCGCCGGTAGATGACGGCTGCTGCTGGGCATCCTCCACCGGATAGGAGATGACACTTTGGAGGGTAGCTATCTGTATCGCCATCTCTTCAGGGGATAATCTTTCCCCTGCTCCCATTGCCGAAATTAAATGGATGGCATGAGCCAAACTTTCTTCCATATCCATCAGTTTAGCTTCTAATTGTTGCATTCGACTCGCCCCCGGTTGCTCGCTTATGGACGCTTCATTCGTTGCACTCACCGGGGACAAGGGGCCCCAAGGAGGAGGGTCCCCTTGGACGACTCTCGATCTCGCGGCTAGAATTCCCTTGGCCATACCCGTCACGGCCGAGATGCTGGTATCCACCGCATAGGTGCGACCTTGTATCTGCTCCCAACTTTGTTCAGGGACCTCCGTTGGCTCTTTCCACGGAGCAAGTTCGGAGTAATCCCAACTCAGGGCGCCGCGGCGAGACGTGTCCCCCTCCGTCTGCTCGAACGTCCTGTTCCAATAGCTCCATGATTGGCTGCTGTCTAGCTCCAGGACGGTTCCTAGGCTTCGGCGCCTTTCCATAGAAACTCGAGGATGGAGCCCACCTACCCGACGCTCTCTGGTTTCTCGGGGTCTGGCACCCCACTCCGACGGGGTAGGTACCGAAATCAAGGGGAGAGCGGTCGCTTTCGGCCTTGCCCCGAGGTCGGCTTCGGTCTCGTCCCGAGTACTGAGGTCGATGAGAGGCGGGGTGGAAGTGGAGACTCCGGTTCCATTCCCGGCTGCTCCCAGCTCCTGGGAGTCTTGGGCTTGCACGGGTTGCACAGGTTGATTGTCGGGAGACACATACGGCTCAAACAAAGGATCCCTGTCCGGGACAACCTTGGATTCCGCTGGGCCCGACTCAGACATGATTGGTAACAAAATGTCAGACTGTGGCTAAATAAGGCACTCTCTGCCAGGTTCCCTTTAGAGGCAAACACAAGTCCAGTGTCTGGAAAAGGAAACTTTATTGCAGAAAAGGTCCATTATAGTCCACTGTCCTGAATAGGAGACTCAGGATGGTACATGATCATTGTTACCAATGAAGGGCAAGCATAAGGTACAGAGTAACAATACCCATCTGGATCAGCCTCCCCCCACAGTTCTCAAAACAACATCTCTCAGTCCTGGGAAGCTGCTCTCCCTCAAGGCCAATGCTTGGTGGAACGGCGTTAGACAAAACAGTCTCCTCCGGTGGGAATGCTGCCTGGGAACTGGTGCACCTAGGAAGAAAACACTCAAACACTAGAAGCATTAGAAAATGGAGTCAGTACAGTTTAGGTATACACTGGACCTGACAGATACCAGGATCTGAATAAAACTCTTTTTTTCCCTGCTGCATACCCCTATTGCAATCTTTCAAACAATTCTAGAGTAGAGGTGTACCTAATAAACTTTCAGCCAAGTTTTGCATTTATCTCACTTTGTTTCCATGTCCGTATGAATCCATGAAGGCTCATCCTACTGAGTTAGACCTCTGGTTTATTGAGGTCAGCACTGTCCACTGTGACACGTAGAGGTCTTTCATATCAGCTACTCCTTGATGCTTTCAGCTGAAGATGTTGGGGGGCTGAATCTGGGACTTTCTGCATGCCAACAGTTGCTCTTCCCGTTAGCCATGGTCTCATATGTTATCATGAAACCACAAAACCAAACAATGGATAACAGAAGCCGTTTGACAACTTGCTAATTTTTTCTCTCACAACAGGATTACAAGGAGATACTGGAAAACAAGGCCCAATGGGGAAAACAGGTTCTCCTGGTCTAAAAGGCGATAAAGGTTCTGTAGGAGAAAAGGGGACAAAGGGCGACAGCGGCCTCTCTGGTGAGTGGGTTAAAGTTGCTTTAAATAAAATAGACTAGTTTAATAATGCTTGGGGCTATTTTTTTATTTACTATTTTCTTTTTATTCATTGATGCTTACACAGTGTAAGTCAATATAATCAACGTACTAGGACTAGGACTCGTGAAATCTGAATAGCTGTGGCATATTCAACATATTACTGAGGCAACTGTGTGTGCATGTGTGAAGTGCTGTCAAGCTACAGCCAATTTATGGTGATCAATCATGGAGTTGTTCCAGATAACTATCAGGTCTC
Organism: Eublepharis macularius; assembly: GCF_028583425.1. Taxonomy (NCBI): domain Eukaryota; kingdom Metazoa; phylum Chordata; class Lepidosauria; order Squamata; family Eublepharidae; genus Eublepharis; species Eublepharis macularius. Next base: position 136,507,009 of record NC_072795.1, read on the forward strand.
TGATACAGGCGTGCACTTTAGAAGCCCTAAGATATAGTTGTGTGTGTGTCAAGTCCAACTGATTTATGGTGACCCCAGCAAGGGGCTTTCAAGGAAAGTGAGAAGCAGAGCTGGTTTGCCACTGCCTTCCTCTGCAGAGTCTTCCTTGGTGGTCTCCCATCTAAGTACCATCCCTACTTAGTTTCCAAGATCTGACAAGATCCAGCTATACCATGCCACCTTATCTCCCAAGCATCCAGTTCACTTCCTATAGCATTTAACTTCTGGCAAGAAGCACACAATAACTTTTTTAGGTTTATTACCAGGTATAGTTCACAAGTTCACAAGTCTTTCTCCTTCAAGCTGCTCCCTGCCCCTGAGATCTCTGGCATTGAATGTGTAGGCCTGGTGTGGGGTGCCAAGGAGAGTTTGGCCATCTGTCTGGTGTACCGTCCACTTAGCGCACCAGCAGATACCCTGTCGCGCCAGCTGGACGTGGTGGTGGGGTGGGCGTTGGAGTACTCCAGAGTGATGGTGCTGGGGGACTTCAACATCCATGCCGATGATGCCTCCTCTGTGCAGGCTGCAGACCTGGTAGCTTCCATGGCAGCACTAGGACTCTCTCAGTTTGTAACAACCCCTTCACATCTAGCCACATGCTAAATCTGATCTTTGGGATGGGGTTGAATGTGGATCTGGAGGCAATAGAACCAGTGACATGGTCAGACCACTCAGTTCTGAAGGCTCAGCAGAGGATACCACCCCCACTCACAAGGGCGGTGAGCTGATTTATGCTCTCCCACGGAGACTTATGGATCCAACTGGATTCCAGAACGCTCTGCGGGATCCTATGCTCCTCAGTGGTTCATTAGATGAGCTGGTGGAGGACTGGCAGTACCAGCTCTCTGAAGCCATCAACAAAATCGCTCCCCGTCACCCTCTTTGCCCCTGTGCAAGGCGGGCTCCCTGGTATACAGAGGAGCTTCAACAGAAGAAGTGGGAGCTAAGACAGCTTGAGCAAGCGTGGTGGCGATCTTGAGACGAAGAGGCAAAATCATCTTATAGGATATTTATGAAAGCCTATGAGGTGGCGGTGAAGCCTGTGAAGAGTTTTATACAGCCTCCATCACATCAGCTAGCTTGCACCCAGCAAAATTGTTCCATGTGGTTCAATCTCAGAGGGAGGCCGCCAAATTCAGAATTTGAATATTGGCTGTGAGGCTTTGGGGAGCTTTTTTGCTGATAAAATTTTGTCTCTCTGCCATGATTTACCCGCCACAATTGATACAGTGAAGGAACTTGGGACCCCTTGGCCATCTTTGGAGCTAACATTTGATCAGTTCAGCCCACTCTCTGGAGAGGAGATTGACAGGACCCTGCGATCAGTCAGGCCCACCACATGCCCCTTGGACCCATGCCCATCGTGGCTGGTAAAAGCCAGCACAGAGGGGCTACAGTCCTCGTTGGAGGCCATTGTTAACACATCCTTGAGCACTGGGGTTTTTCCCGGGCCATTAAAGGAAGCCATGGTGAGACCTCTCTTGAAGAAGCCATCACTGGACCCTACCGACCTGGTCAGTTACCGCCTGGTCTCGAACCTCCCGTTTCTGGGAAAGGTGATTGAGCAGGTGGTGGTGGAACAGTTACAGGGTTTCCTGAAGGACATCTCGGCCCTAGACCCTTTCCAGTCCTGGTTCCGTCTGGGGCATGGGACAGAGACGTTGCTGGTCGCCCTTACAGACAACCTTCGCAGACACCTGGATCAAGGCGGCTTGGCACTGCTGATATTTTTGGATCTGTCAGTAGCATTCAATACAGTTGATTATGATCTTTTGACTCACCGCCTCACCCATGTGGGGGTACAAGGGACTGCCTTACAGTGGTTTGTCTCTTTTCTCCACTGTCTCGGACTGACGGTGGTGCTTGGGGAGAAATTGTCATCCCACCACCCATTGGTGTGTGGGGTCTTGCAGGGGGCAATACTTTCCTCATTATTATTCAATGTTTATATGTGCCCCCTTGCCCAGCTGGTGCGAAGCTTAGGACTTGGGTGTCATCAGTATGCAGATGACACCCAGTTATACTTGATGATGGATGGCCAGCCCAACTCGGCCCCAGGTGCCCTGGAACATGCATTTGCAGCCATGACTGGTTGGTTAAGACAAAGTTGGCTGAAGCTGAACCCGACAAAGACAGAGGTCCTGTATTTGAGCCAGGGGGGACTAGGTTCGGGACTTCAGCTTCCAGCCCTCGATGGGGCAAAGCTTATGCCAGTTCCGAGGGTCAAGAGACTGGGGGTGATCCTGGATGCCTCCTTAAAAATGGAGGCACAGGTTGCAGCAGTTGTTAGGTCCTCTTTTTTCCATCTGCGGCAGACCAAGCAACTTGTCCCTTACCTGTCAACCTGTAACTTAACTACAGTGATCCAGGCAACGGTCATCTCAAGGTTAGACTGTAACTCACTCTATGCGGGACTGCCCTTGAGCCTGACCCAGAGACTACAGCTGGTGCAAAATGCAGTGACCCGTGTTATTACGAGAACACCAAGTAGAGCGCATATAACACCAATACTACATGAGCTGCATTGGTTGCCAGTGGAGTACCGGATCAGATTCAAGGTTCTGGTATTGACCTATAAGGCCCTATGCGGACTGAGGCCAGCGTATCTGCGGAACCATCTCTCCCCTTATATTCCCCAGAGGACTCTCTGATTGGGAGAAAAACAGCTATTAGTGGTCCCTGGTCCCAAGGAGGTCTGCCTGGCCATGATGAGATCCAGGGCTTTCTTGGCCCCGTCTCCTACCTGGTGGAACACTCGGTCTACTGAGACCAGGGCCCAGCGGGATTTATTGTCTTTCCACTGGGCCTGTAAGACAGAGTTGTTCCGCCAAGCTCATGGCTAAGGTTGGGCCTCTGCCGGCCTGGGGGGGGGAAAGGAAATTTAAACACCCCCCTGTGAAAAACTGTCTACCACAGTACACATGCAAAATATTATAAGTCTTCCTGATGCTGCTGCCACATAATACAAAATGTTTTAAATTGTTCTAAATGTTTTAAAATGTTTTAAATTGTTTTAAAATGTTGTTAGCCACCCTGAGCCTGCTTGTGGGGAGGGCAGGATATGAATATGATATAATAAAATAAATCAATAAATAATAACACAACAGTTTGCAATTCCTTTCTCTTTATGAAGGGCCCTCCTGAACCATTCTGCCGTACAATAGCCCCACTACTGTAACAGAATAATCCTATTGCATGACTTTTAAGACCCAAAGCAAACTTAATGTTCAGTTCAGTCACTCTGAATTGTTACTGTGAATTTGTGAGGGGCAACATTTGGACTATCTGCCTCATGCAACAACATGTATTTGTTTTTAAAAAGAACCAAATGACCTCCAAGGTATGAACAAGTTTCCCTTTATATGTTAACTCGTATACCTTGAACAACAGCATTTCTTACTTGACCAACATCAGAATAAATGGAATTCTGTATCGTCTTTGTGGGTTGCAGTTTGTTTTTGTTATTTTAGCAAAATACTTTGGCGTTTATATGTCTTCAGTCGCTTGGTACTGCGAGTTTTGTATACTGACAATCTCCTTTCTCCTTTCTCAGAGGTCACCCTTCTGAAAAAACAAGTCAGTGTCCTGCAAGGGCAGCTAACGGCGCTGCAAGCCAGTCTCTCCAAGTACCAAAAAGGTAAAGAGTTACAATAGCAGGATGACAACTTCCCTTTTATCAATAGAAAAGACTGAGTCTGGTAGCACCTATAAGACTAAAAAAAATTGTGGTAGGGTATGAACTTTCGTGAGCCACTTCCCATTTCTTCAGTAGTGAAGTGAGCTGTGGTTCATGAAAGCTCACACCCTACCACAAATTGTGTTAGTCTTATAGATGCTATTGGACTCTTGCTCTTTTCTACTGCTTCAGACAGACTAACATGGCTACCCTCTTGATCTACTCTTATCAATGTTGAGGGTCAGTGCCACATTCTTATCAGTGCACACATTATTTATTGAGATATATTTCTCCACTTTTCTCCCCAAAGGGGACCTAAAGTGGCTTATGAAGTTCCCTCTTTAATGTTATCCTCACAACAACTACCCTGTGAGGTAGGTTTGAGGGAGGGTGACTGGTCTGAGGTCACCAAGCAACTTCCAATGGCAAAGCAGGTACCTGAGCTGGACTCTAACCACTACACCACCGTGACTCTAGAGATGCTGTGTTTCTGAGTACCCAGGTTAAATCTCATGTAGACACCACAAGAAGTACTAATTTTAGGAGACCTGTTGAAGCCTGATTTTGGCAAGTATTTCAGAATGATGAAGTCCCTTGTGAGTAGAGATGGGCACGAACTGAAATACAACCCAAAATTCATCATGAACCTGGCTGGTTTGTGGTTCGTGAACCAGTGGTTCATCAGAGTCCATTTCTGATGAATCGGGATGATCTTTAGGCTGGTTCATTTGGTTCGTTTTCGGTTTGTCACTGCAGACAGCCTGGCGCCAATCAATCAGTTTCCTAGGCAATCGGAGATGAGCTTTCTGCAGTAGAGGTGTGCACCTGGCTGCTTTTCAGCTGATGGGAGGGGAATCTCCCATGAGCTGAAAAAAGCGCCTGCATTTGAAAGGAGCAACAGTTCCCTTGCGTGCAAGAAAAGTGTTGCTGATTTCAAATACCGGCTGGAACTTTAAAGCGTTTCAGTATCTGTTCTGCTTCCCATGTTTGCAGAAGTTTGCTTGTTCCCTGCTGGCTTTAAAAGCCAGGAAAGGGCTAAATGGCTGGTTTTCCCTTCCTCCTTTGGGGTATGCACACACTCCCTTTTTCCCCCAAAGGCAAGAAAGTATAGCAACATTGCAACATTACTGCACTTTCCTCCTGGCTTTAAAAGCCAAGAAAGGATTAAGTAGCTGCTTTTCCCTTCCTCTAAAACATGTTTCAGGCTTTGCAAAGAGAAGAAAAACCAAGTGTTTTGCACAGCCCTTTGGAAACAAAGTGGCAGGGAAGCATCAGCAGGATGGATGGATGGATTTTTCATCATTCTCGGTTTTGTAATTCTCATGGCTTCATGGTACAACAGCTGACAAGGACATATGTCCCCTTTTTGTTTGTTCCAGTTGCTGCATTCCCAAGTGGCCGAATTGTTGGCAACAAAGCCTTTGTGACCAGTGGCTATGAAGGCAACTTTGATGACCTGAAGCAAAGGTGTCTGCAGGCGGGTGGCCAGCTTGCTTCCCCCAGGAATGCGGCTGAGAATGCTGCAATCCAACAGATTGTTATTCTCCATAACAAGCCGGTGTTTCTTGGGATAAATGATATTCAGACGGAGGGGAGATTTACGTACCTGAATGGTGATGCCATTGTTTACTCCAATTGGCAGCAAGGAGAACCAAATAACGACAAGGGGAGAGAGAACTGTGTGGAAATCTTTGTGAATGGCAAATGGAATGACAGGTCCTGTGGAGAGAAGAGGCTAATACTTTGTGAATTTTAGCCCATCTGCCACACCACATTTAATCCAGTTACAGTGAGGAATGACATTGGCTTTTTATCAGTAGATAAAGCAATCATGATTTTGTTAATCCAGTTGCTGTAGGTCAGTCAATATATACGTGCATGCATAAATAACAGTTAGCAAATACCCTGATCAGAACAAGTTCCATATTGTTGTCAAGATTTCATCAATGTATTTCTTATAGAACTCCCACAGTGTTTGTACCAGCCTCCAGAAGAAGGGAAGAGTTTCTTTCCCAACCACTGCTTGAAAGTGCGTGGTTCCTTGTTTTGCGAATAATGCAAGAAGCTGTTGTAGGCTAACAACAAACACTTTATTGTAATTGTTTAACAAGACAGCGTGTCAGAGAACCTTCGAGCTCCTCAGTCTTGCTTTTCCACACACCCCACTTAATATCCATCTGGCCGTTTCTTCCAGCTCATCATTTAGAGTCCCTATATCTTTACAAAAAGCACTTCTACACTTGTCATCTATTGTGGGCGGCATTTCAGGCTTCTTTTATGCATGCAGCAAAACTTGCTGGAAGGCAATAGAATGGACTGAGCCTCTTCAGGTTGCCAGTGCATTTTTTAAAGCACTCTATATAAAATAGTTCCTTGATATTTGAAAAGAAAACCCCAGAACAACAACCTAGCACACTGTGGATAAAGGTTCCACCTAATGCCACTTTTCAGCTTGCAGAGTATTAATTTTGGCTTTTTTAAAATTCAGGGAAGTATCTAAAATGTGGTTTTCCCCAACTGTAGTTGGAAGTGATACGGTCCGTTTTGCCACCTTGTTCCGTGTAGATAAGATGTGTAGGTCAGGCCCTGAGTTTTAGGATAGTGTGTAGATTTCAGTAAAGGAGAAAGATTCAGAAGTCTGTATTCAACAGCAAATTGCAAAAAGAGCAATATATTTTAAGAGGCTGTGTCCAATGCCCTCACATAAAGTCTAATCATTAGGTCATATTCTGTTCATCTTAATAAAGGTATTGTTTTACTGTCCCTGTTTGGATTTTTTCCTAATGGGCCAATATAGCTCCCTGTATTTTTACACCAGGAAAAGAGAAAAGGAAAATTAAATATGAACACATAGGAGGGAAACCATAATGGAAGTTATGGTCAGCAATGCGAATGAAAGCCATGCCGTGATCCAGCAGAAATGAAACCAGGCTTTTCACCCAACTTGTTAGCCACAATAGGTGTGAGAGGTGCTGTCTTTGTACTTAGAACCAGCTCAGGTCATCAGATTTATCAAAGGCTCTTCCTGGTTCAACTAGTTCAGATAGATGTGGACCTTGAGATGTTTTCAGCTCTCTCAGATATATATATATTCTCTCATATATATATGTTTTCAGCTCTTTCAAATATATATATATATATTTCACTCACCCAGAATTTTACTCCTCCCTTCAATAGCTTCCCAGAATGCCTACATGCCATCAGCTCTCTCTTGCCCTTCAAATCCCTTCTCGAATGCTTCTTTTCCATGAAGGCTTTAGTTTAACCCATCCCTCTACTGAAGTTACATTTAAGAATGTTTAACTAACCTGGGCCCACATCCTTCCTGTTACCATAGGTTTAATTTCCTACCTTATCCCTCCTCCTGCCTACGCACAGAATGTAAGCGTCTTGGAGCAGGGACCTCTCTTCATGCCTATGTTACTTGCTAGTGTGTCATGTACATGGATAGGGACTGTATTTATAAATAATAAAACATCGTCCATTTTCTGCTTATTATGTCCATTTCGAACAAAAAGGATGATCTCAGAGGGGGGAGGTTTACAGAACAAGAGCTTTGAGAATATTGGGTGTATTTATACATACACAGGCTATGTTTATATTTATATTATTTGTTCATTAAAACAGGAGCCATTTTCATCATATGAATAAGAATTCATAGGTGTGTTCATTTTGGACAGAGGTGGGCTAGCAAAGGTGTAATCCAGGGTGTCATTGATGGCTATGTCTGGAACAGCTGGAGAAATGCTGTCTCCTGAGATGAATTCCTTATATTATGGTTCTCAGAACTGAGGATCCAGATGTTTTGATAAATTTTTTCACAGGTTCCCCAAGCTCTCTCCTCCCTCACAAGCACCTGACATCCCTTTGACCTCAGATCTGGCAGGAAAGGGAGTTGCCATCTGTTCCTTTCTCTTCCTGAAGAGCCAGTGTGGTGTAGTGGTTAGGGTTTCAGACTAGAATCTGGGAATCCCAGGTTCAAATCCCTACTCTGCTGTGGAAGCTCGCTTTGTGACATTGGGCCAGTTACACTTTCTCAGCTTAACCTACCTCACAGGGTTGTTATGGGGATAAAATGGAGGAGAGGAGAACAATGGAACCATTTTGGGGACCCATTGGGAGAAATGTGGGGTATAAATGAAGCAAAATAAAATTAAATAATTCCTCCTCTCTGCTCCTGCCTGCCATTTGTCTAGAAGAGAGATGGAACTAGGATTGTCAGCTCTGTGTTGGGAAGATTTGGGGGTGGAGCCTGGGGAGGGTGGAGTTTGGAAAGGGGAGGGACTTCAGTGGGATATAATATCATTAAGTCCACTCTCCAAAGCAGCCATTTTCTCTAGGGGGAATGCAGAAGATCAATTGTAATTTGTGGCGGGGAGGGGTCACCGGGCCACACATGCAGGTTGGCAACCCCTGACAGAGCATGCCTTCTTCAGCTTACCTCCTAGCCCCTTTCAAAATGAATGCAACAAATCATACATACTCCATGGAGACCTCCATCCTGTGGCTTTCATATGAGCTCAGAGGCCATTGTGGCTGCTTTCATTGTCCTGGGCATTTCTGCATATCCCCTACCACCACTGTCTACTCCAGCAAGTGGTGCTATAAAGTTCAGCAGGTCCCCTGGTAAGATGGTCAGCCCTGAACTGTGGACCCCCTGGAGTAGCCTGATGAATCTCCAAGTTTCTGTGGACTCTGGTTTGAGAAATACTGAGTTGTATTATCTTCCCAGGCTCACTCTCAGCTTCCTGTGCTTGCCAGACCATTAGATTCCCCTGGGCCTAGACTGGCCATACATTCCCTTGGGCCTACTATAGGGCTTTGTCAGGGCAACAGCCAGATTCTAGGTCTTGTCTCTTTGATTTTCCAAGTATATTTGTAATACCTGCCCCCCCATCGTTTTATTTGTTACCTAGACTCTGCCTGCCTTCCCAATCATGCCAAAGCCTTCTAAAAAGTCTGACACTGCAGTTTCTCCTACTTTGCTAGTAAACGGTAGAGAAAAAGAGAGGCTCCCCCTCCCTCTACTTCCATTCTCATGAAGGAAGCCAAAGATCCCTCCCTCCCTTTCTGTGTGCTTTTATGTAATGTGAGGAAATGCTGTCAAGCAACCAATATCCATGCAGGCACATGTGGGATTGAGGAGGGAGGGGTCTCCTCCAGCCTTTGAGTCCCTAGCTGCCACAAAGGCTCATCAAGGTGAACATTAGAAATAATAAACATTTATTAAGGGAGAACTGCAACAAGGAGGACCCAGGCACACGTCGATTGGGTTGCCCATTCAGTGGCCTTCTGCTGCTGTCCTTCCCTCAGGTGCCACTGCAACTAGCCAGCTGTGACTGCTAAGATCTGAAGATAATGGGTCAAAAAGCACCAAGAGACACTTCTCCTGATTTTAAAACTCTTAAACAAGTGGAGAGAGCAGGGATGTGCACAGTGTTTAGTTCTATGTGGACAATGAGTCTTTCCAGATCAATATTCCACATGACCTGGCTGGTTAAAGATTGGGATCCCTTCATTTTTTAAATTGAGATTGTGGCTTTGGCTTCAGTTTAAACTTCTTGTCATTCATCCTTCAAATCTGGGTTAACAGGTTTTTAAAATAAATTTTATTTAAGAAAGAACAATAGAAATAGCATTAACAGTAGAAAGTGCATAAAACCTTATACAAAATACAAAATACGTTATGCTGCAACGGAAAAAGTATACAAAGTATATAAAAAGTCCATCCAATCTTGCCAAAAGAACATAATAAGAAGACTAATATTAAGAAAGAGACAATGAATAACTTCTGTGGCCTGATTAAATCACAGTGATTATAAAAAACAATATATTAGCATCAAAATAACCTTTCACCTCCATCACCACTACAATGCTTCTGAATAAGATACCTAATAACATTTTTATAGTTCATCATCAGTAAAAATTTAAAATTTTTTATTTTTATCATTTTGCTCAGCCTGATAAAGTTTAATATCTTAGGTTGTTAATGTAACTGTTTTATTTTAGTATTTCTTATATGTTCCAAATTTAATAAATTGCCTATCATATATTTTAAAAATTTCATCCAGTCATACAAAGACCCACAGAAAATAAGAAAAGAGGAGGAAAAAAATTCTATAACATAATTATATAAGTCAAGAATAATTGTTAGTGGCAGAATGTATAAGCCTCACAATAAATCTCACCCTCAATATCCATTTGTATTCTTTTCCCCCCATGTTTTCTTCTAACTTGTGTGCTTTAAATTGATTCCAGTAATCTGGTCGATATCCAGAAAGCCTCTCATTAGAACAGGCCTCTGACGATGCATCTGATGAAGAGAGCTGTGGTTCTCAAAAGCTCAGTGCTCCTGGACTTTTTACTATTTTGCATGAAAGAATGTATGATTAAATGGGGGGATTTGGATATGATATATTAAATGGAACAATGGGAAAATATGTAGTTAAAAGGGTTGAAATTTACATTAAGCTCCAGTCTTAAGAAGAATTTTTATAAGATGATGTATCGCTGGAATATGACCCCTGGAAAATTGGCTAGAATGTTCATCCAACTTATGCTGGAAATGTGCTCAACAGGAAGGATCATTTTATCCTATGTGGTGGACTTGTAAGAAAGCAAAAACCTTTCGGTCACAAATACAATTGCTAATTCATAAGATTTTAAAGATTAAAATACAATTGAAACCAGAGAACTTCCTGTTGGGAACGATAGCTATTCAGTTGGAAAGAAGCTTTGGAACTTTGATTTTATATATGATTATGGCAGCAAGTCTATTATAACCACAAAACTGGAAGTGTTCAATACTGTCTGCAGTGCAGGAATGGCTGATAAAGGTGTTGGAATTTGCAATGATGACAAAACTTACCTCATTGATCAGAGAGAAGACAGTAACTTTATTTGTGGTAGAATGGAAACCCCTTATAGAATTTTTACATAAAAAAGATAATAATGATTTGATGATATGTGGATTTATGGACTAAGGAATTTGGACTTCAGAAAAAAGAGAGCCTTTATCTTTAACATAGAGTAAAAAAAAAAATTGAAAAGGATACTTAAATTTTTTGGTGAGAAAATCGGAAGCCTTGTAGTTTATTTAGTTTTTTGCTTTTTTTCTACATTATTTCCTCTTTTTTCTTATGACTGTATGTTGTGTTAGTTTTGTTTATTTGTTAATTTTTTTGTTGGGTGAGTCTTTGTGTAACTGTATCTTTATGTCTTGTCTTTTTATTAAATAAATAAATCTCTTTTTAAAAAAGAAGCAGCAGCAGAGGCCATCGACTGAAGTGCCAGTCACAGTTCCAGCAGGTCTCTCCACTGGCACAGCAGGTCCACGGTGAGAAGAAATCTGATGCCGAGAGGAAGGCCTTTATGGGGACACTTCACTCTGAATGTGAAAACCTGGGAAGAGATCTGTAAGCATCTGTATCTGTAAGATCGACCTGTAAGCATCTGAAGGACCGCTTAGTGATGCGGGGAACTCAACTGGTTTTGTCCCCAACAGATCTCGTCAGACCAACCTGGTTTCCTTCTTTGATTGAGTGATGAGCTTACTGGATCGTGGGAACTCTGTCAATGTGATAAAGCTTTTGATAAAGTTGCCCATGACATTCTAATGGGTAAACTGGAAGACTGTGGACAGGACTATAGGACAGTTCGGTGGATAGGGAACTGGACCGCACCCAAAGAGTAGTCATAGAATCATAGAATTGGAAGGGGTCATACAGACCATCAACCCCCCAAAGAGTAGTCATAGAATCATAGAATCATAGAGTTGGAAGGGGCCATACAGACCATCTAGTACAACCCCCTGCCCAGTGAAGGATCAACCTAAAGCATCTCTGACAAACATTCATCCAGCCTCTTCTTGAAAACTGTCAGTGAAGGGGAGCTCACCACCTTCCTAGGCAGCTGATTCCACTTTTGAACTACACTGACTGAAAAAAAGTTCTTCCTAATATCCAGCTGGCACCTTTGTGCATGTAATTTAAGCCCATTGTTTCAGGTCCTACCCTCTGCTGCCAACTGGAACAGCTCCCTGCCCTCCTCCAAATAACAGCCTTTCAAATATTTAAAGAGAGCAATCATATCCCTCCTCAATCTCCTCTTCACCAAACTAAACATTCCCAAGGCCCACAGCCTTTCCTCGTAGGGCTCAGTCTCCAGACCTCTGATCATTCTCGTCGCTCTCCTCTGCACCCTTTCGATTTTGTCTACATCCTTTTTGAAGTGAGGCCTCCAGAACTGCACACAGTACTCCAGATGTGAACTGACCAAGGCAGTATAGAGAGGGGCTATGACCTCCTGCGATTTCGACGCTATGGCCCCTTTGATACAACCCAGAATTGAATTGGCCTTTTTTGCCACCGCGTCACACTGACTGCTCATATGGTCAATGGCGTTTCATCAGATTGGAGGGAAGTGTCCAGTGGTGTGTTGCAGGGCTCAGTTTTAGGCCCGGTACTTTTCAATATTTTTATCAATGATCTGGATGAAGGGGTAAATGGGCTACTCATTAAATTTGCTGATAATACCAAATTGGGAGGAGTGGCATACACCCAAGAAGATAGAGTTAAAATTCAACATGACCTAAATATTCTGGAGAAGTGGGCGGTTGTGAACAGGATGCAATTCAACATAGATAAGTGCACAGTATTACATCTGGACCACAAAAATGTGAAACACAAATACAGGATGGGGGATACACTTCTGGGTAGTAGTGTATGAGAATAAGATCTTGGGGTAAGAGTAGAATGTAAACTAAATATGATCAGTCAGTGTGATGCGGTGGCAAAAAAGGCTAATTCAATCTTGGGTTGTATCAAAGGGGCCGTAGTGTCGAAATCGCGGGAGGTCATAGCCCCTGGAGTATTGTGTGCAGTTCTGGAGGCCTCACTTCAAAAAGGATGTGGACAAAATCGAGAGGGTACAGAGGAGAGCAACTAGGATGATCAGGGGTCTGGAGACTGAGCCCTACGAGGAAAGGCTGAGGGCCTTGGGAATGTTTAGCTTAGAGAAGATTGAGGGGGGACATGATTGCTCTCTTTAAAGATCTGAAAGGCTGTCATTTGGAGGAGGGCAAGGAGCTGTTCCAGTTTGCAGTAGAGGATAGGACTCAAAGCAATGGTCTTAAATTATATGCAGAAAGGTACTGGCTAGATTTTAGGAAAAACTTTTTCACAGTCAGAGTAGTTCAAAAGTGGGATCAGCTGCCTAGGGAGGTGGTGAGCTCCCCCTCGCTGGCAGTTTTCAAGAAGAGGCTGGATGAATATTTGTCAGGGATGCTTTAGGCTCATCCTGCACTGGGCAGGGGGTTGGACTAGAAGGTCTGTATGGCCCCTTTCAACTCTGTGATTTTGTGATTCACACCCACCGACCTGTCTTTTATTTGCCCTGCCATCTTCAGCTATATTTATTACTACACATATATATATGTAGTGTGTGTGTGTATACACACATATATACATATATACATATATACATACATATACATACATATACATACATATACATATACATATACATATACATATACATATACATATACATATACATATACATATACATATACATATACATATACATACACACACACACACACACACACACACACACACACACACACACACACACACACCCTGTTGTGGGAAAAAATACTACAGTCTCTAGAAAGGGGAGGGCAGGCAGGTGGGCATTGCCTCCTCTTCTGTGACTGATCCCAGCTGGCTGAAGGCGGGGAGGGGGGCAGGCATTGCCTCCTCCTCTGCACCTGATCCTGGCCAAGTGAGGGGGGGCAGGCATTGATGGCAGATCTAAGCCTGATCCCAACTGGGTTAAGGGGGCTTGGCATTGCTGCCTGCTCCTCACCTGATCCCAGCCAGGTGAATGGGGAGGCATTGCTGCCTGCTCTGTGCATGATCTCGGCTGGGCGAAAGGGGGTGGGCATTGCCTCCTGCTCCACACCTGATCCTGGGTGTGTGAAAGAGGGAGGGAATTACTTCCCGCTCTATGCCTGATCTCAGCTAGGTGAAGGCAGAGGGTGGGCATTGCCACCTGCTCCATACCCGATCCCAGGCAGGCGAAGGGGGTGGGCATTGCTGCCTGCTCTGCACCTTATCCCAGCAAGGTGAAGGAAGTGGCATTACCGCCTGCTCCATGCCTTATCCTGGCTGTGTGAAGGGGGGCAGGCATTGCGAACTGCTCTGCTCCTGATCCCAGCTGGGTGAAGGAGGGGGAGAGCATTGCCACCTGATCCACTCCTGATCCTGGCCAGGTGAAGAGGGGAGCGAACATTGCCACCTGCACACCTCGTGATCCCACCACGACATGTGCTATGGAGGGATAGGTTGTCTTGTCAGGGCTTCCCTCCATGGCAGCACCCTCTGGAGGCACACCAGGATAAGAGGTGAGTTATCAGGAACACAGCTTGCCTTTTATATAATAGGATTTTTTTAATGTCATTTATAGTCCACCTTTCTCACTGAGACTCAAGGCGGATTACACAATGTGAGATTAGTACAGGCAATTTCAAGGACATTTCCATAAACAATGCCATAGGGTAAATAAATACAAGTTCACAAAGACATAACATTAGCAAGAATCCAATAGAGAGTTGAAGAAATGCTGAAACAGAACACAAGCAATTCTACGACTGACATTAGACAACATAGAAGCACATATTTAAAACAATAGATAGTAAGGCAGCATAGCGGTGAAGTCTGTGGTCCTTAATCTTGCCTTTATCCACAGTAGGACCCAAAGCAGCTTCCATTTTATCCACACAACAATCCTGTGAGGTAGATTAGGATGTGTGTGACTGGTAACCCGATGAGCTTCCATGGCAGAATAGGAATTCGTACCTGGGTCTCCCAGATCCTAGTATGAAACTGTAACCACAATAGCACACTGGCTTTTGTGGATTAGCTAAACAGTAGCAAGCAGCTGGACTTGGGTGAGAAGTGCTAGTTTTGTGGTAGTGGGTTAGTCACTTGGTGGTTGTTGGTAGACCCGACCCTGATGAGCCCACGCTCAAAGCCCACCCTCCACCCCTCCCCCGAACTCCAGAATTTCCTAGCCTGGATCTGACCACCCTAGTCGGAATGTTGCTGATACTGTTGTGGCTGCCAAGCAACAACTGTTTTTATTATTTTGGGGGAATTAACCCCCCAGTGTGTGCGCACGTGTGTGCGGGCGCGCACACGCATGCACGCACACACACACACACACACACACAAACAAGATTTCAGATTTTTCTGCAAACCTGCAGCTTTTCTCAGGTTTGTAGAAACAGCTGTCTTGCCTTTTCATGTCTCCGCCCCACTCTTTGGATTTAAGTATCCACAGATTGGTCACGTTTATACTTAGATACATTGATACTCTGTTTTTTTGGGAGCGGGGAGAAAATACGTCATTTAGTGCATTCTTAGTTGTATTTTGAGCCAGTTAAAACATGTAGTTGGGTACTTACTGACAGTTCATTGTTCATTTGACCATTTAAATCACATCTATGGCTTCTCCAAGGACAATTCACCACATAGTGTCTTACACAGCACATCTGTGATCTGTGTAAACTATTTATACTCTGTGGAAAAGCAAGGTGGGGTAAGGATTGAGCTTTGTCCCATAAAATTCCTGCTGGGAAGTAAACAGTGGGTAGATCAAAAAGATACAGACCGAGAGAGTAGAAAGCCACTTGTTTTTGGCTGTTTCCAACAAGGTAATCAAATTTGGATCTGAATAAGGTAAGACAGATTTTTTAATAGTTATTTTTCTATGTTTGTGTCCTACAAAGGTTTTGTGTGGGTGTATATATGAGAGAAAGGTGCTAAAAAAATCTTTTATATAATTGTTGGCTAAATTCTACCCCAAAAGTGATCGCATATCACTTGCAAATGAAGCTAAACTTGTCTGAAGAGAAATGTAAGTTACATGTGTAGATGTATTGGGAATGCAGTATTTACAGTGCTAGCTTAAGCAGAGGTACATCCTTTTAAGTCCACTGAGGTCAATGGGCTTAGAAGACTTTAATGTGCCACATCGGATGGCACAGCAAGTCAATTTATTGATTAGATGCATCAATTAAAAACTTTTTGTAATTCCCTTATTTTTAATGCAAGTGCTTAAACAATGTGGGTAACCAGTGCCATCTTAAAATAAGCTTTTCTATTCCTTTCTCATGTCTCTTGGGGTGACTGTAGGGATCTGTGCCAAAAACAAAGCATGCTTTGTTAGTCATCATTAGATTGACAAAGGGTAGCTCTAGAAATCATTGGAAACTCTATGGTGCACACAATACTGCAGTCCCCCAATATTCTCACCCAGAAACCTCCCCAATTGACATATTATTATTGTTATTATTAGGAGTGGGGAACCCATAAGGGCAATTTCCTTCCTCACACCCACTCTCTGCCTCTCCTCTTTTGAACAGATTTCTCTCCCTGCCTCCACTCCGGCTCTGCCCATACTTTGCTCCCCATCTATCTGCTTCTCCTTCGTGCCCATTCTTCCTTGTCCCTCAACTTTAGTTTCAAAACGGTCTAAATCAGAGCTAGACTTAGGTACAACCTAACCTAGGCAAGCAATTGTTTAACTCCTCAGGGCCCTCTAAATACAAAAAGATTACTAAAAATTACTGAATCATTTTAAATTTTTGGTAACGATATGGGGCTTTTAAAACTTGACATAATTAAGGGCCTTATCATAGGGTTTTCGATGAGGCCCTTAATTATATCAAGTTTAAAAAGCCAAGGTTAGGTTGCCAAAGTCAGGTTGTACCTAATCCAGCTCTGATTTAGACCATTATGAAGCTGAAGTTCATAATGATCTAAATCAGAACTAAATCAGAGCTGGAGAAAGTGCCAATGCAGGATTACAGTGGAACATCAGGAAGACAAAAGTAATGGCTACTGAGGAGTTACACAATTTTAAAGCTGACAATGAGGAAATTGAAATTGTCCAGGATTTTCTATTCCTTGGCTCAATAATCAACCAACAGGGAGACTGCAACGAGGAAATCAGGAGATTGAGAGTTGGAAGAGCAGCTGTGAGGGAGCTAGAGAAGATACTTAAAGATAAAGATGTCTCTCTCTGGAGATCAAGATAATCCAAACAATGGTATTCCCCATTACTATAAATGGATGTGAAAGTGGACAATGAAGAAAGCTGATAGGAATAGAATCATAGAATCATAGAGTTGGAAGGGGCCATACAGACCATCTAGTCACATCCCCAGTCCTCCAGGAGGCCTTGAAGATGATGGACAGGGGTTCTGCAAGTTCTCTGGAAAGTTCTTTCAGCACTCTTGGGTGCACCCCATCCGGCCCAGGGGATTTGTATTCATCCAGTGCAGCCAGATGCCTCTCCACTACCTCTCTGTCAATGTCAATTAGCCACTCAGGTGTCCTGCCACATTTTCTACTATCTCTAGTGCCTGAGTTCTTCAGGGAGAAAACAGAGGCAAAAAAGTCATTAAACCTGTCTGCTTTTTCTCTGTCCTGCATCAGAGTTTCTCCATCTACTCCCAACAGCGGTCCAATTGCCTCTTTTACCTTGCATTACCTTGCGAAAACAAACATGGCACACTCCATGCAGGTGACTGCGAAGGGGGCTTCAGTGGACATGATTGCCTTCCAAATATATACCTAGAGTAGCAGCAGAACCAGTATACCAGCAGAGTTTCAGGTCCCCCAGGCAAATCCCAGCCAAAGAGCCACAGGCCAAGAGCCCTTCGGCTCGCGCCAAAGGCTCGTGCCTCTGGCGAGGAGGAGCCTTTTGTTTCAAAAGGTGCCTTCCTGCCTAGCCCAGCAGGGCCCCAGGACACTAGGGGGCGGGGCTTGTAACCAAGAGCAACAGCAACCAGCAGCAAACAACAGCAATTCACTCAGCCCCCAACAGCCTCACACAGAACTTAACCAGGAGCACTCTCTAGCAAGCTACCCAGAACCACTCACCCTCGGCTTCTCACACAGTAGCTAGGAAAGGCAAAAGGCAGAAAGACAACAAACCCTTACCTTCTAGCTTCAGCTCTCCACCATGTGCTCTTGCCTCAGCTCAGGTGCTTCTGCTCTGCCTCTGGTGAGGAGGAGCCTTTTGTTGAATAAAATTGATTCATTTTAAATGTGGTGCTGGACGAGAGTTCTGCAGATACCATGGACAGCCAAAATGACAAATAAGTGGATACTAGATTAAATCAAGCCTGAATTCTCCCTAGAAGCTAAAATGACAAAACTGAGGCTATCGCACTTAGGTCACATTATGAGAAGACAAGATTCTCTGAAAAATTCAATAATGCTAGGAAAAGTAGAAGGCAGTAGGAAAAAAAGGAAGACCTTTTGATAGTATAATTGATAGAAGCATGCTATATTGATAGGATATTTGATATATATGATAGAATACCTGAAAAAAAAATTAGAATGTGCTTAGACTAAGGGAATTATCAAGTAATAAGAGGGGGTAAGGGTTGGAAAGCTGTTGGAAGTCGATAGAGAGGGGGGAGGAAAAGGGTGGGGGATAGGGTTAATTAGATATTGAGGGAATGTATGTATTGAATTTGAAAAGTATACTCACCAATAAAAAATTTTCTAAAAAAAAAAAGGAAAAGAGGAAGACCTAAAACAAGATGGCTTGACTCAATAAAAGTAGCCACATCCTCCAGTTTGCAAGATCTGAGCAATCTGTTAATGATAGGACATTTTGGAGGTCTTTCATTCATAGGGTTGCCATAGGTTGGAGGCAACTTGATGGCACATAACACACACACACAATTAAGGGCTTCAGCGTATCATATGCTGGCCATGGAATATATGGTAACCAAACTATCATGAGACTTCCTCATGAGATCTTAGCAGCCATTTCAGTTCTTTTATGTGACATCAGACAAGTTGTCTGTTGCTGCCTAAGCAATCCAAAACAGCTGCCACGATCTCATGAAATAGTTTCATGAAATTTTGGCAGTTCTACTTCATGCTTACCAATTTATTTAAGATTTTTCTGTAAATTTGCGAGTTCTACCAGGTTTGCAGAAATACCTACCTTGACCTTAAACCTGAGTGGTCCCATTGTGTAAATTTTTTGATCCACATATCAAAACTATTAGATTGCTATTATGTATCAGATTGTTAATAAATACTTGTGTAACATTTTCAAAGGTTCAAAGTACTTCAGATATTTTGTTACAATCATTACATCTTTTTAATGAAGGTAGATCAGTATTGCCCTGACCTGGATAGCCCTGGTGAGCCTGATCTCATCAGATCTCAGAAGCTAAGCAGAGTCAGCCTTGGTTAGTAATTGGATGTGAGACCTTTAAAAAAGACCAGGGTTGCAGAGGCAGGCAATGGCAAACCACCTCTGTTAGTCTCTTGCCATGAAACCCCCACCAGCGGTCACCATAACTCAGCTATGGACTTGAGGGCAGGATTTCATTGCCCTGACCTGGATAGCCCAGGTGAGCCTGATCTCGGCAGATCTCAGTCTACTTACAGGGCCAGCCCTGGTTAGTAATTGGATGGGAGGCCTCCAATGAAGATCAGGGCTGCCGATGCAGGTAATGGCAAACCACCACTGTTAAGTCTCTTGCCATGAAAACCACACTGGGGTTGCCGTAAGTCTGCTATGATTTGAGGGCCCTCTCCACCACAGATCAGTATTACTAGTCCTGTATTTTAGATCTGGGGGCTCAGGAAGATTGACTTGTTTACAATCCCTAGAGCAATTGTAGTTCAGATATGAACCAAGGGCTTCCCAATTCATAACTCCACCTCTTACAGGTATCAGATGGGTGGGGCTGTGAATCAGTGGAAGAAGTTCCCAGATTAAATCTTCAGCATTTCCAGTTAAAAGGATTGTGTAGTAGGTGATGTGAAAGATCTCCTGAGACCCTGGAGAGCTGCTGCCAGTGAGAGTATACAGTACTGACCCTGACAGATCTGTCACGTTATATGGAAGCTTCACATGTGTTCACATGAACACGTTTTATTGTACATGGCCATCACATAGATAATTTGAACATGTGAAGCTGCCTTGCACAGAATCAGACCATTGGACCATGAAGGTCAGTATTGTCCACTCAGACACTGGTAGTGGTTTTCCAAGTGTTTTAGCTAAAGATCTTTCCCACCAGCTACTGCCCGATCCTTTTCACCGGAGATGCCATGGATTAAACCTGGACCTTGTTGCATGTCAAGCATAAGTTCTATTTCTGAGCCACAGCCCTTTCCTACAATTTATATCTCACCTTTCCTTTGACGTGCTGAAGGTGACTATCAAAATATTATTTGGGAAATATTTAGAACTGTATTTGGTATGACTTTGCATATATCATGTTTTTAAGGTTATATACAATTCGACTCGCGTGAATGGCTTTCCTTGGTACCTTTGGCCTTCTGTTCTTGGCACTATCATCATGGGGTTCAGGCCCTGATGAATGCAGATGTCAAGAAAAAACTAACACCTGCCCTTTCATTCCGGGAATTCCTGGGAGCAACGGATTTCCAGGTCCTGCAGGAGAAAAGGGTGATCAAGGTACAGTAACTCTGTCTTATCAGAAATATGTTTCATGGGTCAACACAGTAACAGCCATTCCTTTGCAAAATATGGACAAATGACCCTTACTCGCAAGACTTTTAAATTTGTACTTGATCATCAGAAGCCCATTCTGAGGAAGGTGGAAGCAGTGCTAGGATTTTTTAAAACTTTTTTTGAAATTATTCTGTGATTTCATTGACTGTTTTATGTCTGTTGTTGTTTTGCTGTTGGTCTTGAAATCTCCCCTTAAGTGTGTTATATTTATTTTGATAACCATCTAAGTCAATTTGACTAAGAGGACAATATATACAGATTGAACTTGGGGCAGGGACTTCAATTGCTATGCAGCCTTTCTCCAAATTGGATTTCAGCATCCTTGTCCTGGCTGTGTCCTAACCTGCAACATCTGCCAAACACTTGTCTTACTCCTCAGTTGGTAGTTCAGGGTAAACATACTATCCCAATGAAGTCCAGATTTGGTCTTGAGGCCACCTATTCCTAAAAAGTACAGTAAAATGAACTAGTAGAGATTCATGGCACAGCATGCAATAAACCAGGGGTCCCCCCTATTCCTCCGATGGGGAAGTTGTCCTGCAGGACTCCTGTAGGAGAAAAAAATAAAAATAAAAATTTAAAATATCCTGCAGCATTGTATGTGGTGTCACATCACTTCCAGTAAAAAAAAAAAATGGAAGTGACAAAGGGTAGCTCTAGGAATTGCTAGAAACTCTATGATAAAACCATACTGTTTCTGGTGATTCCTAGAGCTACCTATGTTACTTCCTTTTTTAAAACTGAAAGTGGCAGAGCATTAACCCCCCACACCATATCCTTGCCCACTGCCCTCCCACTGGTTGCACTGTGTAGAAACCCTAAAATAAGCTGTTATTCCCTATTAATAACTCTGAAAACCCCCCAGCAGCTAATCATTAGTAAGAAGCAAACTAAAGTGAAATTTTGCATCCAAAGCTCTGATGCTGCATCCATTTATAATCCTCAGATGGAAACAAACTGCTTTAGGCTCTTCAGCAAGCTTCTTTCTAATCCTGTGATACCTATCCCCAGTTGAATAATCTTCCCAGAATAGCAACGCATTAACATTCCAGTAGTTGGCAGCAAAAGCTGTGCCTTCTTGCCTGACATACGCAATTTCAAAAAGGGTAAATGGAAATAATGGCAGTTTTGCCATTGTACAAGGGAAAGCACTAGGGTAACCGGGGTAGTATGAAGGGTCAGAGGGAGTGGACTGTGAGGCCTGGATACTATTCCTCATTCTTTCCTGGAATTCAGTGGGTGGCCTTGCCTTTTTCATGCTCTCGCAGGATATCTTTCCTCACAGCATTGGTGCATACAAGCCATGTTCAGTTCCTTAAAAGAGAGGCACGGCAATGAGAGAGAGCTTGAGGGAGGGTATGGAGAGCTTGAGGGAGGGTTCATGGCATTGCGTGCTCTATGATGTCACTTCTAGCAAAACCCGGAAATGACAACAGGTAGCTCTGGGTACTGGAAACTCTATGGTTTCCAGTACCCAGTAACTCTATGGTTACTGGTGCTGCCAGTCGTTTTTTTTTTTTAAATCTCCCACTGCAACACAGGTTAGTGGCGACCCTAGATACTGATGAAAGGCACTGCATAAAGACTTGCAAACAACTGTGCGCATAAAATGTTTAGGTGAACGGAAAGATGGAACGGGTCCTTCTTAGGGGAGAGATCAGAAAGGAAAAAAACTGACAAACCAGTTGAAAATACCCTGATTGAAGAGAATATTTTCTGCGAGTATGAATCAGAAATTTGATTGTGACCTTAGCTTGGATCTTGTGATAATCTTTGCTAATGGAAGGCATTTCTTTCAGCAGAATATATGAATATTAGATTAACATATTGGCCCTAAATATATGTTTCATATATACATAAAATATTGGCACTCTCATCCATCCATCCATCCATCCATCCATCCATCCATCCATCCATCCATCCATCCATCCATCCATCCATCCATCCATCCATCCATCCATTGAATGTTATTATTATTCATTCATATCCTACTTTTCATAAAATTAACTCAGCATATCTTGAATCCTTCCTCATAAAATCTTCCCAAATGTTTTCATGTCATATAAATTACGAGTATGTTATAGCCACAGAATCTTGCTTTGATACTTGGGTTTTGATCTTTATTAAATTATAGTTTGTAGTCAGTATTCATATCTTGTCTTTGTTGTCTTACTGGTCACATGAATTGGCAGGAATACAAGGAATACAGGGACCACCGGGGAAAGCCGGACCCCCGGGCCCTAAGGGGGACCAGGGGCCATTAGGGGAAAGAGGACCAAAGGGAGACCATGGAGGAAAAGGTGAGAACTTATTCATACATTTTCTGTCCAATCCTCTGGTCTTTGCCATCTTTGGGTTTGAAATTTTAAGAAATTTGGGGGTGGAGCCTAGGAAGGGTGGCCGGGGAGGGCAGGGACTTCAGCGGGATAGACTGCCATACAGTCCACCACCCAAAGCAGTCATTTTCTCCAGGGGAACTGATGTCTGTAGTCTAGAGATTAATTGAAATCCTTGGAGATCTGTAGGCCCCACCTGGAGGCTAAAAGCAAGGACAAAGTCCACCTTGAGTAACAATCAATCACTCTATTTTTTTATATCCAAGCGGCATGACCCACTCACTCCTACAGAGTCAATCATAACAGTCATACCCTGGTGCTAAAGCTCAAAGCATTCCAAAATGTGCAAACAGATCTTGCCAGACCAACCTGGTTTCCTTCTTTGATTGAGTGACCAGCTTACTGGATCGGGGGAACTCTGTTGACGTGATTTATCTGGATTTCAGTAAAGCTTTTGATAAGGTCCCCCATGACATTCTGATGGGCAAACTGGAAGACTGTGGACTGGACTATAGGACAGTTCGGTGGATAGGGAACTGGATAGAGGACCGCACCCCAAGAGTGGTGGTCAACGGTGTTTCATCAGATTGGAGGGAGGTGTCCACTTGGGTGCTGCAGGGCTCGGTTTTGGGCCCGGTACTTTTCAATATTTTTATCAATGATCTGGATGAAGGAGTGGAAGGGCTGCTCATTAAATCTGCTGATGATACCAAATCGGGAGGAGTAGCAAACACCCAAGAAGATAGAATTAAAATTCAACAAGACCTGAATACTCTGGAGAAGTGGGCAGCTGTGAATAGGATGCAATTCAACAAAGACAAGTGCACAGTATTACATCTGGGCCACAAAAATGGAAAGCACAAATACTGGATGGGGGATACACTTCTGGGCAGTAGTATGTGAAAGGGATCTTGGGGTAAGAGTGGACTGTAAACTAAATATGAGCAGTCAGTGTGATGCGGTGGCAAAAAAGGCCAATTCAATCCTGGGTTGTATCAAAGGGGCCATAGCATCAAAATTGCAGGAGGTCATAGCCCCTCTCTATACTGCCTTGGTCAGGCCGCACCTGGAGTATTGTGTGCAGTTCTGGAGGCCTCACTTCAAAAAGGATGTGGACAAAATCAAGAGGATGCAGAGGAGAGCGACAAGGATGATCAGGGGTATGGAGACTGAGCCCTATGAGGAAAGGCTGAGGGCCTTGGGAATGTTTCGTTTGGAGGAGTTTGATGGGGGACATGATTGCTCTCTTTAAGTATTTGAAAGGCTGTCATTTGGAGGAGGGCAAGGAGCTGTTCCAGTTGGCAGCAGAGGGTAGGACCTGAAGCAATGGGCTTAATTACATGCAGAAAGGTATATTAGGATATTAGGAAGAACTTTTTCATGGTCAGAGTAGTTCAAAAGTGGAATCAGCTGCCTAGGGAGGTGGTGAGTTCCTCTTCACTGACAGTTTTCAAGAAGAGGTTGGATGAATATTTGTCAGAGATGCTTTAGGCTGATCCTGCATTGGGCAGGGGATTGGACTAGAAGGTCTGTATGGACCCTTCCAATTCCATGATTCTATGAAATACGCTACTACTCCTGGAAAACATACGGCTGGAGAAAATGTAAACGCAGTTCACACAATTTCCAAGGGACTGTTCCTTCCAGGAACTACAGTTCAAAGTGCTCACGGGCATCCAAAAGTCCTTGGTTAGGAATGCAGGAAGTATGCAGTGTTCCTTTATTTAATTCCTTAGATGTCTCCGCAGGTCTCCAATTTCAAAAGGAATGTGGTCCTCTAGATTCCAATCCTCCGGTCCCCAAGGGGGGAATTATGTTTCGGGGTAGCTCTTGACCAGACAGGCTTTTAGCTTTGTAAAATCTTATTTCATCAATTCTTTTTCAAGGAAATTGCACTTATTCCATATTTCATTTCCTATGTTACATAAGCACAACAATAAATATAATATCAAAAAAGCTCAGACTTCATTCCTGGAGGCTAGTAACTCTAGAGTTTTACTTGTAGTCAAGATGGCAAATAACTTTAAAAACTGAAGAGACAAAAGTAGAATGCAATACATTTTTGGGAAGAAATATGCTTAATGTTCAGCTGAACATTTCCATAGTTGTGCCTTGTAGTAGCTCACATTCCTCTGAATTTCACCTACCTTCAGCTAATATTGTATTTCCCATGGTAGTGACTGTATTTTCTTGCAAGAGGGCATAATCATATGAAGGATGATCATGGGAAAATGCCACCATGTAAAATACCATGAGCTTTTTGTTAGAATGGTGGAATAGACAGAGAGATAGTTGCTTTCTACCACTTGACATGTGTGTGAAGATGTCTGCCTATGTGATTACCCAATAGCTTGTCTAGTTGGTTGTTGTGGGTTTTCCGGGCTGTATTGCCGTGGTCTTTTTCATAAATGTGGTTCGCCTGTGTGGTTTTGAAGATTCTTTTTGTTGTGAGAAAAGATGGAATGGTTCTTGTGTCCCTGCAGCGTAGGAGAAAGGTTAAAGAACAGAGTAGATGTGCTTTCTTGTTCCAAAGTGTTTCCAAGCTCCGGGTCTGTTGGAATGTTTCCTCCCCGTAGAGTGTTCGATGTATTGTCGAAGGCTTTCACGGTCGGAGAACGACAGTTGTTGTGGGTTTTCCGGGCTGTATTGCCATGGCAATACAGCCCGGAAAACCCACAACAACCATCGTTCTCCGGCCGTGAAAGCCTTCGACAATACAGCTTGTCTAGTTGTTGATATTCTTTCCATGGTATGCTAAATATACTATTAGAAGAGGTGGAGGGTCAAAATCTTTTACATGTCCCCCAAACCACTATGGAGGCAACTCTGACAATCAGAATATGGGTAAAAAGTTTCCAACAGTGCCACTCCTATGAATTGGCCTTTTCCATACGTCCTTAAAGAGACAGCCCACTCACCAAACAATGCGGGATTTTCCCCTTCACTCCACATGCCTCCGATTTCAAAAAGGTAGCAGGCTGCTTGACTCCAATTTTTTTGGCGCCTTTTCTGGGAATACACTTTCCCACGATCCCCAGAAATGTGCTGACAAAACAGATGTCAACACATTTTGAAGGATGTTAAGTCGATATAAGATTGCACTGTAAACCCTGTTAGATGATTTTGATTATTTATCCTTGATACAAGAGAGCACACACACGCACAGCCTGGGCCCAGATATGCATAACCTAAAAAACAACAACAACAGAAATTTCACTAGTCAGTTGAAAGAAAAAGATAGGATTTTGCTCCCTTTTGTGAACAGCTGGTTGGCAGGAATTCTGTTTTTCAAAAAGGGTTATGTATACAGTGTCTGGGAGCTAAGCTACAAGAGACAAATTACATGAGGACACGCATGTGAAGGGAGTCGCAATGTTAGCCGGGAAGCTGTGTTAAAAGAGATGGGAAGGCTTTGTCAATTTCTCCTCTCTACAGAGCCAGCAAAGATCGCTCCTCAGAGGGTTTGCTAATTTCCCCTTTGCCTCCCAAGTGCTCTGTCAGTTTCACCTCCCCTTCTAGGAGTAAACCCTCTGAGGAGTGGTCTTTGCTGGCTCTGTAGAGAGAGGAAATTGACAGAGCCTTCCCGTCTCTTTTAACACTGGCTAACATTATGACTCCCTTCATGTGAGCGTCCTCAAGTAATTCATCTCTTGTAGTTTAGCTCTCAGGTGAAAGGGTGGCCCGGATGAGGGCAGGTATAGTATACAATACATTTTGTAAATAAATAAACAAAATAAATTAGTCTGGAAAACTGAATGTGATTTGCCATCTTGACTGAGATATAGGCATAAGCGGTTGGCTCCATGTATACCTAGCCCCTTGTTAGATTAGGGCAGTTATTGCATAAGAGAACTGAGCCCAACAATTGGTTTTAATGGTTGTTGTGGGTTTTCCGGGCTGTATTGCCGTGGTCTTGGCATTGTAGTTCCTGACGTTTTGCCAGCAGCTAGTTCGCCAGGAACTACAATGCCAAGACCCCGGCAATACAGCCCGGAAAACCCACAACAACCATCGTTCTCCGGCCGTGAAAGCCTTCGACAATACATCAATTGGTTTTAATGTTGATATTGTTGACTTCTGGTATGATGTTCTATATTAAATCCCCTTCTTTTCCAAAAAATAACTTGGTGGTTGTTGACTTTTTGGGTGATGGTCCTTCCAGCTGTCATGCAAAGTTACAGAAATTACTGTATTATTTCATTGCTCAGAACTTCAGGGTCTTCAGTCTGAAGTGGCCGCTTTGAGAAAACAACTGGATGACTTGGCAGTTACTGTCACCAAAAACCAAAATGGTAAGAGAATGTAGTGTGGATTGGATTGGGTACAGAGTCTGTTATCACCGTCTGCCAATTATCCTGCAGGCCTTTTCTAATTTCTTTCACTCCTTTCTATGGAAAAAAGGACTAGAGATTTGGATAAGACTGGAAGCAGCCTGAGCAACTGCTGGAGCTCTTTGATCCAAAGCTCTGATACTGTGGACTAGTTTATACAATGTGCAGAATCCAGTGGTGAAACTTTGTCAGGACTGTACCCTTTCAGACTGCAGATGCAGGGCTGCACATATGATTCTTTCCTACATTTATTTATTTAATTCGCTTTCTATTCCACTGTACCCACAAGCAGGCTCAGAGCAGATCACAACCTTTTAAAATATACAATAAATAGAATAAAATTTGCAGCAATATAAATATTAATAACACATCAGTTGCAAAACATCCGCACACATTTTGCCCAACCACCTCCTCTCCTCCTTGCATATATAAAGCTAGCTTGTGGCTGGGAGACAGCTACCCTGAATGTTCTTGCTGTACACACCGTCTGCAAACTCACACGGTGAAGCACCGTTTCGTGCCTCATTGGGCAGGCTGGAGGTGCTTGGTGTGTGTGTGGGGGGGCAGGCGGGTGCCTCTGTGACTGCAAACTCGCACGGTGAAGCACAGTTCAGTGCCTCATTGGGCAGGCTGGAGGTGCTTAGTGTACAGGGGGACAAATATCTCCCGCGCACACCACTATAAAAATATCCCGCCATTGTGCCCCCCCCCGCCATCACTTCCCAGGTTTTTTAAAAATGTAATGCAACGTTACAGCCACAACGCACCCATACTGTTGTCACATGGGCACGTTGGACAAATGGAGGACTGGCATTTTGAAGGGGGAGGGTTAAGCGGAAAAAAAAGACATGACATGGATTTCAGAACCCACAAAACCCGCTACTGAAACGGTGCCTGATAAGAAGTATAAAATCAAATACAGGACTTAGAATCAAATCTGTTGTTAAAGTGTAAAATGCGCAGGCACAAAACCGATGCCATTGAGATTGCGGCGAATGCTCACTAATGGCGATTTAAAACGTGAGTGGGAAATCAGCCTGAATTCAATGTCAGCCTTCTGTAGACTGCAGAATGCACTGCTCATTACTAAGACAATTAGCCTAATTTTATTAGATAATCCACTACTAAGTTAAGCTTGACTTTGTCTACAAAATTGAGAGGGATACAAGTGATGAATTAAAGCCCATGAATTGTTAGGAATGAGACACATGAAGAAGAAAAACTGGAGGAGCAGAAACCTGCTGCGTTCAATATGTTGACATAATTTATTAGTTACAGGATTTGTGACACATCTTATCCAATAATCAACCCGCCCCTCATCATTAACCTTTTCAAAAAGTCACAGCAGGCTTAGCAGCTGTTCTGAATATTGTGGTTTATATTGCCTGCAGGCTGCAATGCACTCCAATACTGTCCCATATTAAAAAATCCTAACGCTGAGTATTAATGTTAACTTAGAGGTGAGAACAAAAAGACTTCTGGCATGAACTGAACTTCAAGTGGCATTAGTCTCAATCAACATACATAGTGAAGGGCCTCCTCTAAAACCTTCAGCTCAAACTATATGTTTTGTAAAATCTCATTAGTCTTTCCTCTGTTTTCCCCCCCAAACCCAAAGCAACCTTTGCAGCCTGTACCTGAGCAAGCAGGGTCTGCTTAACTCTCTCCTGCCTGGACTTTTTGTTTCCAGCTCAAGTCACCAAGCTGCAGTGTCATCTGCAGGGGGGGGGGAGAAAGGGGACTGTTGTGTCTTCCCTCCCACAGGTGAACAAGCAGCTGAGAGAGAGTGATTCTGAGCCGGAAAGGGACCAGAAGGGAAAGAACTAAGCAACCTTTCTTCACACCCTTCTTCAGTTCAGATGCAGCTTGCCCAAGCTGCTTGGGGTTAATAAACTGCTCTAGATTAGATAAATAGATACTGATACATAGGGAAGAATCATGGTGTAGGATGCCATTTAAAGAGGCTTAAACCTCTGTACTAAATCTTTGCCTCCGCAGCTCACCTGTTTCCAAATGGCAGAAGTGTTGGCAGAAAGATATTCAAAACGGATGGCTCCCAAGGCAACTTTGAGGCCTCCAAAGCGACATGCTTCCAGGCAGGGGGCCAGCTTGCTTCCCCGAGGAATTCTTCTGAGAACACAGCGATCCAGCAGATTATTGCTCGCCATAACAAGGCAGCATATCTGGGAATCAATGACATGCAATCTGAAGGCACTTTTACATACCTATGCGGTGATGCGATAGTATATATGAACTGGGCTAATGAAGAACCCAATAACGCTGGCGGGAAAGAGGACTGTGTTGAAATGTATCTGGATGGCAAGTGGAATGACCGATCCTGCACCGAAAGGAGATTGATTGTGTGTGAATTTTAACCTCTTTGCTGGTGGCTATATTGAGGAATGCATAACAAATACCCCGCTAGGTAACTGGTACCCATTTTGGCCTGGATAGCACCCAATCCCAAAGATCCCTCCTGGCATTCCAGATGCTTGTTCCCATGCGGTCTCTGAGACACAGGTGAAGGCTCTTTAAGGGAACTCTCTCCCCCCACTACTGAGAACCACACAGGCTTTAGCAGAACTTCCCTCTCACTGCACACCTCAGCCATTCATTTTGGGCCAAACTAAAGGAGATGCTGAGCATTTGTAATCAGATCCTCCAACAAGCAATTTAGCTGTAAAAAACAGTCATTGAAGGGGCTAATATTTATTGGAACCATAGAGCTGAAGGAAGGGAAGTTTAACTCTTAAACATCCTCCTTGCTGTTTCTCTTATCAAAAATGCCCCTGTACAGGCTTCTTTAAAGTCCTGGTGGGGAAAAAGACAGGCACAGTATCGTTTCTTCTCTTTTTTCTCTGCCATGGATCATGCATACTCTACACATGCAGCAAGGCAGATTGTGCCCCTTCAAAATGCAGGCAAGGTAGACAATTTCCCCATACTTTCCCAAATTTTTAAAAACCTGATGGGGAAAAGACAGGCACAGTATTGTAACTGGTGGGGGAAAAGACAGGCATAGTAAAAAGTCCGGGGTGGGGGTGGGGGGAAGACTGAGTGCCACAGTACCATTACTTCTCTTTTTTCCATGCCATGGTTTAATGCAGTGACAGCTGGGGGTTATTTCTGATTGGGGAAATAGTACTAGGGAAGAGTTAACCCTCTTGTCCCCACCACCAGATCCTCAATCCTTAGTCTCCCGTGGCTGCATTTGGCAGCTGAGTTACACGATGAGATCACATCTCTGCAGGATCATGCATGCTCTACACATGCAGCAAGGCAGACAGGCAAGGGGGACAATTTCCCTATACTTCCCCAAGTTTTTAAAAACCTCCATCCAAAAACTGGCATCTCTAACAAAAAAGTTCTACCCAGTTATTCTCCCCTGCAGATCAAGTCTTCCTCTTAAAGGGAAGATTTTATTTTTTAAATACCAGGGAACATCATGAAAAGGCTCCCTTTCCCTTCATTCTAGTGTGCTGCAATTCTTTCTGTCACTAAAGGGTTCAGGCAAAGGGCTTTATCTATTTCCTTCTTCCTTTTGCTGTCCCTGAAATATTATTCCCCCCCCCCCCCCGCTCTTCTCTGGGTGCCACAGAACAGAAGAACTTGGACAAAAGCCTTTGCTGATGCTCAAGGGAGAAACGGCCTTTGCTCACATGTGAGCGAGTCAGTTGACCTGGGCAAGCTGGCCCTTCAGCTCCTACTTCCTTCCAGTTTGTATGCAGGTTTTTGACCACGTTGTCCAAATCCTCCTCAAATCCATTTAGTATATCAAGAATAAAGAATGCTAGCCTGAGCAACTGCACACAGAATCAGAAATCTTCCATGAATACTCTTGCTTTGCTCACA
The DNA here is from genome assembly GCF_028583425.1 of Eublepharis macularius. Taxonomy (NCBI): domain Eukaryota; kingdom Metazoa; phylum Chordata; class Lepidosauria; order Squamata; family Eublepharidae; genus Eublepharis; species Eublepharis macularius. The sequence goes on from NC_072795.1 coordinate 136,537,821, forward strand.
ATCCATTTTCCTAATAATATTTTTAGAGGAAAGGCAGTACCTGAAATTGTGTACATAGGCTGTGTTGTAACACACAAAGTATTGCAATTAAGGTTGTCCTTTTTAATCATTGTTTGCTTTGAGCTACTTTGGTAATATATTGCCAGTTCCCACAAATAACTGTTGCCTAATTTTGCCTTTCTTTCAGGCTGTGAGTCATGCACTATGTATTTTGTAGCTAGGTTCAGGGTTAGGGGATGGGCTTTGGTGGAATTCTTACTAAGAGACCAGAAGGTAATAAACCCATTTTAGAAGATACAGGTAGTAAAGGACTCAGATCTTGCTACATCATACAGACAAGCCAAAACTGTGTCAGGTAAGTTGGTAACTCCCTCCCCTCACCCCATGGCTATACAAATAATTACTTTTCTGTACAGAATGCAAAGAAGCAAAGTTATTCCTACTTCAACTGTTTTGTATTGCTGTTTGTGACAAAGCCTGAATTGCATTTGAGAAAGGTATGAGAAGCTCTTTTGTGCTTAAAATCAAGAAGACAACAAAGGGATTCAGAGAACAAGAGAGAAAGCCAAAGGCCTCAAACTGACAACGCACAGCTCCCTGCTTTGTTATTAATGTTCGAAAGGAGAAAAGATATGTCTATTAAAACACGCACACATTTTCTCCTTTGAAATGCTAATATCAAACTAGGGAGCCCAGTTTTGAATACCAAAACTGAGTAGAGGTGGGAAGTTAAACATCCTGAACTTTCCCCACATGTCTGAGGCACCTTGAAGCCATATGAATCTGTAATTTGCATATTATGGTGGAAACAAGACACGTGATCTTCCTATCATGTGTGGGAGGACCACAAAGTCTAGAGGCAAACCATACCAAAACATTTCTGAAGTACTATTGTCAAATATACCATTTCTTAATTTTTTCTTACATTTATTTGTTGCAATTGTTTACTTTGAAGATTGTTGCTGTACATCTTGCTCTCCAAATAAGAAAATGTTTAGTATTTCAAAATGTAGTTCACTCACTTCTGTACTACAGTACTACAATTGTATTCATTCCAATGGGGATGTGGGGACATGTGGCTATTATGAGAATAAAGCCCACATGTGGGGCAAGAAGTGCTACATGTGGGGACAGGGCTAATACGGGAATAAAACCCACCCACTGCGTCTGAATCTGAGGTCTTAGGTCCCACTGACAGAGAACCAACTGGAAGGGGACGTGTGCAGTGTGCCACTGTGTTCAGGTACATGGCAACACTGCAACTTCACGGCACTCTGCAACTTAAGGGTCCTCACAGTATATAAGTCCTCCCTTCTACGTCAAGTTTTGTTTGATGTAATGATGGGCATTTTGCTAGGAATGACAGAAACCCTGATAGGTCTGCAGTATTAATTCCATGCCTTATTTTCACAGCTGCTTGTATGGTGCACGGCCTGGGCACAATGATGAACCTGGGCTATGTTATCTGCCCATCACAGGAAATCAGGCTACTTGGTTTCCTGTGATGGAGTCCTCCAATGCTACCGTGATGCTTCAGTTATTGTGAACTAGCAAAAAAGCCCGTTGTGGGAAAAAATACAATGAGCTCTAGAAAGGGGAGAGTGGGCAGGTGGACATTGCCTCCTTCTCCGTGACTGATCCCGGCTAGGTGAAAGGAGGGGCAGGCATTGCCACTTCCTCTGCACCTGGTCCTGGCCAAGTAAAGGGAGAGGCAGGCATTGCCAGCTGTTCCATGCCTGATCCTGGCTGGATGAAGGGGGGCGGGCATTGCCAGCTACTGTGCGCCTGATCCTGGCTGGGTGGGGGAAGGGTCGGGTATTGCCACCTGCTCCTCACCTGATCCCGGCTAGGTGAAAGGGGGGGGGCAGACATTGCCTCCTGCTCTGCTCCTGATCCCAGCTGGGCGAAGGAGGGCGGGCATTGCCACCTGCTCCTTGCCTGATCCCGGCTGGGTGAAGGGGGGACAGGCATTGCCTCCATCTCGGCTCCTGATCCCGGCCAGGTGAAGGGGGCAGACATTACCTCCTGCTCTGCTTTTGATCCCAACCGGGTAAAGGGGGGCAGGCATTGCCACCTGCTCCATCCCTGATTCCAGCAGGGTGAAGGGTAGTGGTGGTCATTACCACCTGCTCTTCTCCTGATTCCAGCTGGGTGAAGGGGGGGGGCGAGCATTGACTCCTGCTCCACGCCTGATCCCAGCCTGGGCTTCCCACCATGGCGCATTCTCTGGAGGGATGGGCTACCTCACCAGGGCTTCTCGCCGTGGCAGTGCCCTCTGGAGGTGCACCAGAATAAGGGGTGAGTCATCATTAATACAGCTTGCCTTTTATATAACAGGATAGTCCACACTAATTCATTTTAGAGTTGACCAATGGTGCACTGAAGCGCAGGTCTCCTATGCATTCTATGAAAGAGTTCTCTACCAATTCATCATACTAACTCACCACTGCAGATAGGTCTATCAGGGGCTGTTAGCCAGGACTACCCCAATGGAGCCACCATGATTAGAGGCAATGTTGCTTCTGTGTGCCAAGTACTGGGTGCAAAAACAGCTCATAGTCATAACACCATGCCTTGCTTTGTGAATGCCCACAAGCATCTGGAGAGACCATGTTGGATTAGAAAGTCATGATGCAGAAGGCAATTATTAGGTTCTTTTTTGAATAACAAAGCAACTGAGACAACTAAGATGATGACATTGCCAAATGTAAAAAAAAAATGCCTAGCACCCTCCTCCCTGTCATTCATTTTTAATAAAATACGTACTTCCTTTTGCAGAATGAAGTGCCCCCACCATGTGTGAAAATTCAATTCACTCTAGAATGTTTGTCAGTTTAGCTTAACCTTTCCGTCAGATGTAAATGTCAAAAATAGCCACAAAACAAACACTGAGCAATAAAGCTGGGTACAGGTTGCCAAGTACTCTGACACTTAAGTAGTCAAACATATGGAGATCTCTGCCTTGCCACTCTGTCACTATCTGCTTGAATAATATAGCAATCATTTTATTTCATATCAACATGATGTTTCTTTTTATGATAGCACTTGAAGATTCTTGGTATTAACTATATTATATGACTGGGAAAGCCTAAGTTCAAATTGTCACTCTGCCATGAAACTTGGTGGGTTATCTCAGGCTAGTCACTCTCTTGGCAGGCACCTGGGGACCCTAATGGTGTTATACTCTACTGAGGTCCACCCCTTCTCAAAGCCCCACCCTCCCCAGTCTGTACCCCCAAATTTCCAGAAACTTCCCAACACGGAGCTGGCAATCTTACCACCCACTTTCACTGTGCAGGGCCCTCATATGTTGTTTGTTATAGCTGTGCATCCTTGACAGCAACGGTTTCTGCTTTTCCCTCCATTTCCTCTTAGTCCAGTCCTGAAGCTTGGATGGTGCCTGAGAAATGGAGGCATATCGCAAAATTTAGAGAAGGCTTCAGGCCTTTGAGGAAGAAAGGCTTACTTGAGGTCTACAAGCTGGTCTTTTTTTAGCCTTAGGCCTGGGATCATGACAGAAGGTGTGTGTGTGTGGGCAAATATTTCTAATCCCCATGAAGGCTCAGCTGCCATACGAGCGGCCCCTCTCAGATTTTTTTTTTAACCCAAGTCAGGACCTGGTTGTGGGCTAGGGTTGCCAGGCCCCCTCAATCTCCCAGCGGGAGATTGGGGCCTGGCTTTTACCTGGGAGGGGGGTTGCGCGCTCGCTCCTGCAAGCATGATGATGTCACTTCTGTGAAGTGACGTCATCACGCAGCCCCTGGATTGCGCCGTTGGGGGCTGCTGCGGAGTGCAGGAATGCTCCTACACTTCGCAGCAGCCCAAAACAGGCCTGATCTGCGCCAAAACGGGCGCGGATTGGGCCTGTTTTGGTGCGGATCGGGCCCGTTTTGGGCTCCTTCGGAGTGCAAGAGCGTTCCTGCGCTCCGCAGGGGCCCACAACGGGCCCAATTCGCGCCAAAATGGGCCCAATCCGCGCCTGTTTTGGCATGGATCAGGCCTGTTTGGGGCCCCTGTGGAGCGCAGGAGCGTTCCTGCGCTCCGCAGGGGCCCACAACGGGCCCAATCCACGCCAAAACGGGCCCGATCCGCACCAAAACAGGCGTAGATTGGGCCCATTTTGACACGGACCGGGTCCGTTGTGGGCCCCTGCAGAGCACAGGAATGCTCCTGCGCTCCACAGGGGCCCCAATCCAGGCCAAAAGAGGCCTGATCCTGGTGGCTGCTGTGTGTGGGGGCACGCATTACCGCAGGGGGGCGCGCATGGAAGGTGCACCCCCCCTGCTGGCAAGGTAAGTAGGGGCGGGGGTGGGAGGGTGGGGGTGGGGGATCCCCCGCCCCCATCGGGGGTCTGGCAGCCCTATTGTGGGCACTGCATCATAGCCTCACAAAGAATCATAAACAGTTTCACTTGCCTTGCCTCTGCACTCTGTAGTAAACCTACAACTATACTTTCAGACTAAATTACTCCAGGCCACAGAGATCCGTTCCCTTGAAGAAAATGGCTGCTTTGGAGGTCTGAAAGATCTTCGGTGGACTGACTGATTATAATACAAGGCCTGTCGTTGCAGGTGCTGTTTCTTTAGTTCACCAAGGGCATTCCCCATAAACCCTGGCTGCAGTAATCTCCCACTTGTGGGTAAAAGAGTCTTGGTTAATTAGTTTCTTCTTGCTGAGTTGGAATAATGTTGCAACTGGCACCACAATCTAACTGGAAATGTACTGTTTTATTGCCCAGTATCAGGACTGCATACAAGTGGTTCTAGTGCCCTGTAGGGTTTTCATTTATCATTTCATTCATTTAATTTATCACTTGATCTGCTACCCAAAACAGATCTTCTCCTTCACAATCACTCTCCATAGCCACCAGATGTACTCTAGATTTGGGCTTGTTCTATTTGGAGAGGCACTTGAATGCAAAAGTGGTTCAATTTATCACATTTATGGCATTTCCCCCCATAAACTGGGCATCCGTCTTTTTTTTTTCTTGGGTGTTTACCTTCCTGATAGTTAGAATGCTCGGCGGTGTTCACTAGTGTTCTTGTGTTTGGTTTTCCCCTCTCTCTGTTGGACTTTATGCACTGGCTCCAGGATTTGTCCTTCCAGGGTTCTCATCCTGTCCTTAGACAAATCAGCAGTCCTGCATATCTTCAAACTTTTCTCTAAGGCAAAATCAGCTTCCTTCAGTAATCTCTCTCGCGCTTGTGTGTCCTGAATGCCACGCACTATCCTGTCCCGTATCAGTGAGTCTTTAATGTCTCCAAAGTTGCTGCTGGCTGCAAGTATTTTCAAACTCATGCAAGACTCATCAATACCTTCCCCCAGTGTTTGATTCTGGGTTAAAAAATTATACCTTTCTACTCTTTCATTCTTTCTGAGGTTGCACTGGACATCAAAACAGGCCACTGTTGTAGTCAGATTACACTGTGCTCGGAAAACACTTGCACACCATGTGCCAATTATTTCCCTCCCTTTTTCTCCAATTAGATATGAAAACACTTTCACACCCTCCTCTTCTAAGGTTGCTAGGTCCCCCAGTGGAGGCAGAGGCTCCCCCGCTCCCAGCCTGGGCCTCCTGCAGTGGTGTAGCATGGTCCAGTGTTGCCTGGGGCAGGAGGGAGTCTTCCCTCTCCCTCCACGAGAGCACGCAAAGCGCACACATGCTCCGGCACTGTGCAATGACATCACTTCTGAGAAGTGATGTCATCGTGCAGGGGCACCCTCTCACTCGGGAATGCTCCACTGGTTCGGGACGCTCACCGTCCCTTATCACTTAGCTGCAGCTGCACGAGCAGCTGCAGCAAAGAGGTAAGGGGTGAGTGGGGAGGTGGGCCGCCTCCCTGCTTGCCTCTCCACCTGCTGTGCCACCAGGGCGCCCGGCAGCATTTATATATCAAATGCTTTCAGAGTCCAATGTGTCAAATTGGTCAGCGTATATCGTGGAAAAAATGAAAGGCATGGGTATATCTATGGACTCGCTGTCCTTGTTAACATCAAATGCCACATTTTATCAGATTAAGAGTAGGTTGCTAGATATTGAGCGCCAGAAGTTATATAGCCTGGCTACTAAAACCTGCTCTCCCCTGAGCTTTGAAATTCCTCTCACTGTAGCGAGGATGGTTCCATATTTATCTTCCCTGCAGGTGCCACAACTTCGTAGAGTGTCCTCTCTGGCCAGGTGCAATGCTATATCTTCGGCCATTCTGTATGACAGATTTAACAGGATAGCCTATTCAGCTAGATGCTGTTTATGTGAACAAAAATGTATTGAGCCAATTACACATGTTCTTTTGCATTGTCTTTTGTATGCTGGTATACATCAAACATATTTAAAATCTGTTTTAGCTAGTATGATGGATTGTGCTGACTCGCTCAAAGTCTATAGACTGTTGAACGATTCCTTTCCTGACGTCACCGAGAAGGTGGCCAAGTTTCTCCATTCCGCTTTGAAGCTGCGTCAAAGGATTTCACGGAAATAAGCTATAAATGTATTTATGTATTTGTAATGTAGTATCCTTTTAACCTTGGGGTTTTTCTGTAAGTGGATAACTTGAATTGTTGCTATATGCCAATAAAGGCTAACTTGAACTTGAACTTGAACTTGAAAAGGCGGGGAGGTGAGCGAGGAGGCAGCCCACCTCCCCGCTTGCCTCCCCACCATCTGCTGTGCCACTGGGGCACCCAGCTTGCTGGACAGCAGCAAGGTGGGCAGGTGGGCAGCAGTGCTGGCGAAGGGGTGGGGAGGCGCACTGCCTGCCGCGCTGCCTGCTGCGCCAGAGCACCTGGCAGCTGGGCACCAAGGCAAGCAGCAGTGGTGAAGAAGCCCTTTGGGGGGGGCGTGGACAAGGCACCCCCTCAAAATTTTGCATCCAGGGCAGCCACCCCCCTGGTCCACCACACACTATGCCTCTGGCCCCCTGCTACCAATCACCTGGTTGGCAGGAGGAAGAGGCCCAAGGAAAGGGCCCAAGAGGCAAAAACCTCCCAGGACAGCATGAAACAGGCATACTCCCACCAGCAGCAATGACGTCACTTCCGGAAGTGATGTCATCACACTCAACGGTGGGCATACTCCTGTGCTTCACAGGGGCCCAAATTGGCCTTGTGCACAAAGCGCGCATGGATGAAGATCATAATGGTAAATGCCAGGTCCCTGCTGGGAAAGTAAGAGAACCTGGCAACCCTACCTTGTTTATCTGCGATTGCAATGTCCGCAGACCAATTAAACTTCTCTTTCCTGGTCTTCCATGCCTGGGCTAAGTTCAAGGCTTGAAGGTTCAATGGCCCTGGTCATTTCAGAACCTACATTTCCCCTCTTTTTCTTTTCTTTAACAAGCAGATTATTACCAGTCTTCTGCCTAGGATTCGGTCACTGCTGCCACCATGTTTCAAAGTATGTTATCTCTATCTTTATATTAAACACACTTAGTCTTCCAACAAACTCTAAACTTTATGGCAATAACATATTTATAGAGCTCTTCCAGTCTCAGCCTTCTCTCCTACTATACAGGCCTCAACTGAGGAGATACAGAAAAGTGGGTAGCTAGCCTGGCTTCTTCCAGGAATTACAATTTAATCAATTCTTTCTATATTGCTACGGAGGACAATCCCTATGGCATTATACCCTGCTGAGGTCCCTCCCCTCCCGAAAGCCCGCCCTCTTCAGGTTCCACCCCTGCCAAATCTCCAAGGATTTGGGGAGGGGAGAGGCCTCAGCAAGGCATAAGGCCATAGAGTCCATCCTTCAAAGCAGCCATTTTCTTCAGGGATACTAATCTCTGTCATTCGGAGATAAGTTATAATTCTGCAAGATCTCAAGGCTCCACCTGGAGGTTAGCAACCCTAGAATCGGCCTAACTATGTCATTCTGTTTACAGATCTGACCTGTGTGTACCCTGGGTTCTGTTGGACCAGATGTGTGCTGGGAGCTCTATGCTAAAACTTAATTTCCAAGCATGTGATGGCCTGATCGGAATCAGAATTGTGGCACACAGAGAGAGGGAGCTTAGGCCTTCCCTCTGCCGTACCATTTAACTGACCTGAAAGGACCCCAAGGAGCTGCTACTTGCCCAGTCATTTGTGCTATTTATCACACAACCCATCAGCACTTATACATTTCCCCAGTCCACTCTTACCCCAAGATCCCTTTCACATATACTACTGCCCAGAAGTGTATCCCCCATCCAGTATTTGTGCTTCCCAATTTTGTGGCCCAGATGTAATACTGTGCACTTGTCTTTGTTGAATTGCATCCCATTCACAGCTGCCCACTTCTCCAGAGTATTCAGGTCTTGTTGAATTTTAATTCTATCTTCTTGGGTGTTTGCTACTCCTCCCGATTTGGTATCATCAGCAGATTTAATGAGTAGCCCATTTGCCCCTTCATCCAGATCTTTGATAAAAATATTGAGAAGTACCAGGCCCAAAAAAGAGCCCCACGGCACCCCACTGGACACCTCCCTCCAATCTGATGAAACATCATTGACCACCACTCTTTGGGTGCGGTCCTCTAACCAGTTCCCTATCCACAAAACTGTCCTATAGTCCAGTCCACAGTCTTCCAGTTTGCCCATCAGAATGTCATGGGGGACCTTATCAAAAGCTTTACTGAAATCCAGATAAATCACATCAACAGAGTTCCCCCAATCCAGTAAGTTGGTCACTCAATCAAAGGAGGAAACCAGGGCCAATTCCAGACGACTAACCTGAAGGCGCTGCATGCCGCCATGTTCCGGATCGCGCCGGGGAAAACGCGAAATATCATGTTTTCTCGCGCAAGTTTGGCGCAACATCGCACCAAACTCGCGCGAGAAAACGCGATATTTCGTGTTTTCCCCATCGCGATCCGGAACATGGCGGCATGCAGCACCTTCAGGTTAGTCGTCTGGAATCGGCCCAGGTTGGTCTGGCAAGATCTGTTAGGGACAAAACCATGCTGACTTCCCCAGATCACTGAGCGGTCCTTTAGATGCTTACAGATTGATCCCTTTAAAATCTGTTCTAATATTTCCACAGCAACAGAAGTCAGACTGACCGGCCTGTAGTTTCCCGGGTCATCCTTCTTCCCTTTCTTAAAGATTGGGATAACATTCGCTCTTCTCCAATCTTGTGGCACATCCCCAGTCCTCCAGGAGGCCTTGAAGATGATGGACAGGGGTTCTGCAAGTTCTCTAGAAAGTTCTTTGAGCACTCTTGGGTGCACCCCATGCGGCCCAGGGGATTTGTATTCATCCAGTGCAGCCAGATGCCTCTCCACTACCTCTCTGTCAATGTCAATTAGCCACTCAGGTGTCCTGCCACATTTTCTACTATCTCTAGATGTGCCTGAGTTCTTCAGGGAGAAAACAGAGGCAAAAAAGTCATTAAACCTGTCTGCTTTTTCTCTGTCCTGCATCAGAGTTCCTCCATCTACTCCCAACAGCAGTCCAATTGCCTCTTTTACCTTGCGTTTGCTTCTCACATATCTGTAGAAGTTTTTCTTATTGTTGCGAGCCCTCCTGGCCAGACCCAGCTCGTACTGAGCTTTGGCCTCTCTGATGGCTGATCTGCAGTACCTAGTAACCCTCATATACTCCTCTTTAGAGGTCTGTCCTTCTCTCCATTTCCTGAACATTTCCTTTTTCTCCCTTAGCTTATTCTGGAGCTCTCTGTGCATCCACATCGGTTTCTTGGAGCCCTTACCATGTTTCCATCTTGCTGGGATAGTGAGGGCTTGAGCTTGCAAAAGCTCCTGTTTGAGAAGGGCCCACCCTTCACTCGCTCCTTTCCCTTCCAGCACACTCCCCCCCGGAATGACTCTCATCAAGCCTCTGAGTTCATTGAAGTCGGCCCTATGGAAATCTAACCTACGAGTCTGGCTATGAACTTCCTTGCCCCCCCCCCCCCGCAGCAATTGGAATTCTAGGAGGACATGGTCACCTCCCCCTAAGGTCCCCACCACCTTCATCTCATCTACCAATTCTTCCCTGTTGGTTAATAAATCCCAATCCATGCACTCTTGGGTATTAAATTTTAAGTCATAATTCCCAGCGCTCATCTGATTTGACAGGACCCAGGGCAGACCCATAAGCAACTCGATGTGTAGTTTAACTCTCAGCTAGCTCAGAGTGGGAAATTTCTGTTTAAAGGGAACTTAGGGTTGCCAGGTCCTGGTTGGGGAATTCCTGGATATTTGGGGGGGGGGGGTGGAGCCTGGAGAAGGTGGAATTTAGGGAGGGGAGGGACATCAGCTGGCTATAATGCCATAGAGTCCACCTTCCAAGGCAGCCATTTCTCCAAGGAGATTGATCTCTGTCTCCTGGAAATCAGTTGTAATTCTGGGAGATCTCCAGCCACCACCTGGAGGCTGGCAACCCCATGTTACATACTAAACTGCATCAGAAATGCATCACTCTGGACAAGTTCCTTATAAACATTAAAATGTTTACAATGTCTCCAGACCTAAGAAGATTTTGCAAGCATGGACATTTTAACAGGGGAAAAATAACTCTGATGGGTATCCAGGAATAAAATTAATGAGTAACCTGTTTAGCAATTGCAAACACACAAAATATTTATGTAATCCACTATTTGCACATACAGTGTACTTTGTGAAAGAAAGGAATTGTGTTAGTCTGTTGCAGCAAAAGCAAAATCTGGTGGCACTTTTGTAACCGATATGCCATGCAATCCTAAGAAGAGTTGTTCCAGTCTAAGCCCATTGAATCAGTGGGCTAACCAACTGTATTGTATTTTCTTAGACAGTCTGAGGAAATAGAGTAAAAACTGTCCAGTATTTTGTGCACAGGAGGAGCAGCTGGCTGAGGCAAGCTAGTAGTGGCACCGGGCTGGCTGCTGCTACACCTGGTTGTGCCCGAGCCAGCAGCAGTGCCAGCATGCCCTTGCTGGGAAGAGCAGGACTCAGGTTCACGCACCACCTCTGCCTCTCCCATCCCTGGCTTCCAAGCAGCACAGCCAATCAACTGCTGCTGGTGGAGAAAGCACAGGCCCAAGGGCCCTTGAAGAGAATGGGGGCTTACACTCTGCCTCCCTGACTCCGCTCCCCTTCCCTCTGTGCTTCAAGCACAGCAAGCCAATTATAGCAACAAAAGATGCAACAGCAGCATCTCCTGGCCAAGGGCAGGAGCACCCCCTACTCTTTCCCTGAGGAGCCCCACCCCCACCCCCTGCGCAGTTGTGTCAATAGCTGCTGGCAGCATGAGGATGTCACTTCTGGAAGGGATGGCATTGCGCCAGGGCCAGAAGCACGCAGGGGAGAGCCCCCTCTCTCCTGTGCACAGTGTTTTCAAGGCAACCATCTGGAAACTCTACTACCAGCGGAACAGGTTACACAGAGAAAACCTTATCACCTTAAAACAGTAATTCCCAACTGGGTGCCAGACACACTAGTATACTATGAGAATTACCAGTGTGTCGTAAGAAATCCAGAAAGATCACTCCAAGCCTGGAAGAGGTTGTCCACTATAACTTTGCACGATTCACTTCTAAGGCCTCTGCTGGAAGAAGGTAATCCTTGCGGCTGCCCATTGCATCTTTTTGTAAGCCCTGTTCCATTCAGGAAGCATGCCAAGAATTGCCAATAGGCCCAAAGAAAATGCCCTGTCCCTTTAATAGAGGCTGTGTGGAAATGGACAGATGATGCTTTTTACAGCATGGAAGTAAATAACATCTTATTACGACTCTATTAAAGGGACAGGGCATTTATTTCTCCAGGCAGTTGGTAACCTTAGGCATAATTAGAGCTCTAAAATTTAATTTTATTAAAAGCAGACCTATTGAGAGTAGGGACTTTGGACCAGGGTGATAGTACCCCCAGCAGAGGGTAGGACCCGAAGCAATGGGCTTAAATTACATGCACAAAGGTACCGGCTGGATATTAGGAAAAACTTTTTCACGGTCAGAGTAGTTCAAAGGTGGTATCAGCTGCCTAGGGAAGTGGTGAGCTCCCCTTCACTGGCAGTTTTCAAGAAGAGGCTGGATGAATATTTGTCAGGGATGCTTTAGGCTGATCCTGCTCTGGGCAGGGGGTTGGACTAGATGGTCTGTATGGCCCCTTCCAACTCTATGATTCTATGAGAACCTACATAGAAATACCCTCCGTGCGCCTCATGTACTGCTATTAATTCTGATAGCCAACAGTAGCTTGGGGAGGGGGTGGTGGTCAAAATTGCTTCCCTCCTGGTCACTTTTGCTGCTCTGGGATCTGTCATCTTCTTGTGCATTCTATAAGAATTAAGCTAGAGTCTGTACTACATGATACTTGACCTAACAATACAGACCTGTTTATTTCCCCCCTAGCTTTTGAGCTATGCAGCTTCATTCTTTCTATGTCCTTGTGCTGGGAGTGTCATTGGTGAAAACATCAGACCCTGAGCCTTGCAACTGTGAAGAGAAAATAAACACCTGCACTGTCCTTGCTGGAACCAATGGACTGCCTGGTACTCCCGGGAGTAACGGATTGCCAGGCGTACCTGGGAGTCAGGGATTACCAGGAAGAGATGGAGTGGAAGGTCCTAAAGGTGAAAAGGGAGACCAAGGTAAAGCCTAAACAATTTCAAAGAACTGCGTCCAAGAGCTGAATCATTATTTGAGCCTATCAGGGCTTTTAAAAAGTGTGCAATCAGGCACAAAACATGCAGTTCTACAAGAAGTCTTGTGCAATTCAAAATCCAAGTCATAAAAGTTTTATGTGTTACGTTTCACGTGTTACGTGAACAAGTGAACAATATAAGATTCTGTAGAAATCTGGACCCTGAGCAAGCACACCTATTTCTCCTTCCTCTCCCAAAAATGCTCTCTGCAGACTGTTGCAAATGGGCTTTCCTATCCCAGCTCTTTCTTATAACAGAGCTGCTGAATTTCAGTTACTAGTGGAACAAAATAGACTTTTCAGCACCTTTTGGGATCTTATATGCAAAGATTCTCTTCATAAGGGGTTCAGGAATGTTTCAAAGATTAAGGAAATCATTCTAGGGGGAAATCTCTTTTGTCACAAGAAGTCATGTTATGATACAAATAGTGATGCTTGCACAAGCAAAAGTAAACAGGTGTATGCTTTGCTTACACAAAATCCCAAATTCTGCCCTTGTTATCACCACTTTAAGGATTTAAGATAATAGCACAGAAAGGATTTGGGTCATTTTCTTCCAAAGAAGTGGACTCTGTTAGATTAGGACAGTGAGTTTCACATTTTGGTTGCTTCGGAATATTCTGTTGAGCAATGATTTCTTCTTGTTGTTGAATATAACACAAGAATGCCCATCATTTTTTCACTTATCTTTTCTGTTCATCTATATAATGAATTGTCAGGATTAAAAGGGATACAGGGACCCCCGGGAAAAGCTGGCCCTCCTGGGTCTAAAGGAGATCAAGGCGAAAGAGGACCCAAGGGTGACAGTGGAGGCACAGGTAAGATGTCTTTGAGGGGCAGGGGAATCTACACAGGGAGCGAGTTTTTACTGTATATTTTTGTTTTCCTGCACCAAATGAATAAGAATGTAGGATGAGCTTCATGGGCTCTGTAAGGAGACACAACATTCTAAACCAGATATAAATCTTTAGTAGAACTCGAGCATATAATTTCAGGCTTGTATCTGTAACAGAACTCTGTAGCAATTTTATCCCTGACAGCAATTTGTATGGGGTAGAATATATAGTTCTGGGAGAAAAGCAACTTGTTAAACTTTATGAGCATGTTAGCATAAGTCTGTCAATGCCATTTTCAAAAATGGCCACCAGTCATCCTCCTGTGGAACCTGCCTAATGAACCATGGCACATAATTACAGCTTTCGCAGTCTCTCTCGCGCTCTCTCTCTCTCTCTCTCTCTCTCTCTCTCACTGCTCATATGCTATTGCCTTAAGCAGAAATTAAAACAGAGCCTTTCACAGTATCAAGGCTAAATGGCAACATCTCCAAAGCTTTGAAATCACACAGCAAAGTCTTAAAATATTTTTTTAAAAAAATCAGAATGGAAAATAATCCAAAAATTATAATTGGAAATTATTGATTAACAAAAACTCCAGTATGCAGACAAATGTGTAGTCAGTAGCTAACAAGATTTACAGACAATTAATATTGAAATGTAAGAAAATGGATGGAAGTCATTTTAGCTCTGGAGTTTCAGTGTAATAAAAAAACATGGGCCCTTTTCACACTGCTTACCTGCTGCAACAACAACGCGAAATACTGCAAATCTCACGCGAGAAAATGCGATGTTCTGTGACTTTTGCGCAATATTTTGCAGGTAAGCAGTGTGAAAAGGGCCATGGTGTATTCTGATAATTAACAAAAACTACTGCTTATTAGCTCACTTTTACCCCCCAATATCCTTTTAAAAAGACATCTGCTTTGTAGTGTTGGCAACATGGAAATGAATTTTAATTAAACCAGCTTGTTAAAAGGATAGATTATGAGTAGGTTTAAAGTCTCTTCAATCAGTGGACAGCCCTATTCAAAATCCTAGGAAGAGTCTACAGTCTATTTCTCCTAATGAACTTTGAAATAAGTGTGGATGCATTAACACCATTTTCTATTTTGTAATTGGAGATGGTGGGACGAAGCCCTTTGCTAGCATCCAGGGGAGGGTTGTTACTCTTATTAAAATATACTTAAAATAAAAACCAGCTACCTTACCTTTGAGAAATGTACTAGCTTCAGTTCACATGTGGTAATTTCACTTCTAAGCTGATGCATAATTACTAGAGTGCTCATGTTTTCATTAAAAGACTGTTTAGGTGTACAGAAATTCCTGTATTACTATCTCAGAGTCCCTCTACACAAGACACTTTGGCACATGTTTGTCAAGTGTAGGGAGGCACAATGTTAGCTGGGAAGCATAGTTTAAGAAGACAGAGCCAGCAGAGATTGCTCCTCAGAGGGTTTGTAAATTTCATCTTTGCCTCCCAGAAGGCTTTGTCAATTTCTCCTCTCCAGTCTAAAACTGTGTGGGATCGCAACCAGAGGGCAGTGAGGAATGGAAATGGGCTGGAGCTGCCTTCCAGAGCCGAGCTTGGACCTGGAGAGGTTATAATGGGCTGAAGTTTCCCTTCTGGCATTTCAAGCCCTTGCACGCAGCTGCAGTGCAGAGCAAAGACTTTCCCTGTCACTGGCTCTGTCTTTTTAAACTACACTTTCTGGCTCCCATTGCACCTCCTGACATGTGTTCTTCACATGTCAGATATCTCATGTAGAGAGACTCTCAGAAACATGACCATATGTAAATACTGTTTGTATGAACTGGAATCTTCCCACGCGTGCGCGTGTGTGTGTGTGTGTGTGAGAGAGAGAGAGAGAGAGAGAGGGAGTTACCCCTTTGTCTCTCAGTGTGACACAGTTTGTGGTGTTAGAGACAGTGAACCAAGACAGGTAAAGCAAAAGGTGTTTTTTTTAAAAATTCTAAGAAATTCAAGAGGGTTAACACACACACACACACAAAAGCTGGTGTCACCCAGTCAAACTTTGCAAGCATATAGATAAAATAGCAAATCCTTACTATGACTGAGTAGGGCTATCTCAACTGAAACACTAGAACTAGCTGACCAATGATCCCACAGCTGGGCCTCACCAATAGAGTCCATAACAGGGTTAGCTGGTCTTGCAAAACTGGAAGGAGGAGGAGGAGGAGGAGGAGACTAACGCAGTTGACGGAACCTTCCAGGTAACAGCATCTAAAGCAAAGTGGTGGTTCAGCAGCAGGAAGGAAAGCCACCCCCTTAGCTGGAAACAGTCACATCTTAACACAAATCCAGCCAATCAGGGCAATACACACCTTAACAATTACTACCCTGAGAAACTTGTGAGAGGAGAGAAGGCACGCTAACACACAAGCTCTGCTGCAATCATGCAGGTGCAGGCAATTTGACTGCTGAGACCCCTCTCAAGCCTGTAGAGCTGACTCTGCTCACAAGACAGCTCTTAAAAGTAACTCATGACAAAGATATTTTCTCAGGTTCTTGGCCAATTTCTTGCGGAACCCCTGACAATGTCCTGCGGAACCCCAGGGTTCCATGGAATCCTGGTTGGGAAACACTGGTCTGGTATTATATCCAGGGTACATCCTTAATAACAACAGTTCTAGTTGTCCTCCAGTGATCTTTGAGGCCTTGTGCCTCCTCCTCTGCCTAGTTCAGCTTTTACCATAGAGATTCCAGCAATTCCTAGAGAGTTTTCCCTGAAAGTAATGTAACACTGTCTTGCCAACAGTGATATTTTAAACTTTCCCCCCTCATACTGCCCACCAGAGTAGTAGCAAGCAACAGGAGATGGGAGACCTCCTACCTGCAGTGGGTACCTGGCAACCCTATGAAGAGCCTGTGTTGAACTCACCCTTCCAGAGAAGCCAAGGGAGAGTGGAGTCATCCTCAAGGACTGATCCTTCAGGATAGGTGAAGGATCAAAGAAAATACATAAATACAACCCAAATAATGCTTTTATTTTTTTTCCCTTTTAGAACTTGAACTTCTCAAAACTCAGATCAATAATTTACAGGCACAGCTGAAGGAGTTGCAATCGACTGCAAGTAAAACCTCAACAGGTAAGTTGCATCGGCTTGCTTGAATCATGTTCTTTGATTATATGCAAAGTTCACATGATTAAAATATTCCTGTTGACCAACCAAACATGCAGAATGATACAGACAGACTGGACTGTTATGATAAAAGTGCATGTGGAAGAATTAATTTGGGTTGTATTCTTTGTCAGTCATTCTAGGTCAAATTTTTCCAAACAGCACAACAGCAAGAGAAAAAAAATTTGTAACCAATGGAGCTGAAGGTAATTATGACCTTTCAAAAGCAACATGTTCCCATTTTGGCATGCAAATTGCTTCACCAAGGAATGATGAGGAAAACAAGGCTGTGCAAAGACTCGCTGCCAAGTTTGGGAAAAATGCATTTCTTGGAATGAATGACCAGGAAACGGAAGGCGTCTTTAAGCATTTAAATGGTGATCGAATGGAATACTCAAAATGGGCCCCCAAAGAGCCCAATGGGGACCATGAAGACTGCATAGAAATATATAAGGATGGCAACTGGAATGATCTTCCATGCACTCTGACACGGTTAATTGTGTGTGAAATTTAGTCTATGTCTATATCCATTAAGGCTGTATTCAGAGATCCTTGCAACTTTTTGTCTAGTTTACCACATGGAGAGGTTCACATGGAAGCTGGCCTATTGGAAAAGATGAAACACAGATCCCACGGGCAACTCATTTCTACCATGGTCACAAAACTGAATTATGTTAAACCCTTTAACAGAATTTAAATCCACTCACTTCTAGGGTTGTTCTGAGGTGGGAAACGTCTTCCTATGAACTTCACTTTTTTAGGTATAATCACTGATTCTTCTTGTTCTTTTTTCTCTTTTAAGAGTAGGCTTTCTCTTTAGTTTTTCTTTTATTTCTCTTCAGTCATGGCGCCCTTTTGTATATTCATCTCTGCAGTTGTTTTTTGTTATACACCAAAGGGTGATGCTCTAGTAGGATGGGAAGGCTCGAGAAGACATTGCCTGCCTCTGAGCATCTACAGAGTGAAATCCTGCAGTTTTACAGAACCTTCCTTTCTTCAGATTTCAATTTGATAAAAAAGGAATTGACTCTAAATTCCTAAAAATAGGGAACAAAAAAGATTGTTGGTATTCAGGGAGAAACTGGGTAAGAGTAATTAAGAGAATTTCTCTTAACTCATCCAAGGACAAATTGCAAAGATTAGCAAAAATCAGCAGATCATTTGCAAAAATGAGCAAGCAGCGGGAGAGCAAGAGCAAACTTATCCCGAGATCATGACAAAATTTGTCCATTAATATATTTGTCTAGTATAGAGATATGCTGCATTTTGAATATACTGTCACCAGTAATGTGGGCTTACAAGGATTGTGTACTTAGAAAATATGAAATTATTTGATTTTTAATGTGATGATACAATATTTATATGCTTAGGTGATGAATGATATGAGGGCATATTTGACTGTTATGAAATCAACTTATATTGTCCAACTGATCATTATTTAGATGCCTATCCAAAATAATCTTGCCTCTTGTTTTTATATATCACAAAATCACGTCCAGAAGCTCCTCTCTTGACATGACATAAGGCCAATTTCAGGATACAGGGAAGCTTCCCAAAAGAAGTTGTCTTCCGCTGGGTCCAACGTATGCCCCTGCTTCACCCATGCTGGCCACTCGCCACTTTTCTGAGAGCATCGTTGGGTTAGTCCTTCCTTCGGACCAGTTGCCATATAAGGGCACTTCCTTACACAGCGGGAAAAGAAAAGGAGCCTTTAAAAATATTTATTTTCTGGGGCCAACATACGATTTATTTTTCATTTTTAAAATTTATTTTGCTTCATTTTTACCACACGTTTCTCCCCAATGGGGAACCAAGGCAGTTTACTTGATTCTGCTGACCTCCATTTTATCCTCACAACAACCCTGTGAGGATAGGGTTGCCATGAGTCCAGTTTTCACCCAGACAGTCTGGTATTCTGTGGGACTGTCCGGGGGAGTGGCTGGTCAGGCTGCCTGCTTAGAAGTGTGGCAGTGTGATGATGTTATTCCAGAAGTGATGTCATCACACCAGAAGGCGGGAACATTCGTGCTTTGCACACACTCTGCTTTTTTTTAACAGGTGAGTGCTGCCCCCCCTCTCCTTGGGGTCCAGTATTTCTCCGGACCTCATCTGGCAACCCTATGTGAGGTAGGTTAGGCTGAGGGTGTGTTACTGGCCCAAGGTCATCCTGCACTCTTCCATGGCTGTATGGGGATCAGAACCTGGTCCTCCTAGGCCTTAGTCCAGCATTCTAACCACAACACCATGCTGGCTCTTAAATTCCTTCCCCTTTAGCCTTTCCTGCTCCAGCCTCCTCCCTCCCCATTGGTGTTGCAACAAGAACATGGCAGGTGGGCCCATGAGTCTGGGTGGATGATATCCTTGGCCAGATAAGTGTTTCCCCAAAGTTGATGACCCTGATTACACTCTTTGACATTTTGATAAAGTGAAACAGTAACACCAGAACTTTCTCCCCCCCGGCCCCCCACTACCCTTTGGCCAGTTAAACCTCCGTACACAGTGCCACCTAGTGCTTCCTTTGCATATACTGCAAACATCATATCTAAGATGTTCCTTTTAAAAAAGACTGCAAGACTTTTTAAAAAGACTAATGGAGCAACATTTATCTGGAGGCTAAGTTCTTTGCAAAGTTACTCCAGTCTAAATAATTGAAATCAATGAGTTTAGACTGGAGTAACTCTGCAGAAGCCAGTTTTAGGTGGGTAGCAATGTTGGTCAGCAGTAGAACAGCAGGATTTGAGTTCAGAGACACCTTAGAGACCAATAAGATTTTCAGGGTATAAGCTTTTGAGAGTGAGAGCTCCCTTCTTCTGCCTGAGGGGCTTTCATCCAGAGAAGCTGGTTGTTTTTTATGTGTGTAGCATTCTATTGAGCTACTGCTCCTCCCCGCCTAGGTACTGCAAAGCTATGAGGGTATCCATAAGAGTTTTATTGTCCCATGTTAGAGTTTCAGATTCAGAGCCAGCATAGCATAGTGTTGGCCAGGAATCGGGGAGAACTGAATCCCCACTCTGCCATGGAAGCTTGTTGGGTGACCTTGGGCCAGTCACATACTCTCAGCCTAATCTACCTTACAGGGTTGTTGTGGGGATAAAATGAAAGAGATGAGAATTATGTAAGCCACCTGGGTTCCCATTGTGGAGAAAAGTGGGGTATAAATACATACATACATACATACTGCAGGCTCTTCCAATTATATAACATTGGTTCAATCCACTCTGCTTTGCAGCTGAACCAATACATTCTCATGGACAGGAGAAGATTCAAAGTTAGAACTTATTGAATAGTTGCTGGTTTAAATATTAAGCCGATTCTGCAGGGGTCAGTTTCACCAGTTCAGTTTCCGTACTGCAGCTTTTTGTGTGTGTGTGTGTGACCATCTGCACCAGATTTGCCACCACGAGTAGTCACTCCAGCAACTATGTGGCTTTTCCTTGGCTTTCCTGGGAGCGCTTATACCCCAACTTTTTTTTTTTTAAATTACGCTTTATGGTAGGCTGTTTCTCCGTGCACACGTTTTACTCCGTATTTGGTGTCCACCTTCTTCCTGCTTCCTACCAGCCCACTGGATTGTGATTGGCTCCTCTGGTCTAGCCAGTCACCCCCCCACACACACTCCTTTCCATTCTTCCCCGCTCCCCTCTTTCCTCTTTTTAATTTTCTTTTTAAAGTCCAGCACAGGATTGCTGAATCATTGGTTTGAAAGCACAGGGGGAAGTTTTATTTATTTATGTCATTTATAGTCTACCTTTCTCACTGAGACTCAAGGCAGATTACATAGCATGAGATTAGTACAATCAGTATTGGGAACATTTCCATACAATATCAAGGACATTTTTATACAGTGTTCCCCTTTTATTCTTTTTGCTTTGGCATGGGTGGGAATATTGTAGGTAAAGGTAAAGCAAGCACCCATGGGGGGGCGTGTCGCATCACAACATTTTCTTGGCAGACTTTTTGTTACAGAGTGGCTTGCCATTGCCTTCCCCAGTAATCTACAATTTACCCCCAGGAACCTGGGTACTCATTTTACCAACCTCAGAAGGATGGAAGGCTGAGTCAACCTTGAGCTGGCTACCTGAACCTGGCTTCCACCAGGATCTGTCAGTCCTAGGGTGGCAGTTCCTGTCAGTGAGATCCCCAAGCCCCTCACAGCAAGCACTCAGGTGCATTGGTTGAAAAGTTTTATTTAGATATCTATACAGTTCAGGTATGCACTCAAAGGTAGAAGTTGGCAGAAGTGATTATTCAAGAGATGCTTTAGGCTGATCCTGCACTGGGGAGGGGGTTGGACTAGATGGTCTGTATGGCCCCTTCCAACTCTATGATTCTATGAAACAATAGCATTACTAATTATAGGAAACATTCTTCCGCCCTGTGGGCTGATATAATTTAGGCACAAAAGCCCAAAAAGTTACATGGGAACAGATTAGTTTAGTCTAGATAAAGTACAGAGTGGGATCATCCTTTTCTGTGAAAATGAAACATTTCAGCACGCAGCTGCAATGCCCATCCAAGAATGTTTAGAACTGAAAGCGCATATTTCTTAAAGATAACCAAGTCTGGCTTCTCTGGCAATTAGCAGTAGCAGTTTAGACACCCCAAGTGACCAGTCTAAAATGTATAAGATACATTATATAACAGTAAGGCACTCTCAATACAAAATGTAGAACACCGTAATGGCATGAGTAACAGTATACAACATTGGTATGAAAGTATTTTCAGTACAAGATGCAGAACATAATAATGGCAAGGATGCTTGTATACATGACAGGATCGAACTCAGGTCGTGAGCAGAGCTTGGGCTGCAGTACTGTGCCACGGGGCTCTTCGGGAATATTGTACAGGGGGTTAAATATCTGGGCATCGAAAATAAAGATTTTAATATCAAGTTTTAGAGAAGTATGCATGGCCACATACCAGCTGATTCCATGCCTTTCAGCTTGACTTCAGGGAAAGTGAGGAGTTATGGCCCCAGTGCTGAAGGGGCTTTAGTCTAAAAGAATTACGCAAAATCATGCAGGGATGGCTCTATCAACAACTGTTAGCCATGACATCTATGAATAGAAGTGTCAAGTTCACTGGTTGTATTCCTCCGATACTGGATTCCTGGAACAAACGACTCAGCGTGGTCATCACTGACATGTAGAAGCATCTAGTTAGAAACAGTATGTGGAATTACATGGGCTGTTTTCGCACTGCTTACCGGCCATGGAACATTGGGCCAAGCTCCCGGAATGACAGCATCTTCCTGGTGCAATTTCTCACGAGAACAGCAGCAGAAATCGCTCCAGGAAGACGCTGTTGTTCCTGGAGCTTGGTGCGATGTTCCATGGCTGGTAAGCAGTGTGAAAACGGCCATGGTCCTTTAGTGTGATCCAGCAAGCGTTATGTCCTTATTTTGGGGTCAGGGCCCCTGATCCATGGAAGTGCGATGCTTCAGCCCTTTCTGCTCCCCTTCCAACCCACGCAGAAATGAGCACTGACCCATGGCAACCTCCACACTCTATGGAGTTGGCTTCCCCTTCTCATTATGAGAGAAAAGATACCTGTCTTTCCCTTGGATAGTTATCTCATACCAAAGCTACAGCAGTTAACCATAAATACTGAGAATACCATTACAGATAGACCATCACGGATACTCAAGTTTTATGAATTGTTGGGAGCTGTCCCAATGCTCAGTTTTTAAATATATTTTAAATAAATAATATATAATAAATAATGGCAAGTGTGTTGTGCATCTGGTCCATGCAGAAGTTTTTCTTTCGACATTGCAAATAAGCCCACGGTGTCACACTACTGAGTGCTTAGACACATTTAGTTACTTCAGACATGAATGCAATAAACAGGCATATATAATAGCTTTTAACTCCATTTCGTCTAGACTAGTCTTTGCTTCCAGAATGAAGGACAGGTACAAGGGAAAAAACCTGTCTTAAAGAGACAGGTACAAGGAAAAAAACACTCAAGTAGGACATTGTATTTCTACACACATGAATGCAATCAACCTATGAGGAAAGGTTGAAGGAGCTCGATATGTTTAGCCTGGAAAAGAGATGACTGAGAGGTGATATGATAACCATCTTCAAGTACTTAAAGGGCTGCCATATAGAGGATGGCACAGAGTTGTTTTCTGCTGCCCCAGAAGGTCGGACCAGAATCAATGGGTTGAAATTAAATCAAAAGAGGTTTTGGCTAAACATTAGGAAGAACTTCCTGACAGTTAGAGCAGTCCCTCAATGGAACAGGCTTCCTCGGGAGGTGGTGGGCTGTCCTTCTTTGGAGGTTTTTAAGCAGAGGCTAGATGGCCATATGGCAGCAATACTGATTTTGTGAACCTGGGCAGATCATGAGGGGGAGGCCAGAATGGGTTACATCATTGCTCAGTTCTCATGGCCCTCCTTACATGCCCAGGATAATGCTGATCGCCACCTTGAGGTCAGGTAGCAATTTTCCCCAGGCCAGTTTTGGTAGGGATCCTGGAGGTGTTTTGCCATCTTCTGGGCATGGAGCAGCAGTCACTAGAGGTGTGTGTGTGGGGGGCGGGGGAGGTAACTGATTTTCCTGCATTGTGCAATGGGTTGGACTAGATGACCCTGTAGGTCCCTTCCAACCCTATGTTTCTATGATTCTAAGGTACATCATCATCATCATCATCATCATCATCATCATCATCATCATCATCATCATCATCATCATCATCATTTATTATATTTATATCCCGCCCTCCCCGCAAGCAGGCTCAGGGCGGGTCACAACAGAAGATAAAATATGGAAAGATAAAATCACAATCAATTAACACAGCTTCTAATAAAACACCTCCTCACCGTGTAAAAACCATATACCATCTGATGGAGGTGGAGGTGTGGCTTAACTATGCGTGGTCGTTCATATATGGGGGGTAGATGGTCAATACCCCCTACAGACATAGAGGAGACCGGGAGAGAGGCTCATTTGGTGGAAACCCTCATCAGAGTGGGGGACAGCGTTGCACTGAAAATCCACATCTCTAACCGCCATGCACAGATTGCTCTGTGCCCAAAACCTGCCTGCGTAGATCTCTTAATGTGCTTATCTGGGGGAACGGGGCCATATAGGTTCCAAGATCTCATGTACAGCTTCTAATTAGGTAACTATCGGTATACCTGGAATTGCAATGGTGTGTGGAGTGAGGGGAGATGCCAGTGGACATCCATAGAGTCTAGCCCAGGATGAAGAAAGACCGAAACGGGAATTGGAAATAGCAAACTGTAGCCCGTCGGCTAGGTGTCTTTGGACACGTCCTTTTTCCACTCTTGGACATATGGACATTTTCCGTGTGCATGCTTCCATCTGTCTACACTCTCCCACCACCAGAATATTTATTGTATATAGAAATATATTTATTGTTAACCCGATAGACTACCTCTTCTTGTATATATATGCACTTTAAATCTTGTTTGATATATATTGCACTTTTGCACTTTTGCACTTTGGATATAATATAAAAATTTATATCAACCTTGCATGATTAATTTTTGTGACCCTGGTTGTTGTGCTTGAATAGTAGTGGAAGTGGCAAACTAGGATCTGCACAAACTAGGTTTGATTTCCTGCTCTGCCACGAAAGCTCACTGAGTGACCATGGGCCCATCACACACCTTCAGCCTAACCTACCTCACAGGGTCGTTGTGGAGATAAAAGGGAGGAGAGGGGATTATGTAAGCCTCTTTGGGGCTGCACTGGGGACAAAGATGAGGTATAAATGAAGTAAAATAAAAATAATTTAAAAAATACACTCCAGATATTCAGGGTCCTCTGACTGCAATCATCTGCACACAGCCTGTAATACTCAGGATAAAGGGACGGGCTTCACTAGAATTCCTGTTGATCAGCAG
Source organism: Eublepharis macularius (assembly GCF_028583425.1). NCBI lineage: Eukaryota > Metazoa > Chordata > Lepidosauria > Squamata > Eublepharidae > Eublepharis > Eublepharis macularius. Next base: position 136,562,264 of record NC_072795.1, read on the forward strand.
TTAGTGGGTGGAAGCAGAAGGCACCACTGTGTATTTAGGAGATAGTGAAGGAATGAGATGTTGCTTAACCATACAGAGGACCCGAAACTGCACGCAACAGGTTAGTAACTTTTCAATGTTATATAAATAGTGACCTTGTTTTGTACAGAAGGTACAAATATGACAGCAACATTATACTGATTCAGCTGTTTTATGGTATATAGTTGGGTTAGCCCTTCTGTTATAATTGTCACAGTTATAAGCAATATGTTTGTATTACTTATTGTCAAGGATTTACAGTACTACAGAAAGCTAGTAGTAGAAACATGATGCATTGAAGGATTTCTACAGTACTTTCATCTAAATATGCCTCTTCTCACAGTCCAGAATGTACCTGCTTGCATTTCGATGCTTTATATTTTTCCATTTATGACTGTCATTGTGTATTTCATTCATGGGAACGCTTAGTATTTCAAACCATAGACCACACATATAATGGAAAAACATGGCAATCCAAAAGTATGAAATCCCCTTCCAAGGGCTTTTATATTTTTCTTCTGTATAAAAGGCATAGTGCAAGTGGCAACTTATAATTCATTTTCTTTCAGTCCTTGGCATTATGGAGGCTATTTTAATGAAAACATGTTTACTGAGAGCCAAGCTACAAGTGACGAATTACACTTGCCTGGCAAGTGAACATGTATTCCTCCCTGTGAACATGTATTCCTCCCTGTTCACTTGCCATTCACTTGCGCTCCACTTGAAAGCGGAGCGCAAGTGAATGGCAAGTGAACACGGAGGAATACATGTGAGTCTGTTCACTTGCCAGGAAAGTGTAATTCGTCACTTGTAGCTTGGCTCTCAGAATTCCTGATGAATTCGGTGGTTATCGTTACAACCTTGGGATCTAATCTCCAAGTGAGTGGTCCTGCTTGTTGTTTTAAATCATAACCAGCCACAATAACTATCAGTTCTAAAGGTGCTTTTGAATTCTGCTTAATCTTGCACATTCAAGATTGATTGGGCTGTAGGAGTTCCAGAGACAACTCCTACAAAAAGAGGCTTATTGGATACATACCCTAGGAAGCCTGGCACTGGGAGGGCTGAATAATGATTTGAATTTATCATGTTTTTTGTAAATGTTTCACTAATATGGTTCCTTGCAAACCAGATCGAGTGTCCTGTACCTTTAAGTTTGGCATTGTGAGTGATTGTTTGGAGCATATAATGTGAATCATGACATAGGGTGTAATGCATGGCCATTCCATTCAGTGTGTCTCAATTTGAAGTTTTTAGATTTCATGCTTGTATTATGGTAAGCTTAAGCATTATATCCTTCTGTATAAGTCAAAAGAGACTAGGCATTACATTTAGAAAATACCTTTATTATTACAGATAATAGATAATAGATTGGACTTTTACAGTGAAGCCCTTGAAAAAGTATTTGCTGAAACATGTGGTCTGAATAGCCAGCCCCCCACTGGGCAAGAGCCTGGTGAATTTTTTCCATCCCCCCCCCAAATTGGAGGTCCTACCTGAAAAAGAAGAAACAGCATTGGAAATATAGATTTACTCTCCGGAGACCAGCTGTTTTCATCTTACCTGTGCTTGTTGGACAGTTACACAGAGGTTCCTCCACAGCGCACCTAAAATAATGGGAAAGAAGAACAACTATCTACGTATAATTGGATTGAAATACAATATTACTTCTGCTGACGGCCGCTGATTCTTATATATAGAACTTGTAATTGTCTATGCAGGGCTGACGTATATTGATAGAATGAATTGAATTTTGTATGAATTTTAGGAATATTTATTATATTTATTCCTGACCTGCCTGGCCGATTTCCTTTTTCAAATGGTGGGTGAAGCTACAAGGGGCTCAGCCATACTAGACTTAATATTGACCAACAGGGAAGAATTGGTAGATGGGGTGAAGGTGGTGGGGACCTTAGGGGGAAGTGACCATGTCCTTCTTGAATTCCAGTTGCTGTAGGGAGCCAAGGAAGTTCCTAGCCAGACTCGTAGGTTAGATTTTTGTAGGGCCAACTTCGATGAACTCAGAGGCTTGATGAGAGTCATTCCGTGGGGGAGTGTGCTGGAAGGGAAAGGAGCGAGTGAAGGGTGGGCTCTTCTCAAACATGAGCTTTTGCAAGCTCAAGCCCTCACTATTCCAGCAAGACGGAAACATGGTAAGGGCTCCAAGAAACTGATGTGGATGTACAGAGAGCTCCAGAATAAGCTAAGGGAGAAAAAGGAAATGTCCAGGAAATGGAGAGAAGGACAGACCTCTAAAGAGGAATATATGAGGGTTACTAGGTACTGTAGATCAGCCATCAGAGAAGCCAAAGTTCAGGAGCTGGGTCTGGCCAGGGGGGATCGCTACAATAAGAAAAACTGCTACAGATATGTGAGACCAAAGCAGAGAGTATCACAAAAAGGAGCGAATAACCAAGGAGATATCATGAAGACTAACTAACAACACCAGTAAAGAGTTCTAGTACTAATCATTTACTACAACAATCCAAAGTATAATTCATCAATTGTATCAATTTTCACGCACACACAGCCAGCCACACCTCGGCAGCTCCAATTAGCAGTACAGTACATTAATCAATTAAGGGAGATCACATAAAGTGCTAAGTGCAAACTCCTATCTTCATACAGTATCAATAATATTATAATAAAGTGCAATTGCTGAGGTACATTCATTCAAGCACGTAGTGCCTCCCAAAACACATAAGAGTTCAGTAATGGTCTGCAGATAAGCGGCCCGTAGGTGTAAGGAAGGAGAGGTCCAATCAAGGACGTGCCATCTGACGGTTGGACCGGTTCCTTTGCAGAAAACTGTTTCGGATCTTTTTCAAAGATGGCAAGATGAAGCACAATTGGGTACTGACGTTATTCTTCTTTCAATCCTATGAAGTTGCAAAGGTACAATGACTTGCACAATTACACAGACCTCCATTCTAAAATACAATTGGAGTCCATACTCACATAGTATTACAGCAGTTTAACACACACGTCAGACCCTCACCCTCACAAAGAGATGTATGATAAAGTGTATGTGCAGTCGAAACAACCAAAAGCCCTTTTATACAAATGTTAACGGAGGCCACTTAAAGAGACATACCATAAGGCAACCCTCTATTATAGGTAGCATGAAAAGTCATTGCTGATATTCAACCCAGCCGGGACCAAAGTGGACAATCTGTAAATCCAAAACGTTTCTTTCCTATGGATATCTGAAGCAATACCCTCAGGGTGCTTTGCCTTAGATGTATACAAAACTGTATATTTGAAATCATTCACAGTATGGCACGCTTCCAAAAAATGACTAATTAGGGGGGCCTCCAACACACTATTTCGTATATGTGATTGATGCTCCAATATATGCTGTTTTACATAGCGAGTGGTACTTCCAATATACAACAATCCACATTTGCATTCAATTAGGTACACCACACTTTGTGTGTTGCAGTTGGTAAAGCTACGAGTCGTTTTTATATTGAGCTTCTGAAAACCCTGTTCTCTCATCACCAACGAGCAAGCTTTGCAGCTACCACAACTATAGTGTCCCACAGGTAAATGACTCGAAACTGTCCTAGGTGTGGACACAAATTCAAACCTGATTAAAAGATCCCTAATATTATGAGTTCTACGAAATGCTATGACTGGGGGTTCCTTACAGCCCGGAATATCGGATACCAAATTCCAATATTTATCCTGATATCATTAGCATAAGGGGTATAGTCCCAAACACACTTGTTCCACTCTTCCTTTTACGCGAGGTCAGGAGATCCTCCCGACTTGCCAAATTAGCCCTGTAATGAGCATTATTGATTACACTAGTGGGATAACCCCTAGCTTCAAATTGTTCAGCCATCAATCTACTACATGTATTGTAATCATTCAACTGTGTGGAGTTTCTCTTCAACTGCAAGAATTATCCAAAGGGAATATTATTTCTAATATAAGGTGGGTGAAAGGACCGGTAATGTAAGTATGACGCCCAGTCCGTTGGTTTCCTATATGGTTGTACTGTCAAATGGTTATCACAATCCCTGTAGATGGTAAGATCCAAAAAATTCTAACAGAGAGACCAAGAAATGGGTGGGTGGCAGCAAAGTCGGGTGTTGGTTTAATGTTTCCTCCACCACAAGCCTAGCCTCATCATGTGGAATACTTGTATATAACAAGGTCACATCCATCGTGATTAATGCTGCTCCTTCAGGAAACTGCACCCCCTCAAGTTTGCAGATTATATCCCTGGAATCCTGTAAAAAGGTTGGCATTCGTTTTACAAAGGGTTGCAAAAACATGTACAGGTACCTGGATAGGGGTTCAAGTATTGAATTGGAACCCGATACTATTGGGCACCCGGGGCGGGGGGTGGAAGCCTTGTTTGTGAATTTTAGGAAGTAAATAAAATACGGGTGTCCTGGGTTAAGAATTAATGAGAGCTCTATGTGTTTGTTCTGTAATAAATCCCAGTGACAACCCTTCATCCACGGTAATTTTGATCAAATTTGCAATATGTTTGGTGGGATCCTCAGATATAACCATATAGCTCTCACCATCAAACAATTGTCTTCTCGCCTCCCTGATGTAATCGGATTTATTTAAAGCCACAATGGCCCCCCCTTGTCAGCTTCTTTAAATATAATCTCAGGGTCCCTTGCTAAACCCTCCAGTGCCGCCCATTCCTCATGAGTAATAATACACCATTTTGACAAAGCGGAAGTTTCAATTTTAATAATATCCTTGAGAACCATGTTTTCAAAGGTAACAATATGGAGATCATTGACATTGGGCACAAAGGTAGATATAGTCTTGAGAACAGGAGCTTCATAGGAAGCTGTACCTTCACCAAAGAACAACTGCAGCTTCAGTTGGCGAATCAATTTATACAAGTCAATCCGGGTCTGAAAACCTTTATAAATTGGGGTCGGGACAAAGCCCAAACCCCTGTTTAGTGCACACAGCTGACAGCTCTGACAGCTGATGAGAGGACAGATTAACAACTACGTTTGTCTCCCTCTTCGTTGTGGACCCCCCTGTAAAAAATTGCCACTACTATTATTAGATCGCTCCTTAGACCTAGCATTCCAGGACCGAAAACGGCCAATGCTATGCCCCTCCTCCATAGAAGTATCCGTGTCCTCTCCCTCTGTCGTGTCTAACTCCGAGGTGGACTCAAGCAGGTCAGACCATGTGACCCGCTTTTTGGGGTTGGTGTTATCTGATTTCCAAATATAGACGCGACCCAACGAATAATCCTTACAATCTCGATGGTATTTTTTAATTTTAATTTCCTTCGTCTTGGCTTCAATGTCCTTAACCTGAACCTCCAACTCCTCAATTCTTTTTTACGAGTGTCAGAGGACAGTTTCTGTTGCAATCCAAATCCAAATCCAAATCCAATTTATTACAGCAAAGGCCAGCAATATAAAACAATACGATTACAAGCAATAAATCAATATCAATACAGGAAAACTACAGGCATAAAGGGATAAGGGTGAAAATGGAATAACAATAATGAAAATAGAAAAAAATTTATAATGTTTTTTTCACTAAGAGAAGTTTACGTTTTCTGATAGCTAAAGAGCAGAGTTTGGCCACAGCATAGGTTACTGAGCTCTGAGAATCTTCTAAAAGAAATTTGCGCAGAACTTCTGGTCTAAATTCCAAATAGGATTGCAAAGGGATGAATTTAGACAAAAGAGGTAGTATGAGGCGAGACCGTTCTTCACAATAAAATTCACAGAATAAAAGTATGTGAGTAACCGATTCCACCATATTGTCCATGCATGGACATAAGCGCTCATGCATTGGTATCTGCCAGAATTTGCCGTACAATACAGCTGAAGGCAATGCCTCAAACCGGGCTCTAGAAAATGCCCATCTGTAGGACTCATGGGTAATACTGGATAAATATGGGGCAGCTGAAAAATTAGGCCAAGATTTTAAGCACCTGAAGTTCTTGGGAAGTGAAGCTTCTTCATTTTGAAGTTCAATATCAAGAAGCCTCTGAGTAATAGCTGTTTTTGCCATATTCAGGGTTCCATTAAAAAGATCTTCAGGATTTAGGCCAATTTGCTTGATCTTGTTAAAGATTTTTGTGAACCAAGGTGGATAAGGGTTCGCAGCTAGGAGATGAGTTATCATTCCCTTTGGATTATAATGAATTTTCAGCCAGAGGAATATTGCCTGTTCCCATACTTTTAATTCAACTCTGGGTAATCCTGCCTCTTGTCTAAGTATTACATTAGATGTACTCTTGGGAGCACCAAATAGGGATCTAAGAAATTTTGATTGGACTGTTTCAAGAATCTTAAGATTGGCAGAGAGTCCAATTTGTGAGCCATACAAAAGTTGGGCCAAAGATTTTGCCTGGTAAGTTTTTAAGGCCATAGGGAGAAAGCCAGCGCCTTTCCTTCTAAACAATTTAAGGATAGCATTTGCACTTCTCTCTGCTGAAGTGGCTGATGAGGTCAGATGTGCTGAGAATTTGGCATTATAGGAAAAAGTTATGCCTAAATACTGGAAGTTCTTAATTTGATCTATGACATTTCCTTTCATATTCCAGATATATTTCCTAAATGAGCTGCCAAAACAAACAATTTTGGTTTTAGAGAAATTAATTGTTAACAATTCAATGTTACATTGATCATTAAATTTTTCTAAAGCTCGCTTCAAGCCAACTTTGGTCTGAGATAAAAGAACAGCATCATCAGCATACATTAAAATTGGAACTTTTCTGTTGCAATGTATTTTGCAAGGTATCAATATCAGTAATTAAAGTGGCAGTTTCCTTACGGGCCGTGTCAATAACAAGCAACATGAGGTCCGTGGAGCATTTGTTGAGTACAGAAGCCCAACGGTTCTTAAAGTGCTCATCATTACGAAGGAGACCCAGCGGTTTATTAAAGTCAGCAATGACTTTTCATGCTACCTATAATGGAGGGTTGCCTTATGGTATGTCTCTTTAAGTGGCCTCCGTTAACATTTGTATAAAAGGGCTTTTGGTTGTTTCGACTGCACATGCACTTTATCATACATCTCTTTGTGAGGGTGTGGCTCTGACGTGTGTGTTAAACTGCTGTAATACTATATGAGTATGGAATCCAATTGTATTTTAGAATGGAGGTTTGTGTAATTGTGCAAGTCATTGTACCTTGCAACTTTATAGGACTGGAAGAAGATCTGAATTTGAAAAAGATCCGAAATGGTTTTCTGCACAGGAACCGGTCCAACCGTCAGATGGCACGTCCTTGATTGGACCTCTCCAATCTTTAAGAAAGGGAAGAAGGATGACCCGGGAAACTACAGGCCGGTTAGTCTGACTTCTATTGCTGGGAAGATATTAGAGCAGATTTTAAAGGGATTGATCTGTAAGCATCTGAAGGACTTGACCACAAGTGGAGCGCAAGTGAATGGCAAGTGAACAGGGAGGAATACACGTGAGTCTGTTCACTTGCCATTCAAGTGTAATTCATCACTTGTAGCTTGGCTCTCAGTCTGCCACAAAATTTACCTATCAGGAGCAGCAAACCCAATCACAGAGTGAATTTCTTTGTTTAGCTAAGGATTTCTCACCATGTTCAAAATAACAGTAACAATATAAACTTGATAATAATGGAAAGATAGTTTTAAAAATAAGGGATGTCTTTAAAATAAACAGATTAAAAATACAGAGACAAAAAGGCAATACAGTGGTCTGGGCATTGCTCTCACTCACAGGGCTTGTTCCTTATCACGGAGTATCTCCTCATAGTTGGCTTGTGTTTCCTGAACCCAGTGCTATCACTCTGCTGTCCACCATCTTGGCCCTGAAAACCATTACGGTGATAACTCTGGCTCCCTCTCTTCCTGTCACGTGTCTCTGATGTTACATGTTTAATGTCACGTTCTTGCAGCTGTACAGGTTTCACGATCAGGGGGTTCTGTGATAAAAAGAGGGGTTTTATTCAAATACCAGACTTTAAAACTAAAAGAAACAAATATAGTTAAGGTAGATAGCTTAGAGAAAGATAAAAATTTAGAAAATGGTTTTTCTATTGGTTGAGGTAAGTTGTGGAACTGAAAGGGGATTGGTTACGGTTTGGCTTCTCTTTGATAGGTTGGACTGGATAGACTGCAAACAGAGTGATGAGAAGTTTAGACAATTCTAGAGCTGCTTAGACAGAGTTCAGTTAGAGAAGAGAAAGAAAGACAGCTGGGGAAAAAAGAAGACCCAGGAGAGTCTTGAAGGCAGCCAAGGAAGTGTGTGAGTGACAGAGAAGATTGTTGAAATATCTATCCAGGATTTATTCATTAAAGCATAGAAATCTTAATAACAGCAGTTAAATTTTATAGTTAGTTTTAACAAAGTTTTTAAAAACTGGAAAGTCTGAACCTAGGAGCTCGGACGTATCAGTTTAACATGCAATAAAACTAATTTCCTGAGTATACTGGTGTAAAGGGAATGAAAAATCTCAAAGTGGTGGCACTACCCATATGAAGATAGACTGTTTGTCCATAGGCCCCACGGCTGGAGACGTTGAAGACCTCTGGGCTAGATGAGAGGCTTAAAGGCCACAGGATAGTTGTATAGTCTTTGTCTACACCCAGCTTGGGAAAACAAGCACGCCTTATGCAACCAGATACAAAGTCTGTCAAACTGGCATCCTTCCACTCTTGTTCTCTTTCTTGTGTGTCTTGCCATCCTAGTTTGTGAGGCTGAGAGTCTCTCTACGCAAGACATCTTACATGAGGAAGCTAAAGTGTAGGGAGATGCAATGTTAGCCAGGAAGCCGAACAAGCCGAAGGCTGTGTCAATGTCACCTCTCTACACAAGGGTCGTTTTAAAAAGCTTTAGCCAGTGATGATTGCACCTCAGAGGGTTTGTTAATTTCATCTTCACTTCTAGAAGGGGAGGTGAAATTGGCAGAAGGGGAGACAAAATTAACAAACCCTCTGAGGAGCGATTTCCGCCGGCTCTGGATCTTTTAAAACTACACTTTCTGGCTAACATTGCATCTCCCTATACTTGAGTATCTCCATGTAAGATGTCTTGTGTAGAGAGACTCTGAAAGCAGAGCTAAGTCTCTGCACAGCAGAATTCTATAGTTTGGCTGCTTGAGGAATAAGATCACACTGAGAAATGTTACTTAGAAAAGAAATAGGAATTCTTTATTGTAAGAGAATTCCATACTTGATAGGAAAAGCAGAGTATGGGCTTCTAGCTAAGTATCTAAGCCAAGATGGAGAGAGGTTGTAGAAAACATGTCGAGCACTTACGGTGGACAAAGGGAAGGAGAAGGGAGAGGCATTCTGCCTAACCAAGGGGCAGCTGCAGGAGTGGACAAAGGAAAGGTCAGGAAGCAGCCTATCTGGCACTTCATTGACTCTCTACTGCCCTTCCCTGAGACTCAGGTGACGGTTTAGTGACATTTCACTGTCCATTCCTTCCAGCCTGTTACAACATATCACTACTGATATGAACTGCTTTAGGTGGCAGAGAATTGTCTGACAAGTGAATTATAAATATAATAAAGATAGGCTATAACTGAGAATAGACCAAAATAAGAAACTGAAATGTCCATGTGTACTACACAGGGGGGTGGTGGACCCTGGACTTTTAAAAGGTCTTTCTTTGCCAGGAAAAATCTGAACAGACACTAAAACATAATGGGCGACAAAACACCAGGCCAGAACAGCTATACCTGTGCTACATGGTGCTAGGCCTAACAGTAAGGACAGCACTCTTTCTCTTCCTTCAGGGCTAACTAACCTCTGAGCTATGCAGCTTATTTCTTTCTGCATCCTTGTGCTGGGAGTGGAACTGGCGAGAACATCAAATCCCGAGCAATGCAACTGTGGAGAGAAAGTGAACGTTGTTGCATTATTGCCAGGCATTCCTGGGCATCACGGATTACCAGGAAGAGATGGGATGCAAGGTCCTAAAGGTGAACAGGGAGATCATGGTACCATGTGGCCAGTTTTTAAGATCTCTGTCACCTATGGGCAGAAGAGTCGGAAACTTAACAAAACTCTGGATGAGTTTTAAAAGTATATGGTGCAGGGTGTTATTTTTTAAGGCTGAAGGGAAATGCTTTGCACTCACAACAGAGTGGAAAGATTTTTTAAAAATATAAAGGTCAAGCTCCTTCCTCACATGATTACAGTGGTGGTATGTGGCAGGATCCATGTGTGGCTATCTGTTTCCTCCCACCCCCATGGGCACATGTGCAAGCAGTGCATAATTGCAGTCAGGGATTGTGATTGTGTGAACTGGAAAATACATGTGTGGAAATGACCCATGTTATTGAGATGATTGGGCACAATGCACTCTCCAAGTAGACAAGATAAAGGTAACGGAAGTCCCCTGTGCAAGCACTGAGTCATTACTGACCCATGGGCGGACATCGCATTACAACATTTTCTTGGCAGACTTTTGTTACAGGGTGGTTTGCCATTGCCTTCCCCAGTCATCTACACTTTACCCCCAGGAAACTGGGTACTCATTTTACCGACCTCGGAAGGATGGAAGGCTGAGTCAACCTTGAGCTGGCTAGCTGAACCCAGCTTCCGCCAGGATCGAACTCAGGTTGTGAGCAGAGCTTGGGCTGCAGTACTGCAGCTTACCACTCTGCGCCATAGGAGCATCAAAAATGTTGCAGCTGGTTATTGTATGTGTCAGAGAGGAGCACTGTTGTTTATAATGTCAAAATGGCTGGCCAGAAACTGTTTGCCTCACTTGTTCTTTTTTTGTTCATTTATCTGATGACTTATCAGGACTACAAGGGAAACAGGGAGTCCCAGGAAAAGCTGGACCTTCTGGGGCTAAAGGAGATCAAGGTGAAAAAGGACAAAAGGGGGACAGTGAAGGCAGTGGTAAGAGTAATTGAAAGAGAAATGTATGTAGGGAAAGATATTTTTTGAAATATTTTTTATTTTATTATATTTGTTTTTTTAAAATAAGATATTTTATGGAATTTTGCAAATTTCCATGCACAGAGAACAAGATTGTTAGATGGACTACACAGTTCATATATGAAGACAGACAACAGAACCAGTATGTTGTAGTTGTTAGAGTGACCTAGATCTGAATTCCCATTCTGGCACTGCTGCCTGGTTGGTGGGGGTGCTGCTGGGGTTTCTAAGGAATCTGGCACACTTGCTGTGCCGGCTGTGCCTTGCAGAAGGGCACATGTTGTTATTTCACCCAGTGGGATGTCCATAAAGAACAGACCAGAAGCACCGCAAATGTGCTGGCAGCCATCCGCCTCCACTACAGCAGCTCTCAGAATTCCATGCCCAACATAACCTCTTTCCCACCAATACAATAGTGTACTTTCATTTCTGTTATGCAGCAGGACCTGGAGGGGTTTCCCACACGTCTGTTTTTCCCTTTGCTTTCAGCCTAGCTTTTGCTAAATCACTCTGACAACTCAGCTTCCGCATGTCACCCCAACTTCCATTTTTTGGTAATTGTCAACAGGGGTGTGTGGTTTGAATCCAAGAACTGGGTTAAAAAGATGGATTTTTGCTGATCCAGCTAAGTCTAGCTTCACCAGATCAAATGAGAGAATCATGGATCTACTCCAGGCTGGGGATCAAGAAGATCCCTGGCTATTGTCGGGGATAGAATGTTTTGTTAGCCTGGTGTTTTTCAGAACTGGAAACCATGCTCTGTTCATTCTTAAGGTTTCTTCTTTCCTGTTGAAGTTTTGCTTATGCTTGTGAATTTCAATGGCTTCCCTGTGCAGTCTGACAAAGTAGTTGGAAGTGTTGTCCAGTATTTTGGTGTCCTGGAATAAGATACTGTGCCCTGTTTGAGTTAGGCTATGTTCAGCCACTGCTGATTTTTCAGGTTGTCCAAGGGCACAGTATCTTATTCCAGGACACCAAAATACTGGACAACACTTCCAACTACTTTGTCAGACTGCACAGGGAAGCCATTGAAATTCACAAGCATAGGACTTCCTGTTTGGGATCCATGGAGGTCTAACGCAGCTCCACTTGCGGAGCTGACCGGACTGCCGTTTTAACCAGCCGGCGGGGTGAAAATAGCCCGCGGCCGACTGCTCTCAGGCGGGGAGCAGGCAAAGAACGCTCAAGACCCTAGGGTGAGCTAGATCTCGGACTAGGGGGGGCTCTACACAACGAGTCTCCCCCCGATCCTTGAGGTCCCACCTTGCGACGGGTCGGCTATAATCTCTGCGGCAGTTTTGGGGCCAATTCGGCTGGCATAAGACCTACATACCCAAGCATCGATTGGGGGAAGAAGCTGAGAGGAGAACTTAAAATCGAAACAGCGATTACAACCCGAGAAAAGTGAAGAGAAGGTAAAGATCATTATCTTCTGAGACGGGACAGATTGATAAAAACAGAGAGGAAAAAAAGTAGATTTTTAAACTGCAACAGACTAGTGAAAAGGAGGGGAAGACTCGGCAAGAATCGAATTTAAAAAGAGACTAAGTTTAAAGAAGTTATTAAAGAAATGGGACTATTGTTTTGAATACCTGTGGCTTTGGAGCTGTGGGAAAAAGACACCATCGCGAGATCTGCTGTGGGAAGACGGGAGACAGGAAGTGCGTAATAACAATAGAGTGGCTGGAGAGAAGCGGCCCTTGCTGGAGGGCAGGAAGTAGGGAATCGCCATTTTTGAAAGGGGAAGGGTCGCGGCTTCAGCGGAAGAGGAAGTAGGCCATCTTGGATTACAAAATCATAGAGAAACCATAGAGAAAAGACGCCCGACATTTTGGACTCTTTAAAATTTAATTTCTATAAGAAGACCGGGACATTTAAAATAGAAAAACGTTAAATTTTACGCCACGGAGTTAAGGAAGAGAGCGGATTCGTGGGAGCGAGCTAAAGCAAGCCCCACGATGTCAAAAAAAGAGTGGCAATCGGCAATAGAAAACCTGGATAAAAACTTGGACAAAAAACTTTTAGATATGATTAAAGAACTTAAGGACACGAAATTGGAGCTGATAAAAGAGGTTAAAGAGGTTACACAGACAGTAAAATCGGAGCTGTCAGAAGTGAAAAAAGGTATGGAAACAATACGAAGTGAATTACAAGGAACGCAGCAGAGAGTTAAAACAGTAGAAGACGCGATGGAGAATTTAGCAGACACGCAACAAACAGAGATGAGATTGGTGAAGGGGAGAATGTCAGTTGCAGAAACTAAACATATGGAGAAGCAGCTACGTTTTCGTGGCTTGCCAGAAGTGGAAGGAAAGTCAGCGCAAGAACAGATGACTGAGGTGTTGGCTGAGTACCTGGGGAAGGAGGAGGAGGAAGTTGTGGCTATCCTAGATGTGGCATACCGTGTGAATTCGAGAATAGCAACCCAGAGGAAACTACCAAGAGATGTGATTGTGCAGTTTACAACACGAAATATGAAAGAGAGGATTGTGACAAAACAGTTTCAAGATCCATTGGAGATTGATGGCAAGACGATTATTATAATGAAGGAACTGCCCAGATCAGTGTTACTGGACCGGAAAAAATATAAAGTGCTAATTCAGATTTTGAAGGACATGAAAATCAGGTACAGATGGGAGTTAGCGGAAGGAGTGTCCTTTGAGTTTGGAGGGGCCAAAAAACGCATCAGATCTGAGCGAGAGATGGAGCGATTTATTAAGGACAATGAAAAAGACTTACCAACAAGATCATGAGTATGGAGTGTAAAGTATTATCTTGGAATGTAAATGGACTAAACTCACCGAATAAGAGGAAAAATACTTTTCACTGGCTACTAAAACAAAAATGTGACATTGTTTGTTTGCAAGAGACCCATATCAGAAAGCAGGATGTAAAATATTTAAAATCTGGAAAATTGGGCAAAGAATATGTAGCGGCCTCCAACAAGAAAAAAAGAGGAGTGGTGTTGTACATAAAAGAGGAGCTACAGCCAAAATTTGTTATGAGAGATGTGGAAGCTAGATTTGTAGCAGTGGAATGTATTTGGAATTTAAAGAGAGTGTTGGTAGTCGGACTTTATGCACCTAACGGTGCAAAAGAAAGCTTCTTTGAGGATTTAAGGAAGCATTTAGACGATCTTGCATACGACCAGATAATTCTTGCTGGAGACTTCAATGGAGTGACAGACTTGGAACTAGACAAAAAGACTACAACGGCACAAAAGAAAAGAGGACTATTACCAAAGCTTTTTTTTGAGTTGATTCAACAAGAGACTCTTGAAGATGTATGGAGGAGAGAATATCCTAAAAGCAGACAGTTTACTTTTTATTCTGCAAGGCATTCTACATTATCAAGAATTGATATGATCTGGGCCTCAAAAGACTTAGTATTATGGACTAAGGAGGTAGAAATAATGCCTATGGTAGGCTCAGATCACAACCCAATTATGTGGAAATTTGGAAAAAAGAGAAAAAGGAAAGCATGGAGAATAAATGAGGACTTGTTACAGGAAAGAGAGAATATGGAAATACTGAGAAGAGAGACAAAGTTTTTTATACAATACAACGTGAATAAAGAAGTACCAACCAATAAAGTTTGGGATGCTTACAAGGCGGTTGTAAGGGGCATACTAATGGACTTAAATGGTAGAGCAAGAAAGAAGAAAGAGGAGAAAAGACAAGAGATTGAGGAGAAAATAAAAGCCAAAGAAATACAGCTAAAAAAGAGACCAGGGAAAAAGAAGGTATACCAGGAAATTAAAATACTTCAAGAACAGCTAACAGCAATGAGCAATAAAGAATTGGAGTGGAATCTCAAAAGACTGAATCAAAAAGCGTTTGAGGGTGCAAATAAACCTGGGAAGTACCTGGCATGGCAATTGAAGAAGAAAAGGGAAAAGAAGATAATAAATAAAATTTGCGAAGATAACAAAACGTATTTGGAGCAGGCTACCATTAGTAGAGCCTTTTATAAATTTTACGCTAAGCTGTATAATAAAAAAGAAGTAAACAAAGAATCAATAGCGTCATATTTGGAGAAAACCAAACTTCCAGAAATCTCGGAAGCTTGGAGAAATAAGTTGAATAGTGAAGTAACTGACGAGGAAATAAGTAAGGCAATACAATCTGCAAATCTAGGAAAGGCGCCAGGGCCAGATGGACTTACGGCTAAATTCTATAAGACAATGGCTAATGAACTGGCACCATTCCTAAAAGAGGTGATGAATGGGGTTTTAAGGGATCAAAGGATTCCAGAAACTTGGAGTGAAGCGAATATATCATTGATCCCAAAAGAGGGCCAAGACCTGACTAATGTGAAAAATTATAGACCTATATCGCTACTCAACAATGACTATAAAATTTTTGCGAAGATATTGGCGGAGAGATTGAAGGGGTGGCTCTCGGAAGTCATAGAGGAGGAACAAGCAGGCTTTTTGCCAGACAGACAAATAAGAGACAACTTAAGGACAGTGATCAATGCTATTGAATATTATGACAAGCGTTGTGACAAAGAGGTTGGTTTCTTCTTTGTTGACGCTGAAAAAGCGTTTGACAATTTAAACTGGGACTTTATGTTTGCCACTATGGAAAAGCTACAATTGGGAGAAAGATTCATCAGAGCAATTAAGGAAATATATAGAGACCAGACTGCAGCAATTGTGGTGAATGATGAATTGACCAAGAAATTGACGATAAGTAAAGGAACAAGACAAGGTTGCCCGTTATCTCCATTGTTGTTCATTTTAGTATTGGAGATTCTGATGATACAAATACGTCAAGATGATGAAATTCGTGGAATAAAAATAAAGGACTATTCATACAAGGTCAGAGCATTTGCGGATGACATAATGTTAATTGTAGAGGACCCATTGGAGAACATGCCAAGAGTGATAGATAAGATCAAGGAGTTTGGAGACTTGGCAGGTTTCTTCATTAACAAAAAGAAGTCAAAGATATTATGCAAAAATATGACTAAGCAGAAACAACAATTGTTAATGGAAACAACGGATTGTGAAGTAACAAGTAAAGTGAAATATTTGGGAGTCGAATTAACTGCAAAGAACATAGATCTATTCAAAAACAATTATGAAAAACTATGGACTCAGATAGAGAGAGACTTGATTAAATGGAATAGATTGAATTTGTCATGGTTGGGCAGGATTGCAGCAGTTAAGATGAATGTGTTACCAAGAGTAATGTTTTTGCTACAGACAATACCAATCATCAGAGACTCCAAACAATTTGAAAAATGGCAGAGGAAAATATCAGATTTTGTTTGGGCAGGCAAGAAGCCTCGAGTGAAAGTGAAAGTTTTACAAGATGCAAAGGAAAGAGGCGGAATGCAACTGCCCAATCTGAGACTTTATCATGATGCAATCTGCCTAGTTTGGTTGAAAGAATGGATGACATTAAAGAACAAGAAATTATTAGCCCTAGAGGGATATAAAAAAATATTTGGATGGCACGCATATTTATGGCATGACAAAGTAAAGGTCAACTCGATGTTCCTGCATCACTTTGTTCGGAGAAGTCTATACATAATCTGGAAGAAGTACAGAATTTATCTACAAGAAGGAACCCCTTTGTGGGTGGTTCCATATGAGGTGATAGACCCGAGAGCTGTTGATAATGAACAACAATGTTTAACGTATAAAGAAATAACTAAAACTGAAGCATCCAAACTTAGAATAAAGACACAAGAGGAACTATCACCTAACTACGATTGGTTCCAGTATAGACAGATCAGAGACTTATATAATTCGGACTCTGTAAAGGGAGGTATACGAATAGAGAATTCGGAACTAGAGCAGACCCTTCTTAAAGAAGATAAGAAAAGAATATCCAAGGTATACCAAGTACTGTTGAAGTGGTATACCGAGGATGAGATAGTTAAAACACAAATGGTGAAATGGGCTATAAACTTTAATAAAGAAATAACAATGGAGGCATGGGAATACTTGTGGAAAACTACAATGAAGACAACGACATGTATTAATATCAAAGAGAACATTTATAAAATGATCTATCGTTGGTACATGACACCAAAGAAGATTGCGCTAGGGAATTTGAATACTTCTAATAAATGCTGGAAATGTAAGAAGCATGAGGGCTCCCTCTATCATATGTGGTGGTCGTGTGAGGTAGCCAGGCAGTACTGGGGGGAAATAATAAGAGAAATGAGTGAAATTTTACAATTTCAAATTAATAAGAACCCAGAACTCCTGCTACTGAACTTGGGAATGGAGGGAATTCCAGCCCAACACAGGACGTTGATATTTTATATGACAGCAGCAGCTAGACTTTTGTATGCGCAAAAATGGAAAGTACAAGAAGTGCCAACTATTGAAGATTGGACTTACAAATTGCTGTATATGGCTGAAATGGACAAGATGACAAGAAAATTGAGAGATCTGGACTCAGGGCAGTTCAACACAGACTGGGAGAAGCTGAAACAATACCTGGAGAAGAAATGGGAGGTGGGAGGAAAACTGTGGCAGTTTGAGAACTACTGAAGTATTGAAGTAGAGGGGGGAGACTTTACCGGGGGGAGAAGAGATAAATGTGAATTAATAAGCAGTCAGATTAATAGATTGACATATATATAGATATATATAGGTTAACAAACAGAACATAGAGAAAATAATTAATTATAAGGACTAAATATAAGGAGCGATTAACTAACAATATTTTCTTATTTTTCTGACAAGTTTTGTACCAAACTGAATGTCTGAAGATATAGATGGGTCAAATTGATTGACTACGTGAGGAGAGATATATAGAACTATTATAAAAAGATAGAATGAGTAATATATATAGAGAATAAGTCAAATTGTTTGATATAAACGAATGTATGATCTATATGGTTTATGATATATAGAAATACCTGAAATTGAAAAATTGGGATAAATTGTTTATCTAAGATGGAAACAAAGGCTTACAGTTTGGGCATATAATGTTAAAAATAGTTAAGGATGTACTGCTTAGAATAATGGAGAATATATATTTGTTTTAGATAGAGGAAGCTAATAAAAGTAAGGGAAAGGGGACAAAGGGTTGGAAAGCTGCTGGAAGTCAACAAAAAGGGGGGGGGGAAGGGAGGGGGTTAGAGATGAAAAAATTGGGGAAAATTGAATGTAAATGTGGAAATAATGGATTCTAACCCAATAAAAATTTTTCAAAAAAAAAAAAAAGAAATTCACAAGCATAAGCAAAACTTCAACAGGAAAGAAGAAACCTTAAGAATGAACAGAGCATGGTTTCCAGTTCTGAAAAACACCAGGCTAACAAAACATTCTATCCCCGACAATAGCCCTGCAGAGAAGATTAGCACATCAAGTACCAATCCATATGCAAAAGAACCTCCTCAGGATACAGTGAAGCCTCCCGCCATTAGCATTCCACACCCTGGGAAACTCTTACAGGATGACTCAGCTCAACCCCACCCCTCCTGAGTAGATACAAATGACCTACATCTTTTCCACACTGTGACACTGAGAGATCTCTGTCTTTTGGTGCTACACCTCTGAAGATGCCAGCCACAGCTGCTGGCGAAACGTCAGGAACTACAATGCCAAGACCACGGCAATACAGCCCGGAAAACCCACAACAACCATCAGTTGGGTTAGTTGCACCAGAGCCCCTTGCTTCAGTTTGGTTCTGTTGGGCTTCCTCTGGGCTGAGATTGCATTTGGGAGTGTGCCTTGGCCAGAAGCTGCCTTGCCCGTGTGTGTTTCTGCCCGAGAGCCAGCGTGGAAATTTTCCCATCATAGCAAACAATGGAGAGTGGCTAGGCACCTAGTTCAGGTAGCACTTTTTCAGCTTGGTTGTGTTGGGATTTCTGTGCATTGAGGTTGCATTTGGGAATGTGCCTTGGCCCTGGCAGTCATGCATGAGTGTGTTTTGGCCTGAGAGCCAGCTCTGACTTTTTTTCAACAATAGGAAAGTGGCTGGAGAATGGCTGGAGGCACCTCTTCAGGGACCCATCGAATTGAACTCCAGGGTCCAATCTTCCTGAAACTTGGGGGAGGGGAGCGGTCTCTAGTGGACAATTGAGAACAGGTTCTCTGCAAATTTGGTGTGGTTTGCTTTAAAAATGAACCCTGCTTCTCTAGGTTTCCCCATAGAAAATAATGGCAAGTTAAATCTGTTTTGGCCTGACACCCAGTTTGGTGTAGTGGTTAAGAGTGCGGGACTCTAATCTGGAGAGCCGGGTTTGATTCCCCACTCCTCCGCTTGAAGCCAGCTGGGTGACCTTGGGCTAGTCACGGCTTCTAGGAGCTCTCTCCGCCCCACCCACCTCACAGGGTGTTTGTTGTTGTGGGGATAATGATAATAATGTAAATCACTTTGAGTGGGCATTAAGTCGTCCTGATGGGCAGTATATAAATTGAATGTTATTATGTTATTATTAGTAATCTTGCTGAACTGGATTTCAGGGAACCCGGATTTTTTTGGTTTCCCTGAAAACCGGATTTGGATCACTCAGATTTTTTTTTTTGGCGCACATCCCTAGTTGTCAGATCATTTCTTGTCTTCTAGATGCACTTGAAGGAAGTGTGGATTTTTATATGGGGGCACTTTAATCACCAGTGGTGGCAAAGCGTCACCCTTTTTAAAAATATTGTGCATGTGCTATATTGCTATATCACTAAATTGAGGATGTCCATCCCCTATCCCCCTCTGCACAGTATAACTCCTTTCCTTACAGTACAATGATTGTGCAGTCACTTTCTCACCCTAGCAACTTTGAATTCATTAGCCAAGTCCATTGTGGATTTCACTTTAAACTTTGGTTGCCTGCGGCGCTTGTATGAACAAAGTTACTGCACATACTTTTGAGTGATTTGGAAGGTGGGAATAGTTAGAGCGCACCAGTAGTTGGCCACTGGGACTTTTCTGCAGGCATTTCTCTGGTGGGTGGGTGGGGACAAACAGACATGTGCTGTTGCCGGCAAGCTACAACAAGGCTAAGACGCAAGGCAAAACCCAATACACTGGTTATATCAACAAGTGGAAAACCCCACCGGGGCTAAAGTTATATCAATCATTTTACTTCAAATATTTAGTGACAAGTGCTCAATTGATAACAAATAAGGGCAGTTCAACAAAGCAAGCCTGCCTCCCAGTTTAATTTCTGAAAATTTATTTTTAAAAAAAACTTCTGACCTTATTATGGGGTTATGTGAATATCACTATAGCAACGTATCTCTATAAGCGGATTATTCATTTAAAAGGGAAAAGTGGAGATTGCAGCACCTCAGCATGTCAACAACTGGTTATACATGTCCTCCGCAGTGAAAAACGCCCACCCCAGAATGATTTTAAAATGGAGAAAAATTACCTCCATACCTTTTATAGCAATAGATCTCTGTAAGGCAGTAGATTGGAAGGGGAGCCTTTGCCTTGCTGAGTCTCAGTTAATTCAAAGTTGTAAGCAGGGAGGGTGGCAGGGCAAAGGCTCTGGAAGGGGAGACAGTCCAGCTGCCAGGGGCAGCAAAGGGCTGTGAGAGAATCCATCCCCTCCAGAGCGATCTCCATCAACTCTGTCTTTTAAAACTACGCTTCCTGGCTAACATTGCATCTCCCGGCATTTGACGAACACGTGCCCAGGCGTCTCATATTAAACACACATTTGCATACATCTGTTTGTTTCCGCAACCATGCAATGCTAGTATGCTACTCAACTGTAGGAAAATTTAAAACACTCTCAACAAGAAAGCTACAGCTTTGGCCATAAGGAAATAAATGACATCTTAAAAATACATGGATTAACGAATGATGAAATAAGATTACTCATCATAGAACATGCACATTTTCAGCTACAGGAAAAAGAAGATGAAGAAAAACAAATACACTTTGGCTTGTCCGTGAAAACATAAGCTATACCAGAACAATGAATAATAATTGAGGAAATACTAAAAGCAGGACAATGTACACCCCCTGATGTACTTTTTAGATTCACCAGATGGTGTAGGAAAATATTTATACATCAAACTGTAATGCATGTATTATCAGAAAATGGAATGAAATGCATTGCAATAGGTTATTGTGGGACAGCAGCTATGCTACTGAAAGAGGAGGAATTGTTTGTTATCACTCATTCTCACAGAGAATTCTGTATTAAAGCTAAGAAGTGTGATGTTTAAGAGGCATCATTAATTCAATAGGATGAGGCATCTATGGCATCAACAAATGCTGTTATGGTAATACACAGATTACTAAAAGATTTAATGCAATTTATTTAGAGGAAAAGTAATTCTTTTGGGGGGAAACTTTAGACAAGTTTTCCCAGCTGTACCACAATCATCAAGACAAGCAACAATAAACAATTGTTTGAAGACACACTCTTCAAAATATTCACTTTAACAAGAGACACGGACTCTCAGTCAAATAATGCCTTTGCACAATATGTCTTTGCAATGGAATTAGAAATCTACATGCACAAAGATCTATGTCAAGTTGTGCTATGAAAATAAACACTGCTTAGCTTCTTCTTCTTTTCAGAATAAAGAGGGGTACAGAAAGAAGGGGGGGGATAACAGGGTCAAAGGAACAGTAAGATTTTGCACTACAGGAGTTATTAAAATACAGAGTACGCAAAACATATCTTAATCAGAGTTTCGCTACAAGAGTTCTTAGTATACAGAGTACACAAAAACAATCTTTTTCAATATTTATCCATATAGCAATAAAGATTGCAACTGTTACACCCCATTACTGTATATTATTCCTCTATACTACACATACTCAATGCCTCCCACCTCCTTCTCCACACTTAGTAATAAAAATTAATAATTAAAAAGGAAAAACTCATTCCATTATTACAATATTTCATCTTATCTCTTTATGTAACTGATTAATATAGAAATCCTCTCTCTACTTATCCCTGTCTTTATCAATGTTTCCATATTTTAGCAGCTATATATTCGATTATATATTCATACATTTCCCCCCTTGTCAGACTATAACCTCTTATAAGCTATATACAATAAGTCAGTATGTGATCTTATTCCAATTTGTAAAACTGCAACATCTTATTTATTCAATTCTTTATAAGCAAAATAATTTCCCCATTTCTCTTCAAATTCTCTTACTGGTCTTCTATGTCTTTCCAAATTTTTTTACTTTTTTTGCATGTCCACTACATATGATAAAAAGAGCCATCCGCTTCTTTACATTTCCAACATGACCCTATATATTTCTTATCCATTTTCTCAATGGCCTTTGGTATGATATACCATCTGAAAAACATCTTATACCAGTTTTCCCTTAATGTTTGACTTGCTGTGAACTTTATACCCTTTGTCCAAAGATTCTCTCACTGTTGAAATGTTATCTCTTCTCCAAAATTTTGCATTCATTTTACCATGCAGATTTTAACTTGTTCTGTTTCTGTATCATATTGAAGTAAAAGTTTATAAATGTGACCCAGAATGTGCTCCTTCTTCTGTGTAATTATTTTCTCAAATTCTGTAAGATCTCTTAATTGTCCTCTATAAACTTTAAGAGCTTCTTTTAATCTGGAGACAGCATGAAACTATATCAGCCATTGTATTTTTATTCCTTCATCTTGGATTTCTTGCCATGATTTTATCTTCCCTTGAGAGTTTATCATATCTCTATATGTTAATAAGTCATTGTCTTTTCTCTGGTTTTTTATCACAAAAAGCTTCAATTGGTGATAATATTGGCGATATCAATGGACTCATTCTCTTTCTAACTGATTCCCAAATTTGTATCAGGCTGTCCATTATCACATGATTCTTTTGTTGTCTCCTTGTTCTTGTCACCCAAAGGTAATTATGCAGCCCAGCTTCTGACACAGTAACAGCAGTCTTCGGAACTAGCTTCAAAGAGGAATATTCTTCAGCATTCAATGTTTGTAATCCCAGGATGGCCGGCAGCTGCTTGTTAGGATATATTCGCATCTGGGTGATACTCTAGGATTCCACTGAATGTTACTTCCAGTTTCATGCCAGAATTGACATTGTGGTGTCAGAATGACACTGATTAACATGTTCCTGCCCCACAAAAGCTCCCACAGATTGCTAGTGCTGAGCTGACAACCTAGTTGGCTCAAAAAAGAACACAGTGAATACATTAACACAAAAGTATCATTCTTAAAACAGAAACTTATTACAAGTAATGACAGAAGTAATAGGAGAAATTATGAGATATCCCTCAGAATTTTAAAATTCATTAGAAAGTACCTCCACATAAACTAACACTTAAAAAAGGAGCAATTGTGATTCTGCTGCGAAATTTAAATCCACCCCATGGACTGATGAATACTACCCACCTACAAATGCTAAATATATTTAATAATAATTTAAATGTCAAGATAACAACAGAAGATGCTGTTCGACAAAGAGTAATACTATCAGGAATAGTTTTAACAGCAATAGACACAACATTTCCATTCAAACTGCAAAGAAGAACAATTACCTGCAAAACTAGTTTGCACAATTACAATTAATAAAAAGGGGCAAATGTTAAAACATGTAGGATTATACTTTCAGGAACCAATCTTCACATGTGGAAAAGTATATGTTGGAATGTCTAGAGTTGGGATGTCTGTAAATGTCTGTAAATTTGTCTGGAAATATGTTGTGATGTCTGGAAATTTAAAAATTCAAGTTTGCAGCACTCCAATCCAAGGATATTTTAAAAATGAGAGAGGAACATTTACATCAATTTCACCTCCCCTTCAGGGAGGCAAAGAAGGAATAAACAAACCCTCTGAGGAGCAATCTTTGCTGGCTCTAGAAAGGTGAAACTGACAGAGCTTTCTGATCTGTCTTTTAAAACTCAGCATCCTGGTTAACATTGCATCTCCCCAGGGCCGGATCTAGGGTTGCCGGTGCCTAGGGCAACCCAAGTCTGGCTCCTCATGAGCGAGCAGTGCATGTGCACTCCCGGAGCTGCGTGATGACGTCACTTCTCTGATGTCATCACACAGGGAGGATCATGCCACCTGTGTGGCTCGCCGGCTGCCCCGGCGTGCCATGGAGTTGGCGGAGGCAGTGTGGGGGGCTGGGAAACTGCCTGCGCCATTTGCCTGCCCCGCAATGGTGCAGGCGGCCTCCCATCCCCCTGCACTACCATTCACCTGCCCTGCAGGACAGGGGGCGCACAGCAAGCCGGCTGCCCCGTCTTGTGGGGCAGGTGAATGGCGCGGGCGGCCTCCCAGCCCCTCGCACTGCCTTTTGCCTGCCCTGCAGGACAGGGTGCGCATGGCAAGCCAGCCGCCCCCTGTCCTGCAGGGCAGGCGAATGGCGCGGGGTGCCTCCCAGCCCCTGCACACTCCCGGCGGCTGGCAGCTGTGCCCGGTGCCCCCTCTTTGGTGGCACTAGGGGCAGACTACCCCCCTGCCCCCCGTTGATCCGGCTCTGCATCTCCCTTCACTTGAGTGTCCTCATGTAATTTGTCTCATATATGGACAAGTTTGTGTGTTGTTGCCTCTCTTAATTTCAATATAGCACTCGCTTTAGCTAAAAAAATACCAGAAACTGGAGTCCATAGAGGCTGATACCTTATGGTATCTGTTACTAGACAACTTCATGCAACATATTACAAGTGTACCACCAGCCTGCCTTTATTTATACAACAAACAGCTCTGCTTTTGTCAGAATGTTAATATTAGCCATTTTGAAATCCTGAAATAACCACAACCCACAGGAAGAAGCGTAGAAACACACACTACCCACAGCTCCAAATACAGTTACACAGAGTAAAATTAAAATAAATGGATTTATGCACAACTGTGTTAAATTGTGGTTTCTGTTTGTACCATATGTTACTGTAACTACAAGAATAATGTTGTTTTACCCTGTATTTAGAATGTGAACTTCTGAAAGCCCAGATTAATGACATGCAAGCACAGCTGAAGGAGCTGCATGAAACCACAAGCGCAATACATAAAGGTAAGATGGCGAGGATGCCTTGCCACCATATGAAGCAAAAGATAAAAGAGCCAGTTTGGTCTTCATCTCTGCCAAGCCTTGCCACGAGTGCATGCTCTACATAGTTTTAATAAATTTGTCTGAGACGGTGAGATCACCTGTGTCAGCCTGTATGGGACCAACTGCCATTGGCTCTTCCTCTCCTGGC
Organism: Eublepharis macularius; assembly: GCF_028583425.1. Classification (NCBI taxonomy): domain Eukaryota; kingdom Metazoa; phylum Chordata; class Lepidosauria; order Squamata; family Eublepharidae; genus Eublepharis; species Eublepharis macularius. Next base: position 136,587,268 of record NC_072795.1, read on the forward strand.
TGCCTGCCACTCCATCTGGTCATCATAGAACAGGGAGCGCAAGTTATCTCTCAGCTCGTGCCTGACGTTGCTTGCTCTCCTCATCTCGTTCTGTCCCTTTTCCTTTTCTGTTGTGTATATGTAAGTGTTACTACTACTGAAGGCACTGGACAACCAAACATGGGCTTGGATCGCATTCAGAATTTGTGCAGGTGCAAATGTGTGTGTGTGTGTGTGATTTTCGCCAATTCCACTCTCCTGCAGTAGCCCAGAATGCTGTTCCTGGGCCACCGGGACATCCAGGAAGTTTGAGAGAAAGCAGCAGATTAGATTGTCCCTTTTGCTCCCGTGGAAATTCTAGGCTGGATCTAAGCCACGGTTGAAGCGGTGGCTTATTAATTTTTAGCTGAAGCATCAACTTCAGTTTTATTAATGTGAGTCCCTTCAGAGGCTACCTAATGGATCCAGCCGTGTTGTCCTGCGTTCTGCATGTTGGCCAGGTTTGGACTCCTCTGGAGTAGTGCCAACTGCTGGTCTGGCTAGGTCTGGGAGCGTAGAGCAGCTGAGGGCCTAAAGCTAGGAGCCAGAGCCCAGGACTTACTCCTAGTGTGCCCGGGGACCCAGCAATGCAGCTTTCTCAAGCCTCGGCCTAAATAGGCTGGGTGTTAATCAGGCTCAGCTGCACTTGCTGGCAGGTGTTGTAGCTCCTGAGGCTTTGCTGTGCTTTGGCCAGGATCCTACAAGGAAGAATCAGTCTCAGAGCACTGTTCTGGATCCAGGCTGGGATCGCACACTGCCACTCTGGCACTTCACCCCCTTTGTGCTTCTTCAGTCTGGGCCTTCTGCCAACGCCACTCTTGTGGATTAGGAGAGGGCCCTGCAGGGCTCCGTCCTGCTTGGCAGAGGCCTAGTAGTTATCTCAGTAGCTGGTGGTAAGGGGGTCACTTGCAGGCAGGGTTACCAGCTTCAAGTAGGGAAATTCCTGGAGATTTTAGGGGGTGGAGCCTGGGGAGGGTGGGGTTTGGGAGGTGAGGGACCTCAGCAGGGTATAATGCCATAGAGTCCACTCTCCACAGCAGCCATTTTCTCCAGGGGAACTGATCTCTGTCAGCTAGAGATCAGTTGTAATTCCAGGAGATCTCCAGCTACCACCTGAAGGCTGGCAACCCTACTTGCAGGCTCTGGGAGGGTGGCTTCCATTGTTGCTGGAGTGTGGTCTGCAGGTGCCTCTGCAGAATCAGGTTCTCCCTCATCCCACGGGCCCACTTGGCTCTCTGGCCTGGCTCTTCCTGTGAGCACTCCAAGTAGGGAAGCCAGGTCCCCTTACCCTCCCTGTAGGAGGGAGAGAGACCTGGCTCTTATCTCCTTCTTCCCCTCTTCATGTTTTACTCATGCGCACTGTGCGCATGTGGACCCAAGGATGCATGGTGACGTTATTTCCAGTGATGTCACTTCTGGTCCAAATTGACCTGCAGTGAAGTGAGGGAGTGCTCTCAGGGCGGTGTGATGACATCTCTCCTGGTCCTGGGAGTGATGTCATCAGGCTGCCCCGGAAGCACACCCAGGAGGCCTGTTTCCACGCTTTCCCCCTGGCTGGCCAGGTAAGCTGTGCCAGAAGGCAGAGGGTAAAAGTGGGGAATCCCCCGCCCCCACTGGGGGAATGGGATCCCTAACTCTGAGTCTCAGGGCCAAGCTACACATGACGAATGACACTTGAATGGCAAGTGTATTCCTCCCTGTTCACTTGCCCTCCACTCAATCCACTTGCCGTTCAAGTGTCATTCGTCATGTGTAGCTTGGCCCTCAGAGTCATTCTGTCTATCTGTGAAAGATTATTTTCATATCCATGGTTAAATTTAATTCTACAAAAACCCAAAGATTTATTTTGAAGATTGGCTGTCCATGTTGGGTCATACTGAAAGTACAAGATCCACAGATTAAAAATTCTGCTTTATTTTGCTATCTTTCTTTTCTAGTCCTTCTAGATCATGTTTTCTCAAGCACTATAAATGCTGGACAAAAACTGTTTGTAACCAAAGGAGCGGAAGGTAATTATGAGACTTCCAAAGCAGCATGTTCCCATTTGGGCGGCCAAATTGCGTCTCCAAGGAATGCTGCAGAAAATAATGCCCTGTCAAAAATAGCTGCCAAGTTGGGGAAAATCATATATCTTGGAATGAATGACATGGAGACCGAAGGTGCCTTTCAGCATCTGAGTGGAGAACACATGCAATACTCAAACTGGGCAGCAGGGGAGCCAAACAGTGAATATGAGGACTGCATAGAAATGTATACGGATGGCAGATGGAATGACAAGTCATGTTCTGAGAACCGGCTAATAGTTTGTGAATTATTATCCATCTGACTTAGAGTGTTTCACAATTCCACTTCTACTTCATTGCAATGTTTCTAAATTTTGCAGTGAAGGTCACATGGAACTCAATCTTGGGAAAGTATTCTGCAAAAACCGATCTCCATTAATTTTTTTGTTCAAAGAAAGTCTTCTCATTGAATGGCGATCCCAGGACTGCTGAGAGAAGGGAACTGAAGGTACAAAAAGAGCATACCTTCCTCATTTTGCTTTCATGCAAGAGCAAGGAAGCAGCTGGCACGCTGCTTGTAATCCTAGGGCTTCAGCAAGAGCTAGAACTATAAGAAACCATCATTGCTAATTTAAATTGCTTGACTTGAAATCATAGCAAGTGCTTTCCTATGGCACTTGATTGTTTTTCATTTAAATGGAGGATTAAAACAAGCGCAACTATGGATTACTAGAAAGGCTTTTTGCTTTGTTAAAGATTGGTGAGAGTGTTTGTTTAATTAAAGATTGACGAGTTCCTTTGCTCCTTTCTCTTTCTTCTGCTCCCTTCCCCTTTAAATATGTAAGTACACATCTTGTGAGTATGTATGGGGGCAAAGATGATATCTTTCAGGGACTCACAGTGTCTGTCATCAGCCATGAATGTCGTAGAGCTAGAAGTGCGCTGTACCCCGGCTTTCATATTCTATATCCATATATATCTATATCCCTTTCAACTCAAGAGTGAATTGACTGCAACAATTGCCATACAGTGGGAGAAATGGTAGAGTCAGCATCCTATATGAGGCAGAATGTTGGGAGTTGAGTAGAATAAAATCTACATTCGGACTCTGCCGTACCCAAGAAAGCTCATTATTTCTCAGCCTAATCTATGTCTCGGGGTTATTGTGAAGTGGGATGTGCAGTCCTGAGGTGTTCAGAAGAAGGGCAGGATAAATAATAATAACATAATAATAACATTTGATTTAAAAACTGCCCTTCAGGACAACTTAATGCCCACTCAGAGCTGTTTACAAAGTATGCCATTATTACAAAGATGCCAACATCCTGATATGAGGTCGTTTCTGGGCGTGCCATCATCGCACTGTGCCAGGAGCATGCCCTGAGAGGCCCGTTCCTGTGTTACCAGAACTGCTATTTTATAGGGGAAATTAGCAAGCAGTTTGGCTTAAATTAATGCGGATCTTTACCAGAGTCTGAATTCCGGATTGCTCATACAATAAAGAGGAAGTGAATAGTCAAAACAAACTGTGTTTACTGAGATGTTGCATAAGCTTACAATAACACATGCATACAAGAAACATACAAGGGCTAAGAAATAAAGGTTGGAAGAACAGAGCCATTTGCATTAGCAGGTACCCGCTTGAGAATGATGGAACGGGGTAATACTTTACCTGGTCATGGCGAGAAGCAGGGATGGCAGCAGCAAAGAGGGGGCAATATCTAATGCCTGCAGTAGATGCGCAGAGTGACAGTCAGGGTCGGGAGAGGAATGGTGCATGCCTTGTGGCAGGCAGAGCCTGCTTAAGTACCCAAAAATGTACCCTGAGGCGGGGGCCTTCTGGGTAATTCTCAGGAGGGGAAACAAAAGCTTGATGGATCTATAACTAAAGCTAACGGGCCACTTTAGGGTCTGAATGTATGATTGTGACACCTTGGGAAGAGGGGACAAAGGAGGGGAGGGGAGTGCTGGGCAGGTTGATTGAATCTGTCAGGAAGCTGAAGTTGTCTTGATGGGATCTGCCTGGAATGCGGTGGCTGTATTGACATGCGTCCATTAGGTGTTCTGGATGGTCAGCACGTAGTTCCCGTCTCAGGGTGGCTTCCAGTGGTATGCATATCAGGGCGAGGCTGGACTCCGTGAACGTGACAGGAGCCTGGTCTCGAAATGGCAGCCTCAGAGCAAACTGTCCATGGTGGTTCTTTGCTGTCTGGGAACATGGCGTCTCCTCTTGGCATACATCGTGGGCTGGCTAGCAGGCGGCCCAGTGGCGGGGGCAGACCCAGTGGCCATCCTGCGAGGAGCTCCCTGCGGAAACTGACCAGGGGGTGCCTGGCCAGGCTCGTGGAGGGTCCTCCCAGATGGCACTATGCTGCTAGTGGCATCGGTCCGGGCCCAGGTGGGGTTCGTGTTCCAGGAGGCAGGAAATAGGTGTTGGCGACATAGTCCATAACAGCAGAGAGGCAGGAGGCAGGCATGGGCAACGCTGCCCCTAACAAGAGTTCTTGGTAGAGTCTTAGAACAACAAAGCAGGAAGCTGACATAGTCCAAGCAGACTCCATAACAGAGAGGGTCACTCACTGGCAACACCTGCACCTTTCCCCCTGCTGTCCAGGTAAGTGATGGCAGGGGGAGGCGGCTGGGAGCAAGGTATCCCCCCGCCCCCACTGGGGGAACGGCAACCCTATGAAGAGGGTTTATAGTTTTAAAATTCAATAAATGGTAGTTAGAGAGACATAACGTTTTACAGCACTAACCTGAAGATACATGGAGTGAGAAGTTCTTGGCTTGTTGCTTATGTCTGAAAAAGCAAAACTAAAACATTTTTTAAAGCAATAAAACTGAGAGCTGATACAGAACAGTGAATATGAGTGTCTGTGGCAAGCCAGGAAGTTCCACAGTAACCAGACAATTGCAGAAATCTACTCCCAAAACAAATTCAAAACATCTATACAGACTGCTGGTTTTATTTATAGAAAACAGAGCACATCTTAACAGCTGTTTTTCAAGGTCACTATAATAAAAATATACATAATAGCATGCATACATTACAAAATAAAATGTTCACATTGTTTAAGAGTGCTTATAATGTTTATTTCTTTCTAAATTGTTCCTTTGAGAATGAAAAAAGTATATTTTAATTGTTCTTCTTTAAAGCTTTTTCATGTTTCATAGTTAAATGACCATTACATGCCTATCGTAGCAAACATAAAGCTTGTTTATCAGACTGTTCCTTTCCAAAGAATATTTTCCTAATTTCGGAAGATATTCCTTTCTGCTATATGGAAAGAATAAATGCTGTTCTGCCTTACAGAGTTGTTGCAAAGGGTATTGAAATAAGGACTTCAAACACTTGTGCTATATAAATCTGTATTATTATTATTAAATACACAGTAAATTCATCCTGTGTAATCACACCAATATATTGCTGCATATTGAATATAAGTGTGGTGGACATATATAAGCATAAAATGTTATCTGCATCTGAATAGGATGGTGATGCAATACTTAACGTATGGACCTGGGTGTATTCTACAGTATATATCGCATTTTTATTAACTCAACCTATACTGACCTAGTGGTGGTCTATAAACGTCTCTCCACTGTTTATCAGATTTCCCCATTTACTTTTTACATGCTGCACAACTCACCCTTTCTTGACTTCAGTCTTCTCAACCTACCAATAGTACTCAGTAGTAGTAATAGTAAAAGCAGCAGCAGCATCTGTATGGGTATCGCGGAAGAGAATTGTATTCCAGGGAGGTAGTGGTGCCATAGGTCCGTCCGTCTTTCCTAAAGAGCCATCTTTGGCCGATATATGCCTTTGAATATGTGCCTCACATTATACTGAATCTGCCTTGTTAGGCTGTTTCATTGTTCTGCTGATGCAGGCTTTGACCTTGGCTGGTATGTTCCCTGTCCCAGGCATGGTGCAGAGGAGGAGGTATTCATCAGGCACCTGGCCCAGGAGTAGGGGGGGATTAACATCTTGATTAGGGGAGGACCAGGCAATCAGGCCTTGGATGGGTGCCAGGCGCTTAGCCTTATCAGTTAGGCCTAAATTGCCAAGGCCAAGCCGGACACTAAGAGCATTCCTTGGCCTTGGTCCTCTGATAGATCACCTTCCCTCTCATCAAGACCCTTCTGGGGAGGGTGGTGTTGCAGGTGGGCATATCCAGCTTTAAAGTATATAAGTCAGAGCGAGAACCATCTTAGGAGGGACTCAGCACAGACGGAAGCTGGTGACGTGCTGTACAGAACTTGGCCGTGGAGTCTGCCCACTGCCGCTAGCGAGGGTCCCCCCGTGACTGAAAGGGCATTGTGCTTGCATGAGGTTGCATCTTTCCTTTGCTTTATGTTATGTTATATATGTTATATGCTGTATGTTTATCCCCTTGTCTTGTGTCTTCAACATGATTATTTAATTTGCTTTGTGTAATGAAGCCATTTTCCTTCACCATCAAAGTGTTTCATTGCGATCAAATCCAAAGAACCACCTGCCCCTTGGCAGAGCAGCATCTACTTAGTTCCAGGCAGGGTTTTGTAAAACAAAGGCAAAAAAAAACACAACCAAGTCTCTCTTTGAAAACACTACAGTCCAACATGATCACTTCCTCTGGAGGAAATGGCAGCTTCAGAAGTTGAGCTCTATGACATCACTTCCTCTCTGAACACCCCCCTTTCCTGAAACTCTGCTCTCCTCAAGCACCACCCCCAAATCTCCAGGCATTTCCCAAGCCAAAGTTGGCAACCCTGTGAAAAGCAACTGGTGACGTTTGTTTGTTTGTTTGTTTGTTTGTTTGTTTACTGTGGCCCACCTTTCTCACTGACACTGGGAGTAAATTACATGGAGATGGAAAAGGGTAGGAGCAGAGCAAAAGCTGGCTGCAAAGAGCTGACAGAGTAAGAGAGAAAACTGCAATAGTTGTACATTGACCTGGAAGATGGAAGCCTCAGCAAATAAAAGAATAATTAGTGACAATACCACAACATACCAGCAAAACTAAAGCAAGAATTGCTGGTAAAACCAGCCACAACCACACTCAAAATCTGATATTCTGTCAGCATAAACTGGTACATTAGCGCCTTCACCTGGCTTCTGAAAGTAGGAGGAGGGAGAGAGCCACACAGACCTCCAAGGGCAGAAAATTCCAGAGGATGGGCACCACCACTGAAAGACCCTGTCTCACATACCTGCCTGCTGTTTATCAGAAGGTAAGACACAGAGCAGAGCCTTTGCAGAAGATTGGGGCATGTGGTCATAATCATACAGTCAAAGGCAGTCCATGACTTATTTAGGTAAACTGGACTCAGAACTGGTCTCAGAAATGAACTGGAAGTAAATGAAGCTACTCTGGCACTGACATAATCAGAAATCAGGCCCCTCTCCAGTCTTTAGTTGCCACCTAAGAAGCTACCAACTGTGGGAATTCACACCTGGGCCATGTAAGGATCTTACGGTTTTGGAATATCATGATAGATTTTCCTACTGACAGGACAAAACACTTATCCATCTTTCATATTATTTTATTTTATTTTTATTTTATCATATTTATATTCCGCCCTCCCCGCAAGCAGGCTCAGGGTGGATAACAGCATTAAAAACATTTAAAACATTTCATTAAACATTATCATAAAACATTAAAAGCATTGTATAAAGATATTAAAAATAGCAGCACTTTTTTTTTTTTAGTGGCGATTACAGAAAGTGCAGCAGTGCAATTGAACATGGCAGCAGTATAGTCTCAGTATCTAGAATGCCCTCGGGCTTCATATACACCCAGAATTTAACTCACTAGGACAGTATTTGTTTTAAAACGTCTTCCAGATTACATTCAAACAATTGTACAATGTCATTCTTGCAATCTGACCCAAAGGAAGTGCAAACACAGCTGTGCCGCATAAATATGATGTGGAAAAGCCCTAAAATGAGTATTTAAAATTCAAGCAGACGCCAATTTCTAAAGCTCATGAGACCTTCTATGTTAACTAGATAATATGCAATCCACATGGATGTCCAGGGTCTGGGTCCCAGCCCCCAGACTTGGTAGGAGGGAACAGCAGGTCAACCGGGCTGACGGGCAAACAGAGGGGGCAGCCAGCAGGCAGCAGGTCAACTGGTCAGCCAGCAGGCAGCAGGTCAACCGGTCTGACTGGCAGGCAGAGGGGGCAGCCGGGGGACAGCAGGTCAACCCCTCCCACGGGCAAATGGAGCCAGAACCTGCCGGTGCCGGGGGCAAGGGGCAAAAGCCCAGGGCCTCAGGAGGCAGGGGGAGACAGAGAGGGGCCAGCGAGTCCCACTCCCCTAGGGAAGGAAAGGGGACTAAGCAAGGCGGAAGGGGGCAAGGGCAGAGGCATTGGGAGCCCAGCAGTCACCCACCCAAAGACCTTACCTGAGGAGGAGAAGCAGCAGCAGCCCCAACAACCCAAAGCCACGCCCCAGCTAGAAAATAGTAGCCTGGCCCAGGAGTTGCCAAAAGCCAAGCCACTCCAGGTGGGGCTATTGGAGGCACTCTGCAGGAAGCCCTGGGCAACCAGCCAGGAGACTGCAGCTGGACAGGCCTTCAGCAATCAGCCAAGGCAGGGAGGCTGGGCAGCCAGGGAACAAGGCACAGCTGGTGCTGGTCAGTGGGGCCAGATCAGCTACCCCAACTGCAACTGCTTGGTGCAGCCCAAGACCAGGCTGGAAGAGGGGTGGGACAGTGGAAGGAAGCCCTATAAAAGCTGGCTGGGAAGAGCCCTGTGGTGGTGGGTGTGAGTGAGGAGTGATAATGTGGAGTGAGAGCAGTAAGATGCAAGGGTGGAGGCTTGGAGGAGAGTTCTGGAAGGAGGAGATGAAGGAGGACGCAGAGGGTAAGCAGGCCAGGTTGAGCAGGCCAGCGAGTGGACTGAGAGGGAGTCTGGATGAGGTATACCGCCCCTCCTTCCACAGAGCAGGGTCCTGCAGAATCCCTGGCCCCCCCCATGACGTCAGGAGCAGACCGCCCAGTGCCACGCCCAGCGGCAGCGGCGGCAAGCCCTGACAATGGATACTTCCCACACCTGTAACAATGGCATGGAGGACATGCAGTGGTTAGAATAAGGAACAGCCACCCCATCTGACTGGTGTCATTGTGTTACCAAATGCAACATGAACTCCCTGATCACTTGGATACCTTTCCTTGTAATATCAACACAATAAGATCAGGAATTATAGGATCTGAGTTCAGTAGCACCTCAGAGACCAACATGATTTTCCGGTGCAAGCTTTTGAGAGTCAAAGCTCCCTTCTTCAGATACAGGGAGGAGTGGAGAAATCGTGAGCATTTATATGCCAGTTAGGATGTCCTTGAAGCTTTTTTGCTTTTAGGTCAGGAATGGAATGTTCTGGAAGATTAAAATGTTCTCCCACTCTCTACCAGTCTCTACTGCTCTCTTCCAAGGGCAGATTAAAAGGTGAGATTGCTGAACTTGAGAGCACATTTGTGAATTTGGAACAATGGAACCCCTGGGGCTGAATAGAGGCATAGGGTGCTTATTTCACTACAGATGTTAATTTCTTCTGTAATCAAACTGCATTGTTCCTTTGTTGCCACACACCCCCATTTTTACCTGCAAACCCCCCCCCCGGCTTGAATATATGTACTGACTATATGTACTGTATGTGGAAGACGGTGGGCAAGCTTCAGTCCCTGAGAGTGAGGCATAGAATGTGAGGAGCAAATGCTTTGTTTAGTAGAACTTGCAGCCATAATGCCGGCAACAGCAATAATCTTGCTGACAACTTTTGAAGAAAGAGCCTTTTTTGCAGGAGAAACTGTGAAGCAGGACTAGTAAAACCAAACCCCATCAGTTTGGGAGATGCACCTCTCCCTGTATTATCTGGCACATGGTATGCAATCACAGGCGATTAATGTGATCTGGCTGTTAAGTGCGCTGTGACAGCTTGGGATCCCCAATTTAAATCTTCCCATTGTTCTCAAAATTACTGCCACTGGTATGACTCCGCGTCCTACCTTCAGTTTTACTTACTTGTTTCCTCAACCATACTTTTTGCTAAAAGTTTTTCTCTCTGTGATTTTCTAGTGTGTGTGTTTTGATCAGAATTACTTGTACATTTATGATTAGTTGTGCAGGCACACCTAGGCTGCTTCCACACACATAGGATAATCCACTTTCAATACTCTTTAGTGAACATTTAGTGAAGCTTTTCCATGTGTGGAACAAAAAATCCACTTCCAAAGGATTGCTAAAGTGCATTGAAAGTGCATTATTCAACGTGTGTGGAAGGAAAATCAAAAAGAGTCCAGTAGCACCTTTAAGACTAACCAACTTTATTGTAGCATAAGCTTTCGAGAATCACAGTTCTCTTCGTCAGATGCAGACGAAGAGAACTGTGATTCTCGAAAGCTTATGCTACAGTAAAGTTGGTTAGTCTTAAAGGTGCTACTGGACTCTTTTTGATTTTGCTACTACAGACTAACACGGCTAACTCCTCTGGATCTATGACCAGGGTTGGAAGGGACCTCTAAGGTAATCTAGTCGACCCCCCTGCAAAATGCAGGAAATTCCCAAATACCTCCCCTCCCCCAGTAACCTTTACTCTATGCCTAGAGGATGACAAAACTCTACCAGAATCCCTAGCCAAACTGGCCTGGGGAAAACTGCTATCTGTCCCAAAGATTGTGATCGGCCTTACCCTAGGCATGTAAGAACCTGATGACTCTTTGATAAGTTTAATAAGAGTTTAATAGTAAGTTTTATCATTCTAGTAGTACAAAGGTTTTAGTATGATTCCTGTGGAAGCCTAACCAGCTTTGGTGAGCAATCTCCTGCTCTTACTCCTTCCTGTATTCCTCTCTCTGGAGGGCCTTAGGCTCGGCTGATCAGCATCTGTTGGTGATCCCCAGCCCTAAGGGGCTGCCATTCTGTTTTTCTCTCCTAGTCAGAAAGCCCAGACACTTCTCCTCTGTCCTGTCCCCCGTTTCTCCCACACTTACACTTCAAGCTGCATTTGGAATTGGAATAGTTTGGGTTGATATTTTCTGGGTGCTGTTGGGAAATGTGCTGTTTGCTTGTGCTTTGTTTTACTGTCTGCTTGTATTTTCTTAGGATAAGCCCCACCTTCTAATATTGCATTCAGTCCCTCAATAAACTCTAGATTCCTTTTTAACCCTTTAAACCTGTTTCTGTTGTCCTTTTCCAGTTGAATCACGCTCCTCACAACTACTCACAGCTATCTGAACAGGTAAATAATAGATCCTCATTCCCTGAACAGCCAAACATGCAAGATAATTGGTTGTTGTGGGTTTTCCGGGCTGCATTGCCGTGGTCTTGGCATTGTAGTTCCTGACGTTTCGCCAGCAGCTGTGGCTGGCATCTGCCACAGCTGCTGGCGAAACGTCAGGAACTACAATGCCAAGACCACGGCAATACAGCCTGGAAAACCCACAACAACCATCGTTCTCCGGCCGTGAAAGCCTTCGACAATACATGCAAGATAATTCTTTATGCTGGTCTGACTATGCAAGTTCACTGTTTGCAGGACTGTGGTAACATTTTTACATCCTGCATCCCTTCTTTGCTTCACCCAACCCACATCTTGACTGGGATATAAAGGTTCAGGATTTCTCTGCTCCTCCTTGTATCTGAAGAGGGGAGCTCTGACTCTCAAAAGCCTACACTCTGAAAATCTCGTTGGTCTCTAAGGTGCCACTGGACTCCATTCCTGCTGTTCTCCTGCAGATCAACACAGTTACCTACCTGAAACCATCAGGGCCTATGCTTCATTGCCATGTAAATGCTTTTAAGTTCAAGGTACAAGGTACAAGCTACTAACATCATTCTGAGAACACTTTCCTGGGAATAAGCCCCCCTGAATAGACTTCAGTATCAGATATAAGCTACAAGTGACACCAGACACACATTTTTTAACATTTCGGGGATGTAATTTTACCTGGGAACTGTAGTTGAAAACACCATGATATCCCTAGCGTGGGAAGGCAGGAGAGGGGGAAAGATTTTCAAAGACAGAGCTGTATGGGATCGCTGCGGGAGAGGAACTTTAAAACTGTTTTCTTGCAATGTCAATGGAGAGAGGAATACAGGACCCTGTCCCCAGCATGGGTGGTAGGGGAGGGGAAAAGCTGGTAGTTCATGTCTCCACTGAGAATGCAAGAAAACTATTGCAAAGTTCCTCCCCCCATTGATCTTGTACCGCTCTGTCTTTGAACATCGTCTTTGAAAAGTTCTTCCCTCCCCTGCTTCCCTGCACTAGAGATATAACTCTGTTTCAACTACGATTCCTGATTTCAGTAAATTACAACCAGAGGCAAATACTGTATTCCAGTGTTTAATAGTCAAACCTAGTCAAATTAATACAGTAGATGGTCAAGGGCAAATCTACACAGCAGGGCCAGCCATAGTTACCAAGTAGTGGGCTCTAAACCCATGGGAATCTGTCATATTTAAAAAAAAAAAATTGGGAGGCTAAACCCTCCCTCACCCAAAACTGTATCTGTGCATATACAGACATTACACAAACATTTGCTGGAGTTCAGATGACACTTTGGGTTGCCATAGCTATCCAAAATGACCTGCAATTAGGAAAAAGAGTCAGCCAGTTACAGGAGGGGGGGGCAGATGAGGGGAAGGGAGACGCAAGCTGCAGCTAGCTTAGGGGTGAAGTAAGTCAGAGGTGGTGGGTGAGGAAGAGCAAGCTCCCATCGAGTCAATATGCTATTCTTTGGGGGGGCTCACCCCATCTTGCCTCTCCAAATACATGTATTGTACCCTCAATTTGTATCTTATTTGAATAGTACATATTCCAGTTTGGTGGAGTGCTTAAGAGCACGGGACTCTAATATGGAGAACCGGGTTTGATTCCCCACTCCTCCACTTGAAGCCAGCTGGGTGACCTTGGGTCAGTCACAGCTCTCTCAGAGCTCTCTCAGCCCCACCCACCTCACAGGGTGTTTGTTGTTGTGGGGATAATAATGGCATACTTTGTAAACCGCTCTGAGTGGGCATTAAGTTGTCCTGAAGGGCGGTATATAAATCGAATGTTTATTATTATTATTATTATTATTATTATTATTATTATTATTATTATTATAGTGAAGCCAAACTGATATTCCCCCTCAAAACCACAGCACAGTATACCAAAAAACTAAACCCCACCCTTGAGCCCAATTGCCAGTTCTGTGTTGCAAGCCAAAAATGTCAAACCTTTCGCACGCACCTGTCCCTACAACTTGTACAGCTCTTAATCTTTTCTTTTGCCAAGTGGCAAGAGAAGAGATTAAGGGCTGATATTTTAGATTGTATCAGAAGAGGAAGGGAGAACAATGGTTCATTTTATGTAGTAAAGCACTTAGACAGGTTTGGGTTTGTAAACTGTCAAGTTGTCCAGGGATGGGCAAATCCCTGGACTTACGGGGAGGTTTCCGGGGAGCAGAGGAAACAGGGCCAGAAATTGCTGTAAATTGCAGTTATGTTGTTGCTTGAAAAATAGGTCATATTTACGCTACAAAATTACATTGCAATTTAATTATCATGCTGCCACACAGAGACCCTCTGAAGGGGTGCAGATTAGCGCAAAAGAAGCTTTGTTATCATAATCATATCGACTAACCCCACAGCTACAAGGAGAACCACAGCTACAAGGAGTCATGAATGCTTCTTCTGACACCAATAAAACATAGGACCCAGGTAGGCATGTTTAGATTATTTAATTACAAAAACTATGAGTATATATAGGGGGGAAAAGTAACACTGAACTTAACAGGAGCTTGGCCATAATCCTTCTGTTAAAATCCATGGTCGCCCCTCCCATCCCCAACATGTGGTTATATGTCAGAAGCTGCCCATGCCTCAATTCTGGGAATTATAGTTTGGTGAAGGTGCACTGAATTCTTGTTTAGAAATCCTTAACGCTCTTCCTGACAGAATTGCAAAATGACCTGGGAAGAGGGAAAGACTTCAGTGTGTGCTATAGATTGCACCTAAGAATAGTTAGGTTAGCCAAATTCTTCAGAGCTATCAATTTTGCTTTGTGTGGATACTCAGAGCAAAGGTGGAATATAAAATAGCCAGTGAACCAAGTTGTTGTGGGCTGAGGGAATTCCTTGATTTACCTAAAAGCTTCCGAGAAATGAGAGAAGCTGCCGAGCCTCCTCATTGCGAGGGGACCCATGCTGCCTGAACCGCTGGTCAACAGCCCCTTACGTTGGTCGGAAGCAGGCCCGTGAAGACACTGTAGGCTGCTCTCCCCAGGCTGCACCACAGAGAGCTCAGGAACAGAAGATGGAACAAGGTGGTGGAGAACCACCCACCTTCTTCTAGCAGAGGTCTCACAAGCCCCGCAAGGTAATTGGGGCTAGACTGATCAAGAGGTTGGATGCAACCCCCCCTGAGCCCCCACAAGTCCTAAATACAACTTTGCCCCACAATTCAGAAACCTCAGAGAAGCCCGTTTTCTGCAAGATGAACCAGAAGTTAACAAGGCATTATGAACTGTTTACTTTCACTCTTTGCTCAGCCTTACCACAACTGCACAATGCCTTTCTTTGTGTGTGATTTTGCCTTCCTGGCACCAAGTTTGGTCCTTGTTTTGTTTTGCTTGATTAACCCCCGAGAGCCTCTTTGCTTTGGTTTGCCAACTGAACAAAGGCAGGAAGCCAAGCTCTTGTGCTGTCCCACTGGCAATCAACAGACCTGCTCTGAAGCAGATGGTTGGTTTGAGGATCGTGGCCCCTAATCCAATGTTTATTGTTAAGGTGATTTACTTAAGAAACACGGAAGCTCTTGTTATGTAATGCATAGTTTATAAACTGGAGTGGATGCCTGCAAAGTTGTTCTTGCCAAGACTTCTGTGGAGCACTCAAAATGACACAGTAAGTGACCAGGTTTTTGACCTAAACCTCAAATAGGAGGACTCCCAATGAAGATATAAATAACTGAAATGATATGTGTGTAGGTTAATGACTATTTCTGTGATACCCAAATTTCTCTGAAATCAGAAAAGCATCTGTTTATGACCTAGAACAGCAAAAGTCCTCTTATTACTTCACATGGGAAAGGATGGTACAAAGAGGTATAACAGGGACACCAAAATGTTGCTATGTGCTCTTTCAGCAAACAATCAGTTGAAAGGTTGCTTCTCCTTTTCATTTCAGTATACTCTACAAGTACAGCAGTTCCTTGTTGGAATTAATTATACTCATTCACTTGTATGGGAGAAAGTACCAATATATATTCTGGGACAAGAGCTAAACCGTTGCACCCTGGTGATCCCAGTTTCTTTGGTGTGTGTGTGTGTGGGGGGGGGAAATAGGATTTTGACCTTGTCCCGTGCTTTTACTTGACACATATAACTCAATGGGAGCCATTCTGAATGAGAGCCAGTTTGGTGTAGTGGTTAAGAGCAGCAGGACTCTAATTTGGAGAACTGGGTTTGATTCCCCACTCCTCTGCTTGAAGCCAGCTGGGTGACCTTGGGTCAGTCACAGCTCTCTAGAACTCTCTCAGCTCCACCCACCACGCAGGGTGGTTGTTGTTGTGGAGATAATAATAAGATACTTTGTAAACCACTCTGAGTGGGCGTTTAGTTATCCTGAAGGGTGGTGTATAAATTGAAAATGTTATTTTATTATTAAAGCCCAAAGATTTGCCATTGCTTATGGACGGAGCAACGGAAACTGCAAACACTTTTTAAAAATGTCTAACTGTAACTCTAACTGTGCAGGCTGAACAGTAACATATAGGCTACATAGGGATAAAGTCAGCCATAAGGCCTTGGTCCTCTGGTATGTGACATAAGGCCTTGGTCCTCTGGTCCTCTGGTATGTGTCTTACTTAGGCCTTATGGCAGATTTTATTCACAGAATCCTTTTCACCAAATTGCCATAATGTAAGTATCCACAACAGAAAAACCTCTCCTCTGGGGTACTGTTCAGCACCTATTGCTACTGCTAAGAATGCCATTTATAAGCACCCTTTAGCTCTTTCTCTACTCTTCCAGTCCACTACTTGTTTTCCTGTAAGATTTCAGGTTCTCCTATTTCTTAATTTCCAGTATGACCACTGATTATATTTTCTGTAAGCTGTCTTTCCAACTTAGCTTTGTTTTCTACTCGAGAATCCTGATACTCAGTATCACTAGCTTGTATGTAGTCTGGTTACTGAAAAGCAGGATTTGCTTGCCATGACAGCATTTGAAGAGTTTATTTTCTGTATTTAATGTATACAATAGGGTCATCTGGCAGTTCCTGGCTACCAGCAGGAGGGCAGCGGGTGGGGATATGGGTGAGGCACAATGTTAGCTGTGGCATCACTTCTGATTTTAAAAAAGGAAGTGATATAGGCAGTTCTAGGAATCACTGTAAACTCTATGGTGAAACCACAGAGTTTCTGGTGACTCCTAGAGCTATCCAGGATAAGGTTTTTTTTTTAATGCAAGCAGTGTAACACAGCATGCAGCACTGCAGGGCGGTGGCAAGCAATGGGAGCAGGGGATCCCTTGCACCCACCTGGAGAATGAGACCGCTAGTATACAAACAAATTCCAAAGTTTTACAAGTCCCATCATTTAACATTCTTTCAATTCTTTTTTTGACTCCAGGCCATATATTCAAACAGAGTTGCTGCTTTTAACGATATATCTGCTTGTCCTTGGTGCATCACTGCAAAAGGTCACAAACTCAGTAGCAACAAGTTATGTTCTAAAAGGATGGGTTCCAAATGTGCCACCTGCAAGAGGCTCAGGAGAGGAAAATGGAGTTCAAGGTACCATAATCTTTAAAGGGAAGGTGGGGTTTTACTTCTTTTGTGAATTACAGGAGGGGTGACTATCTTGGGCAATATTTGGGGCCACTCTGTTCTACTAAATGTAGCTCTGGGGTAAGTACATGAAAAAGATTTATGACACAGTTGGCACCACCTAGAAGCAAGGGCTTCACACACATGCAGCACATGGACTG
This sequence comes from Eublepharis macularius, assembly GCF_028583425.1. Classification (NCBI taxonomy): domain Eukaryota; kingdom Metazoa; phylum Chordata; class Lepidosauria; order Squamata; family Eublepharidae; genus Eublepharis; species Eublepharis macularius. The sequence goes on from NC_072795.1 coordinate 136,604,245, forward strand.
AAATAATGTTCATCAATAGAAGGGGTACTGGTGAAGGAATACGTTTTATTAACAACCCACTAAACAGGCATCCTGGAAGTAGTCCTCTGGCTTCCGAAAATGTACATGGAATATCAATATGAAAAACACAGTCCAGTGGCTTCTTTTTCTTGGAAATGTTTTTGTTTCTGTACCTTGGTTTTCCGTGGGTCTGATTCTGGTTTAATCTGTTTTGGGCCCAGGGAAATAACTATAATTTGTGGTTCAAACATAACGAGAGAAGATGGTTCACCATAAATGTGGATGTGATTAATTAACAAAGATATGTTCATGGAGAGGAGGATTCACTTGTTTCCTCAACGGAAACCCATGGCTTGATGTTATGTGTGAATCGAATCCTGTGACTCTTCGAAGTCTAAGATCGCTTGTAGACATCAACTTTTTCCAGGTGTCGTAGTAACAGAAAAGCCTCTGACTAGCATACTGATACAGAGTACCAATTCCACTGAAACTGCACCTACTAACAAAAGAATGCAAATGATCTCTGTGCCACTCATTGCTAGTTTATGTGCACTAGCAGGACGGATGGGGCGGGGTATCACTGTGAGGATAACAGCAACGGGGTTTTTGCACTTCTGCAGCAGGAAGCAACTTTTAAATCAGGTCCTTTCTGCTTTGGGCTGCCTTTCCGGTACCGTCACTCCCACCAGTAATATCAAGAAATGCCCTATTTCATGGTAGTACGTTGTTCAGTTCTGCAAGTTTGTTAAAAATTTACATCCCATTCTGTACTACTAGGGCCCCAGGATCCAGTGGGAGCACCTAGCACCCGTGGGCCACGAAGAAATGATGGATCAGCACCTGAAAAGAGATTAAGAAGAGACACTGATGAAGCAGGTCAGTAAAATTTTAAAAATTACATTGTTCTTTCTGTGCAAGGATCTAAATGGATATAAATAACTGATTTTAATCTGAGTCATATTGTTTTATTTACGTGTCATTTCTATTTTACAGACAGCTTTAGAATATTTTTGCTCACTTATCTTCACAACGTCCCACTGAGGAAGGACAAGAGAAAGTAATCTGTCAAAAGACTCTCAGGGCCACTCAGTGTAGTACAGGCAAGATGTTTATAAAGGACCTGGTTTCGCAAACTGGGAGGCTCTGCAGCACAGTGGTAGGGCTGCTGGAGAAGGAAACTCTGCTGTTCTTTATTGCAGCAAGAGAGGCCGGGATAGTACTGAACTATTGATTCACCAGGAAACAGTGGATAGCTAAAGGCCAATGAGGTTTCTCCTGGCCCTTTAAATCTAGTGACTCCGGCCTGATGCCCTCAGTCAGAGCAATTTCATCACTATACGTTACTTCTTTTACGAGTTCTCCACGGAGCCAAGCAGTGCTCCGCGCAGACACACGTCAGCTCTGAGGACTGGCTTCTAAAAAAACGGAGAGTGCAAATGGGCTCAAAAAGCTGCCACTGGGGGAGGGAGAGATCCTGCCTTTCTCCCAAACTTTTCTCCCTGTGCAAAAATAGTGTGAGGAAGGAGAGTTCTCCCTTTTCTGTTGTAGCACATGCACAAAATACCTCCATGTGGAACAGCAGAAATGGGGAAATATCTCCCCTTTGCAATGTTTTTGCACGAGTAAAAAAGCTTGGGAGAAAGGCAGGAGCACTTCTTCCCTCAGCATCAGCTTTCTGAACCCATTTGCACCCTCAGGTTTTTTTAAAGAAGCCAGTCCCCGAGGTGATGCGTGTCCGCGAGGAGCACACGTTGGCTCCGTGCAGAACTTGTAAAAGAAGTAATGTATAGAGTGACAGTGGGCTGTCAGACTGCCTTCCTGTTTGCCTTCAGACAACCAGCCCTGACAATATTTCAGATATACACATAAAAATGAGGCACACACTAGTTTGTGAGGGTATGGATTCAAAGGACTGAGTTTGGGAAATCTGAGACAGATACACTGTTGACATTTCCCTTTCTCTAATGTCTTCTAGTAGCAGCCTAAACTATCCTGAGCTTGTCAGAATTTGAAAACTAAGCAGGGTTGGTCATAGTCAGTACTTGAACAGGTGACAATCAAGGAAAACTAGGGTTGCTATGCCTCTTACCTTGAGATGTGGTTGCTTGACTGCACTTAATTATTACCAAATCTTCTAGAGAGACTTATATCTTAGACAGTATCTCTCTACCTCACTACACACTTAAACTGATTTAACAGTTCTGGAGAGCAGTACTTCAAAATAACGTTTTATGCGTTCTACTTTTCAAGAAAGCACACAGAACATTTCTCACATACCCCTTAATGTAGCAAACACATTTGCCATCTTATAAAGTGCGAAGTACCCCTTGCAGTGTTTACACCCAACCATTAATAAAAACCGTCAAACCAGACCCAACTAATGGATATACAGGAGCCCACAAAACTGCATCCAATCTGCTACGTTTCTTAATGCTTTCTCACACTGATGCCTGTATTAATCATTTCACATTTGTTTTTTAAAAATCCTTTCTATAATTTAATGTACAGTGGGAAGAATAATGCATTTTTTTTAATTCAGAGCTTGAGTATCTTAGAAAGGAAATAAGGGACGTACAAACTCAACTGAATGTTTACAAAGCAGCTGTCAACAAAACCCTGCAAGGTAAGAAGGGGAAGACATGGTTTAGTTGTTGCTTAAAAGGATGCAACAGTTGGGCTCTGGCATTGAAAATGATGGAGAGAACCATTTGCAGTCAGTGGAAACTAGGAAGGAAGGAAGGAAGGAAGGAAGGAAGGAAGGAAGGAAGGAAGGAAGGAAGGAAGGAAGGAAGGAAGGAAGGAAGGAAGGAAGGAAGGAAGGAAGGAAGGAAATCCAGATATGAATTTTAGGGAGCCCCCAAAAATCTGGGATTCCTGAGATCCATGAAATATTCTCTGATCCAGGCCAGATAGACCAGAGAATACTTGATTTATCTGGCCATTATTCCCTATGGGTAAAACTATCCGGGGGTATGGGGGGGGGGGCTGGAGGAGCATTTCTCAAGAAAACTTCACCAAATTTGCCAAGAACCTACTCCTGACTGTACTCCAAAGGCCCAGGCCCAGTTTCAAGAAGATTGGGGCCCACGGACCAATTTTACGGGCCCTTGAACAAGGTGCTCCCAGCCACTCTCTGTTGTTTCCTATGGGGAAAAAGTCAAAGGTGACACTGAGACCAGGCTGCCATGACCAAGGCACACTCTCAAATGCATGCTCAACGAACATAAAGCCCAACAGAACAAAACTGACACCCCCCCTCCACCTAAGTGTCCCTTCAGCAAGCTGCCACTGTCCATTGTTTCCTCTGCTTCTCTCCAGGGCATGAGGACTGTCCAGTCAGTCAATTCCCCTATGACTCATTTCTTGGTAACTTTCCAGTCTCCAGGCCAGCTGGCATCCACTCTGCCTTGGTCCATGCAGTGTCTGGGACTTAATGAAAGGGGTTTATGATCTTCCATATCAACAAACTGCCTTTTTAGCACGAGGAGGGATCTGACTGCTAACACACAGGCACCAAAGAAGGTCTAGAGTCATAAAGAAATGAAAATTAATGACTGCAGTAACTGAGCAGCCACACACATGCCCAGGTTGGTGTTCAAGTTTGGCTGCAAGCACTGAAGGCAAAACAAATAGGTGTGAAATTTGTTGCTTAGGTAGAAAATGATGCTTGAATGTGTATTTGCCTGGCAAACAGGACTTTTTTTCTGGGGAAAGAGGTGGTAGAACTCAGTGGGTTGCCCTCGGAGAAAATGGTCACATGGCCGATGGCCCCGCCCCCTGATCTCCAGACAGAGGGGAGTTGAGATTGCCCTCCGCACCGCTCAGCGGGGCCACCGGCCATGTGACCATTTTCAAGAGGTTCCGGAACTCCGTTCCCCTGCGTTCCAGCTGAAAAAAAAGCCCTGCTGGCAAACATGTATCAGCTAAAGATTGCAGCATGTGTCAAATGGTTTCAGCAGACAGGCAAGTTCATTGCTGTCAATGAACACAGCACTTTTCAGTATAAAGGAAGTACAGGACCAGAAACACTGCAGTTATGTCTCCTTCTAGTTCTCCTCATCCCAGACGGTGTGATGGTCAGTGGCAAAATATTCAAAACTGATGGCTCAACTGGTGACTACGAGACCGCAAAAATTCTCTGCTCACAAATGGGGGCCACAATTGCCTCACCAAGGAATGCCGCGGAGAATCAAGCAGTACGCCAAATAGTGGAGTGGCAGAACAGAAACGCTGTTCTAGGAATCAATGACATCGAAACAGAAGACAGGTTTGTCTATACAAATGGGGAAATAATAGGATACTCGAATTGGGCATCGGGAGAACCAAATGATCTTGAAAATGAAGACTGCATAGAAATACATCCGAATGGCAAATGGCATGATCGACATTGTGGACTTGATTTGTTAGTCATTTGTGAATTTTAAAATATCCCTCTGCTTTTATTTTCTCTGGAACCAACAGAAATGCAGTGGTGTAACAGTTAAGTTTAATTGTGTTCACTTTCAGTGGCTCCACAGTTTGAAGAGTCACTGTCATGGATGATTTTGAACTGAGATCTTACCATGTGTATTACATTTTTGCGCAAAGTTAACAGCTGCTCAGCTCTAGATGGATTGTTGATTTTGAGTTTCACCAGCATGTGTTGTTTTGAGTTTGAGATTTCCACTTTTATTCTGTTCCTTGCCTGGTACCTTACAGTCTTACAGATAATTTTTATATGCTTACTTGACACGAGGACTAGGACAGAATAAGGGTCTGGTGTCATGGGTATAGAGCAGGCAGAAAGCTCTCAGTTCAAAGCAGTTAAAAGAATCTCAGGTGGCAGTGCTATAGAGCACAGTGGAAGACTTCCTTCCAGTTGCACCTAGTGAGGGGGGATGCCATTGTGCCCGCTCATTCTTTGAGACTTGGTGTAAAGTCTTCAATAGAACAGAAAGGAAGGGAATTTCAGCTCCTTCCTACTAGCTAGCTGATTAACAAAGTGCAGAGCCCATCCCAGGCAGTAATGCCATGAGATTGCTTGTAACTCTGTCAGGGCTAGCAGTGGCCGCCGCTGGGCGGGGCACTGGGCGGTCTGCTCCTGACATCAAAGGGGGGGCCAGGGATTCTGCAGGACCCTGCTCTGTGGAAGGAGGGGCGGTATACCTCACCCAGACTCCCTTTCAGTCCACTCGCTGGCCTGCTCAACCTGTGCCACTCACCCACTTTGGTCTCTGTGATCATCTCCTCCTCCTCCTCCTCCTCCTCCTCCTCCATCCACTCTCCTCCTAGCCTTTGCTCTCGCACTGCTCTGCTTCCGCTTCCACACCATCACTCCTTACGCACACCCAACCACCCCAGAGCTCTTCCCAGCCAGCTTTTATAGGGCCTTCTCTCCGCACCCCGCCCTCCTTGCTGGTCCTGCCTGCCAGGCCACACCCCTCCTTGGCCTCCCAGCATTGACCTGGGCTCTCTCAAGCTGCTGCAGCTGGAGTAGCTGGCTGGGCTGCCTGGATCAGCAGCAGCTGCGTTAGGTTGGCTGGCTGCCAGGCCTCTCTGGCTGAGCCGATTACTGAAGGTAGGCCACAGCTGTGGCGCCTTGGCTGGCTGCCCAGCTCTTCCCACAGAATGCCTTCAGCAGCTCCACCTGGAGGGGCTTGGTTGTGAGCATCTCCTGAGCCAGGCTGCTGACTTCAAGCTGAGGTGGAGGCTGGTGCATGGCTCTGAGCTGCTGTGGCTGCTTCTCTTCCCTTGCCAGGTAAGAGCTCTGTTTCGGCTGCTGCTGGGCCCCTATTCCCCCTGCCTTGGCCCTTTTCTTCTGGCCTGCTTAGCCCCCTCTCCTCCCCCTGGAGGGTGGGACTAGCTGGTCTCTCCCTGCTCCCTCCAGCCCTCTGAGGCTCTGGCCTTTTGCCCCTTCCCCCTGGAGTAGGCAGGTTCTGGACCTGGTTGCTGGCTGGGGTGGCAGGGTTGCTGCCTCCTGGTTGCCTCCCACTGTTCCTTCCTGGCAAGTCTGGGGGCTGGGACCTAGACCCTGGACAAACTCATCTATAGCTCAAGTAGTTGGTAGGTTACAGTGGGATTTCTCCTTGTTGGTTTAACCTCCAGATGGGTCCAGGAGATCTCCTGGAATAACAACTGATCTCCAGACTGCCAAGATCAGTTCCCCTGGAGAAAATGGCTGCTTTGGAGGGTGGGCTCTCTGGCATTATACTCCGCTGAGGTCCCTCCCCTCACCAAACCTTGCCCTTCCCAAGCTCCACCCCTAAATCTCCAGGAGTTCTTCAAACTGGAATTGGCAAACCCTGGTCACAGCTCTCAGTTTGGCCAGAGACACAGCCTTTCTTCCCTGTCTGGCCTTGGCAAGCTCTCTATATGGTTGTGCAAGAAGCAGAGCCTCCTCTTTTTTTGCAAACTGAAACTATAGGAGAGCTGTAATATAAGGAAGTTTTCTCAAAGAAATGTTTCAGTAAAGGGATACGGAGTGACTATAGACTTTACTACTATTGCTGTAAGCATGATAGATGGTAGACTTTAATTTGTTGACACTGTTATTGCTGTAAGTATGAAACTACTGGGTAGATTCTATGTCGTTTAATATGTCAGTCTTAGAATTACTTATGCTGTGTTTGAGCATTTCTGTATTGGATTTCTGCTGGTTTTAAATTTTTGCAAATTTGCATGTGTATACCCTATTACATGTGTTTTGAAATGTCTTTGAAACTGACTGTATTGACTCACCCTGTGTAATCCCCGTTGAGTTTCAATGAGAAGGGCCCACTATAAATAATGTAAATAAATAAATATAAATAAATAAATCTCTACCCCAAAGCAAAGAACCCATCCAGCTTTCTTCTGCTTCCTCAGTGCAGGAGGCGATTCAGGAGAAACCTGGAGGCATTGACTTTGCATCTGCAGGAAGTGCCCATTCAAACACTGGGCTTGGAACCTCCCAACATTTTATGATTGGCCCTGTGATGTTTGAAATAACTCCATTCTTCAATCCAAGCCAACACAGTGGTTAAGCAGTTTTACTGCAAATCAGCACTCTACTGGTTTGAATCCCACCACTGCCATGAGCTCAGTAGGTGGGTAAGCCCCTCCTCTCAGGCCCAGCTCCCCAGCAGTATTGTGGGGATAATAACACTAAGCTGTTCACCACTCTTGATGAGGCACTAACCTGTCTAGAAGAGCAGTATATAAGCACAGTTATTATTATTATTATTTTATGCTGTCCTGGTTTAACAGCATGCACCAGGGGTTGCCATAAGTCAACTATGACTTGAGGGTAGGATTTCACTTCAATCCACTACAGAATTTACTGTCGTCTACAGCAGGGGTCCCCAACGTGGCACCCAAGGACACCATGGTGTCTGCTGACAGCTCTTCTGGCACCCAAGTGTTTTTAGAAAGTGGGCAGGGCCCAATGGTGCTCTCACCCAGCAGGGCTTCTGATTGGCTGTGCAATTTAAAATAAAAATAAAAATACTGTTTCAGCAGCAGCTTCCAACGCAGTCTTGGTTTTATTCTTTCTTACTCCTCTTGTTCAGTGTATTTTTTAAAATATTAGTCCTCTTCTCCCCTGTTCTTGGACTTCCTCTATATGTGGGTGTAAAGGAATGTGACCCTTCCCCCATTAAACAGAACTCCTGCCTGAAATGTTGAAGTGCTGCTATCAGAGTTAGGCATAGCCGTTCTCTCCCTCTCTGATATTTTGTGCCTGACTCTGCCTCCCAGAGCAGCCATTTTCTGGTTGGCTCTGCCTTCTGCAGCAGCCATTTTGTGGTTGCACCCACCACTCTGTAACAGAATTCCTCACCCTCAAAAAGGAAGGGGACTCTAGAGTAGAAGGACAAAAGCAAGGGAAGTTCAAAAAGGAAATTAAATTAGTTGTCGCTGTTGCTCTGTGCAGAGGAAGAAACTCTGCCTCTGTTTAAAAATGTTTTCCTGCTAATTTTTGTGCCTGGTCTTCAAGATACAACAGCACCCCTGATCCCATGGTTGGCCACCTTTGTTACAATGCCGCGAAGAGTACACAAATAAATAATATGGCATCAAACAGGGTACTGAGTGGATACACTGGAGAATCTTTGGCGGTTTTGCTTTGTGGAATACAAGAACTTTTGCAACCCCAGCAGGAATGAAGAGACAGACACAGGCTTGGAATTAAAGGGCCATTTATTAACATGACCATTAAACATAAACCACGGCAAGGGCTAAGTAAGCGGTACAGGTCAAGCCATGGGATCACTCCGGACCTCTGCCTTGACCTGCCTGGGCAAGCCCCAAAGCCTTGGGTGTAGGCCATCTCTGAAATGGCTGCAACCCAGCCAGCCAGGCCATGGATCCCCTCATCAAGTACCTAACGCTCCAGCCATCTAGCATGAGGGAAGGCCTTGTACCTGAGGATCCCCGCAGGCACCTGCTCGTGTTATGGTAGCCATCAAAAGCATACCGCACTGATGGCAGACCCTGTTCCCCACCCATGGGGAAGCGCCACTTGGTGCTCACTGGCCCGCACCCTATTCCCAAAACTCTCCTTGCAGCAACTAACCAAACAGCACCACCCAAACAATACCTCTAAACACTGCCATTAGTGCAGGGTAGGCAAAAAAAACCCTGTCCCAAAAGCCAATCAGGGAAAAGGGGGGAAAATTCTTACCTGGAAAATTCTTACCTTGGGTGTAGGCCATCTCTGAAATGGCTGCAACCCAGCCAGCCAGGCCATGGATCCCCTCATCAAGTACCTAACGCCCCAGCCGTCTAGCATGAGGGAAGGCGTAACTGAGGATCCCAGCAGGCATCTGTCTGTGTTATGGTAGCCGCCAAAAGCATACCGCACTGATGGCAGACCCCACCCATAGGGAAGCACCACTGGGTGCTCACCGGCCCACACCCTATTCCCCAAACTCTCCTGCCACCGCCAGGGTCAAGCCTCTGCTTAGACCCTCATGCCCCACATATGGCTTAAAGCCAACTGAAGCCCTTGCCGCGGGTCATCCAAAAAAATGTCATTGCCCTCTGTCGACAGGTGTACACCATTGCCTCTGAAGAGGTGGGCAAATTTGGCCCTAATCCTTGGATGTGGCAAATAAATGCACAAGCCATCCCCCAAAGACTTCTTAATGGCGTGGTTAGCCTTAGGCTGGGCCCTCTCAATTGCCCTAGGATCTAAGGCTTCCTGCCAAACCCGTCTTTGTAGTGTCTCTGACCAAAATATAAGCACACCCAGCCATCGGCTGCTTATCATCTGAAGGTCTTCAGCTACCTGCACTGACAGGGCCTTACCCTGTATTAGCCCAAGGTCATTACCACCAAGGTGAATGACCAAAATGTGTGTGGGAGGACTCGTCCTTCTCCCAAACAAAAGCAGCAGTAGGCCCAGACATCTAAGGCCACGCTGTCCCTGCCACTCAACAGTGGCCACAGCACTCAAACCCATCTGTGATCCAATCTGTGTTCTCCTGGCTTGATAGGCCACCCAGAACACCATGCTGTGGCCACAAATCAGGATCCTCTTCCTCCCGTGGCCCGACATGACATCTAAGGAAAGAGCAATCAGTATGACCTTCTAAAACTGAGGCAGGGGACGGATATAAGTCTTAAAGGCTTGCAACCGCCACCTGCCCACCCTCTGTATTGCCTGGTGAGGATACCCCATAGCAGCTGCCGTGAAGGCAGCCCCAATCCTAAAGGAATGGAGGCCGAATTTGACCCCCGACAAACCAATTCTCTTTAGAGCTCTCTCTGTCACTGCCCAAAACTGATACTTAGTTAAGGGGATCTGATCTTCCTGGCTGAATAAGACACCCAGGCCTTCCCCACGAAGCTCCACATATTCCTTGAGGGCCTTAACAGGGCAAAGTTCCATTTCCCCACAGGAGCCCAAAAGCAAAGTACTCCTCCACTGCTGCTGATCCGTCTTGGACCGCTGAATATGAATGGAGACCTTATCTGTCAGTCTATGGAGAACATGATACGTTGAAGTTGACTCCAACCCCTTGCAACAAGAAATCCAAGCTCTCTTGAGTTAAGGTTCTTTAATGAGATACCATAGCTTCAGCATATATATGTCCATAGGTTACACAGAGGCAAGTAAAAGCATCTGGCTGTACACAGGTTCTTTGTTGAGAATGACGTATGGAGTGCTTGCTACAAAGTTTCAGTCCCTCTACGTAAGCCCCCCACCCTTGGTGCCCAACCAGCTGGGTACAGTCAGTGGGAGAGTAGGATGGAACTGTCCCAAGGCCGCTGTGGTGAGCCATCTCAGACAAGGGCGCAGCCTTCCCAGGAGCTGGACAGCTTATGTGAAAAACAGATACACACAGGAGATGATTGCAATAAATCACAAAGATGGAGGGACTGTGAACAACAGACCTGACATTTCTGCCCTCCCAAAGGCCCCCCTTTCACCCCCCAGCCCTGGCTTGTTGGGGTATTTCTTGTGGAAGTTGGCTGTAAGGCGGGGAGCATTAACGTGGGAATGTTCGACCCACTCCAGGAAGCTTTCGTCAAAGTCTTTCCACCTGATTAAGTAGTAGAGTTTTTTGTTTTTCCATTTGGAGTCTAGAATCTCTCCTACTTCATAGTGGACTTGGCCATCGACTAGGGTAGGATGTGGAATTCCTTTCTCTGGGTGCCTCTCATCAGGTGCGGGAGCTTTCTTTAAAAGACTAAAGTGAAAGGTAGAGTGCATCTGGCATAGATTCTTTGGAAGTTCAAGCTCCACCGTCACGTCGTTGGTCACTCTTTTGACTGGGAGGGGACCCATGTTCCTAGTTTTTTGCAGGGTTGCTCACTTCTGAAGTTTTTAGTGGAGACATACACCCGGTCTCCGGGCTGCAGGTTCCATTGTTCTGTTCGATGTCGATCTGCATATTTCTTGTAATTCTCTTTGCCTTTCTTTAAGGTCTCCTGGATGACATCCCACTGAGCTGTTAAGGAGGACCACCATTCTCCTAGGTCTCCTGCCTTATGAGATTCTGGGTTGGTGGCAAAGGGCAGGGCTTGTCCTTCGTATCCGTGTACTATTTTAAAGGGGGAGGTTCCTGTAGAACTATGCACTGCATTGTTGTATGCATATTCGGCAAAATGGATAAAGTCTGTCCAGTTGTCCTGCTTATAGTTGATATAGCAGCGCAAAAACTGTTCCAGCACCTGATTAGTGTGTTCAGTTTGTCCGTCTGTCTGCGGATGATGAGCGGAGCTTAATCCTTGTTCAATGCCTGCAACTTGGAGGAGCTCCCGCCAGAAGTTGGCAACAAATTGTATGCCCCGGTCCGAGATTACCTTAAGGGGGAAAGAGTGGAGTCTCACTACATGCTTCATGAACAACTTAGCCAGTTTTTTGGCAGTGGGAATGGTAGTACAAGGGATGAAGTGTGCTTGTTTGGAGAACAGGTCCACCACTACCAAGATACACGTGCACCCCTTAGAGGGGGTAGGTCGGTGATGAAATCCATAGAGATCACCACCCATGGCCTGGAGGGGGTTTCTAGTGGTTGGAGTAGTCCTGGGGGTTTCCCATTATGCAAACTGGGCAGGAGGATACGTATTGAGAGATGTCTCATCTCATGTTGGGCCACCAGAACTGGTGCTGTACTAGGTGGAGGGTTTTTAGGTAGCCGAAGTGACCAGCTAATTTGGCGTCTTGGCATTGCTGGAGAATTTCCTTTCGTAGACTGGGTGGTATGTAGAGTTTACTGCCCTTGTACCACTCACCCACCTCTGCTTGTGTAAGCTCACTTTTGGGCGCGCCTTCCCCCTCCTTTTCCACCTCTTCTTTTACCTGCCCCTTCCATGCTGAGAGATCAGGTTCTTCGTTGAGTTGCAGCTGCACTGTTTTGCTGCGGGTTGTCACTGCCCCTCCCAGTTGGGCAGGTGAAAATACTGTGTCAATGATATCTTCTTGCTGGCTGTCATGCTGGGGCATGCGTGAGAGCGCATCTGCTAGGAAGTTGGCCCGCCCCTGGAGGTAATTGAGCGTGAAGTTAAACTTGGAGAAGAATTCAGCCCAGCGGAGTTGTTTAGCATTCAGTTTCTGGGGGGTGCGGAGAGCTTCCAGGTTTTTATGGTCCGTCCAGACCTCAAACGGGTTTCTGGCTCCCTCTAGCCATTGCCTCCACATAGTGAGGGCGAGTTTAACAGCCCTCCTTTCCCCACATGCTCCAGTTGCATTCCGCATCAGAAAACTTTTTGGACAGGTAGGCACAGGGGCACAACTTGCCTTCCCCATCCAGTTGTAGTAACACTCCGCCCACCGCTGTGTCACTTGCATCGACTTGCACAATGAATTTGCGGTTCTCGTCTAGGTGCTGTAGCACCAGCTCTGAGACAAATTTGTTTTTTAGTGTCTCGAACGCTTGCTGACACCCCATGGTCCAAAAGGCTTGTGGCCTTTTCTCTAGCACTCCCTTGCCCTTGGTTTTTAGTAAGTCCGTTAAGAGTAGAGCTATTTGGGTGAAGTTTTCTATAAAGGGCCGATAGAAGTTGGCGAACGCCAGAAAAGATTGTAGTTGTCTCCTTGTTCAGGGTGCTCCCCACCCCTCCAGCGCCTGGATCTTAGCAGGGTCCATTTTTAGCCCTTGGCTAGAGATGCGGTAACCCAGATAATCCATCTCGTCCTTGTGGAACTCGCACTTAGACAACTTTATAGGCAGCTTATGCTTTATTAGGGCGCTTAACACCTTCCGGACCAGTTCAACATGTGACTTCCTGTACGCTGTGTAAATAAGCACGTCATCTAGGTAAACAACCACCCCTTTGTACAGGTATTCATGTAGTACTTCATGAATGACCGTCATGTACACGGCTGGGGAGCCTTTGAGGCCAAAAGGCATGACCAGATATTCAAATTGTCCTAGGGGCGTGTTAAAGGCGGTCTTCCACTCATCCCCTTCCCTTATTCTTACTTGGAAGTAGGCACCTTTCAAGTCCAACTTTGAAATTTTTTTGCCTTGAGCCACTATGCTAAGTAGGTTGCGAATTAAGGGGAGTGGGTAGGCATTTGACATTGACACTGCATTGATACCTCTAAAGTCTGTGCACAATCTCAGTCCCCTGTCTTTCTTTTTGACAAACAGGATGGGGGAACTAGCTGGCTGAATGAAGCCTCGCTCTAAATTTTTATCTATGAACTTTCTCAGCTCCTGACACTCAGCAGGGCTCATTGAGTAGAGTATACCCTTAGGCAGTTTCTCTCCAGGGATTAGTTTGATAGCGCAATCGGTGTTGCGGTGAGGGGGAAGTTCATCCGCCTCCTTTTCGCTGAAAGCTAGGTGGAGCTCCCTGTACTTGCAGGGGATGGCCTTCTCCTCCTCCTCGGTTAGTACGACGACATCTAAGGAGGAAGGCCCCGCCCCGCCCCACCCCAGTCCTCTGTCCACGCATGCGCACTGCACTGATTTCCTTTGAATTGGACAACCCCCTCTGACCATTTGATGTAGGGGTCGTGATCCCCGAGCCAGCGGCTACCTAGTATTAGGGGGTATTTGGCTGCATTACTATGTAGGGGCAGGCTTCCCAGTGCTTCCCCATCCCGGTTGGTACTGGCCCTGTTTCGTAGGGGGCAGAGCTCATGCTGGACCTGTCCATTTGCTCAAAAATAATTGGATCTTCCAGCTCGTGGGTTTTTAAGCCTAGTCCATTTACTAGGGTGGGTGATATGATATTTCGGGAACACCCCGAGTGTATGGGGGCTTGTACCCGTACATGACTCCCCCTTTTTGGGTTTACGAGAATTACTGGCATGAACAGCATGGCCCCCCTTTCCCTCACCTCGGGAGGGGTGGACTCTTTAGTGACCTTCTCTTCTCTTTGCCTAGGGGCCCATTGTCTAGGGGTAGGCAGAGAAGTCCATGTCAGGTGGGAAACCCCGCTCCTGGGGATTGCACCTAAGTCTGCCCACGTCCTTCCTCACAGCGGTATCGGGTCCAGAGACCCAGGTGGTTGATTGGAACGGCCCTCCACCTCCTCTCCCAGTTGGGGCGACTCCATCGGTGTAAATTCGGTAGCCATCTTTCTGGGGTGTAAGTTGAGAGGGAGAAGAAGAGGATTCTCAACAATATGTCAGTCTATGGAGAACAAGATATGTTGAAGTTGACTCCCACCCCTTGCAACAAGAAATCCAAGCTCTCTTGAGTTAAGGTTCTTTAATGAGATACCATAGCTTCAGCATATATATGTCCATAGGTCACACAGAGGCAAGTAAAAGCATCTGGCTGTACACAGGTTCTTTGTTGAGAATGACGTATGGAGTGCTTGCTACAAAGTTTCAGTCCCTCTACGTAAGCCCCCCACCCTTGGTGCCCAACCAGCTGGGTACAGTCAGTGGGAGAGTAGGATGGAACTGTCCCAAGGCCGCTGTGGTGAGCCATCTCAGACAAGGGCGCAGCCTTCCCAGGAGCTGGACAGCTTATGTGAAAAACAGACACACACAGGAGATGATTGCAATAAATCACAAAGATGGAGGGACTATGGACAACAGACCTGACATTATCCCCAATAAACTTAATATCCTGGGCTGACAAGGCCGGACCAGAGGTGTTCTTGCGAGACATGGGTACCAACTCACTGACCTACAGGGCCCCAAAGAAGGCAAAGAAGGAGATGGGCTGCCCGGTGTACTCCATCCTACAAACTTCCCTAGACCAGCCCTCCAACATTTTATGTATCCTGAAAGCTCCTGTGAATTCAGGAAAGCCGCCTGCCTTACTGGCAAAGGCTAAAGCAGCAAGCTGCCCCCGAATGGACTTTACCCTGCCCACGCTGCACGACAGAAACGTGCATCAGGTGTTCAAGTGGGATGGGCCATAACTGTTGAAGCCCAGCCGACTTTCTAAACCCATTAAGCTGCCCCACCACACAGTCATAGGCCCAGCACATGCTGGGGGCTATGGACAGTTGGATCGTCCTGTTTACTTCTGCTGTCAAACTGCCAAAGCTCTTGTGGCATCCATGTTGGCTGCCGATCGACCCAAGGGGCAAGCTGCCAGAATCAGTCCATCTACTGGTGAGACAAAACATCTGCCACACCATTGTTAACTCCCAGAATGTGTCTGGCCCTAAATAAATTGTTTAATTGGAGGCATTTTTAGAGTGAAGGCACACACCAGCCTCATCACCCTAGGGGATTTAGATGGTAAAGAGTTGACCACCTGCACCACTGCTAAGTTGTCACACCAGAAGTGGACCAAGTGGTTGGCCAACTCCATACCCCAAAGCCACTCAGCCACCAATAAGGGAAAAAATTCCAAGAACGGGAGGTCTTTGGACAATCCCTGTGCCATCCAATCTGCAGACCAATGGTCAGCACACCAGTGGCCCCGAAAGTAAACTCCAAATCCCATAGTCCCTGAGGCATCAAAAGTGACCAAGTATGCCAGACCTCTAAGTCTTCACGCATGCCCCTACCAATCTTCAAATGATGGTGGGGCAACCACAAGGTTCCCCTGGGCCGATTCCAGATGACTAACCTTAAGGCGCTTCATGCCGCCCTCTTCCGGATCGCGATGGGGAAAATGCGAAATATCGCGTTTCCTCGCGCGAGTTTTGCGCGTTGTCGTGCAAAACTCGCGTGAGGAAACGCGATATTTCGCATTTTCCCTGTCGCGATCTGGAAGAGGGCGGCATGAAGCGCCTTAAGGTTAGTCATCTGGAATCGGCCCTGGTGTCACACAGCTGTCTGAGGAAGGCCCTACCCGGGCAACCACCTTACAGGCAAAATTTAAATGGCCAACTAACGGCTGCAGTTCCAGAAGGGAGGCTTTACCCTTACTCCTACAGTCCTCTAACCGGGCTCCTAAGTCCTCCACCTTTTGAAGGGGCAACCATAAGGTTTGCTGCCCCATGTCCAATTCAGTGCCCAAAAATGTTAATACCACGGAAGGATCTTCCATTTTCTCATGCTGCAAAGGAATCTCCAGTTCCTCGGTCAACAGAGACCCTCCAGAATGCTGTCATTCACTGAGCTTCCTTGAGGAAAAGACAAGTGATGAATAAGACAGAATTCTCTAGGCGCCTTTAGCAACCACCCCAAAGGAAAAACCCTCAAGGGAGGGACCGGAGGGGCATCAAAAGCCCCCCAAATCATACCCTCAGTGCATTCCTTCAGGATTTTAGTCTGGACCACCTCTTCCATGCCAGCCACCGATCAAAGGTCGTTTGCCATGAAAGGTGTCGTGCCCTGAAAGGGGATACGGAAGCCAAACTTAAACCCAAAAAGTTAATATGTGGCATTGCAATGCCTTGGTTAAGCAAGTACCCTCAGCTGTACTGGGCAGGGGCCCTTTTCCAGCTGACTGCTGACCGCCCCAGCTTCCGGAGCGTATACTGCCCAGCTTGGCCTTGGGGAAAGCTGCATACGGGTGTGCACCAGCACAGGAAGGGCACTCATGCTTGTATTTACAGTCATTCCTGTTGCACACCCCCTTGGACGTAAAGTCCCCACAAAGCAGCCAGAATGAACCTGCTGCCCCCGCAGGAGTGCAGGTACCTGAGGCTTGTGAAGCCCAGAAAACCAAGTGACCACTGTCCAACATATCACCTAGATTCGATTTAGCAGGGGCCATCACCTGTAGCCACAGCTGCTGGTGGATTGGGTCCCATGGAAGGCTTGGGTTCAAGGCCGCCTGCATGTGAAATTCTTCATCATACTGCAGCCAAGCTGCCCCTTCAAAATCAGTGTAATCCCTGTAAATGATGTTCATGTACTGGAAGAGAGGGAGAGCCTTCCAGGGCTGCGCTCTCGCCAATACCCCTACGTAAATAAGAAAGCTGAGCAACCAATGGGACCAAGTCTGGTAAATTCATCTCTGCCTAACCTTTTCCTTGTCCCTCTTATCTAGATCATCTTTATCCTTCTTCTCCAGCTCCCTTAAGAGAAGTGTGAAGACGTCCACATATTCCCCCTTTTTAATCTTGTCTTGGGTGGCCTGTGTTAAGTGATCCCCCAGAGGCAACGGCATATCCCCAAATGGCAATGCCCTATATGGAACCATGCCATACACGGGGGACTCATAAGGAACTGGGCCCCATTGAGGGCCATAACCATAAGGCCACCCTACTGCAGAAAAAGGGGTAGGCCTGGGTATCTCCACTAGTACAACTCCCTTGGGCAGGTGTGACCTGGACATGTTGGTGACTCAGTGGTGAAACCAGGCCAAGCAGATAGACCCACCTAAGGCCAACCCTCCACGGGAGATGAGAATGAAGATGTAGAAGCTGCAGACCCAGCAGAAGCTGGTTGAGCCCAAGGCCAGTTGCAAGCTGGCTGCAGTAGAGCTGACTTACCCAGAGATACTGCTGGTTTGACTGCTATAGTCACCTGCCCACTGTCCATTGACCATTCCTGCTCGACACCCACAACTCCCCAGTCAATGCCATTGGCGCATGGCTGCTGCCACCATCACCCGCCGCCTCTCTTGATGACCTGGTAATCTTGTCAGTCAGGTCCACTGTCACCTCAGCATGACCAGATTACAGCAGCCTAGGCCAGATCCGCTACCAGCCATCAATTGTGTGAATCTGGTAGAAAGATCAGATCACTTCTTAGACTACTATGTCCTGCCTGACAGCTGCGCAGGTTTCAGCAGATGAAACGACACAGGTGGCATGAGTGATGTGAGTGACAAAAATTAAAAACAACCTTTTTGGCCTACAAATGCTGCAAAATTGAGTGTGTGTGTGTGTGTGGGGGGGGGGGAGAGGTGGTTTAACCAGCCATGACCCTGGGACTATAGATCCTTGCTAAGCTTTAGCAATAATCGCTGCTGTTGCTGTAAGTATTCTCTCCAAATAAAGTGAAACAATGGGGTGAAGGAGGCCTAGATAGGCTGGAGGCCTGCAGGGGCTAGGCCTAACCTGCTTCAGCCCTCTCAACTGATAGAAACAGATAGCCCAGCATTTACTTCATCCCTTTGACCTCTTTATCATCCTCAAAGGATGAGTCTGCAGGTAGCTACACAAGCCCCACCAAAATGACTGATAGCAGGAGGCAAATCCTCCCAACAAAGTAAAACAGGAGGCAAATCAGGCCGCACAAATGCCACACTCAAAATGGCTGCTGTGCATATTGCAGATGCCTTCACAACATGGCTGTACTGCCAGGAGGCTAAGAAGGACACTGCTTGCCACTCTCAAAATGGCTGCAATCATCTGAATAAACTACCAAGCCCTCCTGCAAAATGTCCCCTGCTGCCTGAAGGCCAGGGCCGAGCTATTGCTGCTAGAAATACTTCCTCCCAAGTAACTGTAAACTTAAAGGAGGGAAAAGCCTAGATGGGAGGGGGGGGCTACCAGCATCCACCCTGCTAGGTCAGTAGCAATAAAGTATGAATTAATCCACCCCTCAGATGGCTGCAACTCACCCCTGTGGCCTACAGCAAAGCCTATTGCTGATGCTAGAAGTACCCTCTCCCAACAAAGTAAAACAGTGTTGGGGGGAGAGGTGCCTAGGTAGGCCAGAGGCCTGCAAGGGCTGGTATAACCCTGCTTCAGCCCTCCTGACTGATGGACAACAGGCCCCAAATGTAAATAAGAAAAAGCCTCTGCCAAACCCCTGAGCCTGGCGCTGGGCCCTGGCTCTCCTCCTGGAGTGTGAAGGGAGCAAGCAGGGGAGCATCACAGCTTCTCCAAGGCAGCTGGCACTGCATAACCAGGAGGGCCTTTGGTAAAACAGCCTCAGAGGAGCTTGGCTGAGACAGCTTGAGATGTGCTCTGCTCAGGCTGAGCAAGCGAAGCAACTGACGCCGGGGGAAGGCAGAGCCGCCTGTAAAAGGCTCTTGGCTTTGCCCTCCCGGCAAAGCTGCAGATGTCCAGGAAGGGAGCCTGTCTCCATTCCTCCGGGCAGGGCAGCAAAGGATTATTCCCAGCATAAACAGCTATGCTGCTGCTGGGACAGCCAAATTTTCTAAATTAAATATAGACGCATACCTTTATTCTTACAATAAGAAAAGATACATTTTTTTTCTCAATCAGCTATGAACACTAGGCAGGCAGCATTCTCCTAAGGTTGCCAATGCGTTGGAAATTTCTGCAGATTTAGGGGAGGTCCTGGGGAGGGGAAAGAGTTCAGTGGCCATAGGGTTGCCCCTACAAAAGTACTATTTTCTCCAGGGGAACTGATCTCTGTAGTCCAGAGATCAGTTGTAATTCTTCAGGCCTCACACGGAGGCTGGCAACCCTATTGTAGCTTTAAGCACAACCTATATCACACTTCTTTCTTATATTAAACCTTCCCCTTTGTTAACAAAAACTGCTTCTTGTACATTGGGACCATCTTTCTTGGTGATGCCAAGTGCCATCAAGGGGTGACTGATGATGACTTCTTCTGGGATTTTCAAGGAAAGAGATTAATAGAGGTGGTTTGCCATTGCCTGCCTCTGCATAACAACCCTGGTCTTCTTCAGAGAACTCCCAACCAATCACAAACCAAGGCTGACTCTGCTTAGCTTCCGATAGCAGGCTTATCTGGCCTGTCCAGGTCACCTTTCTTAAGCACATCTGAAGCAATCTGAGCTTCAATTTGTAGTACAAATCTTGGTACCTTGAATGTCCCTCTAGCCAATCATGATAAGAGACACATACACACAGAGTCCTGTAGATGAAGTACTCTAGAAGTGTTTATTAAACAATGGAGGAACGATGGTTACACAGAGAGTAAAAGATCTCCTCGTGCCCAAAGCTCATCAGAGCTACAATAGCAGTGCAAAACAATTAATACCTTCTGGTTAATTATAATATTTGTTATCTTACTGGCTCAAAGAATACAGGGGCCCCCCATTGGAAGAAGAGGGTGACCACCTGTCATGATACAAATGTCTAGGGGTATTCTGATTGGAAGAAACAACTTAGGTCAACAACATAGTTACAGCATTACAAGATTGCAATTTCTTATCTGTCCTGGTTGTTATCTCTGGAAGGAACATCTTCATTCCTTTCTCACACTTCTCTTTCATAGGCTCCTCATTCATGCCGAGTGGGTGCGTTGACATCACCTGTGAATCACTAGCAGCTCTCTTGGACAGGTTCCGGCCTCTGAGGACCCTGACCAGACACCTTCCTCTCCTCCCCGGCTTGTGTATGGACTTCCCTTTCATTCCCTACCACTCCCAGTCCCCGCCCCCCAGCTGCCTTAGGCAGCCACACCTGTCGGCGTTCTAAGCCTTGCCCTGATTGCCCTGTCTGTGGACAGCATCTGGCCTGCCCTTCTGCTCCTTCAGTCTGTCTACTCCTTTCCTGCCTCCTCTCTTTGCTCACTGGGTGGCTGGGAGGCTGCCACACGGGTGCCTGTTCAGCAGCTGGGCCCTGCCTAAGTTAAGCCAGTGTTACTGCAGCCAGCCTGCTGGATGGGACTCTGCGTCACGGGTTATCTGACAGTGTGGGCATTACTTGCTCCTGTGCTGGAGTGCCATCCTGGCTTTCCACCCTCCCCTGCCTGCTCTCCAGGGCTGTGATGGCCTGTCAGTGCTGCCTCCTGTTCCTTCCACCATCCTCCGGGCTGTGGGCCCTGTTGGTCAGCGCGGCGGTGGGGTCAGTGGTCTCAAGGACTCTGCAGCTGCCGGGAGGCTGGCTGGGTTCTCTGTCGGTTGCCGCAGCCTTGGGCACTGCCCCCTCTGCCCTCTTGGGCACCACTGCCTCTCTGCCAATGTCATGGTTTCCCCAGCACTTTTGGAAATTGCCATCACCAAGCAAGTACCCCTGGCCTGGGGCCATGTTGACGAAGCTGCTTGTGGGTCGCCTGAGGCACACGGCTCCGAATGAGCTCCGGAGGCTGGCCCTGGTGCCAGACACGAACAAATTCACACCCTGGACTCACCCTGAATTCCTGGACATTACAATTATTTCTCTAATATTCTTTTGTGCAGGCTCCTATAATTATCCCTGTCCAGCTAGCCAAAGGCAGCCAGTCTAACCCCCTCTGCTGGCTCAGAGGCTGCCCACTCTACCATTCTCTTCTGGAACCAGCCAATTATGTCCTTCGCACCTTCCAAAGCTCTGCCTGAGGTCCTCCTCTCTCTCCATCTCTGGACCATCAAAGCAGACAATATACTCTACCCAGCCTTGGGATAGGTAAACCTCTTCTCTGTTCACTCCTTTCTCTGGAGACATTCCTTCCCTCCTCCTTTAAATCTCTCCCCCCCCCCCCGGCCGCCATTCTCACTCACACTCTCACTCACTTCTCCTTGTGGCCATTCCTAGGTGCAGAATTCCCTCTCAGGCAGAGACTTGGGTTTCTTTTACTTGCTCTCTTCTTATGTAACTTTTCATATGCATGTGCCTTTGAACACAGCAACTGCACCGTTCTTATGCTTGAGTACTTTTGCAATTCCTGTACCCCTCTATCTCCCTCATTAATATTACTACTTACATTTACAAAAACACTCAGAGTAGGTATTTTGGTTTGAGCTAGGGCTATAAGGTAACATTTCGATTACATCTGTAAACAGCCATAATAGTATTAGTAGCACTTATGAACACGGGCTTGCAGGCCCGGCGCACTCATTGAGGCCAGGTAGGCAGTGGCCTCGGGCGTGAGGGCACTGAAGAGGCGCCGGAGGGGGTGTCGGGGGCGGAGGCATGTGCAGCGGAGCTGACGTGACTGGGCTGCAGCTGCTGCTGCAGCTAGCCAGCCCCGTGCCGCCGCCACCACACGCCCCAGCTGGGCGCAGAAGCCGCGAGCCGCTGCTGGGGCGGCATGCGGAGCATGGAGCAGCCTCTGCGCGCCACCCCAGCAGCGGCTTGCGGCTTCTGGGCCCGGCTGGGGCATGTGGCGGCGGCACGGCGCTGGCTGGCTGCAGCAGCAGCTGCAGCCAGCCACGCCAGCTCTTCTGTGCACTCCTCCACCCTCACATGCCCCAGCCGGGCGCAGAAGCCGCGAGCCTCTGCTGGGGCGGTGTGTGGAGCATGGAGCAGCTTCCGCGCACCACCCCAGCCATCCTGCACTGCATGATGACATCATCGCAGTCTGTGGCGCATGCACTCTGCGCGCGCGTGTACAAATGGCCACAGCCACCAGAAACTCTGGCGCTGGCAGTGGGGACTTGTCATTTCTTAGGGATTTCCCAAATACCTTCCAGAAATCCATTGTATGCTCTTAAAACTTTACATCTAAATACAGCCAGCAAGTTAGGGAAACAGCAGCCACCTTAAATTTAACAAATATTTGTACTTGGCATTTGGGCGTATGAAAAAATGCAACAGCTCCCTTCCAAACTGAAAGTGAAGCAATTAAGAAATGATAAGAGGTTTTTCTGGAGCTCTCCTTCTTTTAGGGCGCCACCATAAGCAGAGTTACACCCTTGTAAACTTACAGAATTCCAAAAGGATATATAACTCTTCTTAGGATTACACTGATAGAGTTGAAGGGGAGGAGAGAAGTGGATTATGCAAGAGATACCAAGGCAGAAAAATAACTGGGTATTAGGTTGGAAGAAGAAACTTCCAGCCCAGCAGAAAAGCACAGAAGGCAAATCTTTCAATTCCAGAGCCAGGAGGCAACGTCAGGGGAAGGCCTAGACTCTACGCCCTGTTGTTGGCCTTCTGCAGTAACTGGCCACTGTGTGAGGCAGGATGCTGGGCCAGATGGATCCCTGGTCTAATTCAGCAGAGCTCTTCTCACGTTT
Source organism: Eublepharis macularius (assembly GCF_028583425.1). Lineage (NCBI taxonomy): Eukaryota > Metazoa > Chordata > Lepidosauria > Squamata > Eublepharidae > Eublepharis > Eublepharis macularius. The sequence goes on from NC_072795.1 coordinate 136,626,843, forward strand.
TCAGGTTTTGACTTAAACGGTGTGGCAGCAGCCAGTCTTTCCCGTACTCTCTGTGATTTCTGTAACACATCAGAAATTACACTCTTTGAGGTCAGAGACAAATAACAGTTTTTTAATGCAGGAGTATAGATCTGGCTGACATACGTGCTTCTGGTAAACAGGTTTTGCAAAGCTTTGTATACTTCCAAATACTGGCAAAACTTGGCTGACCAAAGGCTACAATGGGGCAACATAAATATTGGGCCAGTGGGATAGACTGAAGCTTATCTCAAACAGTTTTCACTTGTATTAGAAATTATTGCCTCAGGTTTCTGGGAAGAGTTTATAGTTTTCTTGGAGCTCTGCTGAAAGGCACTGAAACACCAATCATTATTCACTTCGGAATACTGGGTGCAAGGTGCAAAGAACAAAGTTATAAAAAGGTTGTTTCCTTTTACATTTGCATTGCTTATATATCCTGAGAGGTTTATTATTATACATAACACTATCAGAAGGTTAAATACTCTTCAGCCTTTTAAAAGGTAGTCCAAAATTACCAAGTATTGTAAAAGATGCCCCTGTAATTTCTTAGGAGGAGTGGTGATCTGAAATTTCAACAATTTATTTGTTCTTTCCCCCCGTTAAATTGATTGGGCAAGATTGCCCTGTGTACAATTCCTGTAAATGATGGAGCATGAAGTCCAATTTTGCAATCCACAGAATTTCACAAGAGCAAAGACAAACCAGTGCCTACTTCCTGGGTGATACGGTTTCCTACTATTTTTTTTGATTGATCGAAACAGAGTTCTGCCACCTTTCTTGGCTTCCTCACTTTTTTCAGATCAAATGAACTACTTCAGTTGATCATAGCAACGTATTTCATTCTGGTAAGAAATAAAGGTTTATTGAATTATTTGCTGTTTTTCCCTACTCAGATTTAATTCATGCTTCCTATTGTTTGGATGTTCTGGGTTACATAACCACTTAAATATACACCATCATATTATGGCTCCAATATATAACGGGGTTTGTTGTTATATTAACGATTTCATTGATTAATTAGAGGGTTCTGGTTTGAATTGGTAGTGAAAATTTTTAACTGAGTTAAGGACACTTTTGCAGATTGTTTGAGTTGATTCTGGTTGTAACGTGTTTCTGTCATAGGAGAGAAGAAAAGAATAAGCATCACCTTTCTTTCTAATTATGTGGGTGATAGCTTTTCTTTATTCAATCCCTCAGTATATTAAAAAGCCACTATTTTTGCAGATTTGATAATAATCTTACTGATTTAAATACATTAACTAATTAGTTTAACAGTGCAATCCTAAACAGAGTTGCATTCTTCTAAGCTAAATCTTAGGATAGCATCATAAAAGGCAGAATTCTTTCACTGGCTGATGAAAGCCCATACACTAACAAACATGTACACACATTAACATGAATGCAATTTGATACATACTATGGTTACTAGAAGTCTGAAAGGGGAGGCATTTGAACATTTATTCTTCATAAATGGGTTTAAGGTACTGCCATAATAGCTAGAATGCTACCATTTGATCCACATGTAATTCAAGGCTCTTTGATTACTAGAGAAGCCTGAAAATGTAATATTTGTATATCTCCTTCTCAAGAGGACATAAGGTATACTCCAAAAGAGTTAAGCTACTTTCATGCACTAAACTGAAATGTAGTATTCAAGACACCATTTTACTATACAAGTCTAAAAATAGTACATCTAAACATTTTGAATCCAAACTTGGAGCAAGAAGTTTAACCTTACGATGGAGGCTAGAATTCCAAACAAGGGCAAGCAATGATACCCCTGGGACTCACATCACTGAAACATGAATCAGTCTTAATGTGATTTCTAGCAGAGATAACCAGAAAGATATTCCATGCTTGCAGAATGCTATCTAGATATACATTTCTCTCCACACTTCATTTTCTGTTGGGCATATATACATACGCCCTTGTGGCTGGAAATGCCTCTTCTTGTATACCACTACAGATTACACACAATACTTCATTGCCTAATGAGTATAACAAGATTGGAGGGGATTCTCTGAATTTTAGCTAATGTAAAGTCCGTTTTTTGGATAACTCAAATAACTGAAAATTTATATTTCTGAATCTTTGCATGTTTAGTTTAGTTCAGTATTCATTTTTTGAAAATCACATTGTTGGAGCATGTACTCAATTATCAGTTGAGGACTTTGAAGAAAACTATTTCTACCTTGTACAAGGAAGTGCTAAAAAGTAATAAGCTAGTAATGAAACCATTGGAGGATCTCTCCTTATAATTAACATCCCTCTATTTATTTATGCAACTTATAGTCCACTTTTCTCACTGAGATTCAAGGTGGATTACACTGTGTAGGTCAAGCAGTGACTGAAACTGAATAAAGGATAGCGTAAGAACTGCAAGCAAAAATCTGATACAGAGCTGAAAACAATGCTTAAAATAAAACAAGCAAGTCAACATGGCATATTAAATGATGCAGAACTATCTGGTAGGAGCAAACTGACAGCAAAAGACAGTACACAGTACTATACTCTACAGTCCCTTATCCCATGCTGGCACATCTCTCTGAAGCATTTCCTTGCAGCACAGACTTATTACCTGTATAAAAAAAACCCCTTTATGTTGGATTTTAGTGCATATGGAGGGTTCTTGAAGGTAATCATGAAAGTCTCCAGAAGCCTTCCTGTAACTCTTTTTTGGCCTGCATAAATCATATTTATTTCTAAAATGCATTAGTCACTTTAACAGCTGATATAATTATTCAGTCACATGCTAATTTTTAAAAAAATATTCTCTTTTGGTACAGACAGGGAAATTCTACATTCTATAGTCTAGTGTGATGGATTTGCAGATAGTTAAATAAGAATAGTTGCACAAGAATGGAGCCAGGGAATGCAGTCTTCAACTAAAGATAGAGGCACAGATGACATCCATATTCAGTATGCATTTTGATGTTCATAGCTGCAGTTCTTGCATTAAAAAAATGTGCTTCCACATATAGATTTCCTTATTTGGACATGGCACATATACATTTAAACCACCTTCTAAGCTGTTTCATTGCTATGGTTCCTGATCAAAGGTTCCTGGAAACTACAGTTCTGTGAAGGGACTGAAAATCTCTGTCAAAATTTTCCTTAGATTCAAGTAAAAACAGAACCCCCAAGATTGTTTGTGTGAAGCTCTGACTTTCTAAACCTGGTTTCTCCAGTTGGCTCCAGATGATCAAAAATGCTAATTCAATATGTTCTTCATTGTCTGTAAGGTCTTAGCAATGTATCTGCTCCAGCTTTTTACTGCCCTGGTGGTGGGAACATCTCTGGTGTGCGCAGCTGCTGCTGATGCAAGCAGATCTGAAGCAAACACATGCACAGTAATGGCATGCGGCAATCCAGGATTAAATGGCTTACCTGGCCGAGATGGAAAGGACGGCACCAAAGGAGAGAAGGGAGACCAAGGTATCATGTTTGCAATCCACAGCCATGTAATTATGTAGTGTGATATGTATAAATAGAAATGCCTGGCAGCTTATAAGAGTACTACTATCTATTTTTGTGATCTGTATGTTTGCTGGAGGAGAGTTTTGCAGATACCAAAAAGACAAATAAGTGGGTACTAGAGTGAATCAAGCCTGAATTCTCCCTAAAAGTTTAAATGACAAAACTGAGGGTATCGTACTTTGATCACATCATGAGAAGACAAGACTCTCTGGAAAGTTTAATAATGCTAGGAAAAGAGGAAGACCTAAAACAAGATGGCTTGACTCAGTAAAAGAAATGATGTCCTCCAGTTTGTAGTTAATGATAGGACGTTTTGGAGGTCTTTCATTCATAGGTCGCCATAGGTTGGAGGCAACTTGATGGCACATACGCATACACTCGTTTTATGTGATGTTGGGAACTTAAGAGAAACTGCAAACTGAAGAGTTACTCCAGTCTAAGTCCATTTATTTCAATAGCTTAGAGTGGACTGCACTGAAAATGTGGATTCTGCTCATCTACCTCCCCCCCCCCCCCGCTGCTCATCAATCTTCTTTCCTTGGCAGGCAGCATAGTGTAGTGGCTAGAGTGACTGACAACGATCTGGGAGACCCAAATTCAAATCCCCATTCTGCCATGGAAGCTTGCTGAGTGACCTCCGCCCTGTCACACACTCTCAACCTAACCTACCTCACTGAGTTGTTGCAAGGATAAAATGGAGGAGAATGCTGTAAGCAACTTTGGGTCCCCAGTGGGGAGAAAAGTGGGGTATAAATGAAGTAAATAAATAAATTGCCAATGCCGAAGAGGCAGTCGTGGATTCAGTGTTGACAACCCTGAGGTTCCTGTCTTTGGACACTGGAACAGTCATAGTGAAATTGTAACGTATCTAGGTCTACAGATAAAGACTACCAGAATGAGGCTTGACAGGTGGTAACTTGGGACAGGACCTTCTTGGCTGCAGCACTAAAACTCTAGAACTCTCTCCCCAGGGATATTTAGAATATCAGTCTCCATTTCACACAGGCAATGTTGATGGGGGCGGAGGGGGAGGGGGAGAAGTGGTTGCCCAGAAAGAACCAGTTTGTTCTAATTTGATAGAAGAAATATTTCTTTTCTGTTTCTGCCCAGATACAGCCCTCCCTCCAAAGGGTGAACATGACTGTTTTCTTGTTTCTGAATTATAGGAGACTATCAATGCCATCCTAGGAAGATGCAGAGAAGTTAGCCGTGTTAGTCTGTGGTAGCAAAATCAAAAAGAGTCCAGTAGCACCTTTAAGACTAACCAATTTTATTTTAGCATAAGCTTTCGAGAATCAAGTTCTCTTCGTCAGATGCCTGATACAGAGATGTTTGACCAGTCTCTGTATCAGGCATCTGACGAAGAGAACTTGATTCTCGAAAGCTTATGCTAAAATAAAATTGGTTAGTCTTAAAGGTGCTACTGGACTCTTTTTGATCCTAGGAAGAGTTACTCTGGTCTAAGCCCGTTGAAATCAATGACTGAAGTAACTCAGCTTAGGCTTGCCCGGTTGGTGTTCCCTAACGTGGGGCTCTTCACATGACAGTCATTCTAGGGGCAGGTGCTCCACATCTGTATATTAAACCTCTAGGTTCTTTGGATCTATCCACTGTCAGTATTTTATTACGTCACAACACCTTTTTCCATCTGTGAGTGAAGACTTTTTGTTTCTTTTGGTGTACCATCAATGATCCCTTCTTCATGCCCAATGTTTTAATTGTTGTTTTTATGTCTTTATGCATTCTTAAGCTCTTGGTTTTGATTTTTTAAATTATCTGTTTTTCTGGGCTTGCTGCCGTCGGGCGGGGCGCCGGCTGGGCCGGCCCTGACATCAGAGGGTTGCCAGGGATGTTGCAGGACCCTGCTCCGTGGAAGGAGGGGTGGTATACATCACCCAGACTCCCTCTCAGTCCACTCGCTGGCCTGCTCAACCTGGCCTGCTCACCCCCTTCGCCCTCTGTCATCTCCTCCTCCCAGAACTCTCCTCCAAGACTCCACACCATCACTCCTTACTCATACCCACCACCCCAGAGCTCTTCCCAGCCAGCCTTTATAGGGCCTTCTCTCACCGCCCCGCCCTCCTTGCGGGTCCTGCCTGCCAGGCCACACCCCTCCTTGGCCTCCCTGCATTGGCCTGGCTTGTCTCAAGCTGCTGCAGCTGGGGTAGCTGGCTGGGCTGCCTGGATCAGCAACAGGTGTGTCATGTTGGCTGGCTGCCAGGCCTCTCTGGCTGAGCTGATTACTGAAGGTAGGCCCAGCTGTGGCCCCTTGCCTGGCTGCCCAGCTCTTCCCACAGAATGCCTTCAGCAGTCCCACCTGGAGGGGCTTGGTTCTGAGCCTCTCCTGAGCCAGGTTGCTGTCTTCAAGCTGAGGTGGAGGCTGGGGCGTGGCTCTGAGCTGCTGCGGCTGCTTTTCTTCCATGGCTGGTAAGGGCTCTGTTTGGGCTGCTGCTGGGCCCCTATTCTCCCTGCCTCTGCCTTCTCCCTCTGTTCTGCTCAGCCCCCTATCCTCCCCCTGGAAGGTGGGACTAGCTGGCCTCTCCCTGCCCCCTCTAGCCCTCTGGGGCTTCGGCCCTTCGCCCCTTTCCCCTGGGGTGGGCAGGCTCTGGCCCTGGCTGCTGGCTGGGGTGGCAGGGCAGCCCCCTCCCGGCTGCCTCCCCTTGCTTTCTCCTGGCGAGGCCGGGGGCTGTGTCTCAGACCCCGGATACTGTTTTCGTGATTTTAGTAGGTATGTTTTAACTTGTTAGCTGCCTTGGTGGCCCTTATAAGGGCAGAAAGGAGAGAGATAAAATTTGTTAAAATAAAATAAGTTATTCTAGCACTAGGTGAAAGTATTTGCTCAGGCTTTTTATTTAATTTGGTGGTTTCTGTTTGTTTGTTTTGCCATTTTAATGTTTGTTTTTTAATTACTGGGTTGGTAGCAATCTGCTTTTATTGCTGCTCTGATCTCTTCTCTTTGCTTTATGGCTGATTACTTTTGAGATGTTTCCTGTTGTTATTATTGACACTACTGACTTAGAATAATGTTGTGGGATTTAACTGCTATGATACTGTTTTATATTTGTATTGATTTATTCTGTAAGTGCCCATAAGAGCAGGCCCGGCGCACCCATTGAGGCCAGGTAGGCGGTGGCCTCGGGCGCGAGGGCACTGGGGAGGCGCCGGAGGGAGTGTCGGGGGCGAAGGCGCGTGCAGCAGAGCTGGCATGACTGGGCTGCAGCTGCTGCTGCAGCCAGCCAGCCCTGTGCCACTGCTGCCGCCACACGCCCCACCTGGGCGAAGAAGCCGCGAGCCACTGCTGGGGCAGCGTGCGGAGCACGGAGCAGCCTCTGTGTGCCGCCTCAGCAGCGGCTCAGGGCTTCTGCACCTGGCTGGGGCATGTGGTGGTGGCGGCGGCGGCGGCGGCACGGGGCTGGCTGGCTGCAGCAGCAGCTGGAGCCAGCCACGCCACCTCCGCTGCGCGCTCCTCTGCCCCCACACACCTCAGCCGGACGCAGAAGCCGCATGCTGCTGCTGGGGTAGCGTGCGGAGCACGGAGCAGCTTCTGTGCGCCGCTCCAGCCATCCTGCGCTGTGTGATGACATCATTGTGTGATGACGTCATCGCACAGTCTGTGGTGTGTGCGTGCACAAGTGGCCGCAGGCGCCAGAAACTCTGGTTCCGGCCCTGCATAAGAGCCTTTTTGTTAAGGGGAGGTGTGGAAATCTAAAAATTAAAAGACATTCAGTGGGACGTTTTGATTCTGAGGAGCAACTTAGCACACGAGGGCAGCCACCGTGGATGGGGATTTGAAGGAGTTCCTCTTAGCAGCTCTTGGTTTGACAGAATTAAACCTCATAGAAAACCATTCTCTCTTTTTTTTGACAAACCTGAGGGGTCGGACTGAAGGGCCAACAGGGATACCCTGGAAAGGCTGGACCTCCAGGCCCAACAGGAATGCAAGGACCTCCAGGTCAAAAAGGACAAAAGGGAGAAACAGCAGGTAAGGTGCCACTTTTTGATGATAATCATAGAGTTGGAAGGGGCCATACAGACCATCTAGTCCAACCCCCTGCCCAGTGCAGGATGAGCCTAAAGCATCCCTGACAAATATTCATCCAGCCTCTTCTTGAAAACTGCCAGTGAAGTGGAGCTCACCACCTCCCTAGGCAGCTGGTTCCACCTTTGAACTACTCTGACCGTGAAAGAGTTTTTCCTAATACACAATTGGTACCATTAGGCATGTAGTTTTAGCCTATTGCTTCGCATCCTACCCTCTGCTGCCAACTGGAACAGCTCCCTGCCCTCCTCCAAATGACAGCCTTTCAAATATTTCAAGAGAGCAATCATGTCCCCCCTCAATCTCCTCTTCTCCAAACTAAACATTCCCAAGGCCCTCAGCGTTTCCTCGTAGGGCTCAGTCTTCAGACCCCTGATCATCCTCGTCACTCTCCTCTGCACCCTCTCGATTTTGTCCACATCCTTTTTGAAGTGAGGCCTCCAGAACTGCACACAGTACTCCGGGTGCAGCCTGACTAGGGCAGTATAGAGAGGGGCTATGACCTCCTGCGATTTCGATGCAATCGCCCTTTTGATACAACCCAAGACTGGGTTTGCCTTTTTTGCCACTGCATCACACTGACTGCTCATATTTAGTTTACAGTCCACTCTTACTCCAAGATCTCTTTTGCATACACTACTACTCAGAAGTGTATCCCCCATCATGTATTTGTGCTTCACATTTTTGTGGCCCAGATGTAATATTGTGCACTTATCTCTGTTGAGTTGCATCCTGTTCACAACCGCCCACTTCTCCAGCATATTAAAGTCTTGCTGAATTTTAACTCTACCTTCTTGGGTGTTTGCCACTCCTCCCAATTTGGTATCATTGGCAAATTTAATGAGTAGCCCGTTTACCCTTTCATTCAGATCATTGATAAAAATATTAAAAAGTACTGGGCCCAAAACCAAGCCCTGTGGCCCCCAACTGGACACTTCCCTCCAATCTGATGAAATGCCCTTGACCACAACTCTTTGGGTGCGGTCTTCCAACCAGTTCCCTAACCACCGAACTGTCCTATAGTCCAGTCCACAGTCTTCCAGTTTACCCATTAGAATGTCATGGGGAACCTTATCAAAAGCTTTACTGAAATCCAGGGAAATCACGTCGACAGAGTTCCCGTGTTCTAGTAAGCTGGTCACTTGATCTAAGAAGGAAACCAGGTTGGTCTGACAAGATCTGTTGGGGACAAAACCATGTTGACTTCCCCGGATTACTAAGTGGTCCTTCAGATGCTTACAGATCGATCCCTTTAAAATCTGCTCTAATATCTTCCCAGAAACAGAAGTCAGACTGACTGGCCTGTAGTTTCCCAGGTCATCCTTTTTCCCTTTCTTAAAGATTGGGATAACATTTGCTCTTCTTCAATCTTGTGGCACATCCCCAGTCCTCCAGGGGTCCTTGAAGATGATGGACAGAGGCTCTGCAAGTTCTCTAGAAAGTTATTTGACCACTCTTGGATGCACATCATCTGGCCCAGGGGATTTGTATTCATCCAGTGCTGCCAGATGCCTCTCCACAACCTCTCTGTCAATGTCAATGAGCCCCCCAGGTGTCCTGTCATGTCTACTACTATCTCTAGATGCACTCAAGTTCTTCAGGGAGAAAACATAGGCAAAAAAGCCATTAAGCCAGTCTGCTTTTTCTCTCTCCTCCATCAGAGTTTCTCCTTCCACTTCCAACAGTGGTCCAATTGCTTCTTTTACCTTGCATTCACTTCTCGCATATCTGTAGCAGTTTTTCTTATTGTAGCAAGCCCCCCTGGCCAGACCCAGCTCATACTGAGCTTTGATGGCTGATCTGGAGCACCTAGTAACTCTCATATATTCCTCTTTAGAGATCTGTCCTTCTCTCCATTTCCTGGACATTTCCTTTTTCTCCTTAAGCTTATTCTGGAGCTCTCTGTTCATCCACATCAGTTTCTTTTAGCCCTTACCATGTTTCCATCTTGCTGGATTAGTGAGGGCTTGAGCTTGCAAAATATCATGGCCGTCATCACACGGGCATCTGTTCCGTTAAGTTTACAGCATATTGCGTCATCGCTGATATTGGCACAGTAATGTTTCTTTGGGTCACCTCGCATTTCTTCATGCTCCCAGCTGTCCACACCTAAGCGCTCTGTTCCGTTCTCTCTAACGGGCGCAGAAGCAGCTCCTCCCCCTTTAAAAAAATTTTTTTTGGCGTTTAATTCCACTATAATGGAATAACATTAGCTTCCTAATCTACTGCAGTTTCCTGAATAATCTGAAATCCGTGTGCACAACTGAAGTTGTTGTCAGCTGGATGAGGCTGCAGTCTCCCGCGCCTAAGATCCTCTCGGTAATGCAAAACTGAAAGCGGAAGTCGGATAGAATGGTTGCGGAGTTTAAAATTTTCCCGCACAAAAAAAATAAAGGCATTATATCGATATAACATCGTAATTTAAAAAAAAAAAACTGGAAAATGACTGAACACGGCCGTTTTTAGCAAGGTGTGGTTTTGGGTTAAAATAAAAATTTCTCTAATGGCAATTCAGTCATTTTTACTTGTTTTCTTCAACAGAAAATTTTCATTGTGTGATGTCGTTATAGCGATATAACGACATTATTACAAAAAAAAAGGGAGTTGCGGGAGAAATGGATTCTGGGATTGAGGAGAGGAAAAAAGGGTGGGCCTATGGCGTGGCGAGGTGAAAAACATCGATGTGAGGCATTCACACTGAGGCGCAAAATATCACGACTATCAAGCACAAAGCAGAAGAGAGAAAATCGCATCAGTGTTGGAATAAGGTGGGTGTTTGCTGGGAAACTGCGCCATTTTCGCACTAAATAGAAGCCCGTGTGACAACGGCCCATGTTTGAGAAGGGCTCACCCTTCACTCGCTCCTTTCCCTTCCAGCACACTCCCCCACGGAATGACTCTCATCAAGCTTCTGAGTTCATTGAAGTCGGCCCTATGAAAATCTAACCTACAAGTCTGGCTATGAACTTCCTTGGCCCCCCCGCAGCAACTGGAATTCAAGGAGGACACGGTCACTTCCCCCTAAGGTCCCCACCACCTTCACCCCATCTACCAATTCTTCCCTGTTGGTTAATATCAAGTCTGTTAATTATAATTCTGGCATTACAGACTCATTACTCCATCATGTGTCAAGATGTGTAATGGTAACCTGATTGGTAGGGAAAGGTTTTTTTAAAAAACCTTCCACTCCCCCCTTTCACTTCAAAAACCCTTTCTTGAAGCCTTTTCCTGCAGCCATCAGAGCATGGTGACAAGCTTTTGTGTTTAATACACGTTGAGTTTGCATGGGTCTATTTCACTTGTTCAGTTCCCATACTGCAGCATTATTCCCATAACCGTCTGCACCAGATTGGCTGCTGTTAGTAGTCATTCCGGCCACTATGGGGCTTTTCCACGGCTTTCCTGGGAGTGCTTATACCATGACTTTTTAATAAAAAATCTGCTTTGCAGTAGGCTGTTTCTCTGTGCATACTTTTTAATTCTGTTTTTGGTGTTCCACACTCTCCCCACCCCTGCCCTCTGCCAGCCCAATGCATTGTGATGGGCTACTCCTGGCTAGCCAGCCACCCCCTCCTCCTTTCCATTCTTCCTCCCTCCCCTATCTACTCTTCTTCTTCTTCTAAAAATAATTAAGTTCAGTGCAGGATCAATGAATCTCTGGTTTGATAGCAGACAGGGGAAAGTTCTTTTTTTATTCTTTTTTGCTTTGGGACTGGTGGGAACATTGTATAGGTGGCGAAATATCTGAGTATCAGAAATAATTGAGTTTTAGATACTCTTTCCATCTCATGGTGGAGAAACAGATGCTATGGAGCAACAGAGAAGGAGGCAGGAATGGACCTTTGCCAGCGATTCATCGCAGCTCCAATGGGAGGTGCAAACAGCCACATATAAGCCAAACCCACAGCTTTTGGCTTGATTTCAGGGAAAGCGAGGAATTATGTCCTGGGTTCAGAAGGGGCTATAGTTAGATCTTTAGTAGGGTTCCATATTGCTCCCTTGGATGTAATGCGGAATCTAGATGTGCTACCTGTCAGGGCTTGCAGCGGCCGCCGCTGGGCGTGGCGCTGGGCGGTCACCTCCTGACATCAAAGGGGGGGCAGGGATTCTGCAGGACCCTGCTCTGTGGAAGGAGGGGCGGTATACATCACCCAGGCTCCCTCTCAATCCACTCGCTGGCCTGCTCAACCTGTGCCACCCACCCTCTTTGGCCTCTGCCGTCTCCTCCTCCTCCATCCACTCTCCTCCTTGCCTTTGCTCTCACACTGCTCTGCTCTCCCTCCATGCCATCACTCCTTACTCACACCCACCACCTCAGAGCTCTTCCCAGCCACCTTATATAGGGTTTCCTTTCCCCGCCCCGCCCTCCTTCTAGGCTTGATCCCTCTCCTGACTTGGCCCAGCTGTGCCTTCCCTCAGGTGTTTCCCTCCTACCACTAATCCCTTCTTGGCTTCCTTGCCTTGCTGGCAGGGTGGGGTTGAATGCGAGCCATCCCCAGGTGAGGTCTCCTCAGCCTTGCTCACGAGGAGCTGCCCCAGTAGGCCTTTGAACTGCTGAGCTTGCCTGGCCTTGCTCACGAGGAGCTGCCCCAGCCGGCTTCTGCGCTGCCAAGCTTGCCTGGCCTTGCTCATGAGGAATTGCCCTGGCCAGCTTCTGGGCTGCCTGCTCCTTGATACTGGGCGGGGCTGCCCATCTCCTCCCCCAGAATGCCTGTGGCAGCTCCACCTGGAGGGGCTTGGCTCCTAGCCACTCCTGAACCAGGCTGCTGTCCTCTAGCCGGGGTGTGGCTCAGGGCTGTAGTGGCTGCTTCTCCTCCTTGGCTGGTAAGGGCTCTATTTGGGTTGGTGCTGGGTCCCTATTCCCCCTGACTTGGCCCTTTTCCTCTGTCCTGCTTAGCCCCCTCTCTTCCCCCTGGAGGGTGGGACTGGCTGGTCTCCCCCTGCTCCCTCCAGCCCTCTGAGGCTTTGGCCTTTCGCCCCTTCCCCCTGGAGTAGGCAGGTTCTGGACCTGGTTGCTGGCTGGGGTGGTAGGGCCACTGCCTCCCGGTTGCCTCCCACTGCTCCCTCCTGGCAAGTCTGGGGGATGGGACCCAAACCCCGGACACTACCTGCTATCTGGCCCACTACCTGGCCTGGATTCCTAGCTTTCCTTTTTAAAAACATCAAGTCTCTGGGCTTTCTGGATCCAGAGACAGAAGGCAAAATGAGCAGAGTTTTCTGCCCAATTTTTGACTTGAGAACACCATGGGTACATCTGCCCCATCGCAAAACATGCTGTACCATGACAGATGCTCATGAGACAAAACTCCAATAAATGCAATACCAAAAAGCTCTCTAGGGACCTTTAGCGGAATTCCTCCTACAGTTAACTATAAAATTAGTAGGAAAAAAATCTGAGATCTCTTGTGTCATAATTTATGTCCATTACTGCTTGCTGTTGTCCACAGTGGCTGAGATGAACAAGCATTTCCTGTTTGCCTTCTTACTATGAGTTTCTCTAGGCCTTTGGTCCTGTCTTTTTGAACTATGCTTCCCAGCTAATATTGCTTCTCTCTACACTTGAGCATCTTTGTGTTAGATGTCTCGTGTACACAGACTCTTAGCTGCATTTGACATTTCTGTACAGGTTAGAGGGTCGTCAAGATCTGTATTTATGAAAACATGTACACTTGCAAACATATAATGGAAGGACTGCCTCCTCCCATTCTATCCAGCATGCTAGATAAGATCCTTATCTCAAGCATTGCTCTCTGTGCCCCCCCCCCAGAGGTGAGGCTGGTAATAACCAGAGCCAGAGTTGTTTTAGTAGTGGGACCTTGTCTTTGTAACCCCCTCTTCCTTCAGTTTTGCTTGGCATCTATCCTATTGTCTTTTAGGAGAGCCAGTTTGGTGTAGTGGTTAAAAGTGGCAGGACTCTAATATGGAAAACTGAGTTTGATTCCCCACTCCTCTGCCTGAATCCAGCTGGGTGACCTTGGGACAGTCAGAGCTCTCTCAGAGCTCTCTCAGCCCCACCCACCTCACAGGGTGATTGTTGTAGGGATAATAATGACATTGACATCGAGTGTGGAATTAAGTTGTCTTGAAAAACGGTATATAAGCACAAAGTACTTGACTAAAACATCCCTGTTTACTCAAGCTTTTGACATTTCATTGCATCTCTTTTAGAAGGGGGAAGGGCTATTTCTCACATGCCAATATTGATGTGATTATTTGACTCTATTTTATTTTTCCATTCCTTTCATTTATACCCAGGCTTTTTTTTTCCTCAGTGGGGATTTTAAGAGTACAACATTCTCCCCCTTTCCATTTTATCCCTACAACAATCCTCCAAAGTAGGTTAGGCTGAAGTTGGTGATTGGCCCAAACTCACCCAATCCTCACTCTGCCTGCATAGCAGAGTGTGGATTTGAACCAGGCCCACCCAAGTCCTAGTCCGACGCATATTGCTGTGGCATCTGGGGTGACTTTTTTAGAAGAGACATCAGTCTTATTGTATTGTTCTTATTGATTGATTCTTATTGATTCAGTTGGATATTTTTAATTGTTGAGTCATTTAATTTCACTTCAGGACTCTTGGGAAGTGGAATAAAAATGCACTAAAATAAACATGTACAGTGAACTGTAGAGACTGATAGTTGTTGGAGTCACTATCAATCGTGATGACCAATCACCACCCTTTTCGATAAATGGAACTGTTGGTGCTGAATGATGCTTTTCCCAACCCTTCTTCTTTCCCTTAGCTACTGACAGTCTTCAAAGGCGAGTGACTGCTCTGGAAAACAACTTACAGGCTCTTCAAGCTGAACTGAACAAATCCAAAAAATGTAAGACATAACAAAGCAGTAAAGTGTCCAGTAGCATCTTTAAGACTAACCAACTTTATTGTAGTGGAAGCTTTCAAGAACCACAGCTCTCTTTGTTCTTGAAAGCTTATGCTACAATAAAGATGGTTAGTCTTGAAGGTGCTACTGTTTTGCAACTACAGACTAACATGGCTAACTCCTCCGGATCTAAGGCGTAACAAAGATGCTTTTATTGCATTAAGAACACCAGAAGAGCCCTGCGGGATCAGACTCGTGGCCATCCCTCCCAGCCTCCTGCTATACACAGTGGTCAGCCTGTTGACCTGGAGGGCCAACTAACAGGGCCGCTGATATTGCTGCCTAGCACTGGTATGCAAAAGTTTTACCACCTCTGGATGGTCCCTTTTAGTCACCATGATGGACCTCTCCTCCAAGAGTCTGTCCAACACTCCTTCCTTTAAAGCCACTGATGCTTTACTTCATTGCATCCTATGAACCATGATGACCCCTTTGTGAATTTTCCCCTGTGCTCCCATCCCATGACAGCTCCTTATGCAAAAGGCTGTGGGGGTCCTGCAAGCAAAAAGCCATCAGATATGCGAGCAGGGATAATCAGGCAACATCATCCCTCCTCCTTTCTGCTGTTCCAGGAAATGCACAAAGCCAACTTCCATTAACGCAATAGGAAGATAGGGCAGTTCCCCCCGTTTCCCTTACTTACTGCAGAACACCCTGTTCTTGCAGCTTTTGACCAACATGGGAAGGGCCGTGGTTCAGTGGCAAATCATGTGCTCGGCATGCAGAAGATCCCAGGCACAATCTTTGTCATCTCTGATTAATGAATCTGGCAGTGGGCGATGTGAAATCCTCTGCCTGAGATCCTGGAAAGCCACTGCCCATCTAAGAGCTAAGACACATGAGACAAATTGCATGAGGACACTCAAGTGAAGGAAGATGCAATGTTAGCTGGGAAGCCGAGTTTTAAAACACAGATTGGAAGGCTTTGTCAATTTCCCCTCTCTACAGAGCCAGCAAACAGCTCTTCACAGGGTTTGTTTATTTCCTCTTCACCTCCTAGAAGGGGAGGTGAAACTCACAGAGCCTTTGGGTGGGGGGCGAAGATGACAATATTGACTTGATGGACCGATGGTGTGATTCAATATAAGGCAGCTTCATGCATGTTTGTGTGTGTTCCATGACCTTTGCCAATGGTTGGGAGGGGGTAACTCAATGGGAAGGTCTCCTTACAAGTTGGGGGAATTAGCGTGCATGGAGGGCAGCAAGAGGAGGTAACTTAGGGATCTCTTCCAATGTATATGAGGATTGTCCCAGCTAGAGAACTCTTTCAATGACCAGGCAAAGTTTTCAACCAAAAGGGTTTTTTTTAACTGAAAATAACAAAGATCAACAGCACACAAAACACACACAACACACACTCTGAGATAACTGGAAAGCAGTGGTGAAAGTTGGATAGAGTTTAGGGGATCGGGTGTTATTTACCATCAAGAAGACGGTAATGGAAATATAGGGTGAGAGGCTGTCTCGCTTGCACATTCCATCTCCTGGCTTCCATGATTCTGCCTGCTTGGGCGGTAGTTTTAATGCTCCAAGCACATTCAGAGAAGGGGCTTATGGCATAACTACATTCATAAGCCTTCAAATATTGTTGGCGCAAGACTGACCGCTAACAGGGGGGTCTTAAGGGGTTGCTGGGAGAGATCCACCAATGCAAGCCCTTTTGTGAGCAAGTTGTACGACACTGCTGAAATGCTTTGTTTTTCACCTTTTATTGAAAATGCTGACTGGGGGTATGTACAAGAATGTCAAGCTAACCATGAGGACAGCACCATGAAAGCTCCTCCCATACGATGTTTCATTCGTAGTCTACAATCCACATCATGCCATGCCCTTTGCACCAGGGAAGTTCTTCCTTGCAGCGAAATTGCAGGCCACAGGAGGTTGGGTGTGAATGATACAACCACATGGGAAGGGTGAATTGCAGGGGGTCTTTCTTTGGGGAAGGATTAAAAAAAGAAGTAAGGAGAGTCTCACTGCTGACGTTTTTTCTTTCTGTGCCCAGTGGTGTTACTACAGGGGTTGACAGTCGGACAGAAAACTTTCATTTCAACTCACCAGCAGGATACTTTCAGTAATGGCAGAGCCCTGTGTGCGAAAGCTGGAGCAGCCGTGGCCTGCCCCAAGAACGCTGCTGAGAACACTGCCGTGCAAGAACTAGCAAAGAAGGACTCCAAGCCTGCTTTTCTTGATATAACCGATACCCAGACAGAGGGCAGGTTTGTGTATCCAAACGGATCACCAGTAGGATACACAAACTGGAAAAAAGGAGAGCCCAACAACTACAACGGAGTCGAGGATTGCACTATTATCTTACATGAAAACGCAGAATGGAATGACTACAACTGTAACTCAAAATGGCTGATCATTTGTGAATTATGACCTGTTTACAAAAAGAGCAATATTTCAGGTTTCTTCATGTTCTTTCACTAGGAAACATTTTACATTCCTGGCTAGATGATGGGTATAAGAAAGTGAGGTTTCCTGGTACAACAAAACCATCGTTTCCATGGAGTATGCCTAGGCTGCTTCTGCGGAGCAAAGGATATCCACATTTTCCCTGCAGTTTTGTTCCCCCTGGGCCACCATTTGCCCCCACAGGGCTTTGGGATACATTTTTTAAAAAACTAGCAACTGCTAGATTGGTTAAGCATTGTAATGTACTGTCCCAACTGCCCTCAAGTCATAGTTGACTTATGGCAACCACTGGTGGGGTCTTCATGGCAAGAGACTAACACAGGCGGTTTGCCATTGCCTGCCTTTGCAACCCTGGTCTTCATTGGAGGTCTCCTATCCAATTATTAACCCAAGCTGACCCTGCTTAGCTTCTGAGATCTGATGAGATCAGGCTCACCTGGACAATCCAGGTCAGTGTTCTAAATTACCTACTTCCTTTGAATTCCCAGGTTTCATTGAAAAAAAGAGTAAGACTCTAGCCCTTTTTGTTGTTGATAAAAGCTGTACACCTTTCCCTTTTATCTCCACAAACCTAGCTTGGTTTGGAAAAGACCACAGCAAAGCAGGGAAAACCCCTCTAAGTAGATGATTAGGAAACATTGTGTAGAAGTGCCAATGTTTCTTTTATTCTGCCTGATCAAATGAGCATTGAAATAGCACAAAAAGCTGCTAAATGCCAGAATGATTGAGATGAATGTGTACCACAAGGTATTGCTGATGAAAGCCTGAGATTTCAATATACTTAAGATAAGTTTTTTAATAGCTTATGAGTGTATGGTTTTTGTTGTTCATCTTTGTAAGCCATCCTGAGCTTCTGGGAAGGATGGGATAAACATATTTTGAATAAATACGGTCCTCATGCCACTTTTAACTCTGAAAAATAGTGTCTCTCCAGCCTGTATTGGGTAATGAAATGTCAGACCTAGGGTTTCATTCAAACATCATGCCAACCAGTAACTTACTGAAAATAACAATACCAACACACACTTTCAATTCCCAGGGGAGAATTTTAAAGAAAATAATTCCTGCTTCATACATTCTCATCCTCAAATGTAATAAGCTAGCGATTAAACTGTTGGGGGAATCTTGGCTTACAGACAACTGCAACAGTGCTGAGGGGGGACATACTAAAGCTAAGGACAGCGATCGCCCATAGACAATACATGACTGCCCATAGAGAATGCATGACTGCCATTAGGGAATAAAGGAGGACATGCTTGCCAATAGGGAATAATGTAGAATAGGGAATAATGTAGAATTTGGTTGCCCATAGAGAATAATGGGGACAGGAATTGCCCATAGGGAAAAATGGAAAGCAAGCTTGCCCATACAGTATAATGGGCACAATTAATTATTAGGAATAATTGGCACAGCGATTGCTCATAGGGAATACTGGAAAACACACTTGCCCATAGAGAACAATAGGCACAGCAACTGCCCATAGGGAATAATGGAAATCATGTTTGCCCATAGGGAATAATGGGGACAGCGATTGTCCATAGAGAATAATAGAAAGCATGCTTGCCCATAGGGAATAATGGAAAGCATGCTTGCCCATAGGGAATAATGGGGACAGCAATTGTTCATAGAGAATAATGGAAAGCATGCTTGCCCAAAGGGAATGAAGGAAATTATGCTTGACCATAGGGAATAATGGGGACAGCGATTGGCCATAGGGAATAATGGAAAGCATGCTTGACCATAGGGAATAATGAAAACAGCTCTTGCCCACAGGGAATAATGGAAAGCATGCTTGCCCAAAGGGAATGAAGGAAATTATGCTTGACCATAGGGAATAATGGAGACAGTGATTGCCCATAGGGAATAATGAAACCAGCGACTGCACATAGGGAATAATGGAAATCATACTTGCATATAGGGAATAATGGGGACAGCGATTGCCCATAGAGAATAATGGAAGTCATGTTTACCCATAGGGAATAATGGGAACAATGATTGCCCATAGGGAATAATGGAAAGCATGCTTGCCCATAGGGAATAACGGAAAGCATGCTTGCTCATAGGGAATAATGGGAACAGCGATTGCCCATAGAGAATAATGAAAACAACAATTGCCCATAGGGAATAATGGAAATCATTCTTGCCCATAGGGAAACAATGAAAATCATGCTTGCCCATAGGGAATAATGTAAATCATGCTTGCCCATAGGGAATAATGTAAATCATGCTTGCCCATAGGGAATAATGGGGATGGCAATCGCTGATAGTTAATAATGGAAAGCACTCTTGCCCTTAGAGTATAACAATAACAAAGAAGAAGGAGGAGGAGGTCTAATCTTCGCAACGCAAGAACAAGCATTGCAAACGAATGTTATGAAAGCCAAAATTCAGAAAATTAGTGAAAATCCAAAATGTTGACTTTGCCAGGAAAAAGATGACAATGTGTCCCACCTTATCTCCAAATGCAGCAAAATTGCAGAGGCAGACAACAAAGCTAGACATGACATGGTCGCAAAGCTGATTCATTGGTCATTGTGTAAAAAGGTGATTGAGCGGGCGGTGGCGGTACAACTGCAGGAATTCTTGAATGATGCTGTAGTCCTGGACCCATTCCAGTCCGGCTTCCGTCCTGGCCATGGGACGGAGACAGCCTTGGTTGCCCTCACAGATGACCTTTGCAGGCATCTGGATCGAGGCAGGTCGGCGCTGCTTGTGTTACTCGATCTCACAGCAGCGTTTGACATGGTTGACTATGACTTGTTGGCCAGCCGCCTCACTGATGTGGGGATTAGGGGGACAGCCTTACAGCGGCTGGTCTCCTTTCTCCAGGGTCGGGGACAGAGGGTGGCGCTTGGGGGAGATCTATCGCCCTTTGGTGTGCGGGGTTCCTCAAGGGGCAATACTCTCCCCTATGTTATTTAACATCTACATGCGCTCCCTTGCCCAGTTGGTGCGGAGGTTTGGGCTGGGTTGTCATTAATATGCAGATGACACCCAGCTTTTTCTGTTGATGGATGGCCGGCCAGACACGGCCCCGGACAATCTGGCCAGAGCTCTGGAGGCTGTGACAGCATGCTTGAAACAGTGCAGGCTGAAACTGAACCCGGAGAAGATGGAGGTCCTGCAGCTGGGACAGGGGCTGCCAGATGTTGGGATCCAGCTCCCTGCCCTGGATGGGACACCACTGGCAACTTTGCCAGTGGTGAAGAGTCTGGGCATGCTCCTGGATGCCTCCCTGTCGATGGAGGCCCAGGTCACGGCGGTTGCCAAGTCTGCATTTTTCCATCTCCATCAGATCAGGCAACTTGCCCCTTACCTGACGCCACAGGACCTGGCTACAGTGACCCATGCAATGGTCACCTCCAGGCTAGATTACTGTAACTCACTCTACGCTGGGCTACCCCTGGGCCTGATCTGGAAACTACAACTAGTCCAGAATGCGGTGTCATGGGTCCTGACTGGTATATCCTACCAGTCACATATCACACCTGTCCTGCGCCAGCTGCACTGGCTTCTGGTTGAATTCCGAATCAGGTTCAAGGTGTTCTTACCTTTAAAGCCTTGAGCGGGTTGAGACCAGCATATCTTCGGGACTGCCTCTCCCTGTATGTTCCCTGGAGACCGCTTTGATCAGCGGATCAATGTTTACCGGTGGTCCCCAGCCGTAAGGAAGCCCGCCTTGCTTCAACCAGGGCCAGGGCCTTTTCAGTCCTGGCCCCAGCCTGGTGGAACACTCTGTCAATGGAGACCTGGGCCCAGTGGGACATATTATCGTTCCGCCGGGCCTGTAAGACAGAGCTGTTCTGCCAGGCGTTTGGTGGTTGAAGGGGGCGGTGCCATGTCGGCCTCCCACCTTTGGGTGGGGGTGGGGTTCTCCCCACCATTGCACTTTAATGTACTTGGTTAATTTATTATTGCTGGTTGTATGTTGATTTTAGAATTATTGTTTTCTAGTTTTTATTGATTTTAACTGTTGTTCACCACCCAGAGCCTGAGGATGGACAGTTTATAAATCAAAATAATAAATAAAATAAGTATAACTTGCCAGTATCAAAGAATTCATGGAAACATCAGGTAGAAAAGTTGCTAGAAAATGAACAAGTCAAGATCTTGTGGGATTTCAGAATTCAAGCTGATTGGCAACTTGAACATAATACACCAGACATAACAGTCGTGGAAAATCGGAAAGTCTGGATAATCAACATTGCAATTCCTGGGAATGCCAGAGTTGAAGAAAAAGAACAAGAAAAAATGATTAAATATAGAGATCTGGCAATAGAACCCACCCGACTATGGAAGAAGAATGCAACAGTAGTCCCCAATGTCATCCAGGCACTTGGAACCATCTAAAAAAACCTTTGCAATTCATATGGAAAAACTGCAGCTTTCTGACATAACACCTACTTGGAACAGCGTACATATTACACCGATATCTAGTTGATACTTAGGTCTCCAGTGGAAACTTGTATCAGCTTAGCAAGGCCAAATCAATAATAACATGTGACCTCTGCTTATTGTTGATTGTGTTTCGGAAAATTCAAATAATAACAACTGTGTTTATATATCGCTCTTCTAAATAGATTAGTGCCTCCCCCAGAGCGGTGAACAAGTTAGTGTTATTATTATCCCCACAATACAGCTAGGGGGCTGGGGCTGAGAAGGGTGGGTTACCCAAGGCTACCTATTGAGTTCATGGCAGTAGTGGGATTCAAACTGGTAGAGTGCTGATTCACAGCTGAACCAGTTAACCACTGTGCTACAGCAGTTGCTGAAGACACACTGCAAAGGGGGACCGCTCAAACAGTACTTGATGCTTTCCAAAAGCATCTGTCTGACCACAGCTGGAGACAGAAAGCTGGTCTAACAGCTTGCGGGTCCTTTGTTCCCTGAACGTTCATGCACTTTTACGAGCGTCACAGCACAGCTGCAGCTTCGCTCTTGATTTGAAGAGCCACATAGGATGGGAGAGCTTCAGTGCCCAGCAGCTCTTAAAGATACAGGAGCCCTTGCTGAGAATTCCGCCCAAAGGTCCTGGAGTTGTGCACCCCCTGACAAAGGTGCTCCGAGGCTTTTCCCCCCACCCTCGACAGCCTGCAAATCTACTCAGGGCTGTCCAATCTGCGAGAGGAGGGAAGTCTTGGCTGGGCAGGATTTGCAAAGATCCTGCATGGGGAGGGACCTGTGAGGAGGCAGCTCCCTAGCCTCACCGTTCACAGCGAGGCAGGTGCCTCCGCCACTGCCCTTTGTCCCGGCAGCCCCGCCCCTTCTTCTGTCCCCCTCCCAGAAGCAGTGATTGGCAGATGTTCCTCTGAAGACCTTCTCACCCTCCTCCCCTTACTGCTGCCGCTGGGCTCAGTGGGCACTGTCAAGCAGGACTTGCAAAGAAAGCACTCCCTGCTGGCACCCTCCTAACCTGACAAAGCGGTGCGGCAGGGGACATGCTGCCGCACCAGGGTAGGGAGTGCCAGCAGGGAGGGCTTCCTTTGTGTTACATCCAGGCATGTCCCTGCCCCGCATGCACCCATTCACTGTGGTGCTGCCTGTGGAAACTCTGTCTGGCCCCTGATCTTTGGCTTCAGAGCTGCCTAGTCGGCCCCTAGGCAAATGGCCCTCCTGGCGGTCAGAAGGCTTCACTCTTTTTACGGCCTCAGAATTGGGATTTACCGTACTGGGGACTCTGCCCCTCTTTTGGCCACACAACCCCTGAGGAGGACACCATTCACTTCAGGAAAAGATCTCCCTCCTCCCTGACAGGAAAAGGAGCCTTCTTTACACCCTCCCCCTTCCTACCAGTGCTGCCCTGGTGCCCAACCCCCAGCCCTCAGGGTGAGGCCCAACACCTTGGCCAGTGTTGGCCACAACCCTCCGATTACGCCCTCCCTCTGACCTTCCAGGAGAAGGTTGGCTGTTCCTTCCCCCAGCCCTGCCCCTTTCTATGGGCTGTGCCTTGTGGGCTGGTTGTTGGTTGGCCCCGGCCTCCGAGGTTGGCCCCTGCTTCAGGTGGCTCCAGGTGGCGGGGCAGGGTCAGCCCATGGCTCCAACTGCGCTGCTCGTCCTCAGGTGGCTGGCCCACCCTTGCTTTGGCTCATCTCTCCTCCCTGCCGCCTTGTTACAGCTGTTCGACATCTGCGGGAGCCATGGTGTGGCCTGGCTTGCTGGTGGGGTTCCAACAGGCACACCTCTCCAAACTGCTGTTGGGGCTTTTGCTGCTCGTGCTGCTTCTCCTGCCCTTTGCCAGTTTGGTGTAGTGGTTAAGATCGCAGGACTCTAATCTGGAGAACCGGGTTTGATTCCCCACTCCTCCACTTGAAGCCAGCTGGGTGACCTTAGGCTCGTCACAGCTCTTTCAGAGCTCTCTCGGCCCCACCCACCTCACAGGGAGTTCTTTATAGTGGGAATAATAACAACATACTTTGTAAATTGCTCTGAGTGGGTGTTAAGTCATCCTGAAATGAATGTCGTTGTTGTTATCATTATTATTCGAATTATCTGAAACACAATCAACAATAAGCAGAGGACACGTTATTATTGATTTCTTATCATCATCATCATCATTGCTGTTGGTGCCTCCAGGTGTGGTCCGTTGGGGTAGGGAAGTGGGGGTTTGGCCAGAAAGCTTCCTGCAGAGCCTGACAACTTGCAAGTCCTGCTTGGCACTGTCTACTCAGCCCAGCACCAGCATCAGGAGGGCAAGGGGCCTTCGAAGGAATGTTTGCCACTCCATCGCTGCTTCCATGAGAGGGGGGCCTAAGAAGGGGCTTGAGAAATGGACTGCGCTGCAGGGACAAAGGGCCTTCTTCCCGCTGCCACCACAGCCTCCTCTTGGCCTCCGAGCCAAGCCCTGTTGCTGACAACTCATTTTTTATTGCTGCGGAGTGGCTAGTGAGTGCTCCAGTGCAGGTATAAAAAGTGAGTCATCACCAATACAGCTTGTCTTTTATAAAGTAGAATGAGCAAACTTGGATTCTGTATTGGAATGCATTGTGTATTGGCAATTGCTGGCTAACGGGCAACTGTGGTGTCCTTTATTCCCTATGGAAACAAAGGGTCTCCACTATTCCCAATGGAAAGTATGGTCTCTTTTATTACCTACAAGCGAGTGGGTTCTCCATTATTCCCTCTGGGCAAGTATGCTTTCCATTATTCCCTATGGGCAATCGCTGTCCCCGTTATTCTCTATGAGCAAGCATCATTTCTATTATTCCCTATGGGCAATCATTGCCTCCGTTATTCCCTACGGGCAATCGGTGTTTTCATTATTTCCTGTGGGCAAGCATGATTTCTATTATTTCCTATGGGCAATCGCTTTCGCCATTATTCCCTATGGGCAATCGCTTTTATTATTCCCTATGGGCAAGCACGCTTTCCATTATTCCCAATGGGCAATCGCTGTCTCCATTATTCTCTATGGGCAATCACTGTTTCCATTATTCCCTATGGGCAATCGCTGTCCTCATTGTTTCCTATGGGCAAGCATTGTTTCCATTATTCCCTATGGGCTCTCCCGTTCCCATTATTCCTGATGGGTAAGCATGCTTTCCATTCTCCCCTATGGGCAATCACTGTCTCCATTATTCACCTTGGGCAATCGCTTTTTTCATTATTCCCTATGGGCAGTCACGCTTTCCATTATTCCCTATGGGCTATCGCTGTTCCCATTATTCCTTATGGGCAACCGTGCTTTACAGTATTCCCTATGGGCAATCGCCCATTGTTCTCTATGGGCAAGTGTTTTCCAGTCTTCCCTATGAGCAATCCCTGCGCCAATTATTTCTCGTAATCAATTGTTGTGTCCATTACACCCTATGGGCAAGCTTACTTTCCATTTTTCCCTATGGTCAACCTTGCTTTCCGTGTTTCCCTATGGGCAGTTCCTGTCCCCATTATTCTCTGTGGGCAAACAAATTCTCCATTATTCCCTACTGCCAAACGTGCCCTCCATTATTCCTTATTGGCAATCATGCATTCTCTATGGGCAATCTTGTATTGTCTATGAGCAATTGCTGTCCTTAGTTTTAGTACGTCCCTGCTGAGGGTCCTGGTTTATTAACACCCCCTTTTAATGTCTTTATACAGCTAAAAATTAGTTATATTTGACAAGGTGATGCTTTCTTATCCCTGCCGAGTCTGTCTTCAAACAGGGCACAAACATGATCCCCCCAATCTATTTTATCCTCACCACGATCCTGTGAGATAGGCTCGGCTGAGAATGACTGATTCAAGGACAGCCATGAAGGTCCATGGCAAGACGGGATTTGAATGCAGCTCTCTAACATGCTAACCTACACAATCACACTGGCTGTACAACAGCCCTGCAAGGTAGACCAGTATCACAGTCATGATATAGCAGATTGAAAGACGGAAGCTTAGAGAACAGGGCTTGTTGAGGGAGAATGGTGGGACACAGTGTGATGAATTTAAGAGCATAGTTGCTGTAAGACTTTGTAGCCCTATTAGGATGCCTGTTAAATTCTTCAGGTTGCCTGTTTGCAAAAAAATCGCTGGAGAAATCGAAGGGCTCCACAAACAGAGGCTTTCAAAGTCAAAAAGAGTCCAGTAGCACCTTTAAGACTAACCAATTTTATTTTAGCATAAGCTTTCGAGAATCAAGTTCTCTTCATCAGATGCCTGACTAACACGGCTAACTTCTCTGCATCTATGACCTTTCAAAGTCAGTTAACTATTTTCCTAATGCAATGTATGGTTTTTGCCCAAAAACAATTGGATTTACTGATTTCCAGTTTGCCAGCAGACGGAGGCAGCTGCTTGCCTTGAGCTCTCCCTGAGGTTTATCTATCTTGCCTTTTTATTCTCCTTTTTCCTTATATACTTGAGCTGGTCGGAGGCTGATAAATCTGAAGGTCTCTCTGCAGTCAGCTATTTAGATAACCATAAATATAAGCCTTGGAACCTGAAAGTTAATTAATGGCTACCAGGAAACGCCCAAGAGACCTTGATGAACCTGGCTTTTTCCCAGAGTGTAAACAGACCAGATTAGAAGATTTCTGTGTTCTAAGAAGAACTGTGAAATAAGTGGGTTTAAAATTGCATTCTTATAACCACTGTTAACTGCCTAACCCCTGTACAAAGTCCCATAATTTTTGCTTGGAAGGCTGTGGAAAACCACACCCAACCCCACAACTCCTGTTTGCGCAAATTGCAAAATCCCAACCTCTCTGTATTAGGCGCAGCTTGCAAAACCTCCTTGCAACAAGGGCTGTTCCAAATGGTGATAAACAAGGGGGGAGTTTTTGAAGACTACAGTTGAAAGTGCCGCTGGGAGATCACAGACATTACAGATTTGTTTGTAAAACACAACATTTGACCTTGGGAGAGAGGTGAGCGATCAAGAGCTCTGAGTTGGGCCATTCTTTCAAGGAGATTAGAGTCCTTCTCTCTTTTCTCTCCCTCCCCCGTTAGTTTTGGAATTGGTATGGTCTGTGGCTTTTTTATTCCTGGGTCCAGACAGTCTCTCTTTTTAGTTGGGCTTTGCTGGGCGTGGTAGAGGTTGATTTGAGTTAATCTTTCACTTGCTGAACCTTTTTCTCTGCTTGAAGGTGACCTTCTATTCTCGCCTTCATAATCTTTTCAATTCAGTCAGTAAATAAGGTTATTTGTTTAGTTGAGTTTTGGGGAGTAATTTTTTAGAAGGGGTGTGCCTGCTTTGCTCCTTAGGAAATTCTCTTTCAGTTAGCAGCACTGATAATTGGCAGAAATCTCCCTGTGGAAAAATCCTGGGAAACTGATTCAGTCAAGGGCATTTAAGTTTTATTGTCTCGTGTTTAGGGCTTTTCTTTCTTTCAGCTGAGGGTGCGATGTGTTTTAGTTATTAGAATATGTCTTCTGGTAGTTCTTCATGTGGGAATGGAGAGAGTAGGGGCCATTAGGAAAAGCTAGGCAGGCAAACACACCACACCCGACAGTACATGGCTTACATACATCAATAACATTTAAGATGAAATTATTAGATGAAATTTGTTGAGTCTGGTGTAAGGAATAAGAAGTCGGGAGGGGGGGGCATAAGCTCTAAGAGTTAAGAATGGTACCTCAGTGTTCAGGAGCAGCCTACTTGGAGATTTCTTGTCCTTAAGAACACAATTACTTTATCTCTTAATTTGTCTGTCTCCTGAGTGGGTATATTTTGGAAAGCAGGGAACAGAATGAGCGCACAACTTACCTGTTCACTGTGCAAATGGTGAAATTATTCCAAAGTTGAGAGGGATATCGGGGGTTTATACCCACCTCTTGTCAGAGTCCTCCAAAGACTGTAAGGAGGTAGACTCTCAAGCCCCACAGATTGCCAGTCCTTGGCAGGCAGAACCCCCAAGTTCTCCACAGCAATTGTAACCTGTTTTGTTCAAGTAACAACATCAAATAAATAGATTTATCTAATTTGAGAACTGGGAGAGTTCATGTCTGTGACAGTGTGATCCCACCTTGTGACACTTGCATTTATAAAAAAAAAAACAATGAACAAACTTGGAAAAGGAAACATCTTATTTGGAACAATATGATAATAGAGCATATGCAACAATCATGTAACAAAACAGGCCTGTTTTGCTCAAGCAGACCCAGGTCTCAGTCTTTCTGACATCTACTAGCCAGTTCCTTGAAATGCAGCAACTTGTAGCTGTGTTCTGCGTTGAGGTGCCTTCTGTTCTTCACAGGTGTCTACAACATTAATAGAGAGTTCATAGAAAGGAGTGCTTCTGAGGCGAGAGTGCTTCTCCCTGCAGTTTCAGGCCCTCCAGTCACTCAAGGAAAATTGTGCCTTTTTTTCCTTATAAGGAATACCCCAACTCTTTATCTCCCTCTAGTGGACAAGGGTTACACAATCACACAGGTGTATTGGTTGAAGTAACTTTTATTAGAGATCCATCAGTTCAAGGTGCTCAGACAAGTGAAATTGGCAGAAGTGACGTAACTGGGGTTGGTGGTGTTAGTTATAGGGAACATTCCCACCTTTGGGATAAAGGCTGTTAAAGAATTGGGTGCGAACAAGCCAGGGGGGTTGTCGGGGAGAAGCTATGTTTAGGCTAGCCAGAACAAAGAATACAATCATCCCAGTTCCCAAGAGAGATACATTTTGAGCTTGCCACAGCCAGCTTCCAAGGACACATCTGGAGGCAGTGGGGAAAGCAAAAGTAAATACTTGTGAGATAACCTACCGCCTTAACAGCACTAAGAAACTCCTTATGCCCTCAGAGCGCCAGTACATAACCCAGGATGTATTTGTGGCAGATATGCAGACAGGCATATATGACACAGATGCCTAACTCAGTTTCCAGAAACTAGCTTTAGTTTTGCAAGGTTGTGGTTTTTAAAAACTGGGCTTGTTTCCTCTTTTTGTGCACTCCTATTTATTCCAGTTTTTGTAAAATGGGCTCATCATCAGAAGTTAGAAAGTAATTATCCTTACAGATATCTTTTTTAAAATTTAGAGTGGGGACATTGCCTATTGACATACTTTGCTCATGAGTGGCCCACACTCCTGGTCTTTCAGTATTAACTCTTACAGCTCTGTTACAGTGCGCAAAACGGAAGGAAAGCTTCAAGGGCTTTAATAATGAATCAGTACAGCAGCTGGCATTGTGCAAATCTACATAAATACTAGCCTTGACCTGGGTAGCCCAGGTGAGCCTGATCTCTCAGATCTCAGAAACTAAGCAGGGTTGGCCTTGGATAGGAATTGAATGGGAGACCTCCAGCGAAGACCAGGGTTGCAGAGGCAAGGCCGGAAAACCCACAACAACCATCAAACGACCTCTG
This sequence comes from Eublepharis macularius, assembly GCF_028583425.1. Lineage (NCBI taxonomy): Eukaryota > Metazoa > Chordata > Lepidosauria > Squamata > Eublepharidae > Eublepharis > Eublepharis macularius. The sequence goes on from NC_072795.1 coordinate 136,655,448, forward strand.
TTAGTCTTTTGTCATGAAAACCCAACCAGGAGCTGCCATAAGTCAACTATGACTTGAGGGCACTCTCCTCCATCACCACATAAATAATGTTTATCTTGTATCTCCAGAATTTGCTTAGAGTGACAAACATTTCACAACTGCAGAAATTTCAAGCAATGCATAAATTCAATACATTTAATAGTTTGTAAAAATTTTATGAACTGTTTAGTTAGTTGTTAAAACCAGCAGTCAACAGATTGAAACCAGCATTTGGGGAGTATGGAAAATATTTTCTATCAAATGGACATAGTTAAGAAAATTGCTTAAGTACTGTTGTTAATTTTTTCAGTGGAACCTAAAAATTGAAATGGAAAAGAAATGGAAAGCTTCCTTTTACTACCACTGTAAACTTAAAATTGTTTTCTATATAACCTTTTGAGAGCAAGTCTAAGGGGGTCTACTCTGAAATAAGTCTCATTTTAGTCAATAGGATATACTCCTAGGAAAGTGTTGTTAGGATTGCAAGCTGTGTGTGTGTTCTTAAACTGTCAGTATATTTAAACCACCTAAAATGGAAGGTCTAGGCTAACAGTAAAAAAAAATTAGACTTAGTGTCCTACTTCTTGATTCTGATGTATGCCAAATGATAAATCTGTTGTCTGAGTACATTCATACCCTTGTACCTGTATATACCCTGTCCATATACAGTATTACATTAGTGGAAGCCGGGTTCAGGTAGCTGGCTCAAGGTTGACTCAGCCTTCCATCCTTCCTAGGTTGGTAAAATGAGTACCCGATTTCCTGGGGGTAAAGTGTAGACGACTGGGAAAGGCAATGGCAAATGACCCCATAAAAAAGTCTGCCAAGAAAATGTCGTGATGCAACATCCCACCATGGATCAGTAATGACTCAGTGCTTGCACAGGGGACTGACTACCTTTACCTTATCTGAAAGAAACCAGCAAGCACACTGTCAAGCTCCTCTCAGTATACTTATTTTTTGGATACAAGGGCTAAAAGGACTGAGACATGCTTAATATATGTCTTAATATAATAATCCCTTTTATTTTTGAAGAACCTACATTTGAGCAGGGTATGAAAGGATGTATCAGTCCTTTTAAGTTCATAAGGACAAATTTTGTCAGAATAAGGCCCATTCAAAAATCTCCCCCGTAAAACCATTGTGGGTATAATATTCAGTCTTGCAAATAAGAAAGCGCTGCAGTTATCGTGGGATGGTAAGATTGTACATATAGGAGAGTATTGATTTAGGGAAAGAAAGAGCAAAAAATAGGGGTGCACAAACTCTGCAGGCTCTCACAATCAAGCTGCTTTGGTCAATTTCTGGGACACGGTTTTTATCTGAGAAAATGCTTTGGATTTGCCCAACTGAAAAATATTATCAATCGACATTTCAACTATCATCAGGTACTCATCTATGGCTTTCATTCAAGTCTGTTTGCACATATCTATCCCAATTTAAAGCATCTAACAAATCATCTTCAGCGTAGAGCAATTTTAATCACAGATTAAAGGCATATAACCATGGTCTTGCTTCCAAAGATAGCTGTCCAAATTCTGCCCGCAATACAATGTTAGACACACAACGGGATATTCAATATTTTTCTGTGCTAAGGGTTGGTCAATATTATCAGAGATAGGTTTAATCTAAATAGTTGAGCAATGAAGAACGGAAGCCACTTTCAGATTAAAAGCTTGCAACGCTCCAGGAATATATTTCCCTCCCCTATTGTGGAAAACGAGTCTTGTGCATATTTTTGCTTTATTAAACACTGTTCTAAATTGGGGAGTCTAGGAGTAACAAAAACAAAATCCTCAAATAGGAGAAGGTCATGTGTCATGACTTGCTCAATATTGGATCCGTTGATTGACCATTGACTTCCATTTCTTCGTCTTGGTGAAAACTTAAGACCTTAGATTTTGAGTAGCTGATCACCAAGCGTTCTTGAGAGCAATCGTTGGAGAAAGATTGAAGGGCCCTTTGCAGTCCAACCCTAGTTTGAAACGGGATCACGGCATCTCAAACAATGCGTGTAACAGACCCACTGAGTAAAGATCCTGCCAAGGAATTACAAAAGGCTCCACTGGTTGGTTTTTTGAAGCTTTATTGTATTAAAAAAAGATGGCAACATAAAGGCTCATCTATATTCAGGATATGTAAAATCATAAAATAGGGATACAAAGTGGTAGGGGGATGCCAACTGTGAATGTTGAGCAAACTCTTCTTGACCTTACTGATGTGTTTTTGTAATTGAGCAGTTCCAAATGAATTCCAATCAGATGTCTTAGCTCATTAACCTTTGCTCTCTCCATCAATTACGTTGAAACTAATTATTCTATTGACTGTTAAGGATGTATTCATTGTAATGGTCCCTGACCGTAAATAAATTCATTCATTCATTCAAATCCCTAGGCACATTAGCTTGTAATTCACCAATCTGTCCCAGTTGCTCTTATGATTGTCTAATTTAATAAAACCAAGCAAACTTAACTTGAGTCTGACTTCAAGATCTTTAGCTTTAAATTAAATGCCTTCCTCCATACTCCAGCTTCATAAGAGATTTCTCCCATTTCAGCTCTTAGAACAACACCAGCCACATATTTGGTTGCCTCCAGAATACTGCGAAGGAACTTAATTAGCAGTTGCTCAATATCCTCAGTAACAGCTTCTATCCATACACCAGATGCATATAACAAATGATCGGCTACCTTGGAGTTAAAATACTCTGAACACTGAAGGTGTTTATACCCCTGAGGTATAAAAGAATCTAATTGCTTTCCCAGTGCTGTTTGTAGCTTCTATTACCGACGATGTTACATGAGTTCTCCAGGAGAGGTCAGCACTGAACAGTACACCCAAGTATTTAAACTTATTGACCTGTTGGATAGGCAGACCAGCCACAGTCCATTTATAGTCCCTTATGTCTTGCCAAGGAGCAAGAGGTTCTTTTAGGATTTGACAGCAACACAGGTGTGGAAGGAAAGCAATTTATTAAAGCAATTTATTAAACAAAGCAAGTAAAATACAAAAAAACGTAAGTAGCACACATGCAAAGACACCAGAACAGGGGAAAGCATACTGCATTTCAGCACAATAACACAAAATAACAGAGGTAGATGACCTGGTGATTTACAATGCCAACTTCAGCTGTCGGGAACTCCACTTAGCAAATTGGGCACACCCCTTTTTGGCCAATTTTGCACAGCATGTTACTGGTCCATCTGTGAAGTTCAATTTGAGAGGGAACTTATCAAGACTTACATAGGTTAAACTTATATATGCCTCTCTCCCCTACATTAATCCTCAAAAGAGGGGTGCTTAAAGAGAAGTTGATTGATTGTCACAAAGGGAAGGTTCAAGACCAAAAACACTCTCAATGTCAAAGGCCAGCTGATGAAAGGGGTGCTCTGGTGCCAGTTCAAGAAATGATTGATTACTTTCTGCCAGGTGTGTTAATACTAAATCCTTGGGGCCATTTGCTTGACCCCTTTGGGGATCTAAGTATCCTAGTAGTTAAAACACTAGCAAGGTCAAAGCTTACATCCACAAAAATAGTATAGCTTGCATATTCAAGCAAAAAAGCTTATTCAGGCATTGTCATGAACAGGGCAAGATGGCAGAACTTGTGGTACACCATCTAAACTCCTTGATATACAATATTCTTTCATGATGCCACTACACCTTACTTTCTGTTTTCTGCTAAAAATGACAACCTTAGACTTCTCTGTGAGCACACACCCCATCCCCGCAGTGGGAATTTTGACCACCCTCTCTATGAATCCACTGTGGGAAGGGTTCCCTCGAGGCCACCCCATTGGTGAGGTGGGTTCTGGCGATGGCCACTCTCACTTAGGGGGCATGGGTTTCTCCTGTTGTACCTGGTCTCTCCCATGTGCGAGTGCCCCCCTCCCAATTTTGTCCACCCTTTCTATGAATCCAGTGTGGGAGGGCTTCCTTCACGGCCCTTACATTAGTGCAGTGGGTTCTGGCGGTTGTAGCTCTCATCTAGAAGGGCTTCCCTTGTTGTACTTGGACTCTCCCACGTGCATGTGCACATCCCCCCAGTGGGATGTGCAAGTGCATCCCACCTGCAATGGGAATTTTGATCGCCCTCTCTGTGATTCCCCTGGGGAAGTCTTCCCTTGTGGTCACTCCATTGGTGAAGTGGGTTTTGGCTGTCACTGACTTCTTTGCGTGGTGTGAAAGCACCCCTGCCATGCAAGGGGAATTTTGACCACCCTCTCAATGAGTCCACTGGGGGAGGGCTTCTCTTGCAGCTGTGGGCAATGGGCTTGGGGATGAGGTGGCCCGCACCTCCCTCGTGTCCTTATGCGTGCCCACTATATATGGCCTGTTGGTTCTCTCGGTGGCTGCCCCTCCTTGCGGGACCGGGAGGCAGTCAGCGGAGCTGACCACCTTCCTTCTGCCCCCATGGTCAGTGGGCTCGGGGGTGGGGGTGGCCCATACTTCCCTTGTGCCCTCAGGGGTGTCCACCATATACGGCGTGTGGGTTCTCTCGGTGGCTGCCCTTACTCACAGGCCCAGGAGGTGCTTAGTGGAACTAACTGCCTCCCTTCTGCCCCCCCATGGGCAATGGACTTGGGGGTGGGGGTGGCCCACACTTCCCTCGTGCCCTCAGGGGCACCCACCATGTCATGCCTGCTAGATATGGTGGCAGGGATGGATGCCTCCCCCTCTTTGGGTGGAGATCCAGAGGAGTTAGCTGTGTTCGTCTGTATTCACCGTACGTGGTGGCAGGGACCGGACGGCTGGACGGATGTCTCCCTCTCTTGGGGGGAGTTTACTCACAGGCCGCCTCACAGGCACTTGGAGGGTGTTACAGGCCACCCCCACCCCAGGAGACAGTTGCTTCCAGGGGAAGGAAGGTAGGCAGTCAATTGACTGCCTCGCAGGCCTGCGAGGAATGGGGGACCACTGTCAAAACCCATATCACCTAGGTGGCCATCCCTTAGGCACCCGGGGGTGTTGCAGGCCACCCTCCATCCCAAGAGGCCATTGCCCCAGGGGAAGGAATGGTGAGTAGTTGTCCACCTTCTTGGCCCACGAGGAAGGGTCAGGCTCCATCAAAACTCACATCACCCAGGTGGCCACCCCCCAGGCACCCGGAGGTGTTGTGGGACACCCCAGGTGCCTGTTGCCCCTGGGGGAAGGAAGGGAGGCAGGCAGTTGGCAGTGTGGACAGTGTTGGAAATGTCAATGCACGGATGCAACATTTTACCAAAAAACGTGTCCTAGCATGTCCTATCAAAAACCATCCTACTAAATAATGTCAGAAAAAAGCAGGAGACCTCTTTCATTACACGGCGCCAGCAGCTAGAGTGCTATGCGCAGCGAGATGGAAATTGGATTTCTTCCTTGACGTGTAAGAGTGACCAGATAAGGTTCATGAATACGCATCAATGGCTAAATTAGCTACTTATGAACATAATAGACCAATAGCTAAATTTGGGGGGAAATTTAGGGATTTCTTTGATTTCTTAGGCCGGAACTAACATTAATTAAGGAAACTTAGTATAAAGATAAAAAGATAAGTGATTAACAAAATAGTTGACAAAGTTTGTATATGTAACCAAGGAGGGAAGGAGATTTATTATACAATTAAGTTCTGTTAAAAAAAATATATAGTATTTTTATCAGTTTAATCCAATTTCAAATGTAGTGCTTGATTAAGTTGTAAACTAATTTTTAAATGTACTATTTATATGTTAGAATAACTTTATAGTTAATTTCAATGTACTGTTTATATAAGCTTTACTATGCACTTTCTATTGTTTTATCTTTTCTTTTAAATAAAATTTCTACAATGCAACCGCCCCACATCACCCAGGTGGCCACCCCCCCGACACCAGGGGGTGTTGTGGGCCATCCACCACCCTAGGAGCCTGTCGCCCCCGGTGGAAGGAAAGGATACAGGTAGTTGTCTGCCTCCCAGCCTGTGAGGAAGGGGCGGCCACTGTCAAAACCCGTCTGAGAGCCAGTTTGGGGTAGTGGTTAAGAATGACAGGACTGTAATCTGGAGAAGTGAGTTTGATTCCCCACTCCTCCACTTGAAGCCAGCTGGGTGACCTTTGGTCAGTCACAGCTTCTAGGAGCTCTCTTAGCCCACCCACCTCACAGTGTTTGTTGTGGGGATAATAATAACATACTTTGTAAATCGCTCTGAGTGGGTATTAATTTGTCCTGAAGGGCAGTATATAAATCAAATGTTGTTGTTGTTGTTGTTATTCCAGTTCCAGTAACTTTTATTGGCGTAATAAAAGCATCGAAAAAGCAATGGCAGTACAGTACAATTAGCCAATTTGTTGAAATAAGGGCAAAATAAATTACAGGTGGTTGTAACTCTAACTACTAATTAAAAAAGAACAACAGTAAACCTTCACCCCAGGAACCCGACAATAATCACCGGAATCACAGTAAACCTTCTCCCTCCTGCTTCCCCCCTACCTCTCCTTTCCTTTTCTCTCACCCTCAGCTCATTTTCCAGAAACTCTGCCACCTGTTCAATAATTTCTGGAGATCTGTCTGCTAACAAGAATTCCACGTCTCTAGTAGTTGCTATCTTAAGGGTTTGAAAAAGAGGGCTAATCAGTCATGAGTGCAGGTATGTAAACAGCGAGCAATATAGAAGTATATGCTGAATGGAGTCAGGTTCACGGTGGTGACACCTGCAGAAATGTCAGCACCGGGCGGGTCCGTGTGGGCTGGCGGTGGGGCGTTGGCCATCCTGGCACTCCCGGGTGGGTCCGACCTTGCTTCCCCTGTCACGGGCTGCCTGCTCAGCCCCTGCTGCTGGACTTTCTGCCCTGGTGAAGGCTCCCCTCAAGGTCTCAGAATGGGCTGTGTTGGGGAGGGGTGGTGGCCCCTCTCCCTTCTTTGCCCCAGGAGTTGGTCTCTTGGCTTCAGGGATCTTCCTCCTTTCTCTCCTCCCTGGCCTTGGCTTAGAGCCCTCCTTATATATCCTCCCCCTATCACCAACCCCACCCTACCTCCCAAGTCCGTGCCCCTAGGGTGAGGCCCACCACCTGGGCCAGGTGTGGCCACCTTGCTAATCCTCTCCTGTGCTGCCAGAGCCTATGGGTGGCCCCCTGTGCTATGCCACTGTAGTCTTCCAAGCCCCGCCCCCCAGCTGCACCTTGCTGGGCGTCTCTGTTGGTGGGGGGCAGAGCTCCGAGCGTGTGCCTGCCTCCCAGCACACTGGGTGTCCAGCCGTCGTGCTGGGTCCCCACCACCTGTCTTTGCTGTGTGCGGTTACACTTGCCACTGCCAGCATTGCTCACTGCCCGCCCTTGAGTGGCAGCGTCTCTGGTGGGTGGGGCCGGGCCGTGGAGGGCCCCGGCAGTGTACGAGGCTCTTTCCCCGCACCGCCTTGCCGGTCTTGGGCGGTTCTGTTGCTGCCCGGCTGCCGGGGCTCTCCCGGTGGCTGCGGGGTGTGCTTGCCCCCCATCCCTTTTGGAGCTGCTGGCCCCCAGGTGAGTTGCTGCAGTGGCTCCAGGGGTGGTGGGTTCATTCTGGGGGAGCCCAGGCATCCGGGGGGATGGCAGGGGCCCTCCCCGGACACACAGCCCCTCTTGGTGAGTTGTCCTCGATGTCTTTGGCCCACATTAGTGACATAAAGTCAGCGTTGGTGTGGCTGGCACTGGGTTAGCGGTGTGTCGAAAAACTGAAAGGCAATAAAGAAAGATACCACCTCAGAACCCTGGTGTTGTGATCTTTTAGAAGGTACATCCACTGCAGTGGGGCGTGGTCTGTCACCAGCATGAAATGATTGTTTGTCAGATAGTATTGTAGGGCACCTATTGCCCATTTCACGGCCAGGGCTTCCTTCTCAATGGTCACGTATTTTTGTTCCATGGGTGTAACTTTCTACTTATAAACAGGATTGGGTGCTCCTGGCCGTCGAAATCCTGAGACAGCACCGCCCCGATTCCAGTATCTGATGTGTCAGTTTGTACGATGAAGGGGCAGCTGAAGTCGGGGTAACGTAGGACCGGGGCCTGGGCCAGGGCTGTCTGCAAGTCCTGGAAGGCCCTCTCTCTGTCCACGGTCCACTGTAGCCAATTGGGTTGGGTCTTGCGTAGACTGTTGGTCAGTGGGCTGGCTCAGCTTGCGCAATGGCTAATGAACTTGCTATAGTACCCTGCGATCCCCAGGAAGCGGTGTAGCTGTTTCTTGGTAACCGGGCAGGGGCAGCTTTCCAGGGTGGCCACCTTCTCCAGCAGGGGTCGGAGCTGCCCTCTTCCCACTCAGAACCCCAGGTACCGGAGTTCCGGGAAGCCAAGGTGACTCTTAGCCAGGTTAGCTTGCAGGCCCGCGGCCTACATGACCTGTAGCACCTGGCACAGGTGGTGCAGGTGGGTGGGCTAGTCCCGGCTGTAGACAATGATATCATCGATATATGCCATCACGAAGCCCTGGCATTGGGCCAGGGTCCGATCCACCAGCCTCTGAAACGCCGCCGCCACCCCGTGTAGTCCAAAGGGCATAACTCTAAACTGAAAGAGTCCTTGGGGGGTGGCAAAGGCAGTTTTTTCCTCCTCCCCTGCTGTCATGGGTACCTGCTAATACCACTTGGTCAGGTCCAGAGCCCATATGAACTGGGCCATCCCAGTCGGTCTATGAGGACATCCGCCCGGGGCATGGAGTAGGCATCAAACTTGGCGATCTTGTTGACTTCCCTGTAGTCCACGCAAAACCGAATGGACCCATCGAGTTTTGGTACCAACACCACCGGGCTATGCCAGGCGCTTTGGGATGTCTCGATCACCCCTACCTGGAGCATGTTGTTCACTTCTTGTTCCATTGTTTGCGGGGGAATGGCCTCCAAGGGGCCTGGGCTACCTGCCCGGGTGGTGTGGGGATAGAATGGGATACCAATGAGGTCCATCTAGGTCAGTTGGAGAAGCTATTGGGCAGCTCTCGCAAGAGTTGCTCCAGTTGCTCCCGTTGCTCGGGTTGTAGTGCTTCATCCATGACGGGACAGGCATCCGTGTCTCCCTGGGTGGTCCATGGTAAGTGTGCTTCTGGGGGCTTGAGCGGGTCTGCTGCCAGCTGGCACTCAGACGCTGGTCACTCGCGCCATTCCTTGAGTTCATTTATGTGCAGGTGCTTCCATTGGTGTTTCGACTCCCTGCACTGCACCAAGTAGGATAGGGGCCCCAGGACCCGTTGTATTTCGAATCGGCCCTGCCAGGGGTCTCATTTCCCTGTCCCCATCACTTAGCGGCTGACTAGGACTTTGTCTCTGAACTGAAATGAGTGCAGTCGGGTGCCCTGGTCGTAATGTGCCTTCTGCCATGCCTGGGCGGCCTCCAGGTGGCCACAGGCCCACGCTCTAGCAGTGTCCAGCCAGGACTTCAAGGCTTGCATGTACTCTGGGCCGGGGAGGCCCCCTTGGGTTCTTCCCCTACCCACTGGTCCCCCACTAGCACCAGTATCCTTCGGGGTCGATACCTGTAGATCAGCTCGAAGGGTGGGTACCCTGTAGAGGCTTGTGGTGTCTCTCGCACTGCAAAGAGCAGGGGGTCAATGAAGAGGTCCCACTGTGCGGGCTTCTTAGTCGCCATTTTCCGTAACATCGTCTTCAGGGTCTGATTGAATGGCTCAACCAACCCGTCAGTCTGGGGGTGGTAGACTGATGTAAAAATGTGGCGGATGCCTAAGGTGCGGCACAATTGCCGGATGACACTGCCGGTGAAGGTGGTCCCGCAATCCGTGATGACTTCTTTTGGCACCCCACCTGGGTGAAGAAGCGGAGGAGTGCCCGAGCCACCCTGGAAGCCTGCATGGAGCAGAGGGGGATGGCCTCGGGGTAGCGGGTGGTGTAATCCATTACAACCAAAAGAAAGCGGTGACCCCGCGCGGTGCAGGGTAGGGGTCCGACGAAGTCCATCACTATTCGCTTGAATGGCGTGTGTATTGGCAGTGACCTCAAGTGGATCCAGTCAGAGATGCTTAAAGCAAAGAATACAAAAGTTGTTTGCAGCTATGCTGGTCCAAAATTCAAAAACAAAGCACTGTTCCTGGTGAACTCAAAAACTTCCAGAGTTTCGTGTCATTTTGGCTCGTCTCAATATATGAAGAAAACAAAGATTCCCCCCCCCCAAGTTTTTCCCAGGTGTGTAGAGTTGACATGCTCTCAGTAAAAGTTGAAGCCAGACACACCCCAGCAGGTGCTGCTAACCCAAAGCAGCGATAGCTTTAGCTCAGCTGTGCAGGTCAACCACTGGGTGACCTTGGACAAATAACTCTCAGCGTAACCTTACCTCAGCATGTAGTTGTGAGTACTGGGAGATGAGAGAAATGCACTCATTGGAGGGTCCATATGATGCATTTTTACTTGGTGTCATTCAAGAATATGTGTCCAGTTAGCATCTCCCTAGTATCGTAATCCCTTGAGGGGATCTCCATTGGCAGCTTAATTTTTTGCCATACCTGGAGGAGTGGAACAGGCTGTTTTGCCTAGATAGTGCTTCTGCAAAGAGTAATACAAAAGTACCACAGTCTCTTGTATACTGGGGGGTTGTGTCAGGACGGCTCAAAACATCTAAAGGCAGAAGCTGCAGTGAGCCCATGGTTGTGTCATTGTGCCTTGTTGTGAGATAACTTATAATCTCATTGCAGGCTTCCTCTTTCCCAAAAGAATTGAATGGGATAAAGTTTGAGTTTTGAGGTCAAGAACAGCAAGCGTCCAAGGACCAAGCCTTTATGGCATCATAGGCACAATGTGTGTAGGTATCAGGGTCTTGGCATCCCCTGCCATACTTCAGAGGCTTGACAATCCTCTGACCTGCTTGGTAAGAGCCTGGGCCAAGGACTGGACTCCAATGGACATTGTGCTCTTACGTTAGAGACAGCTGTGGCTGTCTCCTTTGTCTCTGTCCTGTGAAAGTGTACCGAGGAGGGGCCCCCTTCTGAGCTTATCTACCTGTCTCCTGAGAAGAAGAACCGTAGTCATGGATACATAGCCTTGGAACTCCTGAACTTTCTAAAATATCCTCTTTGCTCTGGTCCTTAGTTGCTTCGCTTTGCTTTTGCTTACATATATACTGTAACAGTAGAAAGAGGACATCCCAACTGGGTCAAAAGGTTTTTTTCTTTTTCAAAGTAACAAATGCTCACTCTTGCATAAATAAAGGCATGACTCCAGATAACTGAAGCAAGTTAAGTAATTAAAAGTCCATTCTTTTTCACTCTTTATACACTGTAGTAATTAAGGGTCCATTCATAGTAATGCTCTTCTTTTCTTTTTGCAGCTTGTCCTTTTACAGCTTGTATTTATCAGTTGTTGTTGCCAGAAGAATTGGCATTCCCACGCAGACGCCCAAATCGGGGCCGGCTATTTGTAAATGCTGATTTTCGGCCCACAGACTTCCTCAGGGGCGTTTTAATCTGTTAATTATTGCAGTATTTACAAAGCATTCAGTTATTGATACACAATATAATACACAAATGACATTCAATTTCATGTTCAAGGCTCACCTGTCTCCTTTAGTCTTATACACGTATTTTCTCTCTCTCTTATTAGGTAACTGGAGAGCGACACCAATACTCTTTCTCTGGCGTGCTGCCTATTGTACCACATGAGTCTCTTATCTTAGTGTGCTGGGACTTGTTGTTACTAATTAAAGGAAATGCAAACTGTTTTTTTACTCCAAGAAGCAATTAAGCAATAATTCACTGTTAAGTCCACGGGGTTTCATGCTCCCAAGTTTATATATCCACCATGCGTCCTTCCTAAGTAACACCATCTGCATTTGTTGACTGTTGCTTTTCTGTGCCACAAATAAGACTGCCACTTTAAATTCTCCTTCACCATGGTCCAGCTCCAGGAAATGCTCCATAAGTGGAGCTTCCATGGTCCTATTCCTTATCCTGGATATATGTTCTAACACATGTACTCGGAGGGGTCTGGAAGTGTTGCCCACATATATTTTCAGGCCTGGACACATAATTAAATACACCACACCTCTCATCTGGCATGTGGAGGTATACGATCTCCCTCCCAAATTAAGTTGCAAATAGAGCAGTGCCCACATCTATGGTTACCTCTGGCCTTTACTCCCAAGGTCTCTGGCCTCCCCATATCAGAGTGCACCAAAACATCCTTTATGTTCTTTATGTTCTTAGTGCGCCTGTATCCCACTGAGGGTGGGGATGCACATCCTCTAATATCAGCCACTAATGGCCAATGTTTACAAATAATCCTACTCAATGATCTCGATAGAGGGGTAAAGTCCAGTGCCCAACGCACTCTCTCAATTTGAACCTGAGACTTTTGCCCAAATAAACGATCCCCCGAGGTTTCCTCTGCTCTCTGAATTGCCCTTTTGATGACCCTCTCCGGATATCCTGTTTGAGAAAACATCATGCACATCTCCTCCCTCCCTTGTATTCATCTACATTAGAGGAGTTGCGTTTCAATCTCAGCAGTTGTCCGAAGGGAATATTTTCCCTTAAATGCGCCGGATGGAAGGAATCAAAGGTAAGGTATGAGTTCCTATCAGTTGCCTTCCTGTAAGGCCGGATAGACAATTCACCACTATCATTTTTATACACTGTCACATCTAAATACTGTATCTCTTTAACACTATACTGTCAGGTGAACTGAATGTTCTCATTCCTTGAATTAATCCATTCACAGAAATCAACCCCTTGGGTTGGTCCTCTCAGCAAAAAGAACAAGTCATCTATAAATCTTTTAAAGACGCAAATGTTTGCGTAGTAGGGGTTCGTAATATTAACTATATGCTGGGCTTCCCACTGCGCCATGTACAAGTTGGCAATACTTGGTGCAGTGGCACAGCCCATTGCCACCCCTCTTGTTTGGAAATAGAACGTATCTGCAAATTTAAAATAGTTCTTTTCTATCACAATGTCCAGGAACTGGAGTAGGAGCCCCGTTGTAGGGGTAGGGTTCTGTCTGTCACACAATATAGTCTCTATGATTGTACGTATTGACTCCTGTGGTATGGACGTATACAATGAGTTAACGTCCATGGTGAGTAAAACATGCTCCTGTTCCACCTTCATTCCTTCCACCAATTTTATGAAGTCCCCTGTATCCTTCACATAAGAGGGAATCCTTTTTACTTCTGACTACAAGAAAGTATCCAGGCAGATGGCTAGAGGTTCCAGGCAGGACTCACAACCCGACACAATTGGTCTTCCTGGTGGCGGAAATACCCCTTTATGAATCTTAGGGAGTACATAGAACACCGGTACTCTTGGTGATTCTTTCATCAAAGCTTTATATAAGGGATCCTCTATTTCTCCCATAGCTAAAGCCTCATTCAGCACCACTTTTATTAACGGTTGTATATGCAATGTGGGATCCCCCTAATCTTTTTATAGCTACCCTCATCACATAGCTGCCTCATAACCTCATTTACATAGACCTCCTTGTCCAACACCACTATTCCCCCTCCCTTGTCAGTGGGTTTAATGACTATAGACTCATCCCTCTCCAACTTAGTTAATGCATCACGTTCCATCCTAGACAAATTATTCCAGCTACTTATAAATGACAACTCTAACTGTTCAATATCCTTAAGGACCAAATACTCATAACTGTCTATTCTATGATCAATGACCGGTGGTACAAAAGAAGATTTCTTCCTAAGCTTATTAGGTAAAGTTTCTTTCCGTTTGTCCATGGCAACATTCATTTCACCAAAAAAAGTTCAAGTTTTATTTGCCGTATGAGCTTAAATACATCAATTCTAGTTGGAAAAGAATTGTATTTCGGTGTGGCAACAAAATTCAATCCCTTATTTAGGACTGATTTCTCCACTTCACTTAAAGGGCAAGAGGAAAGATTGAAAATTAGCGTTTGTTCCTGCCTCTTTGGTACTGACGTTTGGGACCCTGCCCTAAAAAAGACTTTTGCTGATTGTAGACAGTGTGACTTCTTAAACTTCTAGTGCTAGTGCCCTCATCACCTGAACTCTCAGCACCTGATGGACCTGAGGTATCCAGGTCTGAAAAGGTTTCAATTTTCTCAGCCCAACTAATCTTACTTCGTTTAGTCCTATTTTCAGGGGATTGGTCCCACCAGAGGTACACCTTTCCATTTGCATAATCCAAATTACCCCTTTTAAACTTGCTAATCTTAATATCTTTGGCTCTCTTTTCAAAGGCAAGCACCTCCTTCTCTATTTCCTTAATGCGTGCATCAAAATCCATGGTAGTTACTGTCTCTTTAATTTTCTCTGCAGCCTGCCCAATTTCCTCTTCTAGGGTTTCCACCTCTTTTTTGCATCTCTTAATCAGTAACAGCATGAGATCATAGCTACACTTATTCAATATTGCTGCCCACTTAGACTTAAAATCATCATCTTCAGCGAACATGCCAGGTGGTTTCTGTATTCTTAAGCCTCTTGGAATGCATTGTGACTTATGATAGTCAAATAAAGTGACTGCATGTAAATTAAACTTAACACGTTTAGATTTAAGAAACAATAATGAGTCCCAGTCCTCCCCCAAGGGGGGGCTTAGAAACCTGCATGATTGAAGTCATGCCTGCCAGTATATCTGCTTGCTCCTCATTAGTAAAGGCAAAAATTTCTTGAAACAAAGCCATAATGACCTATGGTATAACAAACAAGGCAAACCCAATAATTAAACTGTAACAATAGAAAGGGGACACCCCAACTGGGTCAAAAAGTTTTTTTCTTTTTCAAAGTAACAAATGCTCACTCTTATATAAATAAAGACATGACTCCAGATAACTGAAGCAAGTTAAGTAATTAAAGTCCATTCTTTTTTCAAAGCAACTATTGCTCACTCTTGTAATTAAGGGTCCATTCATAGTAACACTCTTATCTTCTTTCCTTTTGCAGCTTGTCCTTTTGCAACTTGTATTTATCAGTTGTTGTTGCCAGAGGAATTGGCATTCCCACGCAGATGCCCAAATCCGGGCCGGCTATTTGTAAACGCTGTTTTTTTTCCCACAGACTTCCTCATGGGCATTTTAATCTGTTAATTATTACAGTATTTACAAAGCATTCAGTTATTGATACACAATATACAGGGGCGGCGCAAGGGTTTACCACGTCCGCGGCCGGCTGGCCGGCCGGGCGCCCCCACTTGTGCACGAGCGCGCGCATGCACACTGGCCTGCGTGATGACGTCATGCGTGATGTCATCATGGGAGCGCACGCACCGCTGCCGGCCCAGTTGCTGCAGCGGGTGGCCTCCGAGCTCTCCCGCTCTGTTGCCTGCGCCGCCGCAGATGCCTGCCCGCGGTGGCTGCGCCTGGCCGGGGGCTTGTGCTGGCAGCGGCAGCGGTGCGGGGTGGGAGGGATAGGAGGCTGGTGCTTTGTGGCGCGCGCTCCCACCCGCCGCGCTCCCTCCGGCACCCCGCGCCTGCAGCCACCGCCTACCTGGCCTCAATAGGCCCGCTGGCCCTGACAATATATACTGTAGCTATTGGGGGATGGGAAGTGGGAACCTAGGCTAGGCTGGTAGCTAAAGGGTTGGGAACTGGGCTGTACTCAGAACTCAGTATAAGTTTGCGGGCTTGGCACAGAACTTCATTCCTGGCAATGAACTTGTAATGGATTGCTGAACAAGTAGATTATCAATAAAGCTTTAACTCCTGCAGTTCTTGATTCATGTAGTGAAGTCTTTGAAATCTACCTGGCAGAACCTTAACAGTATGTTTGCATGAAATGGACACCCATGTTGAATGCTAGGGCAAATTTGGCTGGTTCTACTCAGACTGTTTACATAAAATTTCCAGATAACGATCTAGCACTAAATCAGTTCACCAACTACCACTGCCTAAGCAGTCCAAGTCGCATTTTCTTAACCTTGGAACAGAAGCCTTCCTTTGAGTTTTGAATCCAAAGTCACACTACTTAGTCTTTCAATCTCTTACAGCTAGGCCCCGAGGTGTTACTGGTGGTAAATGTATACCTCCCGCCTCAGCAGAGAGAGAGGAATACTTTAAAAATTGGAGCATTACATTGATGACCTTACAATGGGAAATCCGGTAGACAGGATCCTAATAGGAGGTGATTTTAATGCCAGACTGGGACCAAATGATTACACACTAAATGACAAGTACAAAAGGCTGCCTATGTGTTCCTTTAAAGATAGCCAGGTGAATTATGCTATTTCCTGTCTTGCCGGTATGGCCAAAAGACAAAGTCTTTTGAAAAAATCTATAGTCACGGGTTGTAGTTCCTCAGTTGTTGCTCCTGGGCCAGTCATGTTATGTTTCACTCTTGTTTCTTTTTGAATGCATTGAATGTCCATGTGGGAAGACAGTTGTCTCTCCATATGTGAAGCAAGTCCTGCTATTTCTCTGGCTGTATGGAATGACTCAAGAGCAGAGTGAACTAGAATTCCATTTCAAGGGGCAGCAACATACCTTTCACATTGTTGGGTCTGTGCATTATTGGGGCCTGGACCAACGTACTGAGTTCCTCTTCCTCTATTGTGACTGGGTCATCATTTTGTGGTTCACAGTCACCATCTCCATCCCTTAGGGGAACAGCTTGCTTATATGTCTCTGGTTCCTTTGGGAAATATATTTTAGTAGGGGTAGAATAGTGTAAGTTGTGCATTGTGAAAGGGCGAAACTTCAAGGATAAACCTTTAGACCAGTGAGACAAGTGACACAAGCTCCTCAATGCCAGCCGCTAGCTGGATTGCAATGCTTCTGAGGCTCTGGAACGACACATACCAATTGTTTTTCATGACTGCCATGCCAGAGACATAAATGAAAACCTAAGCCTGTTGTTTGGCATCAAGTGGCTGACCCACAAGCTTCCTGAGTACAGGTATGATCCAGTATAGAACACCATAGCGATGGAGGAGCTTTGGAATTTTTGACTCAAAGACCACATCTCTTTCAGACCCTGATAGATTTTGGCAGGCATGTGTGAGTTTCTTCACACAATCGGTCTTTTGGAGGCATTATACATCTAAACTATTCTTTTACTTTTCCAAGTAGCCTTTCTTGTATTCTCAGGCAATTCTAGAGAGGGGGAAAATTCATGTTTAACACTCTGAAACCTGCAAGGAGAACATGTTTCAAGTCAGCTTTTTTTTTTTTTGAGACTGCACAACAGCTGAGTGAGGCAATGTGGGCGGCTTGAAAGGCTGGAGGAAAGTTCTGTGATTGCCCATATCGAAGGGCTTCAGAATGCCCCATTAAGGCCACAAGCAACCCAAACCAGCAGGTGTCCTCCCTTCCACCTAAGACAACCATTGTCAGAAATTTCATCACAGAGCAAGTAATTCCTGGGTCACAATCTGCCAATAATAGAGATATCACCCAAAGTTCTACGGGCAGCTGGTATTTAAGCAGAACTCGTGTTATCCCAAGAGATCTGGGAGCTGCTCACAGCTGACAAGATAGTAAGAGATGGCTCAGTTTCTCTATTGCACCAGATGCACAGTTGCACACGTGTTCCAAGTACGGTATCTTAGCAGATCGCCCCATTAGTTTTGCAGTTGGAAGGGCATTTAGCCTAGCCAGTGTAAAAGCGTGTCTATGGCTAGGTGTTGTAACAGATCTCATATATGAAGAGAGGATTGAGGGCGGGGGAATCTCTAGTGTAAGGGTAGATTCAGATTTATTTAATTTGGTATATAACCAGCACAAGTCTCTACAGCAAAACCAGAGTAACAGAATAAATAAAGACACACTAAAATTCAAGCTATAAAAATACATTAAAACCTATCTACAAGATTTACTTTAAAATTCCCCACCTTCTCTATAGAGATTAAAATCAAAGTAAAAAGATACTCGTTCTCAAAAGTCCCCAGCCTCCCAGCTACGTTAGGCTTTGTCTTTATGAATCTTATGGGCTATAGCTAAAAATCTAGCAGAATTCAGTACGTATTGGGGATCGGGATCAAAAAGTAGCTTTTGGCATACTCTCTCATCTGTAAGCCCATAAAGCCTCTTTAATAAGGGATAGGTAAGCTTTACTCTGCTGTCCTCATAGAACCTACAGTGCAATAATACGTGATCGATCGATTCTACGTTCCCTGACCCACATGGGCAGAGCTGCTCTATCAATGGTACTTTTTCGTACCGGCCTTCTGTTACTGCCGATGGAAAGATGTTACATCTGGCCATTGAGTAGGCCCTGCAGTGTGTTGGGATCTCTACCAGTGATAAATACGCCACTGGGGCCACTACATATTTTATTTTCTGTGGGGCCCAGTTGCTAGGGACCCTTACAATATCATAGTGTAAGGGTAGAACAAACCCATCTTGCACGAGATAGAATGCTGGCCCGATCAGTGTGAATCACCTTTCTGTCTAATTTGCTTCAACGCCTCTTAATAATTTATCTTATTCTTTCCCACATGCTTCTATAGTTATCCTCCTTTAATAAATATAGAAGAGTTCCTTGGACATTAGCGACTGAATAAAGGACCTTCAATCTTAGTTTAACAGCCATTATCCAGGCCCTGGATTCCAGGAAATGTTGCGCAAATTCCACTCTAAGCGTAGTTCCTGCTATACAGTTGTGGGCTTCTGCCATCCGTTGTGAAAATTGACTGAACACATAGTCCAAGGATTCAGAAACCTGATTTATTCAAATAGCAGACCCAAATAGAATCTGGGGGATTATTTTGGCATTAAAGGCTGTAATGGCCATCAGTATGTACTGACCACCTTCTGGGTAGAAGAATCTTAAGATAGCCCTTGAATTTGCTCTAGCAGTTTCGGTTGCTGAGTGAATATAAGTTCTCCAAGAAAGATTGCAAGTGAATATTACTCCCAGATATTTAAATTGGGGCACCTGCTCTATTTTCTCACTCTTAACAGTTCACGTTTTCTGCCTGGAGCACAGTTTGTTTGAAAATACCATTATTTTGGATTTATCATAATTTATTGTTAGCCCCTCTTGGTACAATAGTCAATAAATGCGTTTAATGTTTTATGGAGACCCACTTCAGATCTAGATAGAAGAACAGTATCATCAGCATAGAGCAGCATGGGAATTTCAAAACCGGCCAATAGAGGCAAGTGGTATGCTGTTTTCCATATATAGGGGATCATAGCATTTATGTAAAAAACAAAGGAGCCAAAAGGCAGACTTGCTTTACACCTTTTAAGAGGTGGATAGTTCTAGTAAGCTGACCCTCAGAACCACAGTGGATCTGACCAGTGGGACTCTCATACAGTTTAAAGATCAGCCAGAGTAGCTGCCTGCACCCACTCAACATTTCTGTCCCAGGTGGTTTACCGGACAGCTACATCTGTGGAGACTGTGTGCTCAGGAACCGAGAGAATCCAAAGAAATTGTGCCACCAAACTTGCCGTTCTCAGGATTTCTTACATTTCAAGACCACATTTAAGTATAGCACATCTCATCCTTCCCCCCACCATCTTGTGCCTCTAACGATAGAAGAAGGACTTCACAGTAGAGAAAATCATGCCAGCCCCAGGAGGACCGGGCTTATGCTCAGTGGATGGATGGGATCCTTTTTCAGACGGTACATGGTGAGCTGGGCCTAGCAAAAATTGCTACCTGCTCCCAAGATGGTGATTTGCATTACCCTGGTCATGTAAGAAGGGGCCATGAGAACTGAGCACTGGTGTAACCCCTCCTGCCCTCCCTCTCATGTTCTGCCTAGGTTCACAGAATCAGCATTCCTCTGCTTAAAACCTCCAAAGAAGGAGAGCCCACCACCTCCTGAGGAAGCCTGTTACACTGAGGGACCACTTTAAGTGTCAGGAAGTTCTTCCTAATATTTAGCCAAAAACTTTTTTGATTTAGTTTCAACCCATTGGTTCTTGTCCGATCTTCAGGGGCAACAGAAAACAACTCAGCACCGTCCTCTACATGAAAGCCCTTTAAGTACCTGAAGATGGTTATCGTATCACCTTTCATTCGTCTGCTCTCCTGGCTAAACATACAGAACTCCTTTCACCTTTTCTTATAGGACTTGGTCTCCAGACTCCTCTCCATCTTCGTTGCCCTTCTCTGGACACACTACAGCTTGTGTATCTCCTACATAAATTGTGGTGCCCCAAACTGAATCACAATGCTCTAGGTGAGGTCTAACCAGAGCAGAGTAGAGCAATGCCCTCACTTCGCGTGATCTGGAGACTATATTTCTGTTGATACAGCCCAAAATCACATATGCCTTTTAAGCTACCACATCACACTGCTAACTCATATTCGGTGTACGATCTACTAAGATCCCTAGATCCTTTTCACACATGCTACTGCCAAGACAAGTCTCCCCCATCCTATAATTATGCATTTGATTTTTCTTACCTAAATGCAGAATGTTACATTTATCTGTGTTGAAATTCATTTTATTTGTTTTAGCCAAGTTTTCCAGCCTGTCAAGATTATCCTGTATCGTTACTCTGCCTTCTACTGTATTTGCTATCCCTTCCAATTTAATATCGTCTGCATATTCAGTAAGCATTCCCTCTATTCCTTCATCCAAAGCATTTATAAAAATGTTGAACAGAACAGGTCCGAGGACCAATCTCTGAGGCATTCCACTTGTCACTCTTCTCCAAGAGGATGGGGAACCATTAACAAGCACTCTGGGTGTGATCTGTCAATCAGTTACAGATCCACCTAACAGTACTAGGATCCAAACCACATTTTACCAACTTGTCAGCAAGAATATTATATAGAACCTTATCAAAAGCCTTACTGAAATCAAGATATAAACTATGTCTACAACATTTCCTTGATTCCGCAATGTAGGAACTTTCTCAAAAAAAGAGAGATAAGGATAGTCTGACATGACTTGTTCTTTAGAAACCCATGCTGGCTCTTAGTAATCACAGCCTTCTTTTCTAAATGCTCAGCTGACTGATGATTTGTTCTAAAATGTACTACCCCTATGCCAATCCTAGGCTGTAACTCCCTTCCCCCATCATGTGTTCTGTTGTCACCTAGGGGCTATGTCGGACTGCGTTACAGCTCAATAAGCACACCAGACACTTGCGTGGGTTAGAAAACGGCCACAACTTTATTGATTACAGCTATATGGAGCATTGGCCTGGCATCTGGGCTGGATCCCCGTTGGCATCGTAGGCCTCATTGCCGAACCGATGCATCACCCGCCAGCCTCCCGCTGGCACCTCGGCACATGCTGTTCCGTCGCCGGCTCCACCTGGCGACCCTTGCCTCCAGATCCGTCGGGGTGAGCAGCTCGCAGGCCCGCTCACCCTGTTGGGATCCAGCCCAATGCCCTAAAAACCGCCACCGGAGGCAGGCCAGGGGCCCGCCTCCCCGCCAATGCTCCAGCTGCTGTAACCACAAAGATGGAGCCACCCCTTACCCCTGGGGGGGCCCCGACTTCAATGACCAGAGGGAGGCAAAAACCCCAAGTGGCCTCGGCCAATCTGGCCCCTTGTGGGAAAAATTCCTCCCTGGCCCCCGAAGGCGACCGGCATAACAGCCCTGGTGATCTCCGCTGCCTGCGCTGCTCTCGTCTCACCATCCGTCTGTCATCCGTGCAGCCTCTCCACAGTAGGGTTGCCGTGCCTGCAACTTAATCACGTAACATTAGTACTGCCATTCCTGACATAACCCAGGTAGGCTCTGGACTTCCACCTGCCCACGCGCTTTATCATGTCAGCGGACAGGCCCACCTCCGCTGCTGTGGTCGCGGCTCCTATGCGGAACGAGTGTGACCCATACACCTCTGGTGGAAAGCCTGCCGCTCGCAGGCTGGCTCGCATCACCGCTATAAATTGATACCTTGTGAGTGGCCTGCCATTGGCATGCACCAGGAGCTGTCCCGGGATGGCCGGGCGCCTGTCTAGGTAGGCTCTGACCGCCTGCACTGGGCAAGGGCCCCCGTGCCCCACCGCACTGAGCCATACCGACGCTCCGTGCCCCAGCTGGTCGGTCTTGGACTGCCGTACCCTGATTTGCAGCTCAGCCCCCTTGACCATGATGTCTGCTCGTGCTAATGCCCTGTTGGACAGATCCCCGGTAGAGGCCGCTGCTAGTTCGCTAACGCGGAAGGCCCCGTAAAATGCGAGGCTGAAGGCCACCCCAAACAGTGAGCTTTCGAAAGGGGAGTGACATGTCCTGCTCAGCTGCCCCAGCATAACCCGTAAGACCTCAACTGTGATGGGCCGCCTGGCGTCCCTGTGAGGCGGCTCCCGGCAAGCCCAACCCGCCATGGCCCTGTGGGCCAGGAAGCTGCCTGTTGGGTCTGCTCTCCCTGTTGCCTTGCAAAAGAATGAGATTGCCGCCACGTGCAGCTTGATGGTCTTAGGTGCATACCCGGCCTCATCCATCCGCGCCAGGTATTCCAACAGGGCCACTTCTGACATGTCCTCTCGTGCCCAGTCAGGCCTTTCCAAGAGGAATGCCGTGAAGGCAGCGATTGCGGACCTGTAAGCCCGCCTGGTTGTAGGCGCCAGTGAATTCAGCACTCCCTGCACTATGCTGCATCGGAGTGCACCTGCAGGGACGCCCCCGCCTCGAGCGGGTCCCGCCACCAGGACACACCGTTATAATCCCTCAGGAAAGTGTCCCAGACCCGCAGGTCCTCTTTCAGGTGCTTCGTTATCCTAATGTGGTGCTGCGGCTCTGATGTCCCGGCTGTTGCTCTGGCCAACCGGGCACAGAATGGTCTCCCCGGGGTGATGACCCGGCATGCAAAGTTCAGGCTACCCAGGAGGGACTGCACCTCCCTTAGCGTTTTCTTCCTGGCTTTGAGCACCGACTTGATCTTGTCTTGGAGGCCTTTCAGCTTATCGGGGGGCAGCCTGCAGGCTCCCAGCACCGAATCTATTTCTATTCCCAAATATGACAGGCAGGTAGTAGGGCCTTCAGTCTTCTCGTGGGCCAGCGGAACGCCTAACTCTTTGGCCAGACCCTTGAAACAGCCCCAGGAGCCTGTGGCACTCGTCCCCGCCCCCTGGCCGCGACATGATATAGTCGTCCAGGTAATGAGAGACAAACGGGGAGCGCGCCAGGTCTTTCAGCACCCACTCTAGGAATGTGCTGAAGGTCTCAAAAGCCGCGCAGGCCACCGCACAGCCCATAGGCATGGCCTTGTCCATATACCATTTACCTTGGAACTTGAATCCCAGGAGGGACCAGTCCTCCAGGTGGACCGGCAGCAGCCGAAAGGCAGATTGTATATCGCACTTGACCATCAGTGCGCCCCGGCCGCAAGCCCACACCAAGTTCACGGCGTGGTCGAATGATGCGTAGCGCACCGTGCAGAGCTCTGGCGGTATCGCCTCATTCACTGATGCTCCTTTCGGGTACGACAGGTGGTGAATCAGCCGGAATTTGCCCGGTGTCTTCTTCGGGACCACCTCCAGCGGGGACACTCTCAGATTGTTCACGGGGGGTAGATCAAATGGGCCTGCCACGCGCCCTGCTTGCACCTCTTTTTTGATCTTGGCTGCCACGATGCCTGGCAGTTCCTGTGCGGACTTGAGGTTGGGTGCCTCCGTAGCGACCCGGGGTCCCATGTATGGGATCCTGAATCCCTAGGTGAAACCCCCCCATAGCAAAGTGGCAGCCGCCTTGTTGGTGTAGCGCTGCAGCCACGGCCGCAGTGCTGCCAGAGAGACTAGGGTCAGGGCGAGGGATCGCCCGCCTCCCGGGCCGACTTTCTCACTTCCTTCTGGGGGCTGCAGCGGCGCCCTGCCCCCCCCCGCTGCCGGTGTTCTGGCTCCATCATCCCCTTTGGCTCCACTCCCCCCAGTGCCTCCCCGAAAGGGGGGCTGGGCTCCGGTGCCTCTGGGGCAGTCCCGCTGCGGGTGGCGGCCCTGGCACTCTTCGCACACGTGGTCGAAGTGGCATCTCGTCTTGCGGCAACCACCTGCGTTGAACTCCCAGCAGTGGTGTTTTGCGGCATGGCGTCTGTACCCTGAAGCCTCCACCCTGGCCCACTCCCCCATGCCTCTGTTGTTGACTGCCCTCAGCCAACCCATGCTGTCTGGCTGATCCCAACACGTGAGCTCATTGCTGGAAGCCTTCTTCCAGAAGTTCTCATCATACTTAAAGGCCGCCCGTTCTCCTGAAGTGGCTTTGATGTGTGCCACCTCCCTCATGTGCATGGTGAGGTGCCAGGCCCGCTCCGGGTATGTGGCTTGCACCACCCCTGCATACTCACAGTACCCAAGGACCCAATTAATGAACGTGCGCTCGGCAGGCTTCTCCCTGTCCTGTCGCCTGCGTTTGTGCGGGGTCCCGCTTTCCCCTTCTGGCTCCTCAGGTTGCAGCAGGGTGAACACGTCCACGTAGTACCCATTCAGAATGTGCTCCCTTATGCAGGTTGGCAAGTGATACCCAATGGGTGATTCTCCCGGCCCCACTGGTGGCGGGGACTTCCCCCGCCGGGTTGAGCGGGAATGCTCCCACGCTGACCGGGCCCCTGTAGCGGCTCTGCTCCGATGCCTGCGTCATCAAGCCCATTCGGCCAGCCCCGGGGTGTAGGCAGCAGTCTCCCAGTAGTCCCTCGCCTTCCGTTCCCAGTCTTCATCCACGGACGACTCATCTCTCGATTCCCTGGACGATGGTGTTCTGTGACTCCTGCTCCTGCGATGAGACCTACGCGACCACAGGCCCGGTGCCCTGGGCCGTCCCGTACTCCATCCTCGTTCGTGCCCACTCTCCCACTCGCCTTCGGGACTTGTCTGCTCTGCTTCCTCCTCCATATCAGTTGTGTCTCCGACATCCATCGATGGGCTCCTAGTCGTACAGCGCCTGGCATCCTCTTGCCCTGCACCCCGGGGGGGAACAGCCCCTCCACCGCCCGCCCGCCCTTACCTGAGGAGGGGTGTGGCGGGCCTGGACGGGAGGGGGGCTGTTGGTGGCCACCCCACCTGAGGCGGCCCTGCGGCTTGCAGTGGATGCCCTGCCTCCTCCAAACGCGGCGGAGAGCACGGCCATGTTCTCCTGCATGCTCTGCCAAGCTGCCTGGATGTCAACCCCTTGTGCGGGGGGGAGGCCCGGTGTGCGGCCCGGTCCCCAGTGGGCACAGGTGGCCCGCCGCTGGCTGCCTTGGCCGGAGCCTTGGCCCTGGGGGGGGCGGCGGGTCTCCCCCCAGACCTTACGAGGGGCCCCTGCCGTGCCCCGGGCCCCGTTGTGAGGCCTTGGCAACTGTCTTGCCACTTGCACTAGCGCCTGGAGCCATCTAGACTGCGAAGAAAAGACGCCTGCCTGCCACGGCGGTCCCCCGTCAGCTCTAGAACTGGGGGGGGGTCCGCACTGCCCATTGCCGGGCCGCCCCCGATGACGCGACTCCGTTGTCAGCCCGGCCCTGTGACTGCCATCCGCCTGAAGCTCCTCTGGAGGCATTCCCCTCTCCTGTGGGGGGGGCTGTCTGTTGGGCCAGGCACCAAGGGGGCAGCGGCCCGCCCAAGCGGCGCTCGGGAAGCCCTCCCACTGCTGCTGCCCAGGCAGGTCTCCCAGGCCAGATGCCGGTTGCGGGCCAGCCGCCGGGCGGCGGCGGCCATCACAAGCGGCATTCGGGCACCCCGCCCGGCGCCGCTACTGGAAAGGTTCCCTCAGGCCGGCGGCTGCGTTGCGGGCCGGTCACAGCCATGGTGTCCGGCACAGGCAGTGCCCGGGCAGCCCGCCCATTGCCGCCGTCAAACGAGGCCCCGCCGGGCCGAAGGCCACGTCGCGAGCCGCCAGCGGTTGTGGTGGCCCGCACCGGCAGCACCCGGGCGACCCACCAGGCACAGCCCCCCAGAAGGGGCCCAAGTGGCCGGCGGCCGTGTCGCCGCCCTAAATGGCCCCAGCAGGCCGAAGGCCCCATTGCAGGCTGGCCGCGGCAGCCCGCTCAGGCGGTGCCTGGGCAGCCCGCCTGGCGGCACCGCCGCCAGAGAAGGCCCTGACGGGCCAAGGGCCTTGTTGCGGGCCGGCTACGGCCGCGGTGGCCCACACAGGCGGCGCCCGCGCAGCCCACCCGGTGCCGCTGCCAGAGAAGGCCCCGATAGGCCGAAGGCCTCATCGTGGTCCGGCTGCGGCGG
Source organism: Eublepharis macularius (assembly GCF_028583425.1). NCBI lineage: Eukaryota > Metazoa > Chordata > Lepidosauria > Squamata > Eublepharidae > Eublepharis > Eublepharis macularius. The sequence continues at coordinate 136,681,417 of NC_072795.1, forward strand.
CCCACGCAGGCGGCGCCCGGGCAGCCTGCCCGGCGGCGCCGTCAGAGAAGGCCCCGACGGGCCAAAGTCCTCATTGCGGGCCGGCTGCGGCTGCGGCGGACCGCACAGGCAGCGCCCGGGCAGCCCGCCTGGCGCTGCCCCCAGACCAGGCTCCCCTGGGCCAAAGGTCCCGTCGCGGGGTGGCCGCAGCCGCGGCGGCCTGCGCAGGCGGCACCCCAACAGCCTGCCCGGTGCATCGCCAGACTGGGCCTATGGCCCTGGTGGGTCAAAGGCTGTGTCGCGGGCCAGCTGCAGCTGCAGCGGCCCGCACAGGCGGCCCCCGCCTCATGTCGCCGCCCCCAGAAATGCCCCCCCCCCGCCAAAGCCGGGAGGTCCCCTCGGGCCAGAGGCCGGTCGTGCCAGGGGACAGGGTAACCTCCCCCCCAGGAGCGCTCCCCACCCCTTGGATGGTGGCTGCTGGGGAAGCCCCCACCCGAGCATCTGGCTCTTTACCTCGGACTTGCTGCTGAAACTTGCTGCTGCAGATGCTCGGAGAATAATGGCGTTGTCCACACGGCTGGACCCTTGCGGGATGGACGCCCCGCCTCCACTCCATCTGGCCCCAGGTGCCAACTCCGCTTGCTGGTGAGTCAGCCGCTGCTTTTTATTGCCTTGTTGAGCACCGCTTCCCTCGCAGGAGAAAACCGAGGAAAAGCAGGAACTGAGCAGTTCTGCTCTCATCGCCTGTTACATTTTCATCTTCTCTGCAATGGGCCTACCATGTTCTTGCGCTTTTTCTTACTTTGAACATAAGCAAAAAAACCTTTTTTGTTGTTTTTAGCATCTCTTGCTAGTCTAAGCTCATATTGAGCTTTAGCTTTTCTAACACACTCTCTAAAAGCATTGGTTATTTGTTTATATTCATCCTTGGTTATAAGGCCTTCCTTCCATTTCCTAAATGAGTCCTTTCCCCCCAATTTGTTAGAAAGCTGTTTATGGAGCCACCTTGGCTTCTTTAGACTCCTCCTGTTTTTTCTTCTCCTAGGAATCGCTTCAATATTTTGTCCCTTCAATATTTTGCCTTTAAGAAACTTCATCCCCTCTTGAACTCCCTTCTCAAGTATTTCTGAGCATGCTGGATTCTACCCAGCATAAAACTAACTAACTAACTAACTAACTAACTTTCTTTCTTTCTTTCTTTCTTTCTTTCTTTCTTTCTTTCTTTCTTTCTTTCTTTCTTTCTTTCTTTCTTTCTTTCTTTCTTTCTTTCTTTCTTTCTTTCTTTCTTTCTTTCTGGACAGTGGGATTCTCATTCATCCGTTCATGTGTGTCACTAAGAGTGGGGCCCCGCTGTTCTGTTCTGAGTTAAGGGGTTGATGAATCCCCAGTGGCTTGTCCATCATCATTACATCTCTCTCTGTACCAATGTGACAGTGGCATGAGTCTTTCTCGCACAAGGTGGTAAAGTGTCAGAACTGTGGCTAGATAATGTCCTTACTCCAGTCTGCCTTCTGCAATTAGACAATAGTCCATTGTTTCCAAAAGGCTTTTATTGAAGAAATAGTCCATTATAGTCCACTAGCCTGAATGCAATATTCAGGATGGTACATATGCATTGTTACCAATGACTAGCAAAGCATGAGGTACAAAGTAACAGATCCCAGCAGACCCAACCTCCCCCCATAGTTCTCAAAACAACCCCTTTGAAGTCAGGAAAGCGAAAGTTCCCAAGGCCGGTTCTTGGTGGAACGTCGGTAGCCAAAACAATCCTCTTCTGTGAGATAGCTGCCTGGGAACCTTGGCACCTGTGGAGACAGCACTAAAACACTGAAAGGATTAAAAATGGAGTCAGTTAAGCGAAGCAGTACAATACAGTATTCTGAACCTGACATTCTGCCCCCTCTAAGATGCTCCCCCCCCCAGGTTTATGTGGGTAGCGAGAGTGAAATGCTTTAACCAATCTAGGAGCATGTACATGTACAGAATTCACCCACTCATCGAACCCAGAGTCAAAGTCCTTCCATCTGATGAGATAAAACACCTGATTCCTTTTTATTTTAGAGTCCAGTATTTGTTGAACTTCATAGTGGGTTTGATCATCAATTAACGTAGGGATGGGAGGAGCACGGGTGTGCCATTGGTCTGCAGAAGGGTGTTACCAGAACTGCTCTTTATTATAATGGGGAATTAGCTTTAGCAGTCTGTAACTTAAATTAGCGCGGATCTTAACCTATGTCTACGGAGGTCCCGATTCCAGACACTCTAGTGAAAAAGAGGCCGACTACAAATAGGTTCAAACACGTGTATTGTCTAACAATGTGGCGTAAGCCTGAACTTGCACAAGCATACAAGAAACACACAAGATCTAGGAAATACAGAGTATGAAATACAGAGACGTTCGCATTAGCTGGTTCCCAACGATGATAGGGGGAATACTCACTTATCCTGGAGCGAAGCAGAGACACAGCAGCGAGGGTGGCCCAATGCCAGCACTGGAACCACAGACGGACAGCAAGGAGGTCTGGATAGGGAATGGCCGAGGCACCGAGTGGTCTGAGAGACCAGCTTAAATACCCCAAAACGTACCCTGCGGCTGGTGCTGTACTTGGTGGTTCTCACAGATTAAAACAAAGGGTCTAATGGGCTACTGAATGGCTTGGATGGGCCACTTTGGTAATCTGATCGTGATAAGTGACACCTCAGGAAGAGGGGACAAAAGAGGGAGGGGGAAATCCAAGTGGGCTGAAAGGATGTTCCAGCGGACAGGGCTTGTCCTGATGTCATCAGCTCTGGAATGCGGAGGTTTCTTTGAGATGCATTCTCTAAGTGCTTGGGATGGTCGGCACTTAGTTCTTCTCCGGGGCGGCTCCTAAGATATGCAGAGCGGGGCGAGGGGCTCTCGCTGCGGACGTGGTGTGCCCGCTTTGCCGAAATGGCTTCCCAAAGCAGTCTTTTCCTCTGGGTCTTCTGGCTGCCTAAGAACATGGATGCCGGCTGGGCATGGCTGGGGCTGGATAGCAGGCTGCCCGGTAGCGAGGGCAAGCTCGGCGACCGGCTCGCGGGAGGCTCCAGACGGGAACTGACCAGGGAGCGCCTGGCCAGGCTCGCTGGAGGTTTCCCCGGCAGGCGCCCGGCTGCTAGCAGCGGCTTGGGCCCATATGAGGCAGGCTTCCATGGAGGCAGGGGGAACAGCACTTAAAACACAGTCCAAAGCAGGGAACAGGCACGGTCCGTGGCAGATGGCAATGCAGGCACGGGGCACACTTGTAACAAAGTCCAAACACACACTAGGAAGTCCAGATACAGGTCAGGGCAGGGCTGCCCAGAAATAGAGTCCTTTGTGCAGTTATCCAAACATGGAGTCAGGGAACTACACAGTCTATTACAGCAGCAGGGTAATTGACATGCAGGCAGGAAACTGACACGTGTATTAACACACACATGTGCAAAGCAATCTTTGTGCAGCAGTGAAACAGCAACGCAGGAAACTTTAACACAGTTCATGGCAGGCCTTAAAGCAGGGGAGGGGGCCTACTTGGCAACAAGGGGCTTTTTTCAATAAACTGACATGGAAGGTATCATGTACGTGGCGCAAATTCTTTGGTAAATCTAAGGCAACAGTCACTTTGTTGATTACTTTGCGAACAGGAAAAGGTCCCAGGTACTTTAACGCTAGCTTGCGGCTGGTCTGGGTTACTTTCAGATTCTTCATAGAAAGGTAAACGAGATCACCAGGTTGCAATTCCCATTCCGCCGCACGGTGGCGGTCGGCGTACTTTTTGTAATCCTGTTTGGCTTTGATGAGGTGTTTTCTAATTTCAGTCCATTGTTGGGCTGCCTCCCCCCACCATTCGGAGACGTCTTTGGAAACTGCAATAGGAGGGGGGAGCGCTTCAAACGGGAACGGTTTGAAGTGGAAGCCATAGACAACTTTGAAGGGAGTTTCCCCCGTGGAAGCGTGCACGCTGTTATTATATGAAAACTCGGCCAAGGGAAGCAAGTCACTCCAATTATCTTGTTGGAAATTAATGTAACAGCGTAGAAATTGTTCTAATATCTGATTTGTTTTTTCCGATTGTCCGTCTGTTTCTGGGTGATGGCTTGAACTCAAACCTTGTTCAATGCCCAGCAGTTGTAAAAGCTCCCACCAGAAGTTGGCAACGAATTGTCCGCCGCGATCCGAGATCACCTTGGATGGAAAAGAATGTATTTTTACAATGTTTTTCAGGAAGATATCGGCTAATTTTTTAGCTGAGGGGATGGTGGTGCAAGGTATGAAATGATCTTGCTTGGAGAACAAATCAACCACGACCAATATACAGTTGTGCCCCTTTGAGAGGGGCAAGTCAGTAATAAAGTCCATAGAGATTATTTCCCACGGTCTACTTGGCGTCTCTAATGGGTGCAAGAGTCCCGGAGGTTTGCCTTTACGGGACTTGGCGCTGAGACAAATGGGGCAAGACGCTACATATTGGGAAATGTCTTTGCGCATGCCCGGCCACCAAAACTGGCGTTGGACTAGGTGAAGCGTTTTTAAGTACCCATAGTGCCCCGCAGTGGGAGCATCGTGACAGCGTTGTAAAACTTCTTTTCTTAAACTCTTGGGTACATAGAAGCGATCTCCCCAAAGCCATTCCCCTTGGACGGAACATTGCAGTTTGTCTTTGGGCACATTTCCCCCCTCCTTCTCCACTTCAGCTTTCAATTTTTGTCTCCACCCTTGATCGGGTTGAGGGGGTAGAGTTCTGCGGCTGCGTGTGGTCACCACGCCCCCTAATTGCGTAGGCGAAAACACTGTGTCGATTGTCTCCTCCCTTTTGCTTTTGTGTTGGGGCATGCGTGATAGAGCGTTGGCCAAGAAGTTGGTTTTGCCTGGGAGGAAATTCAAAGTGAAATCGAATTTGGAGAAGTATTCTGCCCACCGCAGTTGTTTGGCGTTTAGCGAGGGCTGCGGAGGGCCTCTAAATTTTTATGGTCCATCCAGACTTCGAACGGATGTCGAGCGCCTTCTAACCAATGTCTCCAGTTAGTGAGGGCCGCTTTTACAGCAAAAGCCTCCTTTTCCCAAACATTCCAATTCCTTTCCGCTTCTGAAAATTTCCTGGAGAGGAAAGTGCAGGGCCTGAGTTTATCTACCCCCCGCTGCAGCAACACCCCCCCAATTGCAGCATCGCTGGCGTCGACCTGCACTATGAAGGGGCGATTTTCATCAGGATGCTGCAGGACGGGCTCTGATACAAACTGCGTTTTGAGTTGATGGAACGCCGTTTGGCATTCAGGCGTCCAAGACAATTTTGCACTTGGTTTTTTGGCTTGGTCCCCCTTGTCTTTGGTTTTTAACAGTTCGGTTAGGGGGAGTGTGATTTGAGCGAAGTTCGCTATGAATTCTCTATAGAAGTTGGCAAAGCCCAGGAAGGATTGCAATTCTTTGCGGGTCGTGGGGGTTTGCCAATTTAAGACTGCTTGTATTTTGCCGGGATCCGTTTTCAAGCCCTCCTGGGAAATACAGTAGCCTAAATAAGTGAGTTCAGTTTTGTGGAACTCACACTTCGAGAGCTTTATGGGCAGTTTGTTATTCATAAGAGTGGTTAAGACCCTTTTTACAAGGTCCACGTGTTCCTCTTCAGTTTCCAAATAGATTAACACATCATCAAGGTACACAACAACACCTTTGTATAGAAATTCATGCAGCACTTCATTGATCATGGACATGAAAACCGAGGGTGCCCCGGCCAGACCGAATGGCATGACCAAGTATTCATATTGTCCGAGGGGCGTGTTAAAAGCGGTTTTCCATTCATCCCCCTCTCGGATACGGACATGGAAGTAAGCGTCTTTTAAATCTAATTTCGTAAAGATCTTACCTTGTGCCACGACGTTGAGTAGATCCCAGATGAGGGGGATGGGGTAGGCATTGCTGGAGGAGACCTCGTTGAGTCCTCGAAAGTCCGTACACAGTCTTAAGCCCCCATCCTTCTTTTTGACGAAAAGCACTGGCGCTGCGTGGGGGCTATTAGCCGGGCGAATGAATCCTCTTTGAAGATTCTGGTCTATGAACTTGCGGAGCTCCTCTCTTTCATTAGGGCTCATGGGATATAGACGGCCTTTGGGCAACGAGGCGCCCGGTAGAATCTCCACAGCACAGTCCGTCCTCCTGTGAGGAGGTAAGGTATTAGCCTCTTCCTCTGTGAAGGCTTGGGTGTACGCTCTGTATTGTTTAGGTATTTGGTTAATTTCCTCCTGGGTGAGGAGGGCAGGTTCAGTTATTGTAGGGTTATTGCCCCAATTTTGATTCCAACAATGGTCTTTGCATGATTCGTGGGAAAAGGTGATGCTTCCCTCTGCCCAATTGATATATGGGTTATGATCGCATAACCACCGGCTTCCTAGGATCAAAGGGTACTTCGCTGTGGCACTAATGACGAATGACCTTACTTCCCAATGTTGTCCCATGCCTGTTATGATCGGAGTGGTTTCGGTAGTGACCGGATTCATATTAGTGCCGTCCATTTGCTCGAAAATTACCGGTATTTCTAACTCTTTTACAGGGAGTACTAGTCCATTCACTAAAGCTGGTGCGATAATGTCTCTGGAGCAGCCTGAGTCAATTAGAGCTTGTATGCGAATATGCATTTTCTTGTCAGGATTCACCAACGTTACTGGAATGAAGAGTATGGACCCACGGGGTCGGCTCGGAGCCGGAACCGCCGAAGGTTTGATCTGCTGTTTGGGTCCTTTTACGACAGATCCATTTCGTTTCCCGAGGCGGGGCTCTCTGGATTCTCTCCCCCCGCTAGGGCTGTCGGATCGTCCTCCATAACTTCTTCCAATTCCAGTCCTCTTTCGGGGAGGTTTCTCCTCGACGCCCCCCTACCTCTTGGAGCGGTTCTTGGAGCTGGAGTGGGGCGCGGTGGCGCCGGGTAGGCTGCGGGGGCTGGGCGTCGTAGTTGGAGCAGAGGTCTTTGCACAGGCCGATATGGGCATTGCGCCGCAAAATGACCACTTTGGCCACATTGCAAGCATAGCCCTTGTTGCCATCTAGCATCTCTTGCTCCACGAGTGGCATATCCAGCCCCCCGGCTCCCCCTGAGGGGAGTGGAGGAACGTCTTTGGCCCGGAGGTTGTTGGTGTTGTTCCACTAAACGAACTTCTAGCAGGCGGTTTTCTACTTCGCAGGTTAATTGTATCCACCCTAACAGCGTAGGAGGGTTATCCTGCATGAGGGCTCGGTCCAACAATTTAGGATTTAATCCTTGTTTGTACAAAATAATCTTGGTGGACTCTTCGCACCTTGGGCATTTGGCAGCGAGTTGTCGGAATTTTGTGGCATAGTCTCTAGCCGACATGCTGCCTTGCCTAATAGCTTGTAATTCCGTTCTGGCCCTAGTTTCTTCCAGGGGGTCTTCATATTGGGCTTGGATCGCATCCACTAGCCCTTGGTGCCGGATGCATTGGTGCTGGCCGAGAAGGTGTCGGACGCCCCCTCGGTAGGCCCCCGGGTACTGGTTGGAGGGGAGTGGGAGCTGGCCGCAGCGGAGGTGGGAGGGGAGAAATGGGTTGGAGAGGGACCGTATCCCCTCGTGGCCCCGGTGTAGGAAGAGGCCTGCCCGCTTCTGGAATAACCGGAGGTGTGGTTCCTCCCGGAAGGCTCAGGGGCTGGCTCACTTGCGTTGTAGGTGGTGGGACTACTGAAGTCAGGAAAGCGAAAGTTCCCAAGGCCGGTTCTTGGTGGAACATCGGTAGCCAAAACAATCCTCTTCTGTGAGATAGCTGCCTGGGAACCTTGGCACCTGTGGAGACAGCACTAAAACACTGAAAGGATTAAAAATGGAGTCGGTTAAGCAAAGCAGTACAAAACAGTATTCTGAACCTGACAGTAAAGTGTGATCAAGGAAGTAATCATTACGAGCTCCCAACTGTCAGGTGCAAACGAGTGTTACTATGTACAGAGTATACCAGAACCAAGGAACATATGTGGCGGTTGGGTTGAGAAAGGAGAGATTGAAAACAGATTCAAATCTGATGTGAGTATGGACATTCTATCTCCAGATCGCAACACCCAACATGGTGGGATTTGTAAAATGACAAATTGATGGGCATTCATTCACCTTTTGTCATTGCCTTCTTGAATATGTAGGGCAATGTGTCCGTTCTTTAACTGTTGAACTCCCTGGAGGAGTTGTCTTCTTCCTCTACTTTTCTGTTCCAGGTCTTGTGCAGCGCACAACATTCTTGCAACTGCAGGTATCTGTCAGGTCTATGGAAAACAGGATACGTTGAAGCCGATTTCCCTCCTTGCAGCAAGAAATCCAAGCTCTCTTGAATCAAGGTTTTTTATTGAGAAACCATAACTAAATTGTATATATGTCCATTGCTTACAAAGAAGCAAAATAAAGTGTCTGGCTGTACACAGAACCCTTGCTGAGAATGACGTATGGAATGCTTGCTACTAAGTTCCAGTCCCTCCCTGTGAGCCCCCCACCCTCAGTGCCCAACCAGCTGGGCATAGTCAGTGGGAGAATAGGACGGAACCATCTCAAGGCCTCTGTGGCGAGCCATCCGAGATAAGCGTGCTGTCTTCCCAGGAGCTGGACGGCCTGTGTGAAAAGCCACACACACACCCACATACATACAGAGGATGACTGCAAATCAAGGGAAGATGGAGGGACTGTGGGCAACAGACCTGACATTTTGCCCCCCCCCGAAGGCCCCCCTTCACCTCCCTGGCCCCGGCTTGGCTGGGTATTTCTTGTGGAAGTTAGTCTGGCATTTGCGCCAAAATTTCTTTTTTTTTTAGTAATATTTTTATTTTTTATTAACTACATTGACTAACAATACAAAGGGAAGAAAGGGAACAAGGGGAGGAAGGAAAAAAAAACACAACAACTACAACATGTAACCACTATGCTACACAAAATGTTTTCCCTTCATACTGCCATTATTCAAAAGTTAAAGCTTTATGTTATATTGATGGAGTGTTATATTGATGAAACCTTACTAAATGCAAATTACAATTTAAATTCAAATTAAATTTTCCTTCCCCTCCTGGGTCCCGGACGCAATTCTCTCTGAGCGACTGCAGCCGCAGTTCTCGTTTCCTCCCCCCCCCCCCAGACTTCTCCTTTTCATCTTGCTTGGTGCACTGAAATTCCAGATTTTTATCCTCAAAATCCCTTAGTTGATCTTCTGATAATATCTTGAAAGCTTGATCTTTGTGACTGAACCAGATTCCTTCCGGAAATAACCAATTATACTTTATTCCACGTTCTCTCAGAAGAGCTGCGAACTTTTTATACTTAAAACGTCTTTTCTGAACTAAAAATGGGACGTCTTTCAATATCTTAACTTTATTACCCAAAAAGTCCAAATCTGCATTGTATGAATTATATAGGATAGTGTCCCGGATCCTCTTAGATGAAAAATCAATGATGATCTCGCGAGGCAGCTGACGCTTCATTGCATATTTTGAAGTAGCCCAACAGACTTCCAAAATGGCGCTTTTTACTTCTTCTTTAGTTGCCCTCGTGGGTGTCGCCAGTAGTTCCGAGACCAGACCCCGTAAATCCTCATTTTCCTCCTCTTTCACATTCTGGAGGCGCAAAATTGTCTGTGTTCGTTCCACTTGTAGCCCGATCAGCTGATTCTCCACCAGCTTAAGCTCTTTATTCGTAGCCTTCACGAGTGACACACTTTCCCGAGCAGACTTCTCTGCCCCCCCCCCGCTGCTTCCTTAATGGTTTTCACTTCGCTCTCAATTAAGCCCACCCTTTGATCTGTTTCGTTCAGCTTGTCAACAAAGGGTTTTATGGCTTCACCAACCGCCCTCCGCACTACTTCCTCCAACGACTCTCCCTTCAGGGCAGCCGAAACTGACTTGCCCAAAGTGGGACTTTGTTTTTTTTGTTGCCATTTTTGGGGGGGGGGGGGAACTGCCAACCAGATTCTGAAACTCAGCGAAGGGGAAGAACGAGCCTTCTTAGCTTCAGATCCCACCACTCCTTCGCGTACGCTTGTAATAACAGAAGGGATTCGCTTACTTGCAGGCTTTCGCCTAATTCTGCTCTTTGCCGTTTTCCATGGCCCGGCAGCACTCGAGGCGCCGCGCACGTCTGCCGGCCTCCGTAGGGACAAACGGGCAATTAACCCCCCGCATTGATTCCGGGGGGCTCTTCCCGCAGCGTCCCGGACCCAGCCTCCCTCACTGGGAGTTTTGGGGGCTAATCTTCGCAGATCAGCCGCCCGGACAGGGTGCTCGGGCGCTTCCTCTCGGACTTGCGAAGAGGAGCGTCCGACATGGCTGAGAGAACGAAACCGAATCGCATTTGCGCCAAAATTTCAATGGGTTACTAACCTGGGGGTGGGACTAACCATGCTTTTCCTATACACGTCACTTCTGCCAATCTCACTGTCTGAGCACCTTGAACCTGATGGATCTCTAATAAAGTTTACTTCAACCATATCACCTGTAGAGATGTAGAGAACTTGGGGATTTACTTGCCAAGGACTGACACTGTACAGTCCTCTCACTGCTGCAGGCGATCAACCTTCAGCCAACATAATCCTTCCAAGACCTTCTTCTCACACCTCCAGGAGGTGCAATGTCAGACTGGGAACTGAGCCATCTTCCTTGGCTAATCAAATTGGAGGGCACCATCCCTCGCAATGACAGGGTAACATCTGGTAGGCGCAAGGGCTCTTAAAATTTGCTTTCCGGAAGTCAAACCTATGTCTGACTATGTACAGCTTTTCCCTTCCCCTGTAAATTCCAAAATTACATGGTCACTGCTACCCAGGGTACCCACTACTTTTACCTCATCAACCAGTTCCTTCCTGTTGGTGAGAATCAAGTCCAAGATAACAGAACCCTTGGTTTTCCCTCTCCACTTTCTAAAAAATGAAGTTTTCAGCTAGACAAGTCAGGAATTTATTTCATTTTTTAGCAGAGTTAGACTTCCAACAGATATCTGGGTAGTTGAAACTTCCCATGACCACTGACCACTGTGCCCTGTCTCTTTGAGAACTTTGTAATTTGTTCTAGGAGTGTCTCATTCAAGTCCTCTTCCTGGCTAGGAGGTCTATAGCAGGCCTCCACCATTTCTTACTCTTTTTATTTTTATGCAGAGACTCTAAACTAAACTTCTGTGTTCAGATACCTCTGATTCCTCTCAAGTATATACCTCTGTTTCCTCACAAGTATATACCTCCTTCACATACCTCCTTCACTTTCTTATTTGTCTATCCCTTTTAAACTCTCTTTCTGGTGTGAAAATAAAAGAATGAACAGACATGAGATACAATAAATGAATCTTAGATTATTTATTGTTATCTAGAAGGGCAGATGTTGTTCTTGATATTACTATTTTTGTAGTTTATGGAGTGAGGCTGATTGCATCTCTTGAGGAAGAGGACGAAACAAAGATTGAGCTGGCATTTTGTTGAGCTGCACGGCTTTCAAGATATGCGCTATTGATATGTTTTGTATTTATTGCTGTTAATTTAAACCAATACAATTATTAGTATATTGTGAACTTAGCACTTAGCACTTTCATTAAGCATTTATATCCTGTTATAAAGTATGTTATATTGTTATTAGATCCAGAGGAGTTAGCCGTGTTAGTCTGTAGTGAATCAAAGGACCCACAACAGTCAGGACAAGCAACTTAACACAAAGTACAGCACACACTTATGTTAAGTTACTAACCACTTCTATGAACAATATTAATCACAAAGGCCACTAGCCTGTTGCTTTTTAATACAAAATGAACACAAGGATTGCACAAACAGAAAGTCCACACTCCCCTATGGGAAAGACGTCCCAAAATTGTCTCTTGAGTCACTCCTTTAACTTAATCACGGTGGCCAAATGATAAACACATTCCAATGACCAGCCCCAGTCGGGAGATTCCACAAAGCGGACGCCAACCCTGCAGGGAGGACGGAAAGCAGGAGCACATGGTGGCTTTCCGTCCCCCCTGCAGGGTTGGCGTCCACTTTGAGGAATCTCCCGACTGGGGCTGGTCATTGGAATGTGTTTATCATTTGGCCACCGTGATTAAGTTAAAGGAGTGACTCAAGAGACAATTTTGGGACGTCTTTCCCATAGGGGAGTGTGGACTTTCTGTTTGTGCAATCCTTGTGTTCATTTTGTATTAAAAAGCAACAGGCTAGTGGCCTTTGTGATTAATATTGTTCATAAAAGTGGTTAGCAACTTAAACCATAAGCGTGTGCTGTACTTTGTGTTAAGTTGCTTGTCCTGACTGTTGTGGGTCCTTTGATTCATTATCTGTGTTACCACACAGTGTTCCCCTCTGTACTTTTTTCTGTGTTAGTCTGTAGTAGCAAAATCAAAAAGAGTCCAGTAGCACCTTTAAGACTAACCAACTTTATTGTAGCATAAGCTTTCGAGAATCACAGTTCTCTTCGTCAGACGAAGAGAACTGTGATTCTCGAAAGCTTATGCTACAATAAAGTTGGTTAGTCTTAAAGGTGCTACTGGACTCTTTTTGATATTGTTATTAAATGTCCAGCTTTGTTGCAGTCGGGTTTCCCTTCATGCCAGGGATCCCTGGATGGGAAATAAGCAATGTGTCCCTCCCTCTCTCCGCCAATGGCCTCCTCCTCTGATGGTTCCTGGACAGGGAGTGCCGTGGTCTCCACAAGATCCAGAATTTCTCCCTCTTCTTCTTCTCTGTGATCGAAGATGGCTTCTTCCGCCTCCTCTCTCCTATGTGATGTGGTTGTACATGCAGGGAGAGTTCACACATTCCAGCAGTTAGCCTCCCTTCTACTTTTACCATTTTAAAATGGGCAGGTGAGGGGGGGGGAGACTTGGGTGTCCAGGAATGATCGGTATGGGGTGTGTGGGGGAGCCTGTCGGGCAGACCAGGTAGCAATGTCACACCCACCCAACTTGTAACAAGAATAACTGTGTCTGAGTGAGTCCCTCACAATTTTTCAGCGTCGGTTTGTGATTCTCTGCTAAATCTCCCTGGAACTGAATTATTCTTAAGAGGGAAATTCATGTCTATTATCTGGATTGACTCTTATCTAACAATGTCACAGCAATCTGTGTCATTTCAGTTTTGAGGCCGAAGTGTCAGGTTATCTGGGAATACCTGAGTGCAACCTACAACATGTGCATGAGGAGATCCAGACATGCCTGTTGCTGCAGCCGTTTCACCCTCTGTACTGACAGTTTTGCTCCTGGCCGTTAACTGACAGATTTCCAGCCGTGAATCCCAGGTCTGTGACTGAGGACCCTTAATTGACCCTCTGTGGCTTCAGCAGGCCTACCGTTATTACTGCTGCTGTCATCAGTTAAACTGGCTGTTGTACTGCTGCTGGCACTGCTGCTTCCTCTTTGTTTTTACTTTTGAAGAAAGTAGTAACTGCTATGTAAAAACTTCTATGTCATCTAGTCTCTGCCGTTTCTTTTCCTGCCCCATTTAGATAATTTCATTTCATTGCATCTGATTGATTTTTGCCTAGGTTGGCAATAACATAATGTTAGCCAAATGGATGATGTGTGCATCAATCTTGGGGTGAGTGGGTGGGATTATCTGGAACTAGTTGTTGGAATGTTTTGCTATCATAGAAAATTGAAATAAATGAAAGCACTCTCATATTTTTTAAAAAATGGGGCAATAAGATTGCCCTTGGCTGACATAGATAACTTGATGGTCATTGATGTTGTTTTGGTAGGGATTAGAAAACTTGAAGGATGATTCTGACTTGATCATCAAAGATATCCTCCCTTTTGAAGTAGCTGCCAAAGAAGGAAAGGGCCTATAAACTCTGCATTTCATAGACCCAGAGATGTCCTTTGAACCAGAACTCTCTAAAGGCCCCCCCTTCACCAGTGAAAATGTAACCAAGACCAATCACCCTCAAATCCACAGCCTTCCATCCAAGCAAACCCTGGTTAATAATCTATTACATCCTTCCTTAGTAAAATGATAAACTTCTGTCACATCCTATAATAGAGTCTTACTTTTGTTCAGATGTTCATAACCAAAAACCTTCATCTAGTTTAGAATTGTCATCTATAACTGATCTCAGGAATCAGAGGAGTTAGCCATGTTAGTTTGTAGTAGCAAAATCAAAAAGAGTCCAGTAGCACCTTTAAGACTAACCAACTTTATTGTAGCATAAGCTTTCGAGAATCACAGTTCTCTTCGTCAGATGCATGGAGGGCAAAAAGAAACTGGTCAGATATAGAGGAGGAGATGGGAGGGTGGAGTAGATGCAAATAGCTCCTTCTGATATGGAGATGCAATTATTGGCAACTCATTACCATTGTTTGCCCAACTACTTAGATATCATCATCATCAATTACATTTCTAGCCTACCCTTCCCATAAGCGGGCTCAAGGCGAGGTACCGCAGTTATAAAAAATATAATACATAATACAAATATTAAAAATCTATTCAACCAACAGTTCGTCATAAAATCAAGATAATGCTTTTTACTCCTATATGACTACTTTGGCAGGGGAAAAAAAGGCTTGCTACAAGATCCCACTGCCTTACTTTAATGTAAAAAAAATTCTTGATACTTGTATAGAGCCTAAAGTAGGAATTCAGTAACAAAGTGGAGAAGTTTGCTACTCACTCGTTTTCTTTGCTGAAAGCATAGCTGTATATTAAACTGTCAATATATTTGTACCTCCTTTCAGACCAATTTGATACATCTCTCTTGATTTCTGGCGATAATTTCATATAGTTAATTGTATAAAAATCTACTAGCTGAGGTGAAAGCAGTATTTTTAAATGTCTTGCTGGAAAGTTTGAACAGTGATTATTACAAGCATTTTGAATATATGTCTGTCTTTGCGCTGTGTATTCAATTCTAATAAATCTGTTTGGGCTTTATTAATCTGGTAGCCTGACACTGCTTTATAGTCTTTGCAGCAGTTCAAAGCCTTCCCTTGAGAAAAAAAAAGATATTTAAGTATAACTGGCATATCATCTTTTTACTCTCATTTTCATCTCTTTGCAAACCTTTTTTTTAAAAAGATCCAGCTATCTCGGTGAAAGATGAATTTTCTAGAACAAATGGTAATGATGAAAGGTACCTGCGGGCATCCTTGCTGGTCTCTGGTTGTGGGGGGATTAAAAAAAAAAAACAAAACCTCACTCCAGTTTCTACTGAAATGTTAATATATTTTGCCCATTCCCACCTCATGGAATATTTTTAGTTGGGGTTGAGCAACACGAGTGTCACCCAACAGTATTCTTACTGTATTTTATTATTTTAATGCTGTTTTATTGTGATTTATTTAAATTGTTATCCACTCTTGAGCCTGTTTATGGGGAGAGCGGATAATAAATCAATTAATAATAATAATAACATTGCCCGTCCTGTTTTATAGTCACTTTAGCTGAGGTATTTCTGATTGTGCTGCCGTTTTAACCTCTCTACCCACTTCTTCTCTGAGGCCTCCATTCCTGCCATTTGATGAAGAGAAGCTTTTAAAATGTTGAATGTCCCTTACTGATCCTCTGGGCTTCCCGATTTGTCCATTTCCCTCACATTTGCTACTCTGTAAGTTGTTTTTAGTTTTTATTTGCTGTTGGGAGGAGGAGTGTGGGGTTTGGCTGCTACAAAGTCACTTCCAATGCAAAATAATACATTTTTATTTACTCCTATATTCTTTTCATTCCTGGATTATTAATTTATAGTTTTGCTGCTAATTTTGACCTCAGTAAAATTTGGGGTAAATTTAGAAAGTCTTGATCAGATTATCTCTATAGGGACATTCCCCCCCCCCCCCAAATCTGTTTCTTCACAGTGAGCCATCTCTCTCCTCACAAGTCATCTTAACTTATGGTGTTCCTTTTAAAGCTACATTTTATACTTTGTGGTTTTTAATGGGCAGATGTTTGGTGACATTAGTCTGTTTTATGTAAATCAATACTAAGTAATATACCATATTATTTAAACATATATTATTGTATAGATTTTAGCACTAATCTGTACTTGTTCAAAGTTCTCAGACCCTTTGAAGAGTAACTGTGGCTATATTTTCTAATCACAGTTAAGTATCTGCCCCCTCTTGGCATATCTTTTTAGCATCCCAAACACTTGTTTGAGATCCAGTTTGGTATAGTGGTTAAGAGCATGGGACTCTAATCTGGAGAGCCGGGTTTGATTCCCCACTCCTCCACTTGAAGCCAGCTGGGTGACCTTGGACTAATCACAGTTCTCTCTCAGCCTCACCCACCTCACAGGGTGTTTTGTTGTGGGGATAATAATGGCTAGACATGGGTGCGAACAAAAAAAAAATGACCCGTGAGTTCCATGGTTCGTGAGTTTTTGACAAACCACGAAATTGATGAACTTCCACCGCTTCACAAACCTGTTTGTGGTTCATATTCCATGGTGCCCCCTTGATACTCAGACAGCCCATACTCGCAGGGACTTTTCAGCAGGCTCTACTTCAGCCACCCTCCAAGTTTCCACAAGATTCTAATACGTATCTCCGAGTTATACACCCCCAAAGCCGGTGCCCCCAGGAAACTCCCATTCAATACATTTGGAGCTATCCATGCCAATTGACTATGGGAGAGACCCCCCCTAAGCGTAGGCAATGTCAGGGAGGCAGTCAGTCAGATGGCTTCCTCCCTTCTAGGGAGCGGGGAGGTTGGCTGCTACCTGGCGGCAATGCACCCCCCCATGTGCCTGCCCACACAACTCTATGGATGGCCACCCCCGAATGGGATGACAGGTTTTTTTGGTGACTGACCTCTCTGTGAGGGCTGGCCCGCCAACTGGTGCTTCCCTGCCCACCAGCCCACCTGCACCCATGGGCAGCAACCCTGGAAGTACCATGGGTTTGGTCGGTGGCTGCTCTCTCTGTGTGGGCTGGCTACCAACTTATGGGCGGCCATCACGGAAGGACCATGTGTTTTTTTTCAGTGGCTGCCCTCTCCGTATGGGCTGGCCACCAAATGGCGGCCCATTCCCACCCGCCAGCCCGCCACTATGGGTGGCCATCAAGGACGCACCCATGGCCAGGCAGCTCAGGGTAAAAAAGGGAGGAAGACTCCTCTCCACCCCTTTGGGGAGAGCGGCACGGACGCACCCCTGGCCGGGCGGCTCAGGGTAACACAGGGAGGAAGGCCCCTCTCCACCCCTTTGGGGAGAGGGGCACAGATGCACCCCTGGCTGGGCAGCTCAGGGTAACCAAGTGAGGAAGGCCCCTCTCCACCCCATTGGGGAGAGGGGCACAGATGCACCCCTGGCCGGGCGGCTCAGAGGAATTGAGGATGGCCCCTTGGGGCCACAGAACCGTCCCTGGAGAGGTAGGCCACAGACTAAACGAAACTGAGGAAAACCCCTCTTGGGGAGAGGGGACAAGGACACACCCCAGGAGAAGATGACGGGCAGTTCAGGGTGGGAAAGGTAGGCTGTACAGAGCAAACCCATCATTCTTACGTGGTGCCAGCCAGCAAGAAGCACAGAAGAAGGCCCCTCTCCACCTGGGTAGCTGGTTGGCTCAGGCCCACTGAGGAAGGCTCCTTGACTCAGGGTAACTGAGGAAAGCCCCTCTCCACCCCTGTGGATGCACTCCTGGCCAGTTGGCTCGGGGTAACTGAGGGACGCCCCTGACTCGGGGTAACTGAGGGATGCCCCTCTCCACCCCTTTTGGGAGAGGGGCAAGGTTGTATCCCTGGCCATGTGGCACAGGGTAACTGAGGGATGCCCATCTCCACCCCTTTGGGGAGAGGCGCAAGGACACACCCCTGGCCAAGTGGCTCAGGGAAACTGAGGAAGGCCCCTCTCCACCCCCTTGGGGAGAGGGGCAAGGATGCACCCCTTGCCATATGGCACAGTGTAACTTGAGGGATGCCCCTCTCCACCCCCATGAGGAGAGGGGCACAGATGCACCCCTGGCTGGGCGGCTTAGGGTAACAAAGGGAGGAAGGCCCCTCTCCACCCCTTTGGGGAGAGGGGCACAGATGCACCCCTGGCAATGTGGCACAGGGTAAATGAGGGAGGCCCCTCTCCACCCCTTTGGGGAGAGGGGCAAGGACGCACCTGTGGCTGGGAGGCTCGGGGTAACTGAGGAAAGCCCCGAATCAGGATAACTGAAGAAAGCTCCTGTCCACTCTCATGGGGAGAGGGGCACAGAAGCACCCCTGGCCATGTGGCACAGGGTAACTGAGGGAGGCCCCTCGGCCACAGAACCACCCCTGTAGGGGTAGGCCACAGACTAAACCCATCATTCTTTCGTGGTGGCTGCCCAACAAGAAGCACAGAAGAAGGCCCCTCTCCATTCTCTTGGGGAGACAGGCCACAGATTCACCCCTGGCTGGGCAGCTCTGGATAACTGAGGAAAGCCCATGACTCAGGGTAACTGATGAAAGCCCTCTCCACCCCTTTGGGGAGAGGGCCCAAGGAGGCACCCCTGGACACACAAGACAGGGAAGGTAAAGACAGCCCCTCTCCACCCCTGAAAGGTAGGCCACAGAGAAAATGCATTGTCCTGCCATGGCGGCCAACTAAAAGCATGGAAGAAGGCCCCATTGGGGAGAGGGGACAAGGACGCAGCCCTGGCTGGGCGGCTCAGGGTGACTGAGGAAGGCCCTTCGGCCACAGAACCACCCCGGAGGGGTGGGCCACAGACCAAACACATCATTCTTCCATAGCAGCCAGCAAGAAGCACAGAAGATGACCCCTTTCCACCCCCCTGGGGAGAGGGGCCAAGGACATATCCCTGGACACCCAAAACAGAGTAAGAAAAGATGGCACCTCTCCACCCCCTTTGGGAGAGGGGCCAAAGACGCACCCCCGGAAATGCAAGATGGAGGAAAACACAGCCACTCTCCACCCCCTTGGGGAGAAGGGCTGTGGTGCGGACGCACCCCTGCACACACATTACCAGGAAACCAGAGAAGGCCCCTCGGGTCCATGGAGGACATGATGGCCAGAGAGAAAAACACATTGTCCTGTCATGGTGGCCAGCAGGAACCGAGGAAGAAAGGACGTATCCCTGGAAAGACAAAACAGAGTAGGAAAGAACGGCCCCTCTCTACTCCCTTGGGGAGATGGGACAAGAACGCACCCCTGGCCGGGTGGCTCAGGGTGACTGAGGAAGGCCCTTTAGCCACAGAACCACCCCTGGAGGAGGTGGTTGCTCCCTAGCCCCAGAGCATCTGTCATGTTTAGGTGCAGTTTGTGCGTCTGGCAGACCAGGCCGTCTGGGAATGCCTCTCTCAGGGCCGCCAGCATATTTCTTTCTACGTCAGTGACCATGAAGCTGCAGGAAACCTGCCCCGCGGGAGCCCATTCCCTCAGGGCAGCCCTGATCGTGGCAGCGATGTTCTTGCCCATATGATCCTCATCCATCTCCCTTGCTTGCAGCAGGAGCACTCTATAGCCCGGTGCCAAGGGGGCCACCTCCTCCTGGGGATCCAACCTCTCCCTGGGGCAGCGGAGATCCTCCGGTTGCCACCAGTGCGCTGTGATGGCGAGGTAGCCGTGATGACAGCCGCTCCAGAGGTCTGCCGTGAAGTGGACGGTCCATGTAATTCGTCACTTGTAGCTTGGCTCTCAATCTTTCTCTCTGTCCCACGATCTGCAGTATGGGAGTAATAAATTATCAACCAGATCTGTTTTATGGATTACTAATATGTTTTGGAGGGTCTTTCCTATGGACAAAAGACTTCCATTGACTTGCTCAGATCCTGCAAAATGGAGGACATGGCTTCTTTTCAGTCCAGCAGACTCATTTTAGATCTTCCTTTTTTTCCTACCTCCTTCTAAGAAAAGGCAAAGTATAGCTGTGAACACTTACTAAATACAATGCAAAATGCTTTTATATGAATATTGAGTGAATATTTGCAAACAAATTTTTCTACAATAAATAGCAGTGCTTATGTCCATCTTAATTATTTCAAACTGATATCAAATGTTTTCCACAGTGCCCCTTAAAAAGAAGGCAATAGTTTAAATCCTTGAATCCTCAGCTTTCCACACTGCTTTGTTGCCCATGATGCGACCCATATTCCAATTTGTGTCCCTGGAAGAAGGACAGATCAGTATGGGAACCAAAAAAGTTTTGTTTCATGCTTCTGCAGTGGACAATTGACTTTATTGGAAGGTTCATCAATGTGAAGGTGAGGTGAAATGAGAGGAACCATAACGTCTTTTTGTTTAGGAACTCGGCTCTGTGTACCATTATGGGTGCGGTGTGGGGGGAAGGTTCTGTTCCAGACAATCCATCTCTCAGTCTGGATGGTGAGATGGTGTCACCCATAATAATCCAATGAGGTGGTCGCTGATTAAACCTTTTGGAGACTCAGGGACAGGCAGGAGAGAGTCTTTGATTATTCCCTTTACAGGGCCTGTAATGTGGTGGAACACATGTATGGGAGGCTGAAGGGACGATGGAGGTGCCTTTCTGCACACCTCAATGTTTTAGAGGAGAATGTCACCTCTGTCATAACTGTGTGCATACTTCACAATGTATGTGAGGGAAAAGACATGCAGTGTTGCTGGACCTTCCTGAACCTGAGCCACTTGTGGTGCCTGTGGAGGCTGAGGTGTTACACTTCATGTTGAGTCTAAACACTCCAAACATACTCAAAAACTCTCCTTTAATCTTCCTTCTTCCTTCTTGACAAGCTCGTTTTGGAGTTTCCTCAGAAAAGGAGTGAATACTTATAAAACCATACTATTAAGAAGGCATGACTAATAAGAATAAATGTTTGAGAAGTTTGGTCTCTTGGAAGAATTGTTGATTGGTGCTTTCCATGTAATGATCTAGCTATTTTTTCGGTTATTTGATCTGATATAGCACCTCCATGGTTGTTGTGGGTTTTCCAGGCTGTATTGCCGTGGTCTTGGCATTGTAGTTCCTGACGTTTTGCCAGCAGCTGTGGATGGCATCTTCAGAGGTGTAGCACCAAAAGACAGAGATCTCTCAGTGTCACAGTGACACAGAGAGATCTCCGTCTTTTGGTGCTACACCTCTGAAGATGCCAGCCACAGCTGCTGGCAAAGCGTCAGGAACTACAATGCCAAGACCATGGCAATACAGCCTGGAAAACCCACAACAACCATCGTTCTCCGGCCGTGAAAGCCTTCGACAATACATAGCTCCTTCATGTTTGTACAGGCCCTTCATATTAGTTTAGTAAAAAAACCCATTATGTCTATTAACCTTTATGACTCTACAGACATTTGTATGGTTTGTAAGTATTCACTCCTCTTCTGAGGAAGACTCCAAAATGAGTGATAATCTGGAAGCCCATAAAGAAGGAAGATTAAAGGAGTTTGGGGGAATGCTTGGAATATTCAGGCTCAACATGAGTTGCTGGCACACATTCCCTCGCTCCTGCCATTTTGTGAGTTCTCCCTCAAATTCAAGGGCAAGTTCAAGTTGCAGTAGAAGTTCAAGTTTATTATTACGGCACTGTGCCGATATAGTATCACTCTAAAAGTCAAAAGACCATAAAGTAAATAAAATAGATAATTTAAAAAAGATAAAAACTAACTAAAAATTATACAAAAACTATGTGCAGATAAAAGGATAGGTAATACATATGAAAGTGTTAAAATTCCTAAGAGAGAGACTTCGAAGCTCATCCATTAGCAAATATAGCAGCTTTTATGCTATCTTTTCGGGTTATGTAGCAAGTGGCGCAGAATTGGGCCACCCCTGAGAATGTTCATGTCATGAGTTGCCCATAGTGACTCAAGAGAACTGAGGGGAAAGTGGGCACCACATCCTCAGAATGTGTGACTGTTTAGGTGGGAAACAGTAGCACATTTATTTATTTATTTATTTATTTATTCGATTTATAAACTGGCCCTCCTCAGGGGCTCTGGGCGATGAACAACAGTTAAAATCAATAAAAACAAGAAAACAATAATTCTAAAATCAACTGATGAGAAATGAATACAGGACTCGGACAGACTTTAGATGAATAGATTTATTTAATTGTTTGTATTTATAACTTTCATATTTATTGAATATTCACTTGCACTTTGCACTTGGTATTTTGCACAAATATAATTTTTTTTTGATACCTATTTATTGCTTCTAAAAAATATATGTATTCCCGGACTTGTATGGTTGCTAGGCCTGTAAGAAAGAGCTGTTCCGCCAGGCTTTCAGTGGTTGAAGGGGGTGGTGCCATGTCAGCCTCCCACCTTTGGGGTGGGGGGGGGTTCTCCCCACCATTGTACTTTAATGTACTTGGTACTTTTATTATTGCTTATTGTATGTTGATTTTAGAATTATTGTTTTCTTGTTTTTTATTGTTTATAAGTATTCACTCCTTTTCTGAGGAAACTTCAAAACGAGCTTGTCAAGAAGGAGGAAGGAAGATTAAAGGAGAGTTTTTGAGTATGTTTGGAGTGTTTGGACTCAACATGAAGTATAACACCTCAGCCTCCACAGGCAGGCACCACAAGTGGCTCAGGTTCAGGAAGGTCCAGCAACACTGCATGTCTTTTCCCTCACATACATTGTGAAGTATCATGCACACAGTTATGACAGAGGTGACATTCTCCTCTAAAACATTGAGGTGTGCAGAAAGGCACCTCCATCGTCCCTTCAGCCTCCCATACATGTGTTCCACCACATTACAGGCCCTGTAAAGGGAATAATCAAAGACTCTCTCCTGCCTGTCCCTGAGTCTCCGAAAGGTTTAATCAGCGACCACCTCATTGGATTATTATGGGTGACACCATCTCACCATCCAGACTGAGAGATAGATTGAAGGGAATAATCAAAGACTCTCTCCTGCCTGTCCCCGAGTCTCTCAAAAGGCTTCATCAGCGACCACCTCATTGGGCAGATACCACCAGAAATTACTATCGGTCAAACAATCTCACCATCCAGATTGAGAGACGGATTGCCTGGCACATAAATCCCCACGTCCATGGAGGTATACAGAGCCTAAACAAAAAGGCATTATGACTTCCCCCACTCCACCCCACTTTCACATCAGTGATCCTTCCAGTACAGTCAATGGTTCACTGCAGAAGCATGAAGCAGAACTATTTCCAGCTCCCATACTGATCCGACATTCTTCTGGGGGCACAAATTTGATTGTGGGTCGCATCATTGGCAACAAAGCAGTGCGGAAAGCCGAGATGACCAGAGCCCTCCATTATCTGGTGGTGAGTGAAGAGTAAAACGTATTATGTATTGATCACCCACCAAATGAGAATTGCATATTCAGAGCAGATTCTCACAAGAAGGAACAGATGGGAGGGGACACACGGGATGCATTGGGGAGTGGAGAAACCATAGCCTTGCACAGGGCAGGAACCATGTCCCTGTGGAGACCCTCTCTGCTCCCTCACAAGTAAACATTGATATTAATTGCAAGCCCA
Source organism: Eublepharis macularius (assembly GCF_028583425.1). Taxonomy (NCBI): domain Eukaryota; kingdom Metazoa; phylum Chordata; class Lepidosauria; order Squamata; family Eublepharidae; genus Eublepharis; species Eublepharis macularius. The sequence goes on from NC_072795.1 coordinate 136,704,746, forward strand.
CACTGCCCACAAAACACACCATTCTTAAAGCATGCACACGTAACAGCTGGATAGAGGAAAGTATGAATAGGCTATTGTGGAATCGATGCAATGAGATTTTAAAAAAATCTTCCTGTATTCGGTGCCTAGGCAGACAAGTGTTTTGCAGCCACTCGAGTTCCAAAGCAAAGCAGACCTCAAGGACGATTTCACCCACGGTAGAGACGGCAACTCCAAACTCCTGCACCACTTTCCTGTAAGAGTTGGTGCTTGCCATGTACCAAAGTGACCCTGTGGTACATGGTGACCCTCTTCTCTACAGGAATTGGTTTGCTCATGATGGGTCTCTGCCACTGGAGCCGACATTTAAAGGCTGAAACAATCTCCATAAATGTGTCATCATGGCTTATCTTGAGGTGTGCAATCCAATGCTCGTCATCCCACATTCACATCACGAAGTTCTCTCACCAGTTTTTGTTCCACAGTAACACCCAATAATGAGGGAGTATGGGCTCCCAGACCAGAATATACCATTGGAGCCTTGCGTTGTGAGAGTACTCCAGGGATGTGAAACATCTAAATCTTCTCCTTGCCATTGCAGTTGACCTACATATAGCATGCCTCCAGCAGCTTTTGAGGCACATTGAAGGACACGCAGGAGCCACAGTAGACCCTTGCTAAGAGAATGCACATAGCCGGGATCCATGACACTTCTGCAAATGTCCACAAAATCAAAAGGGAAATCCAAATCAAATAAGAAATAGGAAAAGGAGTGAGCCGTGAGGTGCCCACTGCCAAAACTTTTTTTTGGAAAATCACATCACAGCCAATAGCATGTGGAGTTCATTAAAAAGAAAAAGAGGAGCACAGCTGAACCGACCAATCAAGATCAACAAAGGGAGGAGTAGAGGGGTAGAGGTGCAGAGAGGGAGAAATCAAGGAAATAGGATGATCCAGCATTCCAGTGATGCATCAATTCGTAGCGCATGCGCAAAAGAAAAAGGGAAAAAGGAAAGGATTTGCACTGTGACATCGCCAGTGACAGCATCAGTGAAGACAGCACCAGCACTCATTGATCCCGACACAAAATGACACCGACCAAACATGAGAGGTGCAAAACGGCCGCAGACAAGCCAATTCCATGCCATTCAGCTTGACTTCTGGGATAGTGAGGTGTTATGTCCACCATGGAGAAGTAGCCCAATATAAGCAACATCTTACCCTGAATGGGACCAGCATAGTCTATATGTAATTGCCCCCAAGACAGATCTGGCCACTCCCAAGGATGGAGGAGAATCACAGTAGGCATTTTATGGCTTTCTTGGCACAGTTCACGCATCTGTACCATATGCTCAATTTCTTGTTCCATTTCCGACCACCACAATTAAATTGTAGCTAAACCTTTCTTCTTAGTGATTCCAGGGTGAGCCTGGTGTAGATTTCATAATACCATCATTGTTTTGGAATCTTTACACGGGCACCCCACAATATACATCCACAGTAGACACTCAATTCATGTTGACCTTGGCAGAATATTTATTGAAAAGACAGCCTTCAAGGATTTAAACTATTGCCTTCTGCAGGATTTTTAAGGGGCACTATGTAAAACATTTGATAGCAGTTTGAAATAATTAAGAGGGATGTTGACATTGATATTTGTTGTAACAACAATTGTGGCATAAGCACTGATATTTATTGTACTAACATTTGTTTGCAAATATTCACTCAACATTTATATAAAAGCATTTTGGATTGTATTTAGTTAAGTGTTAACAGTTATACTCTGTATCCCTGTGACCTCTTGTTCTATGATTGTCTCATTGCTTTCCTGTTCTGTGAATAATGTGAAACATCAGAAGGAGCTGTTTGCATCTGCATATCAGGAGATGTTTGCATCTACCCTGCCCCCCCTCTTCCTCTATATCTGACCAGTTTCTCTTTTTGCTCTCCATGCATCTGACGAAGAGAACTGTGATTCTCGAAAGCTTATGCTACAATAAAATTGGTTAGTCTTAAAGGTGCTACTGGACTCTTTTTGATTTTGCTACTACAGACTAACACGGCTAACTCCTCTGGATCTATGACCATGGAAAGCACTGCATTCAGCCGAATGGAGAGGAAATCCATCAACCTCATGAAGAAACTGGCACGAATACAAACAGACATCATCTTCCTTTCTAAATGCAAAAAACTGGACATTCTACCCAAGGGACTGTGTGTGAGGAACCCATTGAAATCCACTTACTACACAGACTACAGTGAGAAACTATGCAACACCTTATCCAGGAAACTCTTAATTCACCTCATTGGACTGATGTGCAGCAAGCAACAATGGATCAAGCAAGAGATCTCTGAATTAGACTCTTCCATGAAAAACAATCCCTCTGCACAGACCAGGAACTGGCAGATGTTTACCAAAACCAGAGCAACTATCCATTGCACACTACTTACTGAATTACAGAACAAGAAGGAGAAGAAATTCTCAAAACTCCTGCATGCAACAGGGAACAAGAACACTTTGGATCCACCTAGCAACATCATCAATCTCTCCAGCCACAAACTGAGCCCAGCAGAGGAATCTGTCCTCTCACGTGGACTATCTTTTTGCCCAGCCAGACCCACACAAACCATACCACTTTGTGGAGACCTGGAGGCCTATTTTAGACGGCTAAGACTGAAAGAATTCTTCAACTACTCTGCTGAACAAAATGATGAACAAAGCACTGAACAGACACCATCACAGCAGCAATCACCCTCCCAACCCAGCAATACACAATCATCGTTACAGAACTCCAGAAAAAAGAATTCCACATGGACACCCCCTGAGGGCCAGAACTCCTCATTGGACTTTTACATTGAATGCTTCCATCGACGTACCCAGGCTGAGATAATTGACAAACAACAACACCTAAAGCAGAACCTCAGCCATGCAGAAAGAGATGCCATAAACAGCCTCCAAAATAATTCTGGCATCGTAATCAAGGAAGCCGACAAAGGCGGAGCAGTTGTCATCATGGACAAACAAAACTACCTACAAAAAGCAGAAAGACAACTCTCCAATACAATATTCTATAAAATACTACCTTCTGACCCTACGGAGCAATACAAAAGAGAACTCAATAAAATATTAAAGACTCTCCCCGTGGACATACAAGAATGCATCCATACGGACACACCCCAGGAACCACGACCAGGAAAATTCTACCTACTACCCAAAATCCATAAACCAGGTAACCCGGGACGCCCCATTGCTTCAGGAAGAGGCAGTATCACAGTAGGAGTCTCAGGATACATGGACTCTATCCTCAGGCCCTATGCCACCAGCACACCCAACTATTTATGGGACACCACTGACTTCCTCAGGAAAATACAGTCCATTGACAACCTACCAGATGACACTATCCTAGCAACCATGGATGTGGAAGCTTTATACACCAATATCCCACACAATTACTTTGAATTTGGTGACAGCTTAAATCTACAGGTTAATGGCACAGCCATGGGCACACGCACGGCACCACAATATGCTAACATATTCATGGCAGACTTGGAGCAACGCTTCCTCAGCTCCCATCCACTGGAACCACTACTATACTTAAGATTCCTGGATGACATCTTCATCATTTGGACCCATGGGAAGGAAGCCCTTGAGAGATTTCTTCAGGACTTCAACAACTTTCACCCTACTATCAACCTGAGCCTGGACCACTCTACACAACAGGTACACTTCCTGGACACCACTGTACAACTACATAATGGATGGATAAATACCACCGTATACCGGAAACCAACAGACCGATACTCATATCTACATGCCTCCAGCTGCCACCCTAAACATACCACTCAGTCTATTGTCTAAAGCCAAGCCTTACGTTACAACCGTATCTGCTCCAATGCTCTTGATCGAGACTCCCACTTAAGAGATTTACAACAAGCATTTTTGGGGCTACAATACCCACCAAATGAAGTGAGGAAACAAATCAACAGGGCCAGACTAGTACCCAGAAACAGCCTGCTCCAGGACAAACCTAAAGGAACTAAGAACAGAACACCACTGGTTGTCACCTATAACTCCCAGCTCAAACCCATCCAACGTATCATCAGTGAGCTACAACCCATCCTGGAAAATGATACCTCTCTCTCAGAAGCCCTGGGTGGAAGACCTTTCCTTGCCTACAGACAGCCCCCCAATCTTAAACGACTTCTCACTTACAATCATGAATCGGCCAGCAGAGTCACCAGCACAGGTACCAGGCCCTGCAACAGACCCAGATGCCAGCTCTGCCCCTATATCTACCCAGGGAATACAATTACAGGACCCAATGGCATCAACTACACTGTCTCTGGCTCTTACAGCTGCTCATCCTCCAATCTGATATATGCCCTCATGTGCCAACAATGTCCTTCTGCTCTGTACATTGGACAAACCAGCCAACCTCTACGCAAAAGAATAAATGGACACAAATCTGACATTAGAAATGGAAACGTCCAGAAACCAGTGGGAGAACACTTCAGTCTACCAGGACATTCCGTCAAAGACTTAAAGGTCACTGTAGTTCAACAGAAACCTTTCAAAAACAAAATCCAACGGGAAGCTGCTGAATTGGAATTCATATGTAAATTTGACTCTGTCAAGCTGGGACTGAATAGGGACTATGAATGGTTATCTCATTATCACAGGTAACTGATTTCCTTTACAGAGGCAGGGTCAGGGGGAGTCCAGTGGCACCTGGCATGGGCTTTCGGGGATCACAGTTCTCTTTGTCAGATGCATCTGGCAGGGAGAGCTGTGGTTCTTGAAGGCTTGTGCTGCAGTGGAATTGGTTGGTCTTGGAGGTGCTGCTGGACTTTTTTTGATTTTGCTACTACAGACTAACACGGCTAAGTCCTCTGAACCTTTACAGAAGCAAACTGATCTCCACATCAGAAGGAGCTGTTTGCATCTGCATATCAGAAAGAGATGTTTGCATCTACCCCGCCCCCCTCTCCTCCTCTATATCTGACCAGTTTCTCTTTTTGCCCTCCATGCATCTGATGAAGAGAACTGTGATTCTTGAAAGCTTATGCTACAATAAAATTGGTTAGTCTTAAAGGTGCTACTGGACTCTTTTTGATTGTGAATAATGTGTTCAGCAGGGGACAAAGTTCATGACACAAATCCTGTGGGTTTCTCTGGCCCATCTTTAAACTGATGAGCCAGAACTGCCCCAATTCGATAAGATGAAGCATCACATGTCAAAACTAAGTCTGTGTCTGGTTGATATTGGAATGTTACATATGAAATCTGCAGGAGGTGCTTTAATTTCCTGAACGCCTGTACTTGAGAGAATCCCCAATGCCATGTGATTTTTCGTAAGCAATGAGTAAAGAGGCCAGAGAAGTGTTGACAAGTTAGGCAAAACCATATTATAATAACGAAGCAATTCAAAGTAAGCGTTTAGCTCAGAAACGCCCTTTGGTGTGGGAGTATTCCTAATTACTTGTATTTTGTCCAGCACGTAGTATAGCCCTTGAGCATCCACTTTATTTCTAAAGAAATCATCTCTGGCTTGAAAAAGGAACACTTGCTTCTCATAAGATGCAATCCTGTCCTCTTCAGTCTGTTTAAAATTTCCACCAAATTTTGTAAATGTTCACATGTTGCCATTCCTATGATTAATATGTCATCCAAGTGAATGACTGCATGAGAAATGAAAGATTGAAAGAGTTTGGAAAGAGTCCCACTCCGGACTCTTCCCTGTGGTCAACCCCCCAGCTGGGAAACAACCCAACATGGTCCTTGGCCCTCAAAACCCCCAACGCGCTGGCCCATTCTCCTCTTTCCCTAGCTTTGTGATGGCTGTAGAGTGGGCGGGCAGCCAAAAGAGGAAGGGGGAAGCCAAACAGAGCTGGGCGAGGCAGGAAAAGGCCAGTTGTCAGCAGTGTCCCAAGACTATATGAGACTGTCACGGCTGGCAGTGGAGAAGCCATACGGTCGAAGAGAGAGGAGGCAAGAGGGCTACAGAGCAGGGCGTAGGTCTGCAGTGGCAAGGTGGTCTGTGACACCACTGGCAGGCAGGCCGGAACCGCCGCCACCAGTGCTACCCTCTGCTTGCGCAGCGGGAAGGCACAGCCACCAGGCTGAAATTGGTGAAGGGATAAATGGGCAGTCTACTAACAAGCCAGGGAGGAGTGGATAGTGTCTGACCAAGAGCGTCCAGGGGTCAGAGCTAGTCCAAGAGAGGGATGATTTGGGTGCTGCTAACCCCCCCCTGCTCTCTTTCTGAGGCTTGTGACACCCCGACCAGCCAGCAGGGGGTCACCACAGCCAGGACCGACCAGACTGAGAGGGGTCCGGACGAGGGGGATTCCCATAGTGAGCCTTTGAATTAATAATGTTAATGTTAGCAGATAGATCCCTGGTTTAGCCATCGGTCTTGTCTCTCTGCCATGCTTAATGGCTTGGGTCATGCCTAGAATTTCTGTGTATGCTGATTCCTCCCTCCTTCAGCATCCCAAAACTCTCCTGGAAATGCAGCACCTAGGGGTACAGGAGACTCACAAGAACAGGGTAGAATCAGATGTCCCCCCTACTTGTTCCTGTGGGAAATCTAGGCCCTTTTTATTTTTTAAGGGCTGAATTAATATATATTCATCCATACATTCATACATTCATCCACCACCTTAATAATTATAGAAAATGCACACTGTTTAAATAGTAGCTGCACAACTATTCCAAGGGAAAGGGTTCCAGGGAAACATGGGTACATCTAACCACAGGTACAAAGCCCTGTCCACAATCAACTTCTGCTGCAAAGTTGCTGACCACCACCCCTCCAACTCAACTTTAGAGAAGAAAATGTGAAGCCACGTCCAAACCAACATAATCACTCTTTAAATATTGTATCTATTGTATCTAGTGGGGCATGTGGGCAGCTCCCCTCTGCGGATTAGGAGGCGAGGGCTGACCACCATGGCTGGCCGCTGTCTGCCGGCCAGCATGAGGCTGGAGTGTCATGCATTGGACAGCAAAAGGAACTTCCGATGCCAACGCGGATCCGTCCCCCACATGCCTGACCAATGGGAAAAGAGGTGGTGGAACTCAGTGGGTTGCCCGTGGAGAAAACGGTCACATGGCTGGTGGCCCCGCCCCCTGATCTCCAGACAGAGGGGAGATTAGATCTAGCTGTAATCAATAAAGTTGTGGCCATTCCAACCAGAAAGAAGTGTCTGTGTATCATTTACTGAGCACAACACATAGGCGACAACAGGGCAAGTGCTTTGTCAGTGGATTGGCTCTGACTAAATTTCATTGGGAATTTTCATGATCGTTTTTGTAAATAAAATAATTCCTAGTTAAGCACAATACTTGCATTTATGGATCTTGGGCAATAGTATATGTAAAATCTTCCTTTGCTTAAATCATAGGAGTGTGGGTTAAACAAACTTCATAACTCAGAGAGTCCATGATGCAATATAGTTATTTTTGTAACTGTGCAGTCATTCTGCAAAACACATACATTGAAGCGTTGGGTACTGAAGGACAGGGCGTGGCGGAGTAGGGAAAGTCAGTTTGTAGTACAAACGCCTTTTCTGTCTCTCTTCTAATTGTCTGTGCCAGGAGAACCTGAGCTTTGATGGCGAAAGGACAGTCGAGTGTTCTCTTTGTGCTGCTTGACTCATCGGGGGCTTGGTACAGCCCTCTGAACAAGTGGACATGGTGTTCTTTCATTCACAGTAGAACTGAGGATAGTCTCCCCCCCCCACCCCCCAAATGACAATCCTTTTCAACTTCTGATCATGAGCTATCTAAAAATGTTAGTGGCCCTTAGTGGTTCATAGGCTCATGACAAAAATGTCTCCAGAGGTACAGTCTTGTGCCAAAGTAACTTCAGGCGTAAAGGAGGCTCAGAGGCAGGAACATGGAGAGAAGCAGGGCTTTTTTTCTGGGAAAAGAGGTGGTGGAACTCAGTGGATTGCCCTCGGAGAAAATGGTGACATGGCTGGTGGCCCCGCCCCCTGATCTCCAGACAGAGGGGAGTTTAGATTGCCCTCCACGCTGCCAAGCGGTGCGGAGGGCAATCTAAACTCCCCTCTGTCTAGAGATCAGGGGGCGGGGCCACCAGCCATGTGACCATTTTCAAGAGGTTCTGGAACTCTGTTCCACCGCGTTCCAGCTGAAAAAAAGCCCTGGGGAGAAGGCAACATTCTCTGCACTGGTATATTACTTCTGGGGAAACCCTGGAAGTGATGTGGAGTAACTCGGGGAAACTACAAAGAATTTCTGATGATTCCTAAAGCTGTCCTATGGGTATTCCCAGAACTGATGGATCAGCACAGGTGACACTGGCATCCCCACCCCTTGCTGCTTGGAGCGGTGGCAAGCAAAGAGAGCTGCCAGCAGGAAGGAGGCTTCCTGCCATAGTGGGAAACCTGGCTGGCAGCCCTTTGCATTCCTATTGTGAGGATGCCGGGCAACTCTCGGAAGACTTCACTTCAGGAGTTAACGCTCTTTATTGGGAAGGTGCCGGTTTCATGCTCTCACACCATCCTTGCTAGGACTGACAGTTACAGTCAAGCAGACAGAGGTTCCCCGTGGCTACTCCCCCTGCCTTCCACTAGTCTTCAGACTCTACAAGCAGTTCTCAAGGTTCCCAGGCTAGGGAGAGATTACAGCAGGAATCAACAACCACTTCCCGTTCTCAGGTTCCCAGCCCCCAACAGCATCAGTTTTAGCTGCAGAAGTATGACAGGTGATCCTGCTACCTAAGCCCAAGGTGGCGATTGGCCTTATCCCTGGGCATGTAAAAAGAGGCCATGAGAACGAAGCCCTGATGTAACCCATCCTGCCCTCCCCCTCACGATCTGGCCAGGTTCACAGAATCAGCATTGCTGTCAGATGGCCATCTAGCCTCTGCTTAAAACCCTCCAATGAAGGAGAGCCCACCACCTCCCGAGGAAGCCTGTTCCACTGAGGGACCGCTCTAACTGTCAGGAAGTTCTTCTTAATGTTTAGCCGAAAGCTCTTTTGATTTAATTTCAGGCTGTTGGTTCTGGTTCGAGATTCTGGGGCAGTGGGAAACAATTCTGTGCCGTCCTGTATATTGTAGCCCTTCAAGTACTTGAAGATGGTTATCGTAGATCACCTCTCAGCTGTCTCTCCAGGCTAACCATTCTGAGCTTCTTCAACCTTTCCTCGTAGGACTTGGCCTCTAGACACATCACCATCTTTGTTGCCCTCTTCTGGACACGTTCCAGCTTATCTATATCCTTCTGAAAATGTAGTGCCCCAAACTTAACACAATATTGTAGGTGAAGCCTAACCAAAGCAGAGTAGAGCGGTACCATCAGTTCATATGCTCTGGACGCTATGCTTCTGTTTTTGCCATGATGAGTTCCATTTCCCTCACCGGAGAAGACTGAGGAAAAGTAGGAATTGAATAACATCCTCTCTTCCCAGGAAGAAGAATCAGAACATGACAAGGTACGTGCATGCTCCCTTGCGTACCTGGAGCTTGAACACCTGCTGGGCATCTTGCCTGGAACCAGAACCGCACTTTCTGAGACTCTTGAAGGATATTAATGGGAGGGGGAAGGGCAGCAGTTGCCCCACCTCAGGGCATACTGAAAATGGTTCTGATGCCTAAGTAGTTTTAAAATACAGTTAATACGAAGTGGCTCTGTATTTGTCTCTCTTTAAAAAGGTTCATATAATAAAACTCTTTCAGATAACAGAAGTTAACGGCCGAGACCATCATAAAGGTGAAGACCTCTCAACTTCTGCCAGTGGGGACTGAGATGCGGAGACGGGGGTAAAGTGCACGGCATCATCAGCATCCAGCATTTTTGCTACAGGCTCTTTATACTGTGGCACTGGAGGCTGAGCAAAGGTGGTGATGCGGGATGTATAGAAGGCACATTCATCATCCTGGAGGCCCTCGTAGAAACACCAAGATGCTTCCAGAAAATCTGCCATCCATCGCTTGATATGGGCCATGGAAGAAGAGGTGGCTGCGACTCCTCTACTGTCTGCACTGGATGGAGAAGGCCCAAGAGGGTACAAGGAAGGAGCAGAACAGACAGGCTGTGAATCAGTCGTGTTGCGCGTTGTGTTGGGCACAGGAGCTGCAGAAGCGGCAGAGACAGCTGGTTGCTCGCCAAGCTGCAGTGCAGGATTCTGTAAAGGTGTGGTGACAAGATTGGGTTTGGGGACTTCCAAAAGTTTGTGTAGTTCTTCCAGTGAGGGGAGAACCTCATCAATGCTGCTGATAATTTTCTGTTTCAGGGCTGAGCAAAGAACTCAACATGCTAGGGTTTTTACATGTTTTTTAAAAAAGAATTATTTTATTTTTATTATTTTTTCCATGTTCTTTTTTTTTAAAAAAAATATTTTTTAATAATGATACTTTTTACAAATTTTAAATTTTCAAATTTTTAAACAAAACACACAAAACAACTTACAATTGTTTACAGTATTGCTATGCATGTCTACTTTCTGTAGTCATACTATGCACTATAATATTAATAAGTTGTTGTTTTCTAGAATACCATACAAACTTATAAATGATTGATAGGAGCTTAAAGGTGGTTGAATGTTATTAGTTGTAATATACTCAAAAAAGGGGACCATTTTTCTAGAAAGTCTGTTGTATTAGGATAATGTTCGGTCTGATACATATTATCGTTTATTTTAACAGAAATATCAAAACTGCGGAGCTGTAAAAAAAAATTCTGTAGCTAGGTTGAGAGGACCGTATTCTCCCTTCCCTTCAACCCGCTTGTTATTTATTTAATAAATGCATTAGACTATAACTTAACCCTTTCATTCAGCAAAATAAAGTCAGTAGTTAATCTAATTGTAGCATATTGGAATCTTGCTTCCTTTCTGGGGTTAGGGAGATAGTGGCATTTTTCTTTTTTAGTTGGGTCTGTTGATCTCCACTGGTGTTTCCAAATTCAAGTTGTTTAGTAGATCTGCTCCTGAGTCTTGTTCTGAAGCTATAGTGTTTTCCTTGATGAATCACCAAGAGTTTAGTGTGATTTATCCACTTGTATAGAATATTTGCTTTCCTTAGGGCAACAGTTGTTGATTTAAATTCTTTTCTTTTGAGTAACGCTTCCTTGGGAAGGTCTGTGAAGATGTAGATTGGTGATCCTCTAAAAGGAATCGATCCTTTATTTCTGGCTTCATCAATTATTCTCTTCCGAGTTCTGTGGTCTGGTATTTCTATTATAATGTCTTTTGCAATGTTCCTTTTTTAAAATTGCTTTTCTGAGCCGACCCAATATGATTTTGTTATAAGTGGCAATATTGAACAATTAACTTGCCCGCATAATCTTACTAACAGTTTCAAGATTTATTACTGTATAAGACACATATAATCACCACAGTTGTATAAATATAAGTAATGAAACCACATATGTCATTAACAACCCTATTATCAGTCAGAAAAACATTTTCACAGGTGCCTCCAGGCTTCTATCATAATTGATAAAGTGCTTAGTGTCAGGGCTTGCAGCGGCCACCACTGGGCGGGGCACTGGGCGGTCTGCTCCTGACATCAAAGGGGGGGCCAGGGATTCTGCAGGACCCTGCTCTGTGGAAGGAGGGGCGGTATACCTCACCCAGACTCCCTCTCACTCCACTCGCTGGCCTGCTCAACCTGTGCCACCCACCCTCTTTGGCCTCTGCCATCTCCTCCTCCTTCATCCCCTGCCCTGCCCTGCCCTGCCCTGCCCTGCCCTGCCCTGCCCTGCCCTGCCCTGCCCTGCCCTGCCCTGCCCTGCCCTGCCCTGCCCTGCCCTGCCCTGCCCTCACTCCTTACTCACACCCACCACCTCAGAGCTCTTCCTAGCCACCTTATATAGGGTTTCCTTTCCCCGCCCCGCCCTCCATCTAGGCTTGTTCCCTCTCCTGACTTGGCCCAGCTGTGCCTTCCCTCAGGTGTTTCCCTCCTACCACTAATCCCTTCTTGGCTTCCTTGCCTTGCTGGCAGGGTGGGGTTGAATGCAAGTCATCCCCAGGTGAGGTCTCCTTGGCCTTGCTCACGAGGAGCTGCCCCAGTAGGCCTTTGAACTGCTGAGCTTGCCTGGCCTTGCTCACGAGGAATTGCCCTGGCCAGCTTCTGGGCTGCCTGCTCCTTGATGCTGGGCAGGGCTGCCCATCTCCTCCCCCAGAATGCCTGTGGCAGCTCCACCTGGAGGGGCTTGGCTCCTAGCCACTCCTGAGCCAGGCTGCTGTCCTCTAGCCGGGGTGCGGCTCTGGGCTGTAGTGGCTGCTTCTCCTCCTTGGCTGGTAAGGGCTCTGTTTGGGCTGCTGCTGGGCCCCTATTCCCCCTGCCTTGGCCCTTTTCCTCTGTCCTGCTTAGCCCCCTCTCTTCCCCCTGGAGGGTGGGACTGGCTGGTCTCCCCCTGCTCCCTCCAGCCCTCTGAGGCTTTGGCCTTTCGCCCCTTCCCCCTGGAGTGGGCAGGTTCTGGACCTGGTTGCTGGCTGGGCTGGTAGGGCCACTGCCTCCCAGTTGCCTCCCACTGCTCTCTCCTGGCAAGTCTGGGGGCTGGGACCCAGACCCTAGACACTTAGTGCTCAAAGTGCTTTCAACAGTTATTATTGCACAAGATACTAAAGTGCAAATGCAATTATAAATATAGCACCATACGAACACCAGTCCTTATAACAACGTCCAAGATCCCAAGCACCGTGTGTCCAGACCGTAAGGTAGAATGTAGCTAGAAGAATTCACTTCAGCTGACTGTAATAATCACAGTATATCAGCAGTCCTTTGTTAACTCTTCATGTAGGAACAGCAATTCCTCTGTGATAACAATTCTTCTAACAGATGGTCTAAATCCTTGTCATGCCCGTTTCAAGAATATCTTTTTCAGAGAATACAGTCACTAAAGGAAATATAATAATCAGTAACAGTACTCAACAAGTGGTCTTAAATCAACTACAATATATACAATACACGCAATAATAAAGAACATAGGAACACTTACTTCATCACTTCCAAACATCTCTTGAGTACCCAATAAAACATCCTTTTCCGATGACATTACGGTAAACATATCTCATCATCATTGGTCTTTATATACAAAATCCCTGCCACGCCTTCCTGCTGAGGAGAGCCTCTATTTAAAGCGATCGCTTCAAAATACTGTTTTAACCTAAGAAGCACGAAAAATCATTGGCCATATTTAAACCTCTTGGTTTAACTTATAAATCCTAACTTATAAATCCAAAAGGTCTCCTTCCTTTGAAGTTCTCTCATAGCAATTGCTGGAATCCTTGGGTTGGCCTTGAATAATATTGTAAATCGCATGTCAGTTTCACTATGAGTTTTTTCTATGTAGTGTTGCACTAGCGGAGCCTCTAATACACGATTTTTAATCCGAGATTGGTGTTCATTTAGTCGTATCCTGATGGAACGAATAGTACTGCCCACATATAAGAGACCACATGGGCACTTTAACAAATATATTACGCCTTCCGTGTTGCAATTAAAAAATTCATGTATGGTCCAAAGATCGAGTTGTTTCACTTCGTCTTTTGTCATAATCAGGGAGCATTGTTTGCATTTTCCACATTTATATAACCCCACCGGGAGACTTGTGTTACGCACCTGCTTCTTATGTTGTAAATCTGAATGAATAATAATGTCCTTAACATTGCGCATTCTTCTAAAGGCTATTAACGGAGGAACCTGACAACCGGGAATATCATTAATGGAAAACTTTGTTATAAGTGGAGCAACTCTGTGCTCCAAATTAAAGTGTTTTGCGAGCCAGGCTGTTATCAGTATGAGTAGATCTTCATTTTGCGTTTGTGACTCATCCAAGCTCCTAAGCTTAAGATTTCTCTGTTCGGCTCCAATTTCAAGGCTAAGAATTCTTTCTTGTTGTGAGTCAATTATTTTCTGAAGAGGTCTCATGTCACCTTGGGTCATGATAGTGATATCTAAAGCACTTTCAACTTTTTGATTGGTTTTGTTTAGTTCCAGTCTGATTTCAGATAATTGGTCGACTAAAGGATGGATTAGTTGTGCCATTTGCTTTACAGTATTTAGCTGTGATGCTAAAGAGGCATCAGTAGGATTTACCATCTTAGTAGCATCAATAATCCTCCCTTTGGCCATTTTGAATTGCTCTCCCCTGCGGCTTTCTTGTGATGCTGTTTGATTTGTTGCTGAGAAAAAATCCTGCAGATTTCTCGCTGCTTTTGGAGGAGTTCTCTCTTTTTTTTTTTGAAAGTTTTTTTATTTTTCAATATCTAACATACAAAACTACAATAACAGTAACTACAAAAGACTACAATAGCGTAAGGGAAGGGAAAGAAGGGAGAAAAAAGAGAAGGGAAAGGAGGGGTGGAAAAAAGGGGAAGGTAACCTACAAACACTAAACACTACACTTCAATGCTTTCCCTTCATACTGCCATAATAAAAAAATAGCTTTATAAAGTAGTGATGGAGTGGTTGATCATACAAAATACAAATTACAATTCAAATTAAATCTTTTTCCCTCCCCTGGGCCTTGGGCGCAATTCTCTCTGAGCAGCTACAGCCGCAGCTCTCATTGCCTCCCCCCTCCCTTCAGGCTTCGGATCCTCTTCTTTTTGCTTGGTGTCTGGCCCAAATTCTGGATTTTTATCCACAAAATCCCTTAGCTGATCTTCCGAATTAATCTTGTAAGCTTGATCTTTATAACTAAACCCGATTCCTTCCGGGAGTAGCCATTTGTACTTTATGTCCCGTTCCCTCAAAAGAGCTGCCAACTTCTTGTACTTAAATCTTCTCTTCCGAACTAAAAATGGAACGTCCTTCAATATCTTGACTTTATTTCCCAGAAAGTCTAACTCCGCATTGTATGAATTATATAGGATACTGTCCTGGACCCTCCTAGATGAAAACTCAGTAACAATCTCACGAGGCAACTGCCGCTTCATTGCATATTTTGAGGATGCCCGACAGACTCCCAAAATGGCGCTTTTCACTTCTTTAGTTGCCCTCGCAGGTGTCGCTAAAAGTTCCGAGGCGAGATCCCACAAATCCTCATTTTCCTCCTCTTTAACATTCTGGAGACGCAAAATGGTCTCATTCAACATCTTTAAAGTGCAACATGCCAACAGTAATAAGCAGCCAGTAGGTAGGAAGTAGTAGTTCTACGGACTTCGAATACTCATTTTGAATTGTATGTGATATACATTGATGGACTCTGTATTTTTGTATTATATGATTGTATTGTAATCATCGTTGTATTTATTCACATTGGCACTTTTGCACGTTTTGCACTTTGATTGATTAACAACAATTTTGTATATCATTGTGGTTCCCTGGTCTTGTCGTTTTCCTCCAATTCCACATCAGGGTTGCCCATTGTTTTCTTCTCCTGATAGTAGTTGAGCCGCAGCATTTTGCACCAATTGGAGCCTCCTAGTTAACTTAGATGGGAGACCAATGGATAATGCATTACAATTAGAGATGGGCACGATCTAAAAAAAATTGCCGATCCAGCTGATTGTGGATCGGCACCGGTGACTATCCCAACTAAACGATCCACACCGATCATCTCCCGTTCCCGATCCGTGGATCGTGGAGGCCAAAGCGGGGCGTGCTGCTATTCCCAGCTATGTGGGAAGGTGGGTGTTGGCGGCGGCCACCGGGCCCGGTGGGCACAGGGAGACAGCGATGAGCCGCCTCCCCTCAGGGGGCAAGGGGTCTGGCGGCACCCCCCATGTGCCCGCCCGCCAGGCCAAAAAGGAGCGCGCTGGCAAGAAAAGAACGGTGGGTGATGCCGGCAGCATCTGTGTTTGTGTTTGGCCGTCTGTGTTTGGCCGTCAGAGCTGCCTATCAGGGTTTGCAGGGATTAGATTGGAGTACCCATGGCTACAGAACACCCCCTTCCCCCTCCCTCCCCTGGCTGTCTTCTCCCAACTGGTGCCTGCTTTGCTGCTCCGTGGTTGGAAGGAAGCCTTGCTGATCAAGGAAAGCTGGGCTTCCATTCGGGTTTCCAGGGCGACAGGAGGGGAAACACAGCTCAGGCATTCCCCTGGCTCTGTTGCCCCGGGAATAGATTACTGGCGCCTGAGTGTCTGGCTTCCCGATCCGAGCACGATCCAGCCCCAATCCAGCCCCCTCCCAATCGCTGGATCGTTGGCCGTGGCTGATCACGATCTGCTGAGTCACGATTGCGCGATCGCCATTATTGTGGGGTTTTTTGGATCTTAATGCGGATTGTGCCCATCTCTAATTACAATAGTCAAGTTTTGATGTTACCATAGCATGGATCCAGGTGGCCAGGTCAGCCGTGTAAAGGTAAGAAGCCATTTTCCAGGCTAAAGTGAGATTGTAGTAAGCATTTTTTGCAACTGCCTTGACTAGTTTTTCTAGTAGTAGCACTGGATCCAGTATAACCCCTAGGCTCTTCACTGAGTCTGCAAGGGTCAAACAAACTCCATCGATGGTGGGGAGTACAATGTTTTTCAAGAACTCTGACTTCTCAACAAGTATCACTTCAGTCTTATCAGGTTCCAATTTTAATTTGTTATTTTTCAGCCATTTTACTATGGCTGTCAGGCAGCGATCTTAGGTTTCTACTGCATCCTGTGGGGACCTGGTTACAGAGTTCTCTATTGGAGTTGATTTAGGGCATGGTAAGAAACCAGTCAATAAGGATCAAGATGACGGAATAATTCAGGGTGGGAGTTCCATGTACATCTCGTTCTTCGGAATTACTTCCATTACAGGTTTATTTCTACAGTCATCTTCATTTTTGTTCAAGAACTTTTTTTTGCCATCAGAATGTAAACCCGCCCAACCACCCACCCACCCACACACACACACACACACACACACACAATGAATGGCGACATTATCATCGTAGGGTCCTTGAAGCCATTTGAAGTATTTGCCCAGCAAATGGAATGTATAACTAAAACAAAAACTCATACCCACCTTAATCAAATTTCCATCTACGCTCAAAAGTGTTTATCAAATTTCCACTTAAACATGAAGCCATGTGTTCAGCACGCAGCACTATATAAATCTGTGGATTTGGAATCCTTCTCTCATTTTGTTTGTGGAACGGAACGGTAAGTGGAACTTGGAAATTGGAGTATGACTTTAGTTAGCTTTTCCATGACAATGTTATTGGCTGAAAGTATTGTTATCTCAAGATATTTCTTTTCAACATTTTGTACTGAAAATTTTCAGATCTACACTACTGAATTACGGAAATGTTAATGCTGTGGTCAGCCTAACCACAGATAGAAGCTGCTTTCTATTTAATTAGACCTTTGGTCTCTCTATTCCAGTATCTTTAACGGTGAGTGGGGGAGCCTCTCCAAGATTTCAGGCACAGAAAAACCATTCCCAGCATCAGCTGTCTGAAATCCTGGAGAAACCAAGGTTTGAATGGGAGACTTTAGCCAAAGTTTTGTCACTGATGCAATCAAGATGAGCATATGAAGAGAAGACAAGTTGAATGGAGAAAACAAACTTCTTCCACCTTTGTGGAAGGGGTAATATGGTACATTTTAGGCTAAGAATAATGTCATGTAATGCCATGCAATGTAACTGCATATTCTTTTTACAGCTGATCCAAAATGAGGCTGTTGCGCAGGTTGCTTTGTGCTGTGGTAGTGGTGGCTGTGATTCCCCTGCCATGTTATGGAGAAGACAAGTGTGCAGGAAGTCCTGGGATCCCAGGGACCCCAGGAGCGAATGGATTGCCTGGAAGGGATGGAAGGGATGGTATGAAAGGAGACCAAGGGCCACCAGGTAACTGTTCAGATATTAGTGTGGAATATTTCTAGTTAACAAGTAAACCTGTAGTCATCACCTCTATTCATCTCTTGCCATGAAAACCCCACCAGGGGTCCCCATAAGTCAACTATGACTTGAGGACAGGATTTCATTTCATGCAGAGAAACTTTGATATTGTTGAATAAGTCTGTGCCTGCCACTCTGATTCTGAGAGTTCCCCTTATGTTTATATTTTGCTCGAGAAAACTGAAATTCTCGAGCATATCCATGAGATACTGTCCCCCACCCCCGGTGCCAACACCCTGTAAGTCTGCTTATAAACTTTAAGTAGAATAGCATCTGCAAATTTATGGGCACAGAAAAAAATTGAATTGAATATCCTTAAACGGGAGTATAAATGATCACACAGTGCCTTTGGGAATGGTGGTGGAGAATGCCCTCAAGTCATAGCTGATTTAGAGCAACCCCTGGTTGGGTTTTCATGGCAAGAGACTAACAGAGGTGGTTTACCATTGCCTGTCTCTGCAACCCTGATCTTTGTTGGAAGTCTCCCATTAGGGTTGCCAGCTCCAAGTTGGGAAATTCCTGGAGATCTAGGTGGTGAAACCTGGAGAAACCTGGAGAAAGAGGGGTTTGGGGAGGGAAAGGATCTTGGCATGGCATAATTCCATAGAGTCCACCCCCCAAAGTAGCCATTTTCTCCAGGTGAACTGATCTCTCTGGCCTGGAGACCAGTTGTAATTCCGGGGGATCTCCAGCTACTACCTGGAGGCTGGCAACCCTATCTCCCATCCAATTACTAATCAAAGCCAACCCTCGTTAGCTTATGAAATCTGATGAGATCAGGCTCACCTGGACTATCCAAGTCAGGGAACCTTTGGGAATAATTTTCTTTTAATACCATTGGGATGTTTCCTAGCAGAGGAATTCATTTTTGTAACGACATGGTGGTTCACTGTTCAGTTCATAGGAGAGTTTTAAAAAGATTTAATGAACATGGTGGCATTGATAAGCAATAATAAAAAAATACATTGGAAGTGATGTTATTCTTCTGTGATCTCAAAATATGAAGTAAGCAATCGAAGCATACTTAGGTATAATTGCCAATTATGCAATTTTATTTCCGTTGAGAAGGTTTAGGATGGATATTCACGTAACTAAAACCAAAATCTAAATAGAAAAACAATAAGGATAATTAGTAATATTCAGAAATCTGCTCTTTGGCTTAGAATTCATTGAGGACAGAGGAAGGGGGAAAGTGAAGAAAGGGTGACTCAGTAGATAATAGAACTGAAAGGGATGCTGGCCAATCAGCAATAATATTTTAGTATCTAGCTCATCATTCCGAGGAAAGCAGTATATAACATTGAGTTAGATGAGCCTATAGTTCAATCTGCTTCCTTACAAGTATTCTTTATGCTTTACTTACCTTATTACATATTGTGTGGGAGGTTTATGAGCTTTTGTTGTTGTTTATCCTGCCAGGACCTATGGGGCCCCCTAATGGCTTGCCAGGTGCTCCCGGAAGAGATGGGCTTCCTGGTCCAGAAGGGGAAAGGGGGGAACCAGGAGTGAAGGGAGACCGAGGAGAACCTGGACCACAAGGTAAAAAAAAGAAGAAGTTGCCGTCCTGCAATACCCAGGCACGCAAGATGACTTTTTTGTGTGCCAAACATCCATCCGCACCACCTATGTGAAAAATATCCAGTGCACTTCGCAAAGCGTAGGGTGAAGATCATTGCTTACACATACTTTCTGTCATAGGGATGAGAATCAGAATCTGACAAACGCATTATGTTTATGGCATGAAAATTTAATTATCCCTGTTCTCCCCTCTCGGAGCCCTCCGGAACCAGTTTGCTCTGCCTTTCATTGGGCAGGAGGAATAGTCTTCAAATAATTTTCAACAGTCCAAGCCTAGATTGCCTGTGGATTGAAAATTATGCTAAAACTGGCCTTGCATTAGATATTTAATATGCATCAATAATGTGGGATTTTATAGAAAGTTATGCCATGAGTTCTCCTTGAAGAAAATTAAACTAGATGAGAAGGCCTGCCTGTAACTGAGCTGAAGTTTGGAAATAATATTGACATTTTCTGCGTGTCACAGGGGTAGGCGTACCAGTTGCCAGCTGATGGTGAGCAATCTCCCGAGGGATTGCTAAATTGCCAGCTGATCACTGATGATCAGTGGAAGGTGGCAACCCCCTAGCAATTGCCCACTGCCAGCAGGCAACCCGAGAAAGCACGCACTGGGTGCACCCCCAGGGGGTTCAACGAAGTCACTTCCGGAAGTAACATTGTCACGCTGGCCACAGATATGCTCCTGTGCTTCATTGGGGCCAATTTTGGCCCCAAACAGGCCAGAATTGGCCCCGTGCAAAGTACAGGAGCACACCCATAGCTAGCATGATGACATCATTTCCTGAAAGTGCCATCATCACACCTCTCTCAGAGCATGCATGCAAGGAGGCCTTTGGTGGTAGGTTCCAGGCCCCCCACCTCCCACTAGGACGAGATCGGGACCTGGGAACCCTATTCCAAGGAGTAAGTCTGATAATATCTGAATTGGTTAATTTTATTTCCCATACGTATCTTTGCATCAGTTTCTTCCATTTATTCACATATGATTTAACACAAATCTTCAACATCTTTGCTGTGTAGGTAGGTTTTAGCCTAAATGCAGCTATACCACATTTCTGGATTGGTTGCCTACTGTCCTGTAACAAATCTGACTCCCTCTCTTCCTGTCACATGATGTTTCTTCCATGTTCTTGCATCTTAGTTGGCCCCTGCTGCCCCCTAGGGATTAAAGTTGAATCTTTTATCTGGAAAGGCGGATAACCACTGGTGTAAGACATCGTAGATGCACTCTGACATTATGAGAAGAAATCACGTTCCAGAAATTAGACATTCAAAAAGCAATGTGCCTGTAAACGGGTTTCTTATTTTCTTGGAACAAAAATGGAATAAATTCACTCTAGAAACTACACCAAAAGCATTCCCTTTTGCAGGGGCCAGAAATGTCATTGATTGCCACTCTTTTCTTATCATACTGCTTTGCAGGCCGTCCTGCTTCTCTTGACCCTGAAGT
Source organism: Eublepharis macularius (assembly GCF_028583425.1). Classification (NCBI taxonomy): domain Eukaryota; kingdom Metazoa; phylum Chordata; class Lepidosauria; order Squamata; family Eublepharidae; genus Eublepharis; species Eublepharis macularius. The sequence continues at coordinate 136,725,554 of NC_072795.1, forward strand.
GCAAGAAGTCCTCAGCTATCTGTTGAAAAAAATTCTGCATCTTGAAGGAGGTAACTGTTCTGATTGTATTACCTTTCACACTAGTTTAAAATACAGGTATAACTTTCTGTCTTTTCAGTTAAGAAACTTAGCTGAGACGCCCTATTTTATCCCTATTTAAAAGGGCTTGGCTGTAGACACATAAGAGTTTTTAAGGGAACTGAAAGTAGTTTGAGAGAGGCTTCGTTTCCCATAGGGTCCATGTGTTTCTCAGCCCCCCCCCCCCCGCCATTTCTCAGTGATCAGATAGATCTGATCAATGCAACAGCCTGTTTATCAGGAGAAAAATTGGGCACAGTGTGATGATGTCATTCTTTGGCGCTAGGTTCTGCTAGCCACTCAGTAGCGGTTTCAGCCTAGTATCGGGGAGATCTAGGTTTGCATCCCTGCTCTACCATAGAAACTTGCTGGGTAACTTTGGACCAGTCAAACATACTCAGCCTAATCTACTTCACAGAGCTGTTGTGAAGATAAAATGGAGACGGGGAGGATGTGCACATAAGAACATTCATTGTAAATCTTCAGTAATGCTTGTCTGTACTTTTTGATTATTATCTTTATGTAAGTTACCATTTTGTCACATTACATTTATTCCCAAATATTTAACTGGTTTTCTGGTAATAATACAATCCATTGCTTTTTCTATCTCCTCTTGTTCCTCTCTGGTAGTTGATAATGACATTATTTTTGTCTTCTTTTTATTCAGTTTCTATCCAGAATACAGTCCAGATCTTAATATTTGCTCCATTACATTTCAGAGAAACATTTAGGTTTTTTACTGATATTACAGCATCATCTGCGTGGCTTTTCATTTTATATTCTTTACCTTCTTTTATTCCAACAATTCTAAGGTCTTGCCTGATTTTTCACAGGCAATACTTCCAATATGGTAATAAATAATAGTGGAGATATTGGACATCCCTGTCAGGTTCCTTTAGCTATTTCAGTTTTCTATGTCAGAGATCCATTTACTAAAATTTTGCCTTGCTGACCAATATTGACCAATTCAAAAATTTAGTCCTACACTTCATATTTTGCAATACTTCCATCAAAAATTTCATGACTAGGGAGGATCTCTGCTGTTAAAATGAACAGATTACCATAACTGAATTTCAAACTGTTTCAAATGCTCTCAATCTATATAGATGAAAAGATTCTTTAAAAAGTGGCAGAAAAGGATAAATTACTTATTATGGAATTGAAGAAAACCAAGAATAAGATCTAAAACGCTACAAGAGGAAAAAAGCCGAGCTGGGCTGGTGGCACCAAATGTTAAGCTGTATCTCCAAGCGGCCACATTGGTCTGCATATCAGACCGGATTATAAGTCCAAACAGAAGACATATAAAATTGGAGACAATTGATACTGAGGAAGGAATTCATAATTATTTATGCATTAAGAAATCATTAAAATCTATTCAAAGACAAGATGGCTCCTATATTGTGAGAGGTGAACTATTTAGAATATGGTTTCAATGTAAAAACAGATTAAGTCTGCCAATTTTGCCGTTGACATCACCAATAGATGCCTATTACAATGTTATTACGAGATATAAAAAAGAGCACGTGAACTATAGATATATGATGGATAAATAAGAAAAAATAAAAGCATGGAAAGAAACTCAAGCCCAAGGAAAAAACATCCTATGGTTGATTCATTATCAAGTAGGGACTAAACTTAAAGAACTGCTATCCAATGAAGGTGGTCAATTAAGAGAGAAAACAGTGTTTGAACAATTAATCAGTGGAGATCCAAAACACCTGTTAGGAAAAGTATATAAAGTTTTTATTGCAACATGAAACAGAATCAGAACAGGTCAAAAATTGCATGATTAAATGGATGCTAAACTTTTTCTCTCATTTGCAGTTCTTGCTTTGGAAGGAATGGTAACTAAAGTGGGAAACAAAATACTTGCTACCAATGGGAAGGAAGTGGATTTTGAAACTACACGCCAAACATGTCAAAATTCTGGTGGTTCAGTTGCAACCCCCATGAATGAAGCAGAGAATGAAGCTATTCTGGGAATTGTGCAAGAGAAGAATCGATATGCCTATCTGGGAATGAAGGAGGGCCCTGTTCCTGGGGAATTCCTTTATTCGGACGGGTCACCGGTGAACTATACAAACTGGCGTCGATATGAACCAAATGGCAAAGGAACAGAAAACTGTGTAGAGATAAACACTGACGGAGGGTGGAATGACAAAAAGTGCAACCAGTATCGTCTCACCATTTGTGAATTCTGAATATACCTCTTCATCTGTGCAGCAAGCCTAAGTTAGTTTAACTACAATGGCATCTTGGGATTTGTAGTTCTCTGAGGGTATTCAAAGTGTTTTACTAACATAGCTTCTCTAAGGAAACTTCCTTAGTTCAGTGCTCATAATCTAATTTAGCAAAACATTAGATCTTCTGTCCAGCCTACTTCAAATAAAATTTTTAAAAAAACTCATCTAAGCAAGTGCACTCCCTAGAGCAATTGTGAATGCTTGTCTAGCAAATTCAGGATAATAGTGGATGTCATTCATGTGAATTTGTTGAACTGCAGGTGTTCCGAGGCCTGTTTCCCCTCAGGGACTGTTCTTTCAGTATCCTCATAAAGCAGTAACAGCATCTGATTTTCAGTAACCTTGAGCAGTTACGCCAGTGTGATTTTTAAAAAAAGGGTTTTAAGTCAAGAATTATTCAGTACTTTTTTCATTAAGAAGCAAAACCAGTAACAAGGAAAGTGATAATACAGAACCATAGACTTGGAAGGGGTCTTACAGACCATATAGTCCAACCCCCTGCCAATTACAATACGTTACCAATGTAGAGGGCTGGGGATGTTGTTCTGGGGCCCATGGCTGAGCCCCATTCACTCCTCACTTCCTCAGACTGGGAGCATTCTGGGGTACCCAGGTCCTCCCCCTCTTCTGAGCAACCTGGAACCACAAACTATTGTCTTTGAAAGAAATATATTCAAGACCACTGAACAAATTACCAACACTTCACTTGAATGTTCTGGGTGCCTTTAGAAGAACTGGCGATGCTCATGGACTTGTCTAAGCCTGAATCAGCCCTACGTCTAGCGTGTCCTTAATACCTTCCTCATGTCACTCAAGACTTTCCCATTTATTCTGTAAGGCAGGCATCTGATTGGAAGATAGGAGCAGGTATCTATATGATGTGTAGCTAGTCCTTCCTTCATATTTTGTTCCTGAAGACATTCTCAAACTGTTGCAAAACTAATAGGCTTATCTCTGTGTCCCCCTAAACCACCATAACCTCTAGCCACTTCAGATCCTCTCGCTGCACCTTTTCAGAATAGTGAGCTAATACATCCACCAGACGTTTTCAGTTTCTTCATCAATACTCTCACTTTTTACTGTACACAGACCACATCATCTCATGTTTTAACATGAATCGCATTCAGTTTCTTTCCTGCCCTATCCTCTGAAACGTTATAAGTTAAGTGCTCCAATTTATCCTCAATCACATGAGGCCGCTTCCTGGTGTCCTTCAATTTGTTAGCATGCAAGGGTAGAAGAACCATCACCTAGTCTCCTAATTCAAACTCTCTTGAATGGGCCCTTTGCCAAACAACTACTTTGATTGGCCCTGTCAATTTCTCACTGACTATACTCCTCATATTCCATAGCTTTTCACAGAAACCGAAGACATAATTCAACACTGACTTCTTTGGCTTCAGGATTTCATCCTCTGAACACTCTAATGAGATCCAGATGTTCTCTAACACTTGTGTCAAACATGAGCTCAAATGGCAAGAATCCAGTTGAACTCTATACTACTTTCCTATATTCAAACAGTAGTCGGGGCAACTTCGCATCCCAGTCCTTGGGGTGAGTATCCACATGTGCCCTTAGCATTCCCTTCAAGTCCAGTTAAATCTCTCTAGCAAACTGAGGGTGATATGTGGTGCATTTTTAAATGCATAGCATCACAGGACTTCCACAGACAGTCCATCACTTCAGACAAGTAATCTGTCTCATAGTCTGTCAAGATCTCTGCTGGAAGGCAACAGAAGAGGGCCCGAGGGACAGCAGTTTTGCTGGTTCACGCCCCCCTCTGCCCTCGGAGCCTCCCTCTACTACTGCTCTCACTTGCATTCTCTAGGGGAGCAGGGATTAGAGTTGCCAGGTTCTCTTGCCCTCCCAGTTGGAGGGAGGACCTGGCACTTACCTTTGCTGATCTTCTCACACGCGTGCTCCTGACAAACACGATGATGTCTCTTCCAGAAGTGACGTCATGCCCGGTGGCAGGCATGCTCCCATGCTTCACAGTGGCCAAATGGGGCCAATATGTGCCCCTGTGAAGAGCAGGAGCATGCCCACTCCAGGGCTCAATGATGTCACTTGAGGAAGGGACATCATCACACCTGGCAGGAGCATACCTACTGCGTGCTGGCCTAGGTGGCTTTTTGCTTCCGGGCCCCATTCCTGGGCCTTTTCCTCCTGCCAATCGGGTGAGTAACAGCGTGGGGCAGAGGCTGGGAGTGGGGGATCCCCCTGCCCCCTCCGGGGGACTGGCAGCCCTAATGGGGATCAACTACTGCCCCCCCCCCCTCTGGGTATGCATGACTGAACTGGACTCAATGTGAGTCGCAGAGATTAAACTGAATACATTCAAAAGGAAAAGTTGTTCAGTAAGAAAATTTTAAAAAACATTATTTACCAATGCAACAGCCTGAGCAAGGAATAAAAGAAAAGGTGATAACATACAATCTTCTGACCTTAACTCTTACATAACCTTGATGATGAGGAAGAAGGGTAAGCTGTTTAATTTTTGGAGCTGCAAGCATTCAGTGGTCATAGATTCAGAGGAGTTAGCCGTGTTAGTCTGTAGTAGCAAAATAGAAAAGAGTCCAGTAGCACAACTTTACTGTAGCATAAGCTTTCGAGAATCACAGTTCTCTTCTTCAGATGCATCTGAAGAAGAGAACTGTGATTCTCGAAAGTTTATGCTACAGTAAAGTTGTGCTACTGGACTCTTCTCTATTTTGCAAGCATTCAGAAATACTTCGATCCCAGCATTAAGGTCTCCCCTCACGTGTTTTCAACAGCACATGGTCATGGCTGCTTTTTTAGAGTATGGTGGACTCTCTCCTCCTTAAGCATATTAAGATGGATAATCCCCAGGGCAAGAAATTACTTCCTCATGCAAGGGGTTGTATAACTTTTCTTTCTCTCCTCCCTCCTTTCACCCTACCCCCGTTACTGTCCAAAGGGGAAATCCTGCTCTTTCCTTTGCCCACTGGCAGCTCTATCACCGCAGTGCGGCCAAGGCTGCCTTTGGTTTGTCCCTGGCTAGGGTCAACTGCATTTCTATGGCACTGAATGGCTCTGTGTTTGGGAAGTGGCTCACCCTTCTTCCAGCTAACTAGCTAAGGCCCTTTGCAGTCTCTGAACCTGTACAGAGTGCAGACTCAGTTATAAGAAACTTCAACGGTAATGCTCAGGTGTGAAACATTACAGCACACACACACATATTAAGATGGTATTTGATGTTGCAGGGGGCAAATGTTGCACTTGCTTCTATATCCCCACCCCTCATCTGCAATGCAGCTTGCCTCTATGATGATGTATGCAAGTGAAAATTTGCCTCTTTCTGGCTAGTAGCAAGTACTGTTGCTTGCTGGGTAAGAGACTAGTATAGCACTTGCCATAGCCCCTGCTCCAGGATGAGGTTTCGCCTGCTTGTATGCCAACAAATAACAAGCTAGACGTTTGCTCCTGTACTGAGCAAGTGCGGCCCCAGAAATAACAGAGCTGCAAGCAAACAGGAGCCACTCCTGCTTCTGTGGTTTTTGATGGGTAGCCGTGTTGGTCTGCAGTAGAACAGCAGGATTTGAGTCCAGTTACACCTTAGAGACCAACAAGATTTTCAGACTGCAAGCTTTCGAGAATCAGTGTTGTACAAATTAGGTACCTCGAATGTCCCTCTGGCCAATCTTGATAAGAGACACAAACGCATGGAGTTCTGTAGAGGAAGCAATCTAAAATTGTTTATTAAACAATGGAGGAGCAATTACACAGGGAGTAGAAGGTCTCCTCATGTCCAAAGTTCATCAGAGCTACAATAGCAGTACAAAGCAATTAATATCTTTTGGTTAATTATAAATGTCAGTCTATGGAATTCAAGTTACTCTGATTTCATCTCCCACCCCTTGCTGCAAGAACTCCAAGGTCTCTTGAGTCAAAAGGTTCTTTATTGAAAGATTATATTCAAAGTACAGGTGTCCATAATAAACCCAAAGGCAAGGAAGCTTCTGGCTGAACACAAAGCTTTGTTGAGAATGACGTGTTAGGTACATGTCGCAATATATCAAACTCTCCTTTCTATTCCCCCCGCCCCCCCATATGTCTAAGTAAAGCAGAGGTTTGGGAATGCGAAAGTAACTCCTCCAAGGTCTGTGGCTAGCTGCGTTAGATAAGGCCGTCCTGGGAACACAGCTGGCTGTCTCTGGGAACCTGCAGACAAACATCACTGGAAAATACAACAGTTAAAGACATCACATCAAACAATATGGCAATACTGTGGATAGCAGTCCTGACAATAATATTTGTTATCTGATTGGTTTAAAGAATACAGGGGTCCCTCATTGGCAGAGGAGGGAGGACCACCTGTCATGACACAAATGTCCAGGGGTATTCTGATTGGAAGGAGCAACTTAGGTCAGCAGCATAATTACAGAAATTGCAAGATTGCAATTTCTTACCTGTCCTTGGTGTTATCTCTGGAAGGAACATCTTCCTTCCTTCCTCACACATCTCTTCTTATGGGCTTATTCCTGCCCACTCCTTTAACCAATGTAATTTTTAACAGCGGCGCCCCAGAGTCGCTTCTTGCAACCTTGGGGGCTTTCAAGCGATCTGGGTTCCGTGGGTGGAAAGCTATTGGAATGCGCTTGTGGTTACAGCCCCTGGCCCCAGTTTTGCAGCTTCTCTCTCTCAGCCTTGAGAGAGATGTTTCTAATCCTAGCTTGCTTTTATTGCAACATTTTGCATAGACAATTCTACAAAGGGGATTTCTGTATCAAATAAGGCACAGGTGTCAGGAGTCAAACAGGTGCTCATTAAGCTTATTGAGCACAATCCAGGAAATGAAGCAGTGAGGCATGACAGTTGAGTTATGAGCTCTCTGTCATGATCTTCCTGGTACCTTGAGACCTGAGAATTCGGGTCCCCAAGGACCCCCCCCCCACGGAGAGGGGAGGCAGGCTGAAGCAAGGCGAGGTAGCTCAAGGGGACCAGCAATCCCCTGGAAGCTAGCTTGAAAGGCAAGGTCCGGGGAAGAAGCCAATATGGCTATGAAGCTGTGGAAGCCGAAGTCCGACTAGCGAATAAACAAAGCAGATTCCTGGCAAGACAGATCAAAGACGTTTGAAAGACCAAACAAAGTGACCTGAATCTTCCTACCAAGTAAGGAGACTGCTTTATGACTTAATGAGAGCTAACCAGCTTCATTAGGAGGTGATTTATTAACCTCCGGCAAAGCGGCCACCCTTACGAGTTCTGGGAGGAGGGAAACAGATGAAGGAGTGATTGTAAAGAAAACTCCCAGCAGACGCTGGAAAGCAAATATATTTTCGAAACCATAAGTACTTAAAGCTTTTCACCACTTTGAAGAGAGTTTTACCAAAATATCTACAAGCAACTCTGAAATGGCTTTTTCGGAGGAAATATTATCCAGCTTACAAGTAATTGCCAATTGGATGGCCAAATTGTTAAGCAAAGCAGATCAGATCCTTGGAGTGGAGGTGAATAAAGGCATTGTGAAAAATAATGATACAGAAAAATCTCTAAAGGGATAGAGATAGTTGAAAGGAAGTTAGAGCGGAATGAAAAAAAAGTTACTTTGCAAGATGGAGGAACGTTCCAATACCCCTTTCTGAAAATGCAAGTCACAGAGAAGAGAGGGGAGGGGCAACCAACCAGAGCTATGATGAGAAAACTTAGTGTGCTGCTTCTGGACAATGGAAAAACTGTGCAACGTATCTTCGGGAAGAGAAGTGAACAGAGAAACAGCAATATTTTTATTGACCCCCTCCAGAACTGGCTAGAAAATAAGAAAAGCTCTTATTGGCTAGCTAGTGTGGAAGAGAAAACGATCCACCGTTCTACTGGGAGAAAGAAGAAGAAATCAGAATGAAACTGAAATTATGGTCCAATTCTATAGGCTTAATCCTTTATGTCTATCTTTTTTTCTAACATGTTATACTGTTTGTGTGCTTTGAAGGGATAACAGGGAGGGGTATGGATAGATTCTTAGAGCCTTCTGGTTTTATTATTGTCTTTTGAAAGAGAGAAAGAAGGAGGAACATAGATTATGATTTAAATCTCCTCCCTATGCTTAATGATATGTAAATGCACACTTATTTTAAGCCTAGATGTTTTATAACATGTTAGATACTGTACATTTACTTTTAAAAGACTTGAGATAATGTGATAACTGGATCTTCGGAGTGCTTCAACTATTCCTAGATTTCAGCTGTCTTCTCTAGAATATAAATTACTGTTTAAGCCAAAGTTTTTTATATATTTATTTGGCTTTCTTTTTCTAGCCTCACTTCAGTATATAAGATTAGATGGCTTGTATAAACTGATGAAAGAATGAGGGTAGATTGGTATAAAATGTATTGTTATTGGACTGATTATGGGATTAACTATTCTGGCGAAAATTTAAGGGATTGGAAATGTGATTTATACTTAATATATGTAAAAGAAAGAATTATGAGAAATGAAATAAGAAATAGAATAAGTGGATAAAAAATCACTGAAATAAAATAATTGATTGGAGAGCTTAAAAGGGAAGATTGAAAGAACAAGAGGTATTAAATGTTTATGTAGTGGCTTTCTATATTCATGCATTGATGATATGATGTCTTGTACACGAATTTGTTACTGGAACTTTTTTTTTGATCCTTTATATAACTTTAAAATTAAATAAAAAATAATTAACAAAAAAAAAGCTTATTGAGCAAGCGTCACAGTGCTTTGATCTTACATTTCACAGTGATTTACATACATTCTTCTTTGGTCTTTTGTTTCAAGTTTCATTTTCTTGCAAGTTGCGTTACAAGTTCTACATTAGCTCCTGAGAGTAATAAAAGTGCGTAATACTGAATGTCATAGAAAAGGTATATAAAATCTCTTTCATTAAATGCATTTCCCACAAGAGCAACCTTCTTCAGCTTTTATAGAATCACCAGAACTCCTCCCCAACCCCACAAGTCAGAGAGCAATGGGTCTTTTGTTCCACAAGCATTATTTACATCGATCAATGCGATCCTCTTCAGCAACAGAACTAGTGTGCTTCCTCGTCAACCTTCCTTTCAGTTATATATTTTCTGAATCATTCTGTCCTCACTCTGCCCCTAATTGATGTCCGAGTCAGACAGCCAGGTGCCAAAATAACAGTCAAATATGAATGTTTTTGAATATACTGTCATTAAATTTTTAATTTAGGTTATGACTGTAATGCAAATTTAGAACAGCTTTTTAAAAAAAATTTAAAAATTAATTTCATGGCCAAATGCACACAAGAGGAGCCTCTTTGGGCTACCTCAGATCCTAAAGTGGGGGTTACAGGACCAGCCAAAGAAGGCAAGAGAGAGGGGGGGGGACTTGGCAAGATTGTGCAGAAAATCTGCTAGAATCAAACCCTGCATTCTTACGGGAGGGAGGAGGCAGGTCGCAGACACTCTGAATCAATGCTAAGCTGTGTAAAGCGAATTAAACGTTACATTAATCATTTGTAAACAGGGCTTCAGTATTTATCAAGAGAAATCATTTTTAGCAGAATGTTTAAGAACAGGACATCCATTTAAAGAGTCTTTAGGAACTTGTCCAGCACCTCTTGTCGTTAATGTGAGAAATTCTATTATGAGCAATTATTTGAAAAAGTTTTAATGGTTCTATGTGGGGTCTGAGAGAGCTTTTCTCTCACAAGGTGCCGTAGATAAATCCCTGAGCTTAGAAGGCATCATTTAGGAAGGTCTGTATCCATGCACTGAAGTGCATTGATTGATTGATTGACTGATGTGAAAGGGTTTTGAAACCAGATTTAGATAACTTCTAAGCATTTAAGATCTCTTCATAGTTTCACATGAATTTATTAAAGTTTGGTGGCAAGATCAGTGGATACAGACCCACTTTACCTCTCCATATGTTCTTGCCCCTATTTGGTGACCAAAGTAGGACTAACTTACAAAATGTAACCTGTAAAACTTGAAGAGAAGGTGAAGAACTGACTTAGAATGTACAGCTGAACTTTATTATTATTTATTTATTTATGTATATTTCTAATCCTCTCTCCCTGCAAACAAGCTCAGAGCAGAATACAACATATAGGAGTTGGCAAGAACTGCAACTGGCTTTTTAAGTAAAGCTGTTCAATGACCTGAATTTTGATGTATCAGTTTGTGTGATTACAGACAGCTTTTTAATGGCAGCCTTGCCTCTTTCTCTTCCTATTTGCTACCTCCTCCAGATCTGAAAAAGTACCTAGAGGGAAAAAAGAACTTTGAGGTTTTTGAGTTGAGACTACTTGGGTATGTCTGTGTGTGTTCACTTCATATGATCAATTATTGTAGTCACTTGTAGTCAATGTGTCCAGTATTAATCATTTAAAGGATGCATCTGTGTAGGTGAAAAGAGGAGATGAATTGCAAGTAATTTTGTGCTTCGCGGGTAGGTCAATTTAATAACCCAATCAATAATATTTTGGTTTGAGGATTGTGCAGGCACTGTAGCAGCTGCAAGCTGCAACTTATTTGTTACTCATTACTAAGGTACAACTTGACCTTGCGATATATGCAGCTACTGTGCACGTGCAGTGCTGCTCAGGAGGGTACTTGACACACATTTCAATGGAAAACTCTGAGACTATCCAGTAAGGGACCCGGCAGTCATATTTGTGTGGAAATTCTCAGCACCTCTAGTGTTGCATGTGCAAATACCTCTGAGTATGAACTAAGTATATATGAACTGATGCATAAGGGTAACTTCACACATTACAGCTTCAGAGACTCTCTACACAAGACATACAACACAGGGATGCTCAAGTATAGGGAGATGTGATGTTAGCTGGGAAGCGTAGTTTAAAAAGACAGAGGTGAGGGAGCTCACTCCTCAGAGGGTTTGTTAATTTCATCTTCTCTTTCATCTCTCTACACTACCCTCCTGTAGTGAGATGAAATTGAAAGAGCCTTCTGGGAGGCAAAGATGAAATTAACAAACCCTCTGAGGAGCAATCTCCAAGACTCTCCGAAGGCTCTGTCAATTGCATCTCTCTACACAAGGGTAGTTTAAAAAGACAAAGATGGCAGACAAAGATATCTCTGATATCTTTCATTGATTTCAATGACATAAAGAAATGTAACTCTATGGTTCGGTTCAGATGGGATGCCCTTCTTCAGCATATAGAACTCCTCCACCATAACAAGCAACATCTCCCCACCTCTTTTCAGTAGGAAGAATCACACGAACCTGTCATTCATCATCCATATGATGAACCATATGTCATGTTATATGTGTTGCTTGAGCGATGGTGGGGGAGTACTGAACACTTCTTCCCCTATTGAAGTGTGGCACTACCTCTGAATTGTTGAAGTTTATTTGTTACACAGTGTCTTGTAATTTTAGTTCAGGAGAGTAAGGTGGCAGATTTTTCATTTATTTCTACCCTCAGGGCCAAATGTGTCCAGAATTTTGGTCTCATGCCCCAAAGACAGTGTGCTTAACCAAGAAAGCAACCTAAGTTCTTTCCTTTGTTGTACCTTGAGTATCGAGGAAACGGTATGTCCTTCTGCATTGTACATTCTAGGTCAAGGGCGTCGGATTACTATTAATCTTTTCATTCCAGTCTTCAGTGTGCATACTGTGGAGGTGTGGGGAAATCATATGTACAAATAGTGTGTGCTTTATATAGAAATGTACAGAGAACAGCTTGTAGCTTATGTGAACTGCTTTGGCTTGAATTTATTTTTCCCTTTACAATACTGAAAATTTCCCTGAACATATAATTATCAATGAATCAAATTAAGTCCTATGGAAATGTAATCTCTTGTAAACAATTCTCAACAGCAATATTTTTTCAAAGGTCTATTGTCCTGCCCAAGAGCAGTTTCACCTATTACCCTGGATCTTATTTCCGTAAGAAAGGAAGTCAATATTGTTTGATGTCCATTCTGTCCTCAGAAAATATTTTTTTCCGTAATGAAGGGACTATGTAAATAAAATGCGAGGGAAAATTGAGCTCAGCTAAGTAACAAATAAGCATGACTACATATATCAGTTGAAGCCACATTATAAATTGACCCTATTCTTCAGAACTGCTCATTGGACTAAGAAGGTAATTCAAATTCATTTCCCATACAGTGTAGATTTTTAACTTCCTAAGACTGCACACTTACTTGAGAGTAAGCTCCATTGAAATCAGTGGAATTTATTTCCAAGTAAGCCTGCATATGACTGGGCAGTAATTTTGTTCTTTAGATTGTTTTGTTGTAATTAACTTATTTCTCATTTAGAATATTGCTACTGCCAAGCAAGCATGAAACAAGGGAAATTGGAAATTACCTTTAAGAGACAGACAAAATAGATACTTCCTTATAAGCAGTTCCAACACATTCAAAGGCTATATAAATTTCATAAAAATGTGAGGAAGCAAAGACTAAAGCTAGATTTGCTTAGCCCCAGCCCTTTGAAACAAATTACAGTACTTCAGAATTATTGGCATGGTGATTTGAAATCCAGTTATTAATTATGCACACTCAAAAGTGTGAACAAAGTGGATGAGATGAAGTTGCTCAGTAATGAAGGCAATAAAATTATGTTGATGCAGTGTCGTTTGGTGAACACCTTTTTTCTTTCTTTTTTCCCCAGCTGGTCAAAAACAATGGTGTCCTCCCAGTTTGTTCTCCTTGTTGTAACAGCAGCTGTCTTTCTGACCACCAGTCATGCGGAGAAAAAGTGTGTTGGCGCCACAGGTAAGTCAGACATTAATTCACAGAGCAGGGGAAAAGGAGCGGGAAGATGTGAAGGGAAACTACGAATGTCAAAGCTTCAGCAAGTCCTGTTGAATTCCCCCCCAAATATTCTGAAGCACGTAAGAACCACATTTGTAAAAACTAACCTTCCACTCATGAGTATAAACAAAGTGTGTTCATACAACACATCCACATTATACAACACAATGGCTGTAGTGTAGCCATGAGGGTTGGTGTTTGTAATCTTACTTTATGCAACCAAGCCAGATAGAATGCATTTGGTTTATACCAAATATCTGACCTTTTCTTTTTCTTTCTTTCTTTCTTTCTTTCTTTCTTTCTTTCTTTCTTTCTTTCTTTCTTTCTTTCTTTCTTTCTTTCTTTCTTTCTTTCTGGTTTTCATCTTATTCTGGCATAATTTTACATCTTCCTTTATGTTGTTGTATCTGGTCAGTTTATAGTAGAATGAGTATATGGAAGTGTGTTGCTTGTTGTTTGAAGCATGGGGCATGAGCATTCTTTTCCACCCATCCCCCTTCTCTCAGCTGTATGCTGAGACCTCCAAAATGATGCTGCTGCTGCAAGTTATAGTACATGCAAGGGCAAAAGCTGTGCAGGGTGTGTGGGCTGCAGTGAGGAGGGAGGAACCCGGTGAAATTGCCCTCTCCTTCCTTTTCCTTCAGCGGTGGTGCTCCTGAAAGAAAGACGTTCCACTGGCACAAAGACTGTTGCCAGACTGATTCCCCTCCTCATTGCAGCTCCTTGAGCCACATAGCTTTTTGGCCATCCAAGTCCTATATCCTTCCAATATCAGCAGTTTGGAGGTCTTGGGGGAAGGGGGAGGACAAGAAAGAACCATGCCCACGTGTGTCATTACAGGCATACTTATAAGCAGGGCTTTTTTTCTGGGAAAAGAGGTGGTGGAACTCAGTGGGTTGCTCTCAGAGAAAATGGTCACATGGCTGATGGCCCCGCCCCCTGATCTCCAGACAGAGGGGAGTTTAGATTGAGTGGCGCGGAGGGCAATCTCAACTCCCCTCTGTCTGGAGATCAGGGGCGGGGCCACCAGCCATGTGACCATTTTCAAGAGGTTCCGGAACTCCGTTCTCCCACGTTCCTGCTGAAAAAAAGCCCTGCTTATAAGATCCTGAACCATTACCCTTCTGAGTTGCTGAGTAGAACAAAAATGTAAAATTGAGGTTACAGAGTTGCATTTCAAACAGTTTTAGGGCATAAGTACAAGTTCAGGGTACTCCTGACACATGCGCAGATGCCTGGCCTGCCTCACAGTCATATGTACATCGGGGGACCCACCTTTAAAAGCTCTTGTTTACTTGGTGCTGTGAGGAAGAGCAGCGAAGGGGAAGCAATGTCATTGCGCAGGTGTGGGAGTGCATGCACACTTCTCAGTGGGCCAATTTGGGCTCCAAATGGGCCCAATTGCGATGATGTCACACCTGGGATGGCATTCCCCCACCTTCCCTCCCTGCCAGTCTGGTGAGTAGAGGGAGGGGGCAGAGGGTGAGGGCCCCCAGCGTGGGAATGGCACCCCTAAGTTCTGTTCCCTTCCTCCCCAGGGAGAGAGAATCATAAAAAGTGCCCTCAACTAAAACAGAGCTTCCATAGCTTCAGGGCTGGGAACAGCAGGACAAAGAGGAAGACTGAGAAAGAGGTTTTTTTTTTAAAAGGCTTTAAATGAAGTTTAGCAAGGCTGGTGCTTGGAGGGGTGGAAGTTGGAAGAAAGGAAAAGGAAGCAGGAAGGACAAGGGACCAAGCTACCCTAAAGACCTGCATCCCCTTCCTAGGTAGGAAACAGATTGGGAAGTGGGAGACCCTCACCAGAGGAGACAGGAAGATCAAGTGAGATCCTGCCTCCTGACCCAATGAGAGGAACCACCCATGCTAAGGTGTCCTCCCCTTGAGAGTGATGCTGTGTGTTACATACTCAAAGAATCAAGTGAGACTGTACCAAGCAGCGAAGCACGTGATGTGCAGGAGTTGACATTGTGAAGAGGGTGCTTGTGAATTAAAGTGGGATTGACATTTGGGTGAAATATTATGTGGGTGACCCTTCCGCTGGGTGGTAAACTTGGTTTTCCAACTAATTTGACCCCCCTGTTCTGCATGAACTGAGAACTACATCTTGGTTTAGTGGTTTTCAAACCTTTGACATTCAGAGAACTCTCCCTGCACATCTGCTTTAGAACATCTGCATAATGCAAAGGATTGTGGTTCCTCCAGGACACTGGTTAGGCTTGTTCACCTTATTTTGTGTGAAATGAAGATATATCCAAGAGCACACTGAACAGCTGCACATCTAATGGTAGTCTAACTGTCTTTCTGATCTTCTCTTTTTTTTTCCAAAATTTTTTATTGAATTAGATTATAATATTATTCAAAACATACATTACCCCCTTATAGATCTTTTTCTAACCCCTCCCTTTCCTCCCCCCTTTTTGTTGACTTCCAACAGTTTTCCAACCCTAAGTCTATCTTATTATTTAATTACGTAATATCTCATATATCCTATTATACACACATTTAATACTCTTTTCTCTAAGCTTATTTAATCTCTACTAAAAATACTCTATAATATAAATTTCCCTTTGGATGCCTCAATTAAACCACATATCCTACATAAAATAATACTGGCATAATAATATATATTAGCAATCAAGATATTAAAAGATATAACTTTGTATTCATTTTACTTTCCAATCACCTATGTTCTTTGCTTTCCACCATCATCCTAACTCTAATATTAGCTTAGACTCTAATACTCTATTACTCATCCATCTTTTACTATTTTTGTTCTAGGCTTCTTTTAAATCTATAAGGTAATTGTTATATTCAAATATCTCTTACATACACTTTACTTAAACTATATATTGTAAATAATATCTAACTATCTTAATCTTATATATCCATAGTGAAACATCCATTATTTAGTACTCTATAGTTTTTGATTTTATCATAACTCCATTAATAGCTTAGATTTTTATAATTAAATTCCCCCCTCGGTAAAGTCACTTCTCTCTTCTTCTGTTACATTTCAATAATTCTCGAACTGCCACAGTTCTCCATTCACGTCCCATTTTTTTTTCTAAATATTGTTTCAATTTCTCCCAGTCTGCATTATACTGTCCTGGATCAAGATCTTTAAGTTTTCTGGTCATTTTATCCATCTCAGCCATGTACAACAATTTATACATCCAATCTTCTATAGTTGGTATTTCTTGTACTTTCCACTTCTGCGCATACAAGAGTCTCGCTGCTGTAATCATGTAAAATAACAATGTTCTATACTGTGTTGGAATACCTTCCATTCCCAAGTTCAGTAGCAACAATTCTGGGTTCTTATTTATTTGGGTTTGCAAAACCTCATTAATTACTTCAATTATATCTCCCCAGTATTGCTTCGCTACCTCACAAGTCCAGTCTTTCTGATCTTCTCATTGAGGAAACTCCTGAGGAATCTCAGGATTCCATGAAGCTCCCTTTGAAAACCATTTACTAGGAGCATATTCTATCTGTCGTCCAGCTGAACAATTGGGGGGGGGGCATGTGGCTGGAGTAGCAGAAAGGACCATAGCGACAGCATTTGGATTTTTGGCTAAATTCTCAAAGGTTGTGCATTCAAGTCTTATTTGTTTGGACACTGGGTATGTTTTTTGGTGCTTTACCTACTTGGCGTTGAAGTGCTGAATTGTTACTGCTTTCTGGTATAACTTAAACACACATGAAGGTGCCTTACACGAATCAGACCACTTATCTGTCAAGGTCAGTATTGCAGAGGGCTGGAATCGAGCTACAGGCAGGCCTCTGGGCTTCCATGCTGGTCTCCTGTTGGGAGGGGGGATTGAAAAAAAACCCTCACCCTGGTTTCCCACTGGAATATTAATATATTCTGCCTGTTCCCACCTCATGAAATGGTTTTTATAGGGATTGAGCAATTTGGGTTGCCGTCCAAATGTATTTTATGATGTTAATGTTTTATTGTAATTATTTATTCATGTTGTAATCCGCTCTGAGCCTGTTTATGGGGAGAGTGAATAAAAAATCCAATAAATAAATAAAAATAAACAAATAAATTTACTCAGACTGGCAGGCAGATGTCTTTCATACGGCCTCCTCCCTGATCCTTCTAACTGGAGGTGCCGGAGATTCAACCAGGGACTTTCTGGATGCCAAGGAGATGCTCCGCCTCGGAGCCACAGCCCCACCCATATATGCCACTACACTATGTGGGCAAAATCGTTCTGGGAGGAACTTTCCTGAATATATTATTTATGAGGCCTGTCTGGCTCCAAGAATTATAAAACTATCATTAAGATTACTTGGAGGCGAAAAATATATAGCTATTATAAATTAAAGAAGTTATGATTTTTAAAACATTGGTGTACTTATGCATGGATATTCTTGTGTCTAGATAAGTTGTATTTCATAAACTCATTTGTTGGTTTGCTGCAAAGATGCATCTCTGTCCGACACAGTTTCCAGGTTCCATCTAAATACTGCAGTGCAGTGGGCTACTCTGCTGGAATTCAGCTGCTGAAAGAAAAGTATGAGATCTGTAAAGCACTACCAGATTTCCTGTTTCTATTCCATAGGTCCTCAAGGTCCTCCTGGAAGAAATGGGCTTCCTGGTCTACCAGGTCCAAGGGGTGAACAAGGACAGAAAGGAGATCCAGGGCAAGCAGGTGACAGAGAATCATCTGTACAGGCCATTCTATGCTCATCTAAAGTAGGGGTGGCTCAGTAGATCTGGTATACTGGTAAAGGTCCCTTGTGAAGCAATTTGTTTTAACAGTATGAAGTGTACGTTTATACAGTATTAGCATTTATACATTATTAGCCATTCTCCAAGGCAAAGACTCAGGGTGGTTAACACAGCATTTTAAAAAATTCAGTTGCAAACCTTTCAAACAAAATCACTGCTTCAATGCTAATGACAATCAATAGCCTACTTGCCAAAAGCCCTTCTAAAAATTCTGCCTTGCACAATTTCCTAAAAGTTAAAAGAGCTGGATGCTGCCTGCAGGAGGATATAACAAGAAGGCCCTGGTCAGGTGATCAGAGGTGCTGCCAGAGAGCTTGCTGGGGGAAATAGTCGTTCAGGTATGCTGAACCCAAGCTATGAAGGGATTTAAAAATAAAAAAAACAAGCATCTTAAACCAAATTCAAAAACAAATGGAGAGAATGGAATGAGTGTAAAATAGTTGTGTGCATAGCAATTCACTCCAGATAACAACCAAGCTGCTATATTTTGCACTGACTGAAGTGTTAGACTTACCTTCAAGGGAAGCCCCAGGTAGAATGTGTTACAGTAGCCTACCCTTAAGGTTCAGCTAACTTCTGCACAAAATGAACTTGGAAGAAAGTATTTTGCCACACTACGAACCTGATTGTCAAACAAAAGAACAGGTCCAGACACTCAGAGTCTCTCTACATGCGATGCTGGGGTGGGTGTCCATCAAGTGTTGGGAGCATAGTTTTGAAAAACAGAGCCAGTGGAGATTGCTCCAGAGGGGATGGATTGTGTCACAGCCCCCTATCCCCTCTGGCCTGCCAGACTGTCTCCCCTTCCAGAGCTTTTACCCTGCCACCTGCTTAAAACTTTGAATTAACCGAGCCTCAGCAGGACAAAGACTCTAGAAGGGAAACCATCCAGCAAACCAGAGGCCCCACAGGGCGTGAGAGAACCTGTCCCAGAGCAATCTCCGCCAGCTCTGTCATCTAAAACTATTCTTCCCAGCTAACGTTGCATCTCCTGACACATGTCAAAAGTATTGTGTAGAGAGACTCTCAGACTTTTGACAGAGCTTGACAAGGATATACTTACCCTATCAAGAAAAGGCACAAACTCATCCAGACCATCCGCCTTGCCAATCCCAATCTTCTTTGGGTTCTGTTTTGTTGTTTTTCCTTGAAGTGCAATCCTAAGCAAAGACACACACTTATAAATCTATTGAATGGTGTTCTGTGCACTGAACTACAGCAGAGAGACACGAGTGTACAGCAGAGATGGCTACATGTGGACACTGAATTAAAAAACGATGTCAACAAGTATTAGCATATTGGTGACACCTTTTTCAAAGCTATGGATGATCTGCTGCTCTGGTCTTACATGACTGTTAAAAATTATGAGTGCTAACAGCATACATTAAATCCCATGCTAGTGATTTCTAATTTCTGATCAAAAAGGTCTGAACGTGGGGAAAAAGCAAACCATTAAAGCACTTTCGCTTAATTTTTAATGTTATTGCTATTAACACAGTGTTTGTAACCTTTTTATATCTAGCCAATTAGTACTTACGCAGACACACACACACACCTTTTGTCTCTGTGTGCGCGCGCGCGTGTGTGCTTGCATCCCTGAAGAAAAGCACAGTTTGAAATGTGTACACATGGATATCTTCCACTCCCTGTTTGCCAACTTTAGATGGGGTATACTTTTAACCCATTTTTTCAGTACCATTATAGTTCATGAAGATATAAGACATTTCTTTCAGAATGCATAAAACTGCACATTCAGCATTTTAGAACTAGAAGATCTAGAAGAGAAGTCAAGCTGCATCTTTCAGTCTTACATTTACAGAAGGCAGCAAGGGGAGTCTCTCTTTGTGTCTAGAGGGGAAAGCACATATGATCTGGGAATACGCGAGTCTGTATTTTTGAAATGACAAGCATTGTGTTAAATATAAAGTCTTGGATGAGGTGAGAACCAGAGCATATTAATTGTGATTATTAATCCTTGAAAAATGCATATGAACTTAAAAAAAAAACCCTTGCATGTTAGCTGTGTGTGAAATGTGTGTTCTCTTAGCAAAAACTCAGAAGGCCTCTGTAACAAATAAAAGAGGGAAAGGATACAGTTAAAAGCCTTGCTCTTGCTTGACTCTGCAAAAACTCTACTGCATGAACTCTTTACAGTATTTTGACAAAATAAACTTTTTATCCCTAATTCAGTCTGCCAGTCAGGCATCGAGAAAATGTCCTTTAATTCGGACGTCTCAGCCCAGCTTCTCTGCTGCTGTGCCCATCAGACTCCCCTTGGAAAATTAAATGATGAATTAGATCCACGGTTTTCAAACTTTCGACCCCCTTAAGGAAACTTTTACCACATCTGCCCCCTACGTTTCTGTCATGGAACCTATACTATTTCTGGGTCCACAGACAAACAGAACGAGGAATGGCTTAAAACAACTTTTAATGTGAAGAGTAACTAAAAACATCTTCAGCAGCCGTCTCCAAGCCCTGTTCTAAAACAAACCAAGGCCGTATGATCTTAGGGCAAGCCCACAAACCTGAGTTTCTTAACAAGAGACAGAGAGCAGGGCTAAGCTGATCTCCTTGGAAGTAATTCTTATTTTTTTCAGTGGGAAAAGTAGGGCTGTTAAGAGAAATTCTCTTAATTCCTCTTTACCCGTTTGTTCCCTGAAATCCAACAATCCTTTTCTTTTCCTCATTTTAGGAATTTAGATTCTAGTCGATTCGTTTTCAATCAAAGATAAATTTGAAGAGAGGAAGGCAGGAAGGAAGGGTCTGCAAAAATTTAAAATTTCGTTCTGTAGATGCTCAGAGGCAAGCCATGTCCCCCCAAGCCTTCCCTCGTCCCTAGAGCACCACCCTGGGGTGTGTAACGTGAAACAACTGTAATGGAAGTTTACAGAGCGGCAGTCTATGGGAGGGAGAACACGCAGTCGGAAGAGGATTGCAGGTGTTGGGCTCTCGCCGGGCGCCCCCTTCCCCTCCGCTGGGTGTGTGTGTGTGGGGGGGGGGGGGGTTCTGTAAACTTCAATTAAATGGAGAGCCAAGCTGTAAAACCAGGGCGCCTACATTTCCCATCAAAACTTGAGGGAAGCTGACAAGTGTCCAACCTGTGTAAGGCGTCACTTGTAACTTGGCTCTGGGTCTGGTTAGTGCCTGGTTGGAGACAGCCTGTGAAGCTCTTATACGCTGCTCTGAAATCTATGGAGGGATAAAGGCAGGATATAAATGAGCTAAATCAAGAAATCAAGAGCAAAAAAATGGTTATTTTTGTTCATAGGACAGTCTGCATATCAGGACCCTGAACTGCAAAGCAAATTCAAAGAGTTTGAACACAGAATCTCCCGTCTGGAAAGAGGTACTTTTTAAAGAGCTTTTAACTTTCTTCCAGCTGTTCGCCTTTTTAAAAACAGAAGTGGGTGACATTTTTTGATCCTCCACTAGTCCTTGCCTAACGTTCATTCTAAGAAATAAGAAGCCATGGACGAGGGGTTAGAAAATGAAGCTGGGATCGTTCATCTTCAGTGACTACAATCGAAGCAAGGCTGGTTTATCGCCCAAGTCGCTGCTTGGGGTGCCAGACTGGTAGAGGGCACTGATACGACTAGAGGCCATGGGCATGCCATGCACATGCTGTTGCCTGTTTAGAAGTGTGCTGCTGCCCTGAGGCTCACAGGTGGGCTGCAGAAGCGTGGCCTGCAGAACCAACTATAGAGCCTGCTGAGGCAGCACTGGAAGAGATACACACACACACACACACACGTGTCCACTATTTCTGGAGTTGGGGGTGCACAGGCACCTGTGTTGCCAATTGCATCCAGTCCATGGTAGGCTGCCAAGGCACTGCCTCCAGAGCCCATCCTGAACCTCTCTGTGGTGAGGGCACCTGAGAGTTTTTTGGCTCCCTAGCTGAACTGTGACTTTGGTGCCCCCCGCAATTCAGTAAAGATAAAAGTGAGAAATCTAGAATGAGGGTTGTCAGTCCTTGGCAGTTCAATCCCAAAGCCCCTTACAAGCAAGCACGCAGGTGTCTTGGATAAAGTAACTTTATTAAGGATCTATCAGTGCAAGGTCTTTGCTCTAAGATGGCATTGGCAGAAGTGATCATTCAAACAGAGACTAACTAGAGATAGGGAGATTTTCCCACCCTGGGGTCCGTTGCATTCTGGTGCGGACATCCCAGAGCTTCAGGAGAATTGACAAGCATTTTAGACACAGCACAGTGTCACGTCATTTTTGTCTGTGAGAATAGCTACATGTTTCGTGACACATCTGGCCTCCAAGGCCATTCACTGCTAAAAATGAAAGTACATAATTATAACTGATAACCAACCCTCCTCTGTCCAGCACAGTGCACATTAATAACTCCATAGAAGTTGCAAATCAAAGCATCAGTAACTCAGTATAGCCAGTAAAACACATATACATTAATGGCAGGGTTATATGCATTCCTGATAAGGGTTTTACTTCAAAATGAACAGTGTAAAAATAGATAAGCTCATCAAAAGCCCTCACTGTCTCATCTTGGCAACCCTAAGTAGACCAGAGTCAATAGATCTGGAGATTCTAGAAGCCAGTTAATGCTAAACTTCCTTTCAAACGGAAATAAAGGGCACCACGGAACTGGATTAAACTGTAGAAAGATACAAGATCTTCTGCGACCACAATTACCAGTCGTTGATACAATCTAGTATTTAATATTTATTATGGTATTTATTCTATTCATTGGCCTCATAGCACAGTGCACTTTAGTGATGAATGGTGTAGTTAAATATTCAAACAATATTCATAATTATTTAGCACTGCGCACTTTAAGTAAATAACGACTGGTAATTGTGGCCGTGGAAGATCTTGTATGCTTCCTTTCAAGTCAGTAGAAGAGGATCCTCTCACCTTTCTTGCACCCTTCAAACTTCAGCACCTTAGAAAATTGCCTAGGTTTGCCGAGGGGTCAGGCCGGCTCTGAGCTTGTCCTAACCTGAGATCTGGTGCCTGTGCCTGGACAGCACACCATTCATAAACGGTGTGCTAAAACTTGCTCCATGGACAGCAGCTTCTACCACAGGGATGTGAAATATACTCGGCTCAGATCTCAAGCCAGCAGACCTCCATGATTTGGCCTCAATATACCAAGAAAAACCCTGTCCTGAATTTGCTGCCCCTCTGTTGAGGCAGAGCAAGACCAAACAAGGATGTCTAGGAGTGAGATTGTAAGTCTTCTATTTTGCTTTTCAGCCATGGCCTTGAATGGAATGATTGTCATAGTTGGCGATAAACTGTTTGCCACTACGGAGAAGCCAGACGATTTTGACAACACAGTAAGAATTTGCAAAGCAGCTCACGGTTCCGTTGCAACTCCAGCGAACGGGAAGGAGAATGA
Source organism: Eublepharis macularius (assembly GCF_028583425.1). Taxonomy (NCBI): domain Eukaryota; kingdom Metazoa; phylum Chordata; class Lepidosauria; order Squamata; family Eublepharidae; genus Eublepharis; species Eublepharis macularius. The sequence continues at coordinate 136,748,732 of NC_072795.1, forward strand.
TGCTGTTATGAGTTTTGTGACAAAATTCAATATGTATACTTATCTGGGCATTACAGAAGGGCCCATCCCTGGGGAATTCCAGTTTCTGAATGGAGCCCCTCTGAATTATACAAACTGGTATATGGGGGAGCCAAAGGGGAAAGGGGCAGAGAAGTGTGTGGAGATGTACTTGGATGGCACCTGGAATGACAAAATATGCAGTAAGTCCCGTCTCACTGTCTGTGAACTTTAAACCAAACCTGTTCACAGACTTTCACATGGGATTTTCCTAGGGGTTGTTATTTGGGGTTACTTCTAAGAATACGTACTGATTTCCATTGTGGTATAATGGTTAGAGGGGGTGGACTAGGTGCTGGGATCATCACTCTACCATGGAAACTCACTGAAAAGCCAAGCTACAAGTGACGCCTGACACAGGTTGGACACCTGTCAGCTTCCCTCAAGTTTTGATGGGAAATGTAGGCATCCTCGTCTTGCAGCTGTAATGGAGAGCCAAGCTGTAAAACCAGGATGCCTACATTTCCCATCAAAACTTGCAGTAAGCTGACAAGTGTCCAACCTGTGTAAGGCGTCACTTGTAGCTTGGCTCTGAGTGGCCTTGCACCAGTCACTCCCTCTCAGCCTAACCTACCTCACAGGGTTCTTGTGATGATAAGTAAAGAAAGGGACCATGTTCACTGCCTTGTGTTCCTTAGAGAAAGGGCTGGAGGGAAAGTGAACTGAATAAATAATTGGAGGTTCCTTGTGATGTGACTGATCGCTCTGTGATTCTTTGGTGCCAGAAAAGGGAAATCAATAAAATACAATGCATTTAACGTTTCTTTCTTTTTATTTACTACATACAAAGGCAGGAGTGTTTCTTTGAGACAATGGATTAGAATGTGTGGGTGTTTTCCTGAAAGGCAAAAATAAATTAAGAATTAGTAGCTGTTAATTATTGGCATAAAGTTCATCGTGCCGCGTTACATGTATGTAGAAGTATGTATGGAGGAGTCAGTGTACCATTTGAGAAGGGGGAGGGGTTCATCTTCATATTGGGAGATTCAGCAAAATCCCAAAATCTGTTTAGAGTTGCTACCTGAGCTGAAAAAAGAACTTCCAAGTGTCTTAATAGCAGTTTGATCTGCTAATATCTGCAAATTGCTCTTAAAGGCATATGAACAGAGGCCTGTTTTTTTTTAAAGTTTGTAATTTCCTCCCTGATACAGTCAAAATTAAAATGCAAAACACACACACAAACCCCTAGGGTCTTTTAAAAGCATTTATTGTGAGACACCATAATTCTAGCAGTGTTATCATCAATATAAGACACTTTGAAACAGAGGAATTTGTTCCTTTGGTATGTCTCCTTTGGGATAGTTTTGTTTTCTCCTGGTCTGGTTCTTTCCTATGAAAGAGCTGCCAGATAGAATTGTAGTTTTCCTACCCCTGATCTCCATGCTAGGAAAAACTTCTTCAGGCAGCTATTAAAGCTACTGGAACAGTAAAAGGGCTACCTTATTTGTTGAGGAAATGCTTTAACAAATAGCAGGACTGCAGTCTCACCCATCCCAACATTTATCATTTCACAAAATGCAATCACAGAGATTGAAATTCAGAGGGAGAGAGAGCACAACAATGTAGGGAAAGGCTACTTAATTCTTTTCCCTCATGCCATTTTCCTACCAATTGCCAACCCCACTTCCAATTTCCCTCCTATAATTAGGGTTCTTGCAAAATAAGAGAGGCTAATCTTTTTAGGGGCTTCTACAGTTGTAAATTTATCAGCTGCTTTATGTTCTGCCAGCCCAAAATAAAAATGGGAAAATGGAGTATTGTTTATGTGAGATGGAATTTCTTTTATCCAAAATTTTATTTTATAGATATAGCAATTGGTTCCTCTTATTCCTCTTTTTCTCTTAATCTTAATCTTTGATTTCTTGTTAATTTTTTAGTTTTTTTGCTTTTACCATGTGGTAGTGTAGTTTTTGTTTATACCCCACAATAGTGGTCTATGTGCCTTTTTGTAACTTAAGCCCTTTCAGCGTGCACACTTGTTTTTGTGTTATTTGGGTTGGTTTAAATCAAAAGTATTATGTGCGGGTTTTTTAATGTTTTTTCTGGGCGGGGGGGGGAGGATTGCAACCTAACTCGTACTATGTTTTACCCTATTCTCCCCTGCAGTGTGGTGCAGTGGTCAGAGTCCTGGATCAGGACCTGTAGAAACCAGATTCAAATCCCACTCTGCCACGGGAAGCTTGCTGGGAGACTATGGGCCAGCCACACACTCTCAGCCAGACCTACCTTACAGGGTTGGTATGAGGATTAAGTGGAGGAAAGCAGAATGATGCAACCTGCCTTGAGTTTACATTGGGGATCGTACTCCTTGTCAAGGTCAGATTTTGGAACCAACTCAGCCAAAAGAAATGCTAAATATTGTTCAATCCTTCAGAGGCAATCCAAGCAGATAAAACTTTATCATCAAATACATGACTTCTTTGAGATCTAATCAAATCTTCTTTGCGAAAGAGGAATTGATTAGAAACTGTCTAAAAAGAGAAACAGAAATGGATTATTGGATTTCAGGGAGAAATTCGGTGAAGAAGAATTCCATTTAACAATCTTCAGAAAATGCTGTTGCAGGGAACAAAAAGATACCTTTAATAATGAGCCACGTTGAGGGGAATGACAACTGGATAGAAAGCAAAGGGAAGGCTTTATTTTGATACCATCTGTTTCTGTACCAGCCGAGTGGCAGGTTTTTCCACTTGTGGTGTGTGCAGGTTGCTGGGGCACAGCATTTATGCGAAGGCCAATTTAATGCGGCTTTCATCCCCCATCACATGAATCACTGTATTCTTGCCGTTTTGGAGTCCAAATGGTTTACTTGCTCAGGGATTTATGTCTGTTTGTTCAGTGTAGTTGCTGTATTATTGAACAGGACACTTCCCTGTTTAGACATGCTGGCAGCTATGTTAGTATTTTACAGTTCATTCACCTGTTGGCAATACAGCTGACATCTTTTGTGTGTCTGTGCTGATTAAAGCTGTTTATATGGTTACATAATAGAACTGATGATGGACACCAAGGATATCCAAACCTATGCACTGGGTCAGACTGAGCCTTTAAATTACTGGGGAAATAACTTGATGGGCTGCTGCCCTGGAGACTTGGAGAAAGCTGATCTTAGTGGTCCCAGTTGTGGCAAGCCTATGCACTTTGTCACTGAGGCCTAGAAAAAGTTGTGTGGCCATATTGGTTCCTGCAAAATCCAGATCCAAGTACAAACAGACAGAAAACATCATATACGTTTCTGAGCTCATTGCAACTTCATCAGGCTGGAAGTTACAAATTTTTAAAAAGACAGAAGAGTGGAAAAGCAGATTCTTTAGGCCATGGTGTTAAGAAATGATCTTTCGTGCATACTCTGATGAATGCAAACAGGCATTTAGTGTAACTAAATTGCCAGCACATTCTTTGATTCACTGAATTCAGTCCATGTTGTCCAATCCTTGTTTTTTCATCGAAACCCAGAAGACACCCGCTTCGGCTCCGAGGGAGAAGGCCGCATGGAAAGTTAGCTCCGTCCCTCCCCACTCTAAAGCCTCAAAATAAAACATCATAACAGAACTTAAAGTGAATAAAGAAATATGAGCAAACAAAACCTAGGGAAGGAAAAAATGAAGGCAAACACTTCAAAGAAGCTTCAGGAATTCTTCCCAGCCTTGCAGCAAGCAATGGAGAAGAAAAGTGCAACATCCAAAATGGCTGCTGAAAACAGAGAGGGTAAGAATAAACTACCCAACTTATCTAGCTCAGCAGACCCAATATTAGCCAGAATACTTGCTCAGTTGGGGCAAAAAATTACGAATAAAGTCTCAACTATTCTTCAAACCTTTGAGGAACAACTTGCTGAAATAAAATCGGCTGTAGACAAAGTAGCACAAAAGACTAATCGTGCCCTTATATTAAGCAATTCGCTGCGATCTGAAATAGCCGTTTTACAACAAGAAAATAAACATCCACAAGAAAGACTATTACAATTGGAAATCCAGACAAAACAATCTAATGTATTGTCGAAGGCTTTCACGGCCGGAGAACGATGGTTGTTGGGGGTTTTCCGGGCTGTCTTGCCGTGGTCTTGGCATTGTAGTTCCTGACGTTTCGCCAGCAGCTGTGGCTGGCATCTTCAGAGGTGTAGCACCAAAAGACAGAGATCTCTCAGTGTCACAGTGTGGAAAAGATGTAGGTCATTTGTATCTACTCAGGAGGGGTGGGGTTGAGCTGAGTCATCCTGTAAGAGTCGGCCTTGGTTAGCTCAACCCCACCCCTCCTGAGTAGATATAAATGACCTGCCAACATCTTTTCCACACTGTGACACTGAGAGATCTCTGTCTTTTGGTGCTACACCTCTGAAGATGCCAGCCACAGCTGCTGGCGAAACGTCAGGAACTACAATGCCAAGACCACGGCAAGACAGCCCGGAAAACCCACAACAACCAAAACAATCTAACCTTAAATTCAGAAATTTTGATGAGAAGATATCTGATAATGCAGCTCTACCCTCCTTTTTAGAATCATGGCTGTCACAGCATTTAGAACTTGAAAAGGGAGCAACTCCTATAATCACCAAGGCTTTTCGCCTGGGGTCACAAAATAATCCAAAGTATAATAACCCAAGAGATATAGTAGCCACCACAATCCCAGACTGGAAGACAAAGAGCAAAATACTAGAAATAGCAAGAAATAAAGGCTCAGTCCCCTACAAAGGGACAAATATTCAAATACTTCCAGACTTTCCATCCACAATATTAAAAAAAAGAACTCAGATCTACAACAGAAGCATTGAGAAAAGCTCAAATAAAATATAAATGGACTAATAATTATACACATCTTCAAGTCAAAATACAAGGTACAATCTACCAAGTTTTAGATCAGGAAGCTGGAAAGACATTACTGCAAGATCTTGGCATTGAGACTTTTTCAATCAGAGATAGAATATCACAGAAAAGAAAAATGCTCAGTTCGTTATCACCCTTTAAGGAAAACAAGACCCAAGCGAGACACATTTAACAAGAAAGAAATAACAGACTGAAATGTTAAAATCCAAGTTGATAGCAAACTAAAACATCCTGTAAAATGTTATGACTGTAAAATGCATATATGTAATATCAGATTAGAGGCATGGTAGGGAGGGAATGGAGCTCACAGACAGGGCCTCCAGTTATTTACAGTTCTCCAGGTTGGTAGTAGTAGGCAAAATAGTCTATAGGGGGTTACTCTTGGGCTATAGAAAACTGTTATTAAGCAACTTAATTAATCCAATTTAAATAGCTCTATTTAGTAAAGTAAGAGGGGACCGAAAGGGGGGGAGGGGAAGGAGGGTTACTTTAGCAAGGTTTATAAAGGTTACAATAATGAGTATATATTATCATTGTTGGTTCTTCTATTAATATCTGTAATCGATGAGTAAAAGGTTTGATGGTTGTTGTGGGTTTTCCGGGCTGTACTGCCGTGGTCTTGGCATTGTAGTTCCTGACGTTTCGCCAGCTGTTCATGCTTACCAGCTGGCGAAACGTCAGGAACTACAATGCCAAGACCACGGCAGTACAGCCCGGAAAACCCACAACAACCATCGTTCTCTGACCGTGAAAGCCTTCGACAATACATAAAAGGTTTGACTTCATAATAATACTTATTTAATCATTCTTATATATATTGAAAATATCTTCCTTAAACAGTATTTTTGTTAATAATCTAAATATCATCAAAGTAGTTCAATCATCTATGTTTATGATATAAATCCTCTATAATAAAGTTAAGATTTAAGTTATCATTTAGTATATCAACCTTTAATTGAAATCCAAGTTGAAATACTCATTTGTAAGAAAATTCATGGTTATAAGGGCATGTAAATTACTATTAATATGTAACAGATGATTTCAGTGTTTAATAACTTTATCTCAATATTGTAACTATTAATGTGCATAATTAAATTTTAAAAACCCAGAAGACACCCCAAATCATCCCAAATGCCAAAGAACAAATACAGCTCCTTTGTGGGCTGAAAGCAATAGGAAGCATCCAATATTCTCTGAATTAACAATGTTGGAAACAATTTTTATGGTGTTGCACAAGGCCTGGTAAAGCCAAATTAGGGGCACTACCTTGTTTTGAAAAGACAATCTTTAGCTAAGCCTGTGGTTATTCCCTTGACATTCTCATCTCTTCCTGGCTGAAATTAGGTATCCTTGAAGTAGAATTAAATTGTAAGTAACCAAACTGGTCCATGAAAAATCCCAAATCAAGAATTAACATCCATGTAATACTGGCCGTTTCCACATGGCTTACCTTCTTCCAGAAAACAGCATCTTCACACACGAAATCATGCGAGAAGACGCTGTTATCACGCAAAATCGCGCAAGAAGATGCTGTCTTCTGCGATAACTGCGTCTTCTCGTGTGATTTCGCACGTGAAGACGCTGCTTTCTGGAAGAAGGTAAGCCGTGTAGAAATGGCCACTTTCTAGTAGGACCAACCAAATTGACACAAAAGATACAAGTGTTCATGCTTACCAGCCTAGGCCCAAATCAGAGCCCTGTTTCAAGGCCGTGGGAACATCTGAGATCACTTTGTCTATACAGGCCATTGGGAGAACCCACTGACCTTCACCTTGGTCACTTAGCTCCCATCCCCTTGGTTGGGTTGCCAGTTCTAGGGTGGGAAATTCCTGGATATTTGCAGGGGGCAACCCTGGGGAGAGACCTCAGCAGCTTACAATGCTATAAATCTATCCCCCAAAGGAGCCACTTTCTCCAGGGAAACTGGTCTCTGTAGTCCAGTCATCAGATGTAATTCTGGAAGAGGCCACACCTGGAGATCAAACCCCTACCCCTTGGTAACAGCAGTGGCAGATGTGGTGCATGTCTTCACTGGCTGCACAGCCAGCATTTCAAAGCCATACCAGATCAGAAGATGGTGAGTCTGTCAATCAATTTCCCCTTTTCCCCTGCATTGTGCTGGGCATTTCATCAGCCAGAAGGAGGAGATAATTGATACAATTTTATCACCAGCTCAGTTGGGAGGAGCGGTGACAACATGTAGCCAAGCCACAAAAACACAAAGCAGCACGAAACCTGATGTCTCAGAATGGGGAGAGAGAATAAAAGTTGAAACTGAAAAGGAGGGGGGAAATGTGCCCAAAGCCGAACTGAAATAGGAGGGAGATGGCCACTGGTATTGGGGGGGGGGAGCAAACTCTACATCCCAGCCAGTTTAAGAAAAGAAATCTTACACCAATGTCATGATGCCAAAACAGCTGGACAGCAATGAGAAAAGATGTGTCTCAATACATATCGTCCTGCCCAGTGTGTATAATCTCCCCCCCTCCAAAGAACACACAGTCATTTTAGTAGTGGTGGATCTTTTTTCAAAAGACTCATTTTATTCTTTGTACTACAATTCCTACAACTAAGAAACTAGCCAGCTTGTTCCTTAAACATGTGGTAAAACTGCACTCATTTCCTAATAAGGTAATATCTGACCGAGGTCCACAATTCATTGCCAACTTCTGGTGGGAGCTTCTTAAACTCGCAGGGATTGAACAAGGAATTAGCTCTGCCTATCATCCCAAGAGCGATGGACCATCCAAACGCATAAATCAAGTGCTCGAACAGCTCCTAAGGTGCTACATTAACTATCAACTGTCAGACTGTGGCTAGACAATGTCCTTCCTACAGGTTGTCCTCTACAAGCAAACAAGAGTCCATTGTTTGAATAAGGAAACTTTACTGCAGAAATGGTTCATTATAGTCCACTGTCCTGAATAGGAGATTCAGGATGGTACAAGAGCATTGTTACCAATGAAGGGCAAAGCATGAGGTACAAAGTAACAGTTCCCAGCTGAACCAGCCTCCCCCCACAGTTCTCAAAACAACATCTTTCAGTCTTGGGAAGCTGGACTCTCCCAAGGCCAATCCTGGGTGGAACGGTGTTAGACAAAACAATCTCGTCCGGTGAGAAGTCTGCTTGGGAACGGGTGCACCTGTGGGGAAAGCACTTAAACACTAGAAGCATTAGAAAATGGAGTCAGTACAGTTCATATACACACTGAACCTGACATTCTGCCCCCCTTAAAATAAATCCCCCCCAGGTTTAGATGGGTAGCGAGTATGAAAAGCTTTGGTTAATCTAGGAGCATGAACATGTACAGAGTTCACCCACTCATCGAACCCAGAGTCAAAGTCCTTCCATCTGATGAGGTAAAACAGCTGATTGCGTTTGATTTTAGAGTCCAGAATTTGTTGTACCTCATAGTGTATTTGGTCATCTATCAATGTTGGAATGGGTGGAGCTTTGACGTGCCATTTATTGTCTGATGGAGCCTTTTTCAACAGACTGACGTGGAATGTATCATGAACATGGCGCAGATTTTTGGGCAAATTTACAGCAACGGTCACTTTGTTGATCACTTTGCGCACTGGAAAAGGTCCAAGGAACTTTAATGCCAGTTTGCGGCTGATTTGTGCTAGTTTTAAATTCTTGGTGGAAATATAAACATGATCCCCAGGTTGTAAATCCCATTCGGCCGCACGGTGGCGATCGGCATACTTTTTGTAATCCTGTTTGGCTTTCTCGAGGTGTTTTTTGATGAGAGTCCATTGTTGGGCTGCCTCCCCCCACCATGAAGAGACATCTGGCGACGTTGAGGAGAAGGAAGGGGGAGCGTCCAACGGAAAAGGGTTAAAGTGGGCCCCATACACAATTTTGAAAGGGGCCTCTCCTGTAGAAGCATGTACACTGTTGTTGTACGAAAACTCTGCTAGAGGGAGGAGATCCACCCAGTTATCTTGTTGGAAGTTGATGTAGCAACGAAGGAATTGTTCTAAGATTTGATTAGTTTTTTCCGACTGCCCGTCGGTTTGAGGATGGTGGCTTGAACTGATTCCTTGTTCAATATTCAACATTTGCAAAAGCTCCCGCCAGAAGTTGGCAACGAATTGTCCGCCACGATCCGAAATTACCTTGGACGGAAAAGAATGTAATTTTACAATGTGTTTTAAGAATAGATCTGCCAGTTTTCGAGCAGTGGGGATAGTGGTACATAGAATGAAATGGGCTTGTTTGGAAAACAGATCTACGACTACTAAAATGCAGTTATGTCCTTTGGAAACTGGTAAATCGGTGATAAAGTCCATGGAGATCGTTTCCCAAGGTCTGCTGGGCGTTTCCAATGGTTGTAGTAGACCCGGAGGTTTCCCCTTGCGGGTTTTGGCGCTGAGGCAAATGGGGCAGGAGGCTACGTATTGGGAAATGTCTTTGCGCATGCCCGGCCACCAGAACTGCCGTTGTATTAAGTGTAACGTTTTCAAGTACCCATAGTGTCCGGCGGTGGGGGCATCATGACACCGCTGTAAGACCTCTTTTCGCAGACTGTCGGGTACATAAAATCTGTTTCCTGATAACCAATCCCCCTGTGGGGATTGTTTCAGTTTGGATTTGGGCGCCTTATCCCCCTCCTTCTCCACCTCGGCCTTAAGTTTCGATTTCCATTCCTGGCTGTGCGGAAGGGGTTGGCTTGCGCGGCTGCGTGTAGTTACCACGCCTCCCAATTGCGTAGGTGAGAAGACTGTATCTATAGTCTCCTCCCGTTTGCTCTTATGTTGGGGCATGCGCGATAGGGCGTCCGCTAGAAAGTTAGTTTTGCCCGGGAGGTAATTCAAAGTGAAATTGAATTTGGAGAAAAATTCTGCCCACCGCAATTGCTTGGCATTCAATCGGCGAGGGCTTCGGAGGGCCTCTAGATTTTTATGATCTGTCCAAACCTCAAATGGGTGGTGTGCCCCTTCCAACCAATGCCGCCAGTTCGTAAGGGCGGCTTTTACTGCAAAGGCTTCCTTCTCCCACACATTCCAATTTCTTTCCGCATCAGTAAACTTTCTCGATAGGAATGCACAAGGCTGAAGCTTCCCGTCCTCCCCCTTCTGCAATAAGACTCCTCCAATTGCAGTATCGCTGGCGTCGACCTGCACTATGAAGGGGTAGTTTTCATCGGGGTGGCAGAGAATGGGTTCTGTTACGAATTGCTGTTTTAAGCCTTCAAAGGTTGTTTGGCACTCGGGTGTCCATAGCAATTTGGAGGAGGGTTTTTTCGCTTGGTCCCCTTTATCCTTGGTTTTTAACAATTCCGTTAGGGGAAGCGTGATCTGTGCGAAATTTGCAATAAATTCCCTATAGAAGTTGGCAAATCCCAAGAAAGATTGCAATTCTTTACGGGTAGTGGGAGTTTGCCATTCTTGGATCGCCCGTATTTTGGCTGGATCCATTTTTAAGCCTTCTTGGGATATACAATAACCAAGGTAAGTGAGTTCAGTCTTATGGAATTCGCATTTAGACAGTTTGATGGGCAGTTTGTTATTCATTAAGGTTGCCAGGACTTTTTGAACCAATTGTACATGATCCTCCTCTGATTCTGAATAAATTAACACATCATCAAGATACACCACCACTCCTTTATACAGGAATTCATGCAGTACTTCATTTATCATGGACATGAATACAGATGGGGCTCCAGTTAATCCAAAAGGCATAACTAAGTATTCATATTGTCCGAGGGGTGTATTAAACGCGGTTTTCCACTCATCCCCAGCTTTGATACGAACATGGAAGTAAGCATCTTTCAAATCTAATTTTGTAAAGATCTTACCTTGGGCCACGACGTTGAGAAGATCTCGGACGAGTGGGATGGGGTAGGCGTTGTTGGTTGACACAGCATTAAGTCCTCTAAAGTCCGTGCATAGCCGAAGTCCTCCGTCTTTCTTCTTTACGAAAAGTACTGGTGCTGCGTGGGGACTATTGGCTGGACGGATGAACCCCCTCTGGAGATTGGTGTCGATGAATTTTCTAAGTTCTTCCCGTTCATAAAGACTCATAGGGTAGAGACGGCCTTTCGGTAGTGAGGCTCCCGGTAAAATTTCCACTGCACAATCGGTCCGTCTGTGCGGGGGCAGGGTATCGGCTTCTTCTTCAGAGAAAGCCGGTAAGTAGGACCAATAATATTCGGGTATTTGGTTTATTTCTTCCTGTGTAAGGAGAGCTTTCTCGGTGTGGATTGGATTGGTACCCCAGTTTTGATTCCATTGATGGTTTTCGCAGTTGGCGTGGCTGAAGGTGATGCTTCCTTCTGCCCAATTTATATAGGGGTTATGATCGCATAGCCACTTACTGCCCAGAATTAACGGGTATTTGGCCGTGGTGCTAATAACGAAAGATCTTTTTTCCCAGTGTTGGCCCATGCCCATCACCACCGGGATTGTTTCCGTGGTGACGGGGTTCATATTGGTGCCATCCATTTGCTCGAAAATGACTGGGTTTTGTAATTCCCGCACTGGTAATACTAGTCCATTGACCAGGGCTGGGGCAATGATGTCTCTAGAGCAGCCTGAGTCAATTAAGGCTTGTACGCGGATGTGCATCTTCCTTTCAGGGTTTAACAAAATCACTGGTATGAATAATATGGACCCGTGCGGCCGGTCCCTAGTTGGGACGGGTCGAGAGTGGATCTGCCGTTTGGGCCCTTTCACGACAGATCCATTTCGTTTCCCGACTGGGGGCTTTCCGGACTCTCTTCTACATTTAAGGTAGTGGGGTCGTATTCCATGAGTTCTTCCGCTTCTAACCCTCTGTCTGGGGCATTTCGTTGGGAAGTGCCGCGACCCCTACCCGATCTGGGAGCTGGTGTTGGGCATTGCGATGTGGGAAACGGAGCAGGGGTTGGACGCCGTAATTGGAGCGGAGGTCTTTGCACAGGCCTGTAAGGGCATTGTGCTGCAAAGTGGCCATCTTGCCCGCATTGCAAGCACAAGCCTTGTTGCCATCTAGCATCTCTCGCTCCTCGGGTAGCATATCCAGTGCCTCGTCCTCCCTTCTGCAAAGTCAAGGGCCGTCTTTGTCCTGATTGTTGTTGTTGCTCAACTAATCGGACTTCTAATATACGATTCTCAACTTCGCAGGTTAGTTGAATCCATCCTAACAGCGTAGGAGGATTGTCTTGCATGAGAGCCCTGTCCAGAAGCCTCGGGTTTAGCCCTTGTTTAAACAGTATTATTTTGGTGGATTCCTCACACCTAGGGCATTTGGCGGCCAGCTGTCGGAATTTTGTAACATAGTCTCTTGCCGACATGCTGCCTTGCTTAAGAGCTTGCAATTCTGTTCTGGCTCTGGTCTCTTCTAAGGGGTCTTCATATTGCGCCCTTATAGCATCCACCAACCCTTGTAAGGTATTGAGTTCTGGGGCCCCAACATTGTATAGTCCTACGTACCGCTCTGCCGCTTTGCCCTGAAGCCGTGAACCGAGATGTTCGATCTGGCTGGCCTCATTTCCGAATAGATGTCCCCATCGATTGAAGAACTGTACCACTTGTACTAGGAAAAATCCCAACTTGGAGGGATCTCCGTCAAAAGTGGCTTCCAGTTTCACCCAGCCCATCGGTAGATCTTGCCTTGGGGCCGGTGTAGGGTAATAGTCCAGCGGAGCATTTAATTGCGGTTGCGGCGTGATAAGAGGTTGCTGGGGTGGTGGGGGTAGTTGGGGCCAGGGTTGCGGCGGCAGTAATGGCTGCCCGGGACCCCCCGGCTGCGGCGGCAGATGCGGGGCCGGTTGTATTGGAGGGGCCCTCACTGGTTGGGTTGGCGGAGGTATTACCGGTTGAGCTGGCGGCGGCCGTACCGGTTGGGTTGGGGGTGGCCGAACAGGTTGGGCCAGAATTGGCCGCTGGGGCGCGGGTCGGTGCGGTCGAAGAGGGGGAGGCCTTACCGGTTGATCGGGAGGTGGTAACACCGGCTGAGCTGGAGGTAACCTTACCGGCTGTTGTGGTGGTATTTGTTGAGGTCGGAGCGGGAGGGGCCGCTGCGGCGAGGGCCTGATCGGTGCTGGGCCGCGCGGGCTTGCCCCTCCCGGCGTCGGTAATCTCGGACCCGGGAGTTGTCCTCGGGGTACGATCTGCAGTGGTTGATCCCCCCTGGGGGTTGTTGTACAGGAGTCGTTGTCGGCGGCTGGAGTGGTGTCTCCCCCCTTGGATGAGCTGGAGGTTCTTCTAGCTGATCCGGTTGGACGACTATCGAAGAAGTTGGAGGGGGTATTACCGGAGATTCTGTCGGGCGGGTTGGCTCTGCTCCGTTCCCTCTTGGGACATCGGTTGGAGTGTCCCCGGGATCCGGGTCTTCGTCCGTCTTAGGGATCTCCTTTGGAGTCTCTCCAGGGCAGGGCTCCCCCTCTTCCTCCGATTCTGAGGCATCGTCAGGGCACTGGCTATCGGAGCAGGAATCCCCTTCACCTCCCGTCCCTGGGTTGTCCAAGGGCTGCGGCTGCAACGGGGCGGGCTCCCTCGGGTTAGAAATAACGCTTTGTAAGGTAGCTATTTGTATAGCCATCTCTTCGGGTGATGGTCTCTCTCCCGCCACCATTAATGAGAGTAGATGTATAGCATGAGCTAGGCTTTCTTCCATATCGACTAACCTAGCTTCTAGCAATTGCATTCTGCTTGGACCCAGTTGGTCCGTCGTGGAATCCCCGGCAGCAGCAGCCAACGGGGTATTCGGCCTCCAAGGTGGAGGGTCTCCTTGATCGTCTTGCGATCTCGCCGCTAGAATTCCTTTGGCCAGTCCAGTAACTGCCGTAATGCCGGAATCCACAGCCAGGGTACGGGTTTGCATCTGTACCCAACTTTGCTCGGAAATCTCTGGTTGCTCCGTCCACGGAGTGAGTTCCGAATAATCCCAACTTAGGACGCCGCGACGGGACGTTTCCCATTCTATCTGTTCGGTCGTCCTATTCCAAAACAGCCAGGGTTGGCTACTGTCCAGTTCAGGGACTGTTTCTAGGCTTCGGCGCCCATCCATGGGTAACGAATGGGGCACCCCACTGGCCCTGCGCTCTCTCGTTTCTCGGGGTCTGGGTCCCCACTCCGAGGGTGTGGGTACCGAGAACAAAGGTATGGTGGTGGCCGTCGGCTTTTCACCTACACTGTCGAGATCGATGAGAGGAGGGGTGGTAGTTGAAGCTCCGTTCCCTGCTGGTGCAGGGCCTTGAGGTTGCAACTGTTGATCGCCGGGAGAAGCATACGGATCAAACAAAGGATCCCTGTTCGGGACTGCTTTGGATTCCGATGGGCCTGGCTTAGACATGATTGGTAACAAAATGTCAGACTGTGGCTAGACAATGTCCTTCCTACAGGTTCTCCTCTACAAGCAAACAAGAGTCCATTGTTTGAATAAGGAAACTTTACTGCAGAAATGGTTCATTATAGTCCACTGTCCTGAATAGGAGATTCAGGATGGTACAAGAGCATTGTTACCAATGAAGGGCAAAGCATGAGGTACAAAGTAACAGTTCCCAGCTGAACCAGCCTCCCCCCACAGTTCTCAAAACAACATCTTTCAGTCTTGGGAAGCTGGACTCTCCCAAGGCCAATCCTGGGTGGAACGGTGTTAGACAAAACAATCTCGTCCGGTGAGAAGTCTGCTTGGGAACGGGTGCACCTGTGGGGAAAGCACTTAAACACTAGAAGCATTAGAAAATGGAGTCAGTACAGTTCATATACACACTGAACCTGACATCAACAAGATGATTGGGTTGATTTTCTTGATTTCGCCGAATATGCATATCAGTACATAGCTCAACAGGAGTCAACCCGTTTAAAATAGTACATGGATATGAAGGAAACACCTTGCCTTTTTCTGCATCCCCTAACTCCCAACAGGTGGGAGACCTGGAGGAATGGTGGATTAATTTAACTTCCCAATGGGGAATCATCCAAAAGGCTTTGGACAAAGCAAAAGAGGACTACAAAAAATTTGCTGACAAAAAACGCTCAGAGCAATGGAAACTACAACCAGGAGACTTTGTATACATCTCCACCAAAAACATAAAAGGGGAAACAACCTAGCAAAAAAATGGGGTGGAGGTATCTAGGCCCTTTTTCTATAAAGAAGCTAATCAATGATGTACTATGGAAATTAAACTCCCAAAGAATTTAAAACAAATCCACCCAGTATTCCACTTCAGTCTTCCAAAAAGGGCTCCCCCACCTGATCAGTGGCATCCAGAAAGGAGACCCCACACCCAATGCTAGTAGATGGACATATTCATTATGAAGTGGAGGAAATCCTAGACTCTAAAATTAAACACAACCAACTTTTTTACCTGGTCAAGGAGAAAGATTGTGATGAATCTTACAGAGAATGGGTGGAGCAATCCCATATGAATGCCCCCAGACTGATTTCAAACTTCCATAAATGTTATCCTGACAAACCTGGCCCATGAGGAGAGGGGCCGTCTTGGGGTGGGGGGGGGGCAGAATGTCATGTCTAAGCCCCATCCATGCCAATTCTAATGATCCTTTTGTTCTGAACCAATGTATCCTGCTGTAACTCAATGTCATTTTACCAGTGCCATAACTATTTCTTTTACAGGCATTCGCATGTGTTTATCTAACGAACTGCAGAAGTATTGTTGAAGGCTTTCACGGCTGGAGAACGATGGTTGTTGTGGGTTTTCCGGGCTGTATTGCCATGGTCTTGGCATTGTAGTTCCTGACGTTTCGCCAGCAGCTGTGGCTGGCATCTTCAGAGGTGTAGCACCAAAAGACAGAGATCTCTCAGTGTCACAGTGACTGTGACACTGAGAGATCTCTGTCTTTTGGTGCTACACCTCTGAAGATGCCATTCACAGCTGCTGGCGAAACGTCAGGAACTACAATGCCAAGACCACGGCAATACAGCCCAGAAAACCCACAACAACCATCCAACTTCAGAAGCTTCCAGTGTTTCTGACCTTTTATGCTACTCACTCCCAGGCTTTGCTGTGGCTTGTTTTCTAATGACTCAACTTGATATTACAAATATGTGAAACGTTCTCACACAAGGAGAGTGCCAAAATCTTGTTTATTATTGGGAGGGGGGGAGAGCAGACTTGGATGTTAAAAGAGGTCTCTCTCACATGATGTCATACCTGTCAATTTTTACTCTTGCTGCTTAGATGCTTACCTCGCTTCTGAGTAGTTCTATGGACACATATATGGAAATGATCTGATCTCTAAATAAAACCATTTAACCAAGAGCTTGGATTTCTTGTTGCAATGGTACAAGGATCTGTCTACCATATCCTGTCATCCATAGCCTGACAAAGGCTGCAGTCTGAAAGCAAGTTTACCGGGCAATAGGTTGAATTGAACTCTGTGGGGACTTACTTCCAGGTACTAAGATCTTTCTTCATGAACTCCCGTCTGAAAAAGTTGCTAAAATGTCCCTGGGGCTTTTCCTTTGTGGATTATTTGGCAAACCAAGCCGATGTGCTGTGGTAATTAGAGGGGCAGTATGATCTCTGAGTTTTAAAATTTTTGTTAGCCATTTGTTCAAGAAAGCTGCAGGATCTTCATTTATTGCTTCATTTTCTTCAATCCCTCTAAACTTAAGATGAAGCTTGCGATTTGAAAGTTCTATGGACTGAATTTTGCTTTTCATTAAGTCATTGTCCTTTTGCAAGGCTTGGATTTCATTTTGCAATGAAGTACTCAGATCCATTGCATGATCGGCTTTATGAATGGCTTTAGTAATGTCCAATTTTATATCCGAAATCTGGTCAGTTAAATTTGTAATTTTATACAAGATTCTTTGGTTCATTTTTTAGTTGGTTTTGGTCTTTGGTTTCAATTTTATACAAGATTCTTTGCTCCATTTTTTGCAGCAGCAAGGGTAAATTAGTTTCAGACAAAGTTTTACCTGTTGCATTTGCCTCAGGCGCCATTTTGAGTGCTTCTTCTCTAGCATCGTTTTGAGTCTCAGGCTGCAATGGCGCGGGAAAGTAATCCTGGAGCTTTTTAGCTGAATTGCCATTTGCATTTTTCTTTTCTGCATTGTTCTTGGCCATTATTTGAGTGTTCATGCCTAAATGAGTTGCTTTCTTATACTAACTGGCTCGGCGAGGAGTGGAGCTCAGGTTTCTGTGACTGTCTTCATCTGAAGCAGCACCACGCCCCTTACTGTGGAGTTTTTGACATGCTGATTTCACATCTGGGTTTTTACCTGGAGATAAGATAGATGGGTTGAGCAATGTCATTTCCATCCCCTGCTTTTCTCCCACCAGCCCAGGCCCAAGGGCAGGTGGGAGGGCCTAGTCAGTGAAAGAGTGTCCTCCTGAAGTGGGCAAGTAGCATACCTAGTTCTGAACCTCATGGAGCCCTTTTTACTCCACCCTCCAATTTCAATATGATTTACTCAGAAAACCGTCAGAAAACCCCATCTGGACAAGACAATGAGTCTATCTAGGACAGCATCCCATTTCCAGCAGGTGCCAATGCAATGCCTAGAGTTTCCACGTCCCCCTGGACCCAAACTAGTGAACAGGGAAAGGTTGAGGGGCACACGGTGAAAATTTGCTGTGTGCCCATGCGCACTCCATAGTCCTTGTTGTAGCTCCAGGAGTTACATCATTCCTGGCACAACAATGAAAGGAAGGGAGGTACTTTTGCTTAAAACCCCCATGTGCAGGGACCTTCCTTTCACTCTTGTGCTGGGAATGACATCCTTCCCAATGTGACAACACAGGCTCTGGAGAGCACAGGAGCATGCTATGGAGCCCCTGTTACCCATACCTTCTCCCCACCATACCTCCCCAGCCAGCCAGGTAAGAGGCAATGGAGGGCGGTGTCTGAGAGTGTGGGATTCCCTGCTGTGACCAGGGGACTGGGTACTCTAGAGATGCCTCCAAAATCTTGCAATGAATTAAGACAACAGGCCTCTTTTTTTTGCTGCCCAAGAATTGCACACAGGCGCACTGCCTCTGAGCCTAGAAGTTGTAAGTTAGCTATCCTGGGTAATAGCCATTTATAATGCTATCCCCCAAGAAAACATGCTCAGTATTACAACCTAAACTCCTTTGAAGGGGAGGACCTGCTCCATAATGACACAACCCTCCATAATGATGCAGTTGCCTTAGAGAACAGATTTTGCTTGGTAGCAATCTCTTCCTGCCTTGACCATTGTGGGCTTTTACACATGTAGAATAATGCACTTTCAATCTACTTTCAATGCACTTCAGTGGTCATTTGCAAGTAGATTTTCCTGTTTCACACAGTAAAATCCAGTTGCAAAGTGCACTGAAGAAGATTGAAAAAGCAATATTCAGCGTGTATGGAAGCAATCATACCAGCTGCCGACCATTCCTGCCTGATCTATGGGGATCTCCTTACTTCCTCCCTTACCTCAGGCTTCTTTTTTTAAAAAAACTATGCTGACCGGTTTCTGAACTCTCCCAAGATTCCTTTTGGTGATAGCTCAGGCCACCATTTTTTATTACCCGTTGGCAGAGCAACCAAAATGGTAGCTGGACTCTCATGACAGGAAAGAATCTCACAACAATTAAGGAAGCTCTCCAGGCTTTATCAAAAGGAACTGTTAGGGAAGACATGAAGAGGGCATCAGCAGTGGTGTGGTGAGAGGGCAGCAGGTGAATGGCGAAACCCACTAGGCTTGGCAGAGCTGGTAACTGGCAGGGCAGTCTAGGGGGTGGAGACAACGTAATCGGTGCTGTTTCACCACTGCAGCATCACTTCTGGTATGAACCCAGAAGAGAAAGTGGCACCCTAATGACATGACCTCTCTTCCAGGGTCATGTGACATCAGATCAACAGTGATCCCCACCCATTTTGTTACCATTGCTCCACAGAGCAGCAGCAGGGACCTGGAGGAGCCAAGTGGGAGGGTAAGAGACCTGGCACCCCTCGCTGCCACTGCTGAAGGGTGGCGGTTTTTAATATACCATATCTCACTTTTAAGCTTCCTAGTTCATAGAATCATAGAGTTGGAAGGGGCCATACAGACCATCTAGTCCAATCCCCTGCCCAGTGCAGAATCAGCCTAAAGCATCTCTGACAAATATTCATCCAGCCTCTTCTTGAAAACTGCCAGTGAGGGGGAGCTCACCACCTCCCTAGGCAGCTGATTCCACTTTTGAACTACTCTGACCGTGAATTCAGGCCACTCATATGTCTTCCTACTCCTTCACATGGTGTTTCTTCTTTTCCCCCACTCCCTTCACTACTTTGGGAATTCCATGATATCTATCCTAAGGTATAAAAGGCAAAATGTGTTGCCAATGACTTAGTTTTTATCCCTGCATAGGTGCACTTGCGGAGATAATAAGTGAGTCGTTGGCAATGGACTTACTTGGCTGCAACAGCCCAGAGATGGAGTCTGTGCCCACAGACTCAGCTGGGGCACAGGGGGAAGATGCCAAAGGGCCACCACCAGAGCACCCAGCAGAGCCACGCTGGTCCTTCCTGGGCCTCGGCTGCTGGCCCGGGCACAGGGAGAAGACACGCCAGCCTGAGTGGCTGCTGGAGCAGACAGCAGAGCCGCACCTGTCCCTCTGGGGCCTCACCTGCCAGCCTATGCAGCGCTAGAGTTGGCAGAGGCCACCCCAACGGCAGCAGCAGTAGAGGGAACTGCTGGCTGTACTGCACCGTTGCCCTCTGAGCTGCAGACGCTGGCCTGAGTGGCAGCAAGACCGTGGGAGCCTCTGCGGGGAGGGCCAAGCATGCGGCCAGTGCACCAGGTTTTCAAGAGCCTTTTATACAACGGGCTTGGTAGCTAATTTGTCAGAAACAGTCACATGTGTCCATCAACTGAATAACTAGTGGACAGTTATGCCTATTAATTAGGGAAAAGTCTGCCCTGCTCAGGTGCCTTTAACTGAACATCAATAGAAATCAGTAAGAGAAACTTTGGATAGCATGGAGACACGGTTGTTTGGCAGTATCTCCAGATTTGAAAAGATGCTGTTATATGCAAAGTTAGGCATCCAGTTGGAAAGCAGGTGAGTCTACTGATACATACAGTTTTAAAAAACTTTTTTAAAGCACTGGAAGATTCCATAGTTCTCTTTAACATTTCTCTTGTCCTAAAATGTCATTAGAGCAGAATGCACAGCATGTTTGTAATCCTAGCAGCAATCACTGATTTCTAGAGTACCCAGACAAATGGATGTTAAGTGGGAATGTACAAAAACCAAATTTTTCTTTCTTCCAAAACCTCAGAAAGGTGCAAAAACTCATCATCGTCATTAGATTTAGAAAATAGATAGACTGAAACCAAAATTAAGCTTGTGTGGAAATTTCCTTAAAAGGGTTGTGTCACTTTAAAAAATCCCTTGTGGGAGGTGATACAGGCACCTTACTCAAATATTATTTACCTGTTTGTACTGTAAAGTCAGCAAATGCCTGGTCTCTAGTATCCTAGGTAGTCTCCCTCCCTTTCTTTGACAGCTGTATTAGACAGCAGGAACCCAGATCCTTTTGAGGGACGAAAAATGTGTTTTGGCTTGACAGCTATGAACAGAAACCCACAAAGAGCAACCTGAGCTCAACAGTGCTTGGAAGTGACAAGGTTTTATTAAAAATCAGGTAAGACTAGAAAGACCAGATTTGTGGTAAATGCCTTGCTTGTCTACTGGAAGTGTGTGGGAAAGGGAACACTGCCTTCTGTAAAATGTCAGGGTTAGAATAAACATTGTGACTGGTGAGGCAGAGTTTCGGTGCGTTTAACCAGAAGAAGGAGTTTTGAAAGGTTGGGTTAAGTGGCTGGGATTCTCTCTTCTGTATAACTACTAATTGTACAAGAACTTCTGCCTCCTTTTCATCAGGTCATCCTAAGGGTGTGTGAACAATCCAGCTTTTAAAGATGGCTATTGAATAGACATCCAGCCCAAAGCATATTGCCCTTGGTGAGCCAAAGTTTGTGAAACCGTCGAATCTTTCACATAGTGAAACAGCCAGATCGCGTAATGCAATGCTGTAAATATATTATATATATATATATATATATTACAATTGTAGAGTGGAACAGTGTTAGGAGGTGGCATGTGATTATGGCTGAGGGTATGATTGTGATTTGGGAAAAGCCCAGGACACACATTTCTCTGCAGCCACACAGGTATGGCTTGGGAAAATGGGGCCTTCCTTTATCTGCTGCCTGCAGCTAAAAATACTTTGCAGGGAGCATTCAGATCCGTGGCCATGATGGGCTTTGCATACTTGAGACATGTTGTTCTTGTATATGAGCTTTATTATTATTAGCACGTAGCTCGGAGGAAGGTCACAAGAACTAATCCTTAAAAACTGTATCATGTATTAGTTTAATATATAATCTGAGAAAGATTGGTCGTTTGGTGGTGTGGGCATCTTCCTTTGAAACATAGGACGTACATTTCTTGGTGCATTCTCAAGTTCATTTAAACACAGGCTAACTGTCTCTTTGCTGTCCTTTAACCACTTGATTGCCTTCACAAGTAGCATATTGAAAAAGGTGAAGTCTTCCATCCCTGAATGTATGTTGCAGAGGAGGGGATAATTCTAATTCCTGTGAATAATTCCAGATGGGTAGCCATGTTAGTCTGTTGCAGCATAAGTGGCACTTTAACCAGACCAACCTTCTTCATATGCATGTGGTAGTCCTTAGCAGACATCATACACATGCATACATTACTAAGCACACATCATACACATGCACAAGACATTGCTTATTTTAATGTGCTTTGCTTATTCCACAGAAGCTTAAAATGACATGTGTGGTTGCATGTCGGAACACATTGCAGCTCCTCAATGTTCTTGTACATTTCAAATGATTCTTGGCTAATCTCAACACAAATATAATATGGAAAATACTCTATAGGGTGAAGCTCATATAGAGTCATACATTCCTAGAGTTGAATGGGATCTTCAATCATCTACCCTCTGCTCAATGTAGGAAATGATCAGAGCGGGGACATTCCCAACAGACGGCTGCTCAGCCTTTGCCTGAAGTTATGCAGGGAAAGAGAGCCCGCCCACCCATTCTGCAGATAACTGGTTCTATGGTCAGACTATCCAAGTTTCTCCTAATGTTCAACCTCAGTATACCTTCCTATAACTGTATTGCCTCAGATCTAGCCTTGCCTTCTGGAACAACAGAGAACAAGTGTTTATTCTTCCATGTGACAGACCTTTCGTGTGAATGACCATTGGGAAGCAATATTTGGCCTGTTGAGTTTTCCCCAGTGGACCAAACAGTGCCCCACCAGACCTCTTCAGTTCAGGAGAACTCTATCTGGGGGGAGGCTGAAGCCCCTTCTCCATATGTGCTACAGATGTGACCCAAATCAGGTATTACTCATACAGGAACTGAAGAAAACCAGTGACCACGTATGATGGTTGCCCTGGCCCCAGCCTCTGTCCTCTGAACTGTGTCTACAGGCTGGTCAACATGTTCTCCAGGCTCAACATCCCCACTTTTTTCAACTGTTCCTCAATCAACTTGTTTTCTAGACCTCCCCCCCTGTCCTCGTTGTCTTATTCTGATCCCATTCCCATTCATCCACATCTTCCTTAAAGCATGGCACACAGAAAAAGATACAGCGAAGCAAAGTCCACCAAGTAAATTTTCTCAGTTTAGGGAGGTCAGAATCAACACAGCTGAGCAGGACCAGCCTAGCAGCTGGAAGCCAGGAAATCTCATCTTTGCCATCAATTCACTAGCTGTCTGTAGGCAAATCATGACCTCTCTATATGAGCTCCCCATGATCAGAAGAATAGCGCTGTCCTGATTTACAGGGTCATTATAAGGATTAATTATATACCATCTGTTCAAAAAGTGCCGTGTAAGTATTTGTTCTATGGCTGCATTGAGTCATTGCTGTAAGAGGCTCCTACTAGACCCTATACTCAAAATTTAGTGGTCACGGTTTTCCCCTTTAACTTCCAAGCAGCCAGCTGAGGCTGTTTGGCCACCGGAGGGGGAGGGGAGAGAGAGAATTGTTCACCCTGTCCTCTTATGCTAGAGTTGCCAGCTCCAAGTTGGGAAATTCCTGGAGACTTGAGGGGTGAAGCCTGGAGAAGGGAGGGTTTGGGGGAGGGAAAGGACCTCAGCATGGTATAATCCCATACAGTCCACCTGCCAAAGCAGCCATTTTCCCCAGGTGAACTGATCTCTGTGGCCTGGATATCAGTTGTAATTCTGGGAGATCTCCAGTCACTACCTGGAGGCTGGCAACCCTGCATGATGCTGATTCCCCAGTTTGCCTCTCAAAGGTGATATTATCAGGCCAATGAAGAGAAAGGAAAGGTTTCACATCTGTACCTGTTCTCTTCCCCCCAAATTGGTGAGGTTAAATGCAGCATGGGTTGAGGGGAAAGAAGTGATTTTGATTGCAGAAAACAGCAGGATGGGAAAGGGTTAAATACCCCTTCCACTTTCCCACTTCCTCCCATCAAATTAGCAGCCTCACATGGTTATTTGAAGCTAAAATTTAAAAAGAGAGAGAGAGAGAGAGAGAGACTTCAGCCCTGGATACCTTGCATTGCCTCTAGTGTGAGTCTGAGATCCAAGCTACAAGTGACGTCTTACACAGGTTGGACACTTGTCAGCTTCCCTCAAGTTTTGATGGGAAATGTAGGCATCTTGGTTTTTCAGCTTGGCTCTCCATTACAGCTGCAAGACCAAGACGACTATATTTCCCATCAAAACTTGAGGGAAGCTGACAAGTGTCCAACCTGTGTAAGGCGTCACTTGTAGTTTGGCTCTGAGATCCTGGATTGGCTTAGTTTGTCACAGATCATAAAGTGCAAGCAAATGTGTGGGGCTGAGGGGGCAGGATTATTGCCACACCCACATACTGAAGATCCTGCTTGCACAGGGGCCCTATGTACAGAGGCTACAATATGTACCCTGGAACCATATAGATGCTGGGCAAAACAAGAGCAACAAAGGACCAAGTCCATGGGAAGTAAAATGCAATACTCAACAGTAAATTTACAAAAGTTATATTCAAAGTGCAAGTGCTATAAATAGTGAAAATTCATACACATTGTAAATTCATACACATTGTAAATTCATACCCATATATTCATTCCATACTCATCACAGATTTGTAAGGGAAGATACATCCATATACACTGAACAGTAGGGCTATAACTCCATAGATCTTTTCATGAATTCTTATACAAGGTATTGTGCAAAGACTAACAGTCCTGAGTCCCTCCAGATCAATAAGGAGCGACACAGTTGGAGATGAAAAGCCAAGTTCCAAACCACGCCCAATCTGGGGCCGGCTTCATGCTGCAGATTTCGTGATTCCTTCATCAGGAGTGTGCAGTTCACTCCATCAGGTCAGGACAGAGCACAATCCAACGTTATTTCATCACCAACACTCTTGAAAGCCCATAACACGGCGGCTGTGCTTGTTCTCTTGCGCCAACTGGAGGGAGTAGCCATCTGTTTTTCCTGGGCAAAACAAGAGGGCAGAGCTCATGGGCTTCACACGCACCCTGCTTACTGCTATCAAGGTGGGGGATCACTGAGAGAAACAGCAAAATACGAGATTGTGTAGGAGAGCTCTTCTATCAGAAGTGCAGCTGGATACACAAACACTTTCACACTCATTTACTTGTGATAATGGGCTACACATCTTGTTTTTTGTTATAGCAGCAAATACACCCATTTGAAAAAAAATGGTTTTATTTTACACTTCCTTCAAGAAGTTCAGGGTGGTATGCATGGCCTCCTTTCTCGTCCCATTTTTATCTTCCCAAGGACCCCATGAGTAAGTTGGCTTGACCAAGAGTTTCTTTTACATGAAGACGCTCAAGTGTAGGGAGGCGCAATGTTAGCCGGGAAGCATAGTTTAAAAAGACAGAGCCAGTGGAAATCGCTCCTCAGAGGATTTGTTAATTTCACCTTTGCCTCCCCAAAGGGGAGGTGAAATTGACAGAGCCTTGGGGAGGAGAAGATGAAATTAACAAACCCTCTGAAGAGCAATCTCTGCCAGCTGTGTTTTTTTAAACTACCCTTCCCGGCTAACATTGTGTCCCTCTACACTTGAGGATCCCTGTGTTAAGATGTCTCATGTAGAGAGACTCTCAGCAACTGGACAAGGTCACCAAGGATGGAAGTTTTATTGTGTGAGCAGGGATTGAATCTGCACCTCCTCCATTGCAGTCTCCTGCTCTAACCCAGTAGAACTTAATGTTTAATCTTCCAGTTCCCACCAAGTATGCAATATTATCATCAAATCTCGCGCACAAAAGTCGCAAGGGAAAAGAAATGGGGCATATAAACAGCACTCCAGGCAAAGCAACTTTCTATAAGTAGGCATGTTTATGATACATACAAACACAGAAGTAACCAGTTCACAAAAAAGTTCCAATTTTTATTTGAGATTACTTGGCTCTTTGTGGAGAACATACATCTGCCTGGGGTTGCTATCACAGCAGTCTCATACAATGGATGGAATATAACAATAACTGATGCTCTGGATGGCTTTCTGACAATTACTAACTCTCAAAACTGAGATAAAGCACTCAGTGGTTTCCACAGTCCATTTCCCATAAAAATCCTTCAAAAAGCAGTAGTTTAAATCCTTTAAGAAGAGAGTAGTGTCTCCTTGCAACTCCACTGATGGAGAGCTAGCTTGGGATCTCCATTTCAATTTTTTATCAAAGACAGAATCGCTTAGGAACTTCCTCTTTTGTGGAGAAAAATCACTTCATCCATTACTTGTTCAGATCTCTTGTTCCATGATTCTCTCTCTCTTTTTTTATTGCCTGCTGTCGAAATTGGGGACAGAGCTACATTTAGTGCAATAGATCCAGAGGAGTTAGCCATGTTAGTCTGTAGTAGCAAAATTGTAAAGGGTCCAGTAGCACCTTTAAGACTAATTGACTTTATTGTAGCATAAGCTTTTGAGAGTCACAGCTCTCTTCATCAGATGCATCTGATGAAGAGAGCAGTGGTGCTCAAAAGCTTATGCTACAATAAAGTCGATTAGTCTTAAAGGTGCTGCTGGACTCTTTACTATTTAGTGCAAAAGGAGCAGATCCCAGACGCCTGCATCAAGTGCTCCACAAGAGCATCTCCTCCAGGATCATAGGCCCTGGGGCAAGTGTCTCTCCTTTCCTCTATGGCTGCTGCACCATTTCCCAGGATTACCCTCATTATGGAGAGAGTACCAAAAAAAAGATAGAAAACTACATATGAATAATCAAAAAGAGTCCAGTAGCACCTTTAAGACTAACCAATTTTATTTTAGCATAAGCTTTCAAGAATCAAGTTCTCTTCGTCAGATGCCTGATACAGAGACTGCATCTACATATGAATAGACTCTAACTATGCCCACAATCAGCAAATAATAGAATAGCTTCCATATGGGACTATCTGCAAAACAAGCAGAGAACCCTAATGAGTAATTATCAATGAATGTCTGGAGAACATGATCACACTTGGAAATCCAATCTGTATTTCTCGTTCATTGTCTTTCTGTTTACCATTTTATCTTATCGCCTTTAATAGGTAAAATCCAGTGGGTTTTTTTCCCACTAGAGTCAATGTTTGTTGAAAGAAAACTGTTTTTAGCAAACAAAATGGCTCAATTGAAAAGATAGAAAGCAGATAACAGTGTTTGTCGCACGCTTCATGAGAGCAATAAATTCTCTGAGCAAACTAGCTTTCCGGAAAGCCAGATCTGGTAAAAAAAGATATATACATTCTTTTATGATTTTTAAATGAATGTTCGAATCGGCGGCTTGGTTCTCTTGCAAGTTTATTTATTCCCCAAAGTGGCTTACATCATTAACACCTTCTCCATTTAATTCTCACAACAACCCTGTGAAGTGGGTCAGGCTGAAAGTGCGCGACTGACCCATGGTCACCCAGGAAGCTTCCATGACAGAGTGGAGATTCGAATCTGGGTCTCCAGTCCAACATCCTAACCACTACATTGCCGTGGCAGTAGGCTCTAAGTAGTATTAACAATGGGCATGATCCAGGCATAGTTGAGCCCTTGTACCTTTCAATGTTTTCTCAGATGCATCTCTCTGATTTCAGTGGCACTTACTCCCATACATTACATGCAAAGCTACTCTGGGGAGGGGGCATTTTGCAAATGCAAAACAGGAAGGAATGAGATGCATAAATAACCCTTTTCTCACCTACTACGTCACTGTTGCTCCTGAACTTTTTCATGAGCAATACAATGACAGTGTAGTAAAAATAGCCTTGTATATGTCTTAACAAGATACTTGACAAGGAACTCTCATTTGTCCTGAAATTAGTGAGAAATGTATGCGTTTCATGTTTCCTTGCCAAGGGTCATGTCATCAACTTTTAAGCCCAATTTGTCAAGTGTGTTTTAATACTAAGAACAGGCAATACAAGCCACCTCTGTTGGCCCCTTGCTTTGAAAACGCCGGCAGGGGTTGCAATAAGTCAGCTATGACTTGATAGCACTCTCCATCACATTTGATTGTCTTCTCATAACGTGACCAAAGTCCAATAGCCTCAGATTTGTCATTTTAGCTTTTAGGGAGAATTCAGGCTTCACTTGGTCTAAAACCTGCTTATTTGGCTTTTTGGCTATCCATGGTATCCGTAAGACTCTCCTCCAGAACCTCATTCCAAATGAATCCATTTTCTTCCCGTCAGCTTTCTTCACTGTCCAACTTTCACATCCATACATAGTATGGGAAATACCACAGCTGGAGTTATCTTGATCTTGGTTCCCAGAGAGACATCCTTATCTCTAAAGATCTTTTCTAGTTCCCTCACAGCTGCTCTTCCAAGTCTCAGTCCTCTTCTGATCTTTTGTTTGCAGTCTCTCTTTCGGTTAATGATTGAGCCAAGGAATAGAAAATCTTGAACAATTTCAATTTCCTCATTGACAACTTTAAAAGTGTGTAATTCCTCAGTTTTCATTACTTTTGTCTTCTTGATGTTCACCTGTAATCCTGCTTTGGCACTTTTTCCTTTAACCTTCATCAGTAGTCGTTTCAAGTGTTCACTATTTTCTGCCAGTAAAGCTACAGAACGCTTCTAATGACATGGATTCTTTAATTCACATCCCTTTATGATTTTCAGAGATGTTCTACACCCTTTCATTAAAGAGGCAATCCCTTTTTAAATAAGATAGGCCACTGTATGTTCCCAGCCTCAGGCCATTATTAAGCAGCAAAAATGAACCGAGCTACCTTTAGAGGCTCCAAAAATAGCACAAGACAAGGGATCAAAATGATATTGTTGCCTCACCTGGAAAACTAGTTTATGGGGACTTTTTCTTTTGAAAAACGAACCGCCTCTGGGTTGATTCGTCTGTCACAAAATCCTCATGACCGCCAGAGGACTTTTGATAAAACATTAATCTGGAGTTCAGCGCTCAGAACTTAATTCCCAGGTGCACAAGTTCCCAATTTAGATTGGAATCATGACACTTGTGGAGCAGAGCCTTAAAGTTTTGCCTCATGCCATTTTCCTGTCCTGAAATGACCCAAGAGAGCAATTTGCCCCCTTGCAGAAACATATATACTGGTGGCTACACACAAGTGTCTGCAGTGGAGCAAACAGTAGCTCCCCAGAGCTGTTTCTGGTTCAGAAAACAGTATTGGGGAAACACTCTCCCCAGGCACCATGATCCCAATCCAAACTGGGCCCCTCCATACCTGGAAAACAGGTTCCAAGCATAGAACTCCCAGAATATGCCTCATCAAAATATGCACAGAGGCCACAAGAACTTTATAGCATGTGAATCAGCCCTCAGTTCTCATGCTATGAGAGAGAACATGGCATGGAGCTTGCTGTCTTTACACATCCAGGGGGGAACCCAAATTCTTCCTCACCAAGGTGAAAACCTACTCATTTCCTTATGTAACTCAGGCATTGAAACCAAGGATGAGTTTATGGTCTAGAGTCTCCTTTCTTAAAGTATCCCCCTTTATTCACAGTTGGTATAAGCAAAACTGTATTTATTGTAAGAGAGAGAACATTGGCTATGGTACTCCCTACCTCCCAAACTTTCCTCCCTTCCCAAACCAAAGGTTCAGCATCCCAAGATGAATGATGGCCTATCAAGCCAAGGTCTTACTTATAGTTCATTAAGAGTGCAGTTGTTAGGTAATGTTTGTGGTCGGCCTGTTGGAAGTGGGTGTCTTCCTGCAGAACGTGGGGCTCCAGGCCACCACCTTGAAGAGATCTCAGAGGCAGCTTTTCCCCAGGAAGTGATTTTAGGGAAGAAGGAGTAGGAGGGTGCACTCCAGAAGAAATCAACTACAATTCAAAGAGATAGTAGAAAAGAGCAAGAGTCTAGTAGCACCTATAAAACTAACAGAATTTGTGGTAGCATAGCATATGAGCTTTTGTGAGTCACCACTAACTTCTAATAACAATAACAACAGCATTCCATTTCTATACGGCCATCCAGAACAATTTAACACCCACTTAGAGCAGCTTACGAAGTATGTTACTATTATCAACAATCACCCTGTGAGGTGGGTGGGGCTGAGAGCGCTCCAGAGAGCTGTGACTGACCCAAGGTCATCCAGCTGGCTTCAAGCAGAGGAGTGAGGAATCAAACCTGGTTCTCCAGATTTAGAGTCCCATAGCTCTTAACCACTATACCAAACTTCTTCAAATACAGCTAGAATGTGAGCCCATCTGTCCTTATATCTTGGAAAGTGGAGTGATTACAGAAACCAAATGATAATAGCCGATGAATGACAATGGCAGGCGTGATTGAACAGGGTGGGGTATGCACAGGGGTAGTGGGTGTGCGGAAATCAGCATTGGTAATGAGACAGGAAGCCTATGTCTCAATTCAGTCCAGGTAGATGCATTGTCTTGAGCTTCATTATCAGTTGCAATTCAGCAGTCTCTCTAATCTCCCTTTGAAATTCCTCTGCAGGATAATTGCTTCTTTTAGGTCAGCAACTGAATGTCTTGGAAGGTTAAAATGTTCCCCCACTGGTTTTTGAATGCTTTGGTTTCTAACTTATGTCCATTAATTCTTTGTCGCAGGGACTAGCCAATTGGACTCACATTCTAGCTGTATCTGAAGAAGTGAGCCATGACTCACAAAAGCTCATACCCTACTACAAATTTTGTTAGTCTTATAGGTGCTTGAAGCTTCCACCTGCAGCTTCTTCTGAGTCCTTTCTGTCAACATACCTGTTGCGTGGAAGAAACACAAAGGCATCGAAAAGGCTTCCCCCACTTCCTCTTTCCCAGTTCAAAATAACCAGCCCACCAAGGTTACTGTGAACAATGTAACTACACACACTCTTCCCAGCATGCAAATTAAGTAGTTGCTTTGTTCCACCCTACAGTCTACATTCCCAGTGCTCTATGCTTACGTGGTACTGGGTGACCTTGAAGCAGTTCTGTAGGGAAGGGGACAGACAGAGTAGAGTGATCTGTACTCCATAAGGCTGGATCACAGGGGGATGGTTTTCTGAGATCTCCCATGTGCCTATAGGAAGAAGGAGGCTCGGTGTAAGGGAGTTGCCCTAAAACAGGCTCCTGAAGGTAATAATTATTTATTTATTACAGTCATTTGACCAGCATAACTTAAAAACAGGCAATTCACTTGCCATCAACTGACAGAGTCCACCACCAACAGGTTAAAAAGTGAAGAGAAATATATTACATGAAGATGAATTAAACGCAAGCAGAAGTAACAAAATAGCAAGAAAACATTTAAAATTATGCCCACTGATTTGCATCCCCCATGAACAGTGGCTTGGTATGAATCAGCTGCTGGTCCGTTTTATATCTCAGATATGTGCTGGGCTTTACGAATTGCCACATAAAATTTTGGGGGTTACTATTTTTACACACTCTCTTTCGCCCGTAAGCAGCATCCCCAGCTAAGCTTGGCTTGAGGGGCCAGAAGGGTGATACTCGGCTCTGGAATCCTTTCCTCAGACTATTAACAGGATTTTTTAAAAGTTGGTTGGGAGGGGCAGTGCCAACGTTGAGCAGCACAAAGATGGGGTGTGTGACAGCTGTCTCCAACCTCTCAGTCCATAACTCACTGGTGCTTGCACAAGAGGGGGCGCTTTCCCCACCCCTGTGTGAAAACAGCCAGTGTTAGCTGTGGTTTTTCAGAAATGTAAAAGTTCAAAAACTCGTAAGAAAGGAGGACAGGGTTTTGCAGGTGTGCAAGCCTTAAAGATACATATGTTTTTCAGACTCATTTTTCCTCCCACAGATCTGTTCCAAACCTTGAGGGAAGAAAATCAAGTGGAAAGCTATGGTGCAAACCGTCCTGGCACCATGGATGATTGCCTTGGTCATCTTGGCCACAGTGCTGATCATGGGCTTTCTCATGTTTCTCCCTCCTGCCGTCGTGCTGTTCTGGAGAATGAACACCTTGTCGCAGATCTCTTTGGACGGTGCTGTGTAACCCACCTCCATCCCACTTACTGGAAATGCAAACCCTGGAGGCTGCTTGCAAAGCTGAAGCTTTATCTCCCCAGTTATCAATATGAAGCAACAGATGGTCACGATCCTGGACAGAAAGGAAAACTCCTTATCTTGAGACATTTGGTGCAGAGAAATATGTTTTCTTTTAATCCAGCTTAAAATGCCTTGCCGTTCAGCAGAAAAAATGTTTTAAAGCCAGTGCAATATATATAATTCCACAAGGGCTGTCAGGTTAGTTAGCAGGAAAACAAAGCAGGAATCCAGTGGCACCTTTAACAAACTATATTCCAGTAGAAACTTTCTTGAGTCAGAGTTTATGTCATCAGATGCATTGAAGTATATAGCCATTAGGCGGATATTTTTATATTCACAACTGGGGCTGCCAGGTTCCCCTCTATTCTGTAGAGCAGAATAAGGTTAAAAAAATGGTGTCACGTGGTACCTTGATATCACTTCCAGTTCTGGGCCTGGAAGCGACATCTCAGCATTGAGCGATGCTCTAGCAACTCCCCCAGAGATTCCTAGATGGTTGCCAATATCATTTCCAGGTCCCACAGTGGAAGTGATGTAATGGCACCATGCAACACTGATTTTTGAAGTCTCTGCCCCATCATTGTTCTTGGATATACTGGGGGGGGGGGCAGGGAATGTTGCAAAGACATGCCCATTTACAACAAATTCCAATCAAAACAGTAACTAGTTTACTCAGAGTGGGTGAAGGCCCCCCTCCAATTCTTGATTGATAGGCAAAGTAGGATTAACAGAAAAATCTAGTGCAAAGTAACCAGATATACCAGGAAGTTACAGAGGGATAGCTGGATGATATATATATAAGGACTTGGGTTTTCAAGATTTTAACACCTAAAGTGAGTGAGCAATCCAAGGTCACTGTTTTTGGGGGGATAAATAACCTTGAATTTATTAAGGAATTCTACTTCAGCAATTTTTGTGTTTGATTTTTCTTTTCAAGTTCCTTTGTAGGAGAAGAGTGTCAAGGCCAGACAAACTGTAACTTTTTGATCAACAATAGAATGCTCTGCAAGGTCAAAATGTTCACTTGATATACATAGCATAGCCATAGTGGGATACTGGGAGTAGAATCCTAATAATGCATACACAGAAGGAAGTCCCATTGAGTTCAATGCATATTTACTTGGAATTTAGCCTCAATGTTTTCAATAATGCTTACTCCCGGGTAAGTATCCTTAGAACTGCAGTCACAGCTGAATTGAATGGTAATCACTCTTTTAATAACAACAACATTCAATTTATATACCGCGCTTCAGGACAACTTAATGCCCACTCAGAGCAATTTACAAAGCGAGATGGGCACAAACAGAAAAAAAATAAACGTGATGTTCGTTGTTCATTGCCATCCACAAACATGGCCCTGTTCACTAACATGTTCATGGCTGGCTGTGTCCGGGGTCTGCAGCACGGCCCCCAGACTTGCTGGGAGAAGAAGATGAGAGACAGCCAGGAGACAGCCACCCAGCTGCCCCAGCAGACCCCCAGGGCCTGGACCTACCTACACAGGAGGGAGGGAGAGAAGCACCCAAGCCTCAGAGGGTTAGAAGGGGCAGGTGGAGGCCAGCTAGTCCCACCCTCCAGTGGGAGGCTAGGAGGCCAAGCAGGGAGAGTGGGGTCAACCCTGAGGGGGCCAGAGCAGAGGGAGAGTGCAAAGACAGCGGGGACAGACAAACAGCAGCTGACCAAGCAGAGGCCTTACCAGCCAGGGAGGAGAAGCAGCCACAGCAGCTCAGAGCCACACCCCAGCCTACAGCCCAGCTTAGAAGGCAATAACCTGGCTCAGGGGATGCCCGGAGCAAAGCAACTCCAGGTGGAGCTGCCTGAGGCATTCTGTTGGAGAAGCTGGGCAGCCAGCCAAGGGGCCACAGCTGGGCCTGCCTTGAACAATCAGCTCAGCCAGAGAGGCTTGACAGCCAGCCAACGAGACACAGCTGTAGCAGGCCAATGGAGCCAAATCAGCTACCCCAGCTGCAACTGCTTGAGGCAGCCCAGGACAATGCTGGAAGGCAAAGGAGGGGTGTGGCCTGGCAGGTGGAGCCTGGGATGAGGGGTAGGATATAAGGAAAGTCCACCCACAGGGGGGGGTGGGTTGCATAGGAGTGATGGAGCGGGAGTGAGTATGAGGAGGCAAGTTGATGAAGGAGGAGATGGAGGGGGCTGATGGGAGCAGGTTGAGCAGGCCAGTGAGTGGACTGAGAGGGAGTCTGTGTGATGTATACCGCCCCTCCTTCCACAGAGCACGGTCCTGCAGTATCCCTGACACCCCTTTGAAGTCAGAGCCAGGTATGCCAGCGCCCTGCCCAGTGGTGACCGCGACAAGCCCTGACAGGCTGTTCGTGGGGGCCAGCAGGCTCTCCTCCAGCCATCATCCAATTTGGTCAAGATCCCTACTGCACTACTCCCAGAAACCTGACCTGAGCAGGCAGCAGGAAAGGTGCCAATGATAAATAATAGCCTGGCAGCAGCCCTGGAACTTGAAGGGGTAGATCACTACAGCACTGCTCCCAGAAACCTTACCTGAGCAGGCAGTGGGAAAAGTACCAATAATAAATAATAGCTTGGCCCAGAGCCTGGCATCAACCCTGGAACTTGAAGGGAATCCCTATCCCACCACACACAAAGAAAATTCAAGCTCCAATGCACTCTCTCTATCAAAATGCCAACAGCAACTGTCTCTCTCCCTCTCCACTGTCTGCAAACTAAGCCAGAGCTGGGAGCACCCCTCCCCCCTGGTCTTTGCTCCCCTGTAACAAATTTGGAGCTCCACACTTGAAAGGAAGACCTGCCTATCAAGCTAAATTGGGCATAGATTGGGGTTTCCAGGGCAACAGTAGGAGTCCAGACAGAGTTCAGGCAGTCCCTGCCTCTGGTTGCCAAGGGAATTGATTGCAGGTGCCAGACTGTCTGGCTTGATGAACAGCAACCAACGAGGCTTGCAACAACCCCCTGTTCATTTAGAATGGAACCTCACAAACAGCTTGTTCGTGAACAGCAGATTGGGCTGTTTGTGGCTTTTTTTTGTTCATATTGCTGTTCGTGCCCATCTCTAATTATTGTCACCACAACAAAACATGCTGTGAGGTGGATGGAGCTGAGAGAGCTGTTACTGCCCCAAGGTCACCCAGCTGGCTTCAAGCAAAGGAGTAAGGAATCAAACCCGGTTCTCCAGATTAGAGTCCCACACTCTTAACCACTGCACCAAACTAGCTTTATTCACATTATGCAAACTCGAAATATGGTTGAACATTTGTAAGTTTAACGAAGTTCCTTTCTTTTTTATTTTTGATTATTTATTCAGTAAGACATGAGTTTCCTGTTTAGTTAACTCTACAGCTTTAAATTCAGTCTTGTGTGTTGGTATCATGTTCTGCAATGTCTGAAATAAAATAAACCATGTATTTTCACTTTGTTCAAATTTTAAGGATCCAGGTAGACAAAATAGTTTCCGGTCTCCCCGTGCCTTATAAAAGTATTTTTCAGGTAAAAATGATGGCATGTAGGGAAAGGAGGAGAGGCAAGCAACTTTTTCATCTATTTGTGGGATAATTTCTCCTCTGGCTGGCCGCGTGCTTGTAAACTTTAATACTGCTGTTTTGATTGGTTATTGTTTTGCTGCTGGAAATATTCTTGAAATGTTATTAATCCTTTACAATTGTTTAAAACTAATTGCTGTTATTTATTGTTTTGTTTTTAGCTGTCTTGGGCAGGGTTTTTTGGAGAGGTGTCATCTGCTGTCCCTTAGGAGTGTCCCATTGCCTTATCTGTGCTCTGTTTGTATATTGAAAGATAAATATCACAAAAATGCCGCAAGTCTCCAGTGCTTTCTCATCCAAAAAAAGCCAAACCCAAGAACTACCTCAGACACTTCTCATTGCTTGAGGGGTGGAGGAGTTCACACAATTATAATCATTGCCTACATGTGGGCCAGAAAACAGAGAGTTGAACTACCTGGTGTTTCACAGAGAACTTTTTTTACAGTTTCAATGCTAAACTGCGGCAGTTTTTTCTTTGAGGTTCCTCGTGATACCATTTTCCATTTGTCATCTTTCCATAGTTCCTTGTCATTTCTCTACTTTTGATCAAATTTTGAGAAAGCTCAGTGGAAATATGAAGAAACCATGGCGAGAGAAAATTCACAGATGCAGAAAGAAATTGGAATGTATGGGGAAAGGAAGCCTTTGCTGTAAAGTTAGCTCTTTCCACCTGGAGACAGTGGTTGGAAGGGGCTCACCGCCCCTTCAAAGTGTTGACAGATCACAAAAACTTAGAGGCGCTACGCACCCCCCGTCGGCACAATGCTAAACAGCTTCGGTGGGCAGAATTTTTCTCTAAGTTCAACTTCACACTGAATTACTTGCCTGGCAAATCTAACTTCTTAGCGGACGCCCTTTCACGCATGCCCCAACATGATAGCCAGAGGGTGGAGATAATAGACACTGTCTTCTCGCCCACCCAATTGGGAGGAGCGGTGACTACGCGTAGCCAAGCAACCAGAGCACGAATGGGAAAGCAACCCGATCCCAGTGGGTGGAGAGCAAAAGTGAAAAGCAAAGTGGAAAAAGAGGGGGAGGAAGCGCCCAAAAATGAACTCACAAAAACGGAGGCGGGAGAATGGCTTAAAGGCTCTAAACTTTACATTCCTTGCAGTTTAAGGAAAGAAGTACTTAAGCAGTGCCACGATGCCAAACTTGCAGGACATTTTGGCTACCTAAAAACCCTCCACCTGTTTCAAAGACAATTCTTGTGGCCAAATATGAGGCGAGATGTATCCCAATATGTGTCCTCATGTCCTACTTGCATAATGGCCAAAATGAGAAGGGGAAAGCCTCCGGGATTATTGCAATCACTGGAAACCCCGTCCAGACCTTGGGAGGTGATTTCTATGGACTTTATAACGGATTTACCTCCCTCCAAAGGCTGTACTTGTATCCTAGTGGTGGTAGATCTATTTTCTAAATAAGCTCACTTCATCCCATGTACCGCCATCCCCACAGCTAAGAAGTTGGCTAACTTGTTCATGAAAAACATAGTAAGATTTCATTCTTTTCCCACCAAGGTGATTTCTGACAGGGGCATACAGTTCATTGCCAACTTCTGGCAGGAGCTTCTACAAGTAGCAGGCATTGAGCAGGGAATAGGCTCCGCCCATCATCCTGAGACCAACAGACAAACAAAGAATAAATCAAATCCTAGAGCAATTCCTCAGATGTTATGTTGATTACCAACAGGACAATTGGATAAATTTTATTCCTTATGCCGAATATGCGTACAATAACTCGATCCACAGTTCTACAGGGGAGTCCCCTTTTAAAATTGTACACGGATATGAAGGGCAAGCCATCCCCTTTGAAATTAACCCAGAATTGAAGAAATCAGGAGACTTGGGGGAATGGTGGTCATCCCTGGCAAAACAATGGACTGTTATACAGCAAACTTTGAACAAAGCCAAAGAGGATTACAAAAAGTACGCAGATCACCATTGTGTGGAGCAGTGGAAATTACAACCAGGACATAAAGTTTATGTTTCCACAAAACACTTTAGGAGCGAACAACCAAGCAAAAAACTAGGATTAAAATACATGGGACCTTTTCCAGTCAAACGAGCGATTAATGACGTGACAGTAGAATTGGAATTACCAAAAAACCTACACCAAATGCACTCCACATTCCACTTCAGTCTACACAAAAAGGCACCCCCACCAGATGAGTGGCATCCTGAAAAGGCAGTGCCCCACCCTACGCTTATAGATGGACAAATACATTATGAGGTGGAGGAGATATTGGACTCCAAAAAGAAGCATAACAAAGTATTTTACCTTATCAAATGGAAAGATTTTGATGATAGTTTCAGAGAGTGGGTAGAGTCTTCCCATTGAATGCTCCCAAGCTTTTAGCCAAGTTTCACAAAAAATACCCAGAAAAGGTGGGGGCTGAAGGGTGAGGGGGGCCTTAAGGGGGGCAGAATGTCAGGTTTGCTATCCACAGTAATGCCATATTGTTTTCTGATGCTTTCTCATTCTGTAGTTTTCCAGTGTTATTTGCCTACAGGTTCACAGAGAGCCAGCTGTGTTCCCAGGAAGGCCTTATCTACCAAGACTAGACATCGACCTTGGAAGAGCTTCCCTCACCTTCCCAGGCATCTACCGTAGCCGGGCAATGGGGAGGAGAGTGGAAGGAGGTTTTGATATATTGCCACTTGTAACTAACACGTCATTCTCAACAAAGCTTCATGGTCAGCCAGAAGCTTTCATGCCTTTGGATTAATTATGGACACCGGTACTTTGAATACAATCTTTCAATAAAGAACCTTTTGAATCAAGAGACCTTGGATTTCTTGCAGCAAGGGGTGGGAGATGAAATCAGAGTAACTGGAATTCCATAAACTGACAGACAATACCACCGCTCTCTACTACCTAAACAAATGGGGGGACCACCCTCTCTAACTCTCTGCAGAGAGGCCCCAAGGCTCTGGCTGTGGGCTATTTGCAACAATACCTTTCCCCAGGCAATACATCTTGCAGGCAGCATGAATACCAAGGAGGATACCCTGAGCAGGTTCACTGAAGACAGTTGGTGCATTGGGTGCCCTGAGGGTGCGGTGGGCCCTCCCTTCCTGCAGTTCTTCCCTCAAAAGGTCGTTTTGCACCCTAGCCTTCAGTTTACTCCTATGATAGTGTCAAAATTTCACTTAAATCAAAGAACAATGCTACCAGTTTTCTTCCCAAATCCTACATCAGATGCAGAAATAACATTTCACGCTTTAGATATAAGGAGAGCTTTATTATATTACACCTGTCAGAAGGTCTAAATAACTTTTCATATGCTATGCAGGTATGTGAAAGCGCCTACCAGTATGTAATCAGTCTCTCTCTACATGGAGAGTGGCAGCCATTAGGAAGTGATACTCTACAGCGAACACACCATGCCCAGGTATGATCAGGGCACATTCAACACGTTTCCAATCATCTTCAGCAGCCTTTCTCCGAGGAACGCCCATGAGTGACATCTGCCAAGCTGCCACATGGTCATCTGAAGATACCTTCATCAAACACTATGCGATTTACGCCAGCTCCAGATCAAATGCAGCTGTGGGGAATGCCATGTTGCAGTCGTTATTCAAATAGTCTCCTCACACCCACCCCCATTGGTGAGCAGCTTGCTATACTCCCAGTGTGGAGCTGCACAGAGGAAAGAAGATGAAAACAGTGTTGCACTTACCTGTAACTGTTATTCATTGAGTCCTCTCTGGTCAGACACACATTCCCTCCCTCCTGCGCCGCTGTGGGGAGAAAAAAAATTGACCTCTGGCAGCATAGGAGAACTGAGGGATGAGGGAGTGTTCCACGTCTTATTATTTGTTTGTTTGTTTGTTTGTTTGTTTATTATTTCGATTTATAAACTGCCCATCCTCAGGGGCTCTGGGCAGTGAACAACAGTTAAAATCAATAAAAACAAGAAAACAATAATTCTAAAATCAACATACATTAAGCAATAATAAAATAAATTAACCAAATACATTAAGGTGCAATGGTGGAGAGAACCCCCCACCCCAAAGGTGGGAGGCTGACATAGCACCGCTCCCTTCAACCACCAAATGCCTAGCAGAACAGCTCTGTCTTACAGGCCTAGCGGAACGATAATATGTCCCACTGGGCCCGGGTCTCCACTGACAGAGTGTTCCACAAGGTTGGGGCCAGGACTGAAAAGGCCCTGGCCCTGTTTAAAGCGAGGCAGGCTTCCTTAGAGCCAGGGGCCACCGGTAAACATTGATCCGCTGATCAAAGCAGTCTCCAGGGAACATACAGGGAGAGGCAGTCCCGGAGATATGCCGGTCCCAACCCACTCAGGGCTTTAAAGGTAAGAACCAACACTTTGAACCTGATTTGGAATTCAACCGGAAGCCAGTGCAGCTGGCGCTGGACAGGTGTGAGATGTGACTCTTGCGCAAGATCAGGTGGGAAAGACATCGCGCATGGGCAGGGGACCAAAAGCGCCCCCTCCAGAGCTTTAGAGCTATAGAATCTCTCTCTGAAGCAGGCCTGCAGAAGCACAGTCCAAATGTGTGTCTGCTCAGAGAAAACTCGACGAACAGTTAAAGGTAAGTGCAACACTGTTATCTGTCTAACACAGGCAAACTGTCTATGCGTCTGAGAGAGAGAAAAAAGAGGCTGTTCTGGTTTAGACATGCAAGCCCTGTACAGCCTGAGAGTGTCTCTGTATTTCTAAGAGAAAACATTCATTCTTTCTAAGGCAGGCAAAGTGTGTGCGCGTCTGAAAGAGAGAAAAGAGGCTTTTCTGGTTTAGACAGGCAAGCCGTGTGCAGCCTGAGAGTGTCTCTGTATTTCTAAGAGAAAACGTTCATTTTTCTAAGGCAGGTAATGTGTGTGTGTGTGTCTGAGAGAGAGAAAAGAGGCTTTTCTGGTTTAGACAGAAAGCTGTGTGTAGCCTGAGAGTGTCTATTTCTGATACAAAACATTCATTCTTTCTAGGGCCGCAAAATATGTGTGCATCTGAGAGAGAGAGAGAAGAGGTTTTCTAGCATAGACAGGCAAGTTTTATTCAGCCTGAGAGTGCCTCTGTATTTCAGAGAGAAAATATTATTCTATCTAAAGCAGGCAAAATGTGTGTGTGTCTGAAAGTGGGAAAAGATGCTTTTCTTCTTTAGTCAGGCAAGCTGTGTGCAGCCTGAGAGTGTCTCTGTGTTTCTGAGAGAAAATATTCATTCTATCTAAAGCAGGCAAACTGAGATAGAGAAAATAGGCTTTTCTGGTTTAGACATGCAAGCCCTGTACAGCCTGAGTCTCTGTATTTCTGAGAGAAAACATTCATTCTGTCTAAAACAGACAAACTATACATGCCCCTGAGAGAGAGAAAAGAGGCTTTTCTGATTTAGACGTGCAAGCCCTGTACAGCCTGAGAGTGTCTCTGTATTTCTGAGAGAAAACATTCATTCTGTCTAAAACAGACAAACTATACATGCCTCTGAGAGAGAGAAAAGAGGCTTTTCTGATTTAGACAGGCAAGCTGTTTGCTGCCTGAGAGTGCCTCTGTATTTCTGAGAGAAGACATTGATTCTTTCTAAGGCAGGCAAAGTATGTGTATGTCTGAAGGAGAAAAAAGAGGCTTTTCAGATTCAGACAGGCAGGCTTTGTGCAGCCTGAAAGTGTCTTATATTTCTGAGAGAAAACATTGTTTCTATCTAAAGCAGTTAAACCGTGTGTGCGTCTGAGAGAGAGAAAAGAGGCTTTTCTGATTTAGACAGGCAAGCTATGTGCAGCCTGAGGGTATTTTTTATTTCTGAGAGAAAAAATTCATTCTTTCTAAGGCAGGCAAAGTGTGTGTATGTCTGAAAGAGAGAAAAGAGGCTTTTCTGATTTAGATAGGCAAGCTGTTTTCTGCCTGAGAGTGTCTCTGTATTTCTGAGAGAAAATATTGATTCTTTCTAAAGCAGGCAAACTCCGTGCACATCTGAAAGAGAGTTTAGGTTTGAACAGGCAAGCTGTGTGCAGACTGAGCCTCTGTATTTCTGAGAGAAAACATTGTTTCTGTCTAAAGTAGTTAAACTGTGTGTGTGAGAGAGAGAGAGAAAAGAGGCTTTTCTGGTTTAGACAGAAAACTGTGTGCAGCCTGATAGTGTCTCTGTATTTTTGAGAGAAGACATTCATTCTTTCTAAGACAGGCAAAGTGTGTGTACAACTGAAAGAGAGAAAAGAGGCTTTCTGGTTTAGACAGGCAAGCCCTGTGCAACCTGAGAGTCTCTCTGTGGGCCAAGCTACAAGTGACAAATGACACAGGTTGGACACTTGTCAGCTTCCCTCACGTTTTGATGGGAAATATAGGCATCCTAGTCTTGCAGCTTGGCTCTCCAACTGCTGTCCAATGGACTTTTCAACTGTCACTTGCCCAACATTCCGCCAAACTGCCTACATTTCCCAGTTTGGCCCTGTGTTTCTGAGAGA
This sequence comes from Eublepharis macularius, assembly GCF_028583425.1. Taxonomy (NCBI): domain Eukaryota; kingdom Metazoa; phylum Chordata; class Lepidosauria; order Squamata; family Eublepharidae; genus Eublepharis; species Eublepharis macularius. Next base: position 136,789,975 of record NC_072795.1, read on the forward strand.
AAACATTCATTCTATCTAAAGCAGGCAAATTATATATGCCCCCGAGATAAAGAAAAGAGGCTTTTTTGGTTTAAACAGGCAAGCCCTGTGCAGCCTGAGAGTGTCTCTGTATTTCTGAGAGAAAACATTCATTCTGTCTAAAGCAGGCAAACTATATATGCCACTGAGAGAGAGAAAAGAGGCTTTTCCTGTTTAGACAGGCAAGTCTTCCTGTGCAGCCTGAGAGTATCTCTGTATTTCTGAGAGAAAACTTCCATTTGATCTAAAGCAGACAATCTGTTTGTGCCCTTGAGAGAGAAAAAAGCAGCTTCTCTGGTATAGACAGGCAAGCCTTGTGCAGCCTGTGAGTGTCTCTATTTCTGAGAGAAAACATTCATTCTATCTAAAGCAGTTATACTGAGTGTGCATCTGGCTTAGACAGGCAAGCTGTCTAAGGCATACTGAGGCTTTTCTGGCTTAGACAGGCAAGCTGTGTGCAGCCTGAGTGTGTCTCCTTATTCTTGAGAGAAAACATTCATTCTATCTAAGGCAGGCAAAGTATGTGTACGCCTGAAGGAGTGAAAAGAGGCTTTTCTGATTCAGCCAGGCAAGCAGCATGCAGGCTGAGGGTGTCTCTGATTTCTGAGAGAAAACATTCATTCTGCCTAAAGCAGGCAAATTGTGTGTGCCCCTGAGAGAGAGAAAAGAGGCTTTCTGGTTTAGACAGGCAAGCTATGTGCAGCCTGAGGGTATTTTTGTATTTCTGAGAGAAAACATTCATTCTTTCTAAGGCAGGCAAAGGGTATGTACATCTGAAAGAGAGAAAAGAGGCTTTTTTCATTTAGACAGGAAGCTGTTTGCTGCCTGAGAGTGTCTCTGTATTTCTAAGAGAAAATATTGATTCTTTGTAATCCAGGCAAACTCTGTGTGCATCTGAAAAAGAGAAAAGAGAGTTTTCTGATTTAGATAGGCAAGCTGTTTGATGCCTGAGAGTGTTGCTGTATTTCTAAGAGAAAATATTGATTCTTTTTAAAGTAGGCAAACTGTGCATCTGAAAGAGAGAAAAGAGGCTTTTCTGGCTTAGGCACACTGTTTTCTGCCTAAGTATCTCTGTATTTCTGAGAGAAAACATGCATCCTGTCTAAAGCAGGCAAACTATTGTTGCATCTGAGAGAGAAACAAAGGCTTTTCTGGTTTAGGTAGGCAAGCTATGTGCAGGCTGAGAGTTTCTCTGTATTTCTGAGAGAAAATATTCATTCTATCTCAGGCAGGTAAACTGTTTGTGAGTCTGAGAGAGAGAAAAGAGGCTTTTCTGGTTTGTATAGGCAAGCTGTGCACAGGCTGAGGGTGACTATGCATTTCTGAGGGAAATACTGATTCTGGTTTAGACCGGTGAACTGTGTGTGTGCCTGATAAAGTTTATTTATATCTGTGTGACTGAGCCTATGGGAAAAAAACTTACAAACTGATATCTTTGAAACCATGTAGCTTAAGTACTAGTGTGAAACCAATATGTTTCTAGTAAAAAATAAAAGTTTATTTTGGTTTTTTTGTTCATCCCAGAGTATATGTTATTCCTATATCCCATTCCTATATATTTCCTGGTGGCAACACTCTACCTAAAGGGTGTTCAAGGAAAAATCTAATTGGAAAAGAAAGAGGGTTATAAGGCATAATAAGGAAGATTTCATAACTCTTTTCATTAAAAGGACGGCATCCTTCAATTGCCAGGGGGAGCTGCCTGGATCCACCACCAAGTCTGAGATGTACAAAGACACCCGCCACCCTCCGCAAAGAATTTAAAGGTTTTATTTAAACGATACCGTTCACAATAGAAAAAGTGAAAAGACATAATAAGGAATATCTCATAAGTCTTTTCATAAAAAGAAAGGCATCCTAAATGATAGGTTCTGACCAAAAGCAAGAAGCGCTCTGAGAAAGCTAAGGCTGCCATGAAAAGGAAAACCCCACAAAGTTCCCTTTCTCATCTGAACTAAATTTCTTCCCTGAAACAATATTGTCCCCAGCAGGAGCTTGTGTACTTGTGAAGTGCCTGAAAGGGTGTGTGTGGATTTGTGGGTTATGTTGGTACATTCTAAGGCAATAAACTTTGTTTTGGTTTAAGATTTGTCCACACATCTTTTCTATCTGCTACCCAGCCTAGCAGACGAGCAGGATCTCCTCCGAAGAAGGAAAGGGCTGAGCTTCTGGCTTGGGAGCCAAGTTTGCGTCTGGGAGCAAAGCAGGGAAAGGGGTGCAGGAAGGAGCCCTCACAGATCCTGGCAGCCAGAAAAGGAGGGGGGCTGAGCAGCATCAGGCCAGGGCGCTGGGTCACCCCTCCAAAGGGTAGCCTCCTGCCCAGTCCCCCTCCCGCTTTTTCCTATCCCAGGATTCCCCTTCCTTCCGTTCTCTCTTTCCACCCTGCCCATCTGGAATGAAAGGCCTCCCTTTGCCTCTGGAGGGATGGATGCGGCACTCCTGAGCTAGGAAATGGGCTGAGGCTGCCAGCTGGAAAATGCAGGATCGGCCTCTAGACAAAGCACCTCTAAGAGCAGGAGAGGCCTCGGCTTTTCTTAGGACCAACCAAAGCATCCCAGAATAATGACCCAAAGCTTTCACGCAATTTGGGACGGGGGAAGAGGGCTCCCCTAACAAGAAGGCCTTGCCAGTTATTGAGTCTGAGGCTGTGTGGAGGTGAGTGGCCTGAAGATTCATTCCCCCCGCCCTGAACCTGTTTCTATTCCATTCCCTGTTGCTTAGCAGCCTCGGGGATCTCTCACCCTCTGTCCCCCTCATGGGAATCATAACTGCTTAACTTGAGAGGGAATTCTTCTGAGGGGCCCTTGCAGGTTGCCAAGGCTATAGACTGGAGATGCTCTGATCTGATGGTAACCTGATGGGCCCCTCTATGGGCAATGAAGACAGCTACTCACAGGCCCCTCTATGCTCTTGGGGACCCCTTCCCCGAGTATGCAGAGAGCCAGCGTGGGGGGGCGGGGTTAGAGTGTGGGGCTAAGATCTGAAAGGCCCGGCTTCAGATTCCAACCTCCACCATAGAAAACCTTGCCCTGTGATCTTGGGCCAGCCGTACATACTCAGCCTAACATACCTGACAGGGTTGTTGTGAGGGTAAATGGAGGCGAGTAGAATGTGCAAAGCACTTAAGCTCACAATTGCTGGGAAGGGAGGGGTATAAATGAAATAAATAAATAAATATAGTTGAACTGAAATTAAGGAAAATCAGGCTGCACATGCTCCATATGGGATGGGATATTGAGAGGAGCTGAGAGCTGGTTCAGGAAAGGGTGGGGAGAGAAATCAATTGGTTCAACCCCCCGTAGAGAATCCAGGAAGGGGAGGGCTTTTCTACGCTGGGATTTCCAGCTTGTGTCCTCTCTTCAGTTCTTGGCAAGCTCCTTGCCTGTTGTCAATGAGAGAGCACTTAGCTGCTAGCTTTCCTCCTAACAGAGGCTGTGTCCTTTTAAAGACTATGACAGGCTGATGTCCAATAGGGACAGATGTCCTTAATACGATTTTGCTGTCAGAAGCAGCCCCTTTTGAATTTGTCTGTCCAAAGTTACAGCACGCAAAAAGGCACAATCCTTCAGAAACATAATCTGCCATCCCCATTGTTGACTACGACAAGAAATATACATTGTTAATGCGGTGAATACAGCAGCAGCGTGGCCAGATCTCACAAAGCATACAGCAAGTTCTGCATCCTGCTCTCCACAAAGATCATAAAGGGGATAAAAGCCTCTCCCTGTGTGTGACCCTCCCCTTAGAAATTTGTCAAGTGTTCTGCTGTTAACTAGGATCGAGGCGGCCCAGATTCAAATCCCCACTCAACCATGGAACTTGCTGTGTGACGGAGCACCCCTCATTCTTTTCAGCCTATCCTCTCTCACAGGGTTGTTGTAAGGTATATAAACATCTGGGGAAGAACCGTGCATTCTGTCCTGAGCTTAAGGAGAGGGCAGGATCAGAATAGATAGCTAGAAAGAGAGGTTACTATTTTCGGTGTTTGGTGGAGGTTGCCAGTCCGTGTTTGAGGGCCTAACCTTGGCAGCAAAGGAAGGGTCCCAAGAAATATTTTCCAGAACCTGAGAAAGAAAGGCCATTTCTTAGCTGCCATTACTAATGCTCCGGAAAGAGAAGAGGGGGTCAGGGCCCAATCATGCCTGGGAGAGGCTTCCATTCCATTGAGTTTTAAGAACAAGCCGTTTCCACAGCGGGTGTGCCCAGTGTGGTATAGCCCAGCTGCATCTTTCCCCCGCCATGCTGTTTGGAGACCAGACTCCCCCACCCATGATGTCCTCATGGAAACTGACTTGGGAGATTCTTGACAGCAAGCAGGTGCGTTCAATAGATTGTGCTGTTAGGAAGGGAAGTGGAAGCACACCGCCCGTAAAATTAAATCCTCATCGTGCTTATGTGAGATGCCCGGGGTTGGATTTGGGATCCCCTGCATGCAAAAGCGAGTTTCCCTCTGAGCATGAGAAAGACACTTCCCTTTCACAGGCACGCTGTGCAACTATACAAAGCTGCCTTCTGTACACCCAGCCCAGTGGCCCATTGAGCTCCATCTAGTCTGCTCTGACTGGCAGTTGCTCTTCGGGGTCTCGGGGTGAGAAGGTCCTTCCACAACCCATGGGTCCTTTCATTCTGTGTCCCCCACTGAGAAGCCCAACGTAGGTACCATAACTCCTTCTGGCTCTTTCGCAGGAGCTCTCCGGGCTTGCAGGGAAAAGAGGTGAGGCCATTGCGTGGCAGAGGTTCTGGCTGGCTGCCGATTCCTGCCTTCCATTTCAAAAACACAGCCTTTCCAGGCTGCGGCAGAAATTGCTATCAGCGGACGATCAGGAGATTTCAGAGGTAGAGCCTGAGGAGGGCAGGGTTTGGGAGGGGCGGGACCTCCGCAGGTTATAATGGCATAGGATCCACCCTCCAAAGCACCCATTTTCTCCTAGGGAACTGATCTCTGTAGTCTGGAGACCCACTGAATTTCTGGGAGATTTCTGGGAGAACACCTGGCGTCTTCAGCATTTTCGAACTACAAGAAAAGCTGACATTCTCAGGAAGCTGATCTCCCAACCTGACATCGTGTTCACCTGCATGCTTGTGAATTCCATGCAGTTCTCCTTTTATTGTTTAGCTTATCCAGACCAGTTTCCCATAGTCCAATACTCATACTTAGGGCTTATTTGCTTTTTATCCCACCTTTCTGCTAAAACAGCCATCAAGGTGGCTCACAAACCCATAACAGAATGTCAAGCTATGGAAATCAGAATGAGAAAGGAAGCCAAATCTGGCAAGAAAACCAGAACATCATCAACAGAAGGAGGAGACCTCATGAAAAGACGTAGCAAAGAGGATAGGCTTCCCCTTGAAGAGGCAGCAAGTCAAACTGCTCTCAACGTTCTTGAAATCTGGGTGGAATATTCACCTAATCCTTGATACCTTTGACATCCATTGGTCTTTGGAATCGGTATGGAAGGCTGATGTGTAATGGTATTTTCAACTGATAGTTGACACTTTGTAAATTATAAGAACATAAGAGAAGCCATGTTGGATCAGGCCAATGACCCATCCAGTCCAACACTCTGTGTCACACAGTGGCCAAAAAACCAGGTGTCATCAGGAGGTCTGCCAGTGGGGAAGGGACACTAGATGCCCTCCCACTGATTGCCCTCAAACACCAAGAATACAGAGCATCACTGCCCTAGACAGAGAGTTCCATCTATACCTTGTGGCTAATAGCCACTGATGAACCTCTGCTCCATATGTTTATCCAATCCCCTCTTGAAGCTGTCTATGCTTGAAGCTGCCACCACCTCCTGTGGCAGTGAATTCCATGTGTTAATTACCCTTTGGGTGAAGAAGTACTTCCTTTTATCCATTCTAACCTGACTGTTCAACAATTTCATTAAGTGCCCACGAGTTCTTGTATTGTGAGAAAGGGAGAAATATACTTCTTTCTCTACCTTCTCTATCCCATGCATAATCTGGTAAACCTCTATCATATCACCCCTCAGTTGTCGTTTCTCCAAGCTAAAGAGCCCCAAGCGCTTTAACCTTTCTTCATAGGGGAAGTGTTCCATCCCTTTAATCATTCTAGTAGCCCTTTTCTGCACTTTTTCCAGTGCTATAATATCTTTTTTGAGGTGTGGTGACCAGAATTGTACACAGTATTCCAAATGAGGCCGTACCATTGATTTATACAGGGGCATTATGATACTAGCTGATTTGTTTTCAATTCCCTTCCTAATAATCCCCAGCATAGTGTTGGCCTTCTTTATTGCCATTGCACACTGTATTGACATTTACAGTGAGTTATCTATCACGACTCCAAGATCTCTCTCTTGGTCAGTCTCCGCCAGTTTGGACCCCATCATTGTGTATTTATATTTGGGATTTTGGGCCCCAATGTGCATTACTTTGCACTTGGCCACATTGAACCTCATTTGCCACATTGACGCCCACTCGCCCAGGCTCGACAGATCCCTTTGGAGCACCTCACAATCCTCCCTGGTTCCCACCACACTGAACAATTTAGTGTCATCTGGAAACTTAGCCACTTCACAGCTTACCCCCAACTTCAAATCATTAATGAACAAGTTAAAAAGCACCAGACCCAATACTGAGCCCTGCAGTACCCGACTGCTTACCACCCTCCACTGTGAATATTGCCCATTTATACTCACTCTCTGTTTCCTATTCATTAGCCAGTTTTTGATCCACAATAGGACTTGTCCTTTTACCCCATGACTATTGAGCTTACTCAGCAGCCTTTGATGAGGAACTTTATCAAAAGCTTTCTGGAAGTCCAGGTAGACAACATCTATTGGTTCCCCCTTGTCCACATGTTTGTTTAAAATCTTAGCCATTTCTAGGTCAGATTTGGCTGGAGAGGTAGTGTGGCATGAGCCAGCATCACTCCTGAGACTTACCTCTCATAGAGACTGAGTCCTTGGGGGGCGGTCCTTGTCAGTGGTTGATGATGCACGCTGGAATGGATCTCCTTGGCTCGTGATGATGTTACAGAGAGAGTTCACTTGTTCCTTTGCAGAGGTATAGATTTCGAAATGAGATGGTCCCACCTCCTCTTCCAGCTCGTTCACGATGACCTCCAGAATGGTCAAGATGATCATTTCTGTGCACCACCTCAGAGTAGCATGTTCTCTTTCGACGAGATGGGTGGGAAGAGAACCTGTGGCATGCAACAGGTTTGAATTTAATTGCTCGTTGGCAAATTGGAGCAGCCGGTTGAAAACTTGATCAAACAAGTTCCCCCCAATGTCACCGAGGAACCCATCAGAGTCCACGATGTTACGATTTCTTGGCTCTGCCTCTGTCTGCTCCAAAGGGTCACCTGTCTTTTGAATGACATCATGCAGGACAGACTGGATATGACGATGGAATGAGGTCTCAGAGTTTGGGGCACCTGCAAGAGCAAAACTGAGGTGGGTAAGAATAATTTTTATCAAACCGTCTGCAAGGAGCACCGCCTGTCTTTCCTCCAGGGTTTGGTGAAGATGATTCAAGGTATCAGTTCCTGTCCTTGGCATCTGGAACTGCCCCATTCCAGATGCTTGGCCAGAAGGTGGAAGGACGCTTTCCACATCTAAGGTGATCAGGTCATAAATTTTATTCACAGCAGTTGTTACACTGTGTTGACTTTTGATCTGAAGATATCGCATGCAATTTGGACGTCTCCGAAGAAGCTTTTCCAAAGTGCATGCTTCTTCAACCCAGGGGTGTTGCGTTTCTGACCAATTGTCACAGGGACTGAAAGAACTTACCAGAACACTGGCAAATTGGCTTTTGTAAAAGAGAGAGTGGGAACTGGTAATCCTCTCCATTTGGTTATCTAATGCCTCTTTGGTGTCCTTCAGAACGCACAGAGCAAGTTCCTCTGCATTTTCTTCTAGAATAAATGATGGCATCAGGAGCTGGTTTGTATCATCTTCATCCATGGTGGCAAAATGATCCGAAGCGGTTGCAGGTGTTGGATTCTGGGCCTCTGAACAGAACTCTGATTTTAGTTTGGCAAGAACAAAGGCTTCCAGTTCCGCTAAGGACATTTGTACCAGAACATTTAGCATGTTGGAGGGAGGGCTGTTGTTTTGCTGCTGGGCGCTTGGAATTGCCTCATCCTTGGTGGGTTGAAGGGCCCCACAGGAAGTTCCTGGTTGCGAGGACCTTTCGGGCTCTGAGGAGTGCAAAGTTGTTTCTCTGCTTGCGGCATTTTCAGCATCAGCAAGAGCGGCACACGCGACGCTCTGTAAAATCCCAACCACCAGTTTGCTCGTCAAATCCACAGCCTCCACTTCAGAGATGGAAGGCGGGGGGCCGAACTGAAGGTGCCTTGCGGTGGTTGACTGCTCCCCTCGGTTGTCTGTAGGGAAGCTCCACTGGTCCAGAGAGGATGGAGTAGGAGGAAGAAGGGTTGGTACGGAAAGCTCTTGAAATTCAGTGGTGAAAATGTACATGAAGGTTTGATGTAAGAGTTCCTGTACAAGCTCAATGATCTCTGAGTGTTCCTCCCCCCAAAAGCTTTCTGCGATCGTCGTCAAGGTCTTCGCCAAAGTAGCCGTGTCTTCCTCTTTTCCAATCTCCAAAACTTCCTGCAGGACTTTTCGGGAACCAACCCTGCTTCTCTCTTGGGAATGCACATCGTATTGGTGGCCAGATCTCGCTTGGCCATCAGCCTCCTCTGTTTGTGTCCTTGAGCCACTGGGGGCATTCTCAGAACCCCGAAGGAGCCAGGAGCTCCCGCTGATGAGGACGACCCCTCCCTGAGTCATCTGAACGTGGGCGCAGCGCAGGGTGATGTCGATGATCTCTTCGATGTAACTAAGGATAATCCACCCTGCTCTTTCATAGTCTGTGGTCTGTGGCCAACTTTGCGCATACATCAGCTTCAGAAGCGCAGCTGTAGTTTTCGTTCTGGCTTTGAGTTCAAATGGTAGGAGGGCTTTTTGGCAGGAAGCAGCAAAGTCCTTCAGGGGGTGTTTAGTGATTTCGACAATCTGCTTGAGAGTCTCCTCGGCCAAAGTCAAGGCTTGAGGGCCCCAAACTCTGCAGAAAAGTGGCAGGCAAGTGGCAGGGGACTGCAATCTGCAGAGGACAGGTGTGTTGGATTCAATCCTCTCAGCCACAGAAGAAACCTTGTCCAGCACCTTTTGGAGTATGGTGCTGGCCAGAGAACTGAGGGTCCTGGAGATGGGATCCCTCGTGGCTCGACCTGTTGGGTGGCTGTCGAAGCAGCTCTCTGTGATGGATTCCAGCAGGCATTCCAGGGTCAGGGCAGCTGGACTAGCTGCAAAACCCGTTGTCTTTTAATATACTTATGAGGATATCCTGTAGAAGAAGAGCAGGTCTTTGGGGAAGAGAGAGGGTGGGTCCTGTTGAATCTCCTTCTGGAAATGGAATGCTCACGCTGATCACTGAAAGCCAAAGAGAGAAAGAAGAAGTCACCAAAGCGAAGGGGCAAAGGTGATGGTATGCAAAAGAAGAGAAGAAGACCTTCTGGGGGTGAGGGGAGGGCTAGTTGACAAACACTGTGCAGTCAGCATCTTATTTCCTTGTCTAGTCTCCAGAATGCTCTTCTCAGGGTAACATCCTGCTTCTTGTCCAAAACTGTGAAACAGAGACTCTCTGTCTCGGCCATCTAGATAGCGAGGAGTCTACCTCGACCTCTGTCTTTCCTATCAAGTATGTTAATTCCTGAATAAAGCTTTCTTTACTCTCTAATCTGTTTGCATGCCCCTTGTCATGTAGGCACTCTGCCAACAGAGGGGTGAGGTGCATGAGTGTGATCGGGTGATGCCACGGGGCACTGCCACAGCGGTTGTACCCTGCGAGGTGCTGACCATTCCACCAAAGAGTTTCATGGTGGCGTATTACGTTTCAGGTATATTTACTATCACGACTCCTGAGGAAGAGAGTTCGAAACAAGCTCTTTGCTGGCGTCTTGTTGAGTCGGGGGGGGGGGGGGCGGCTTGTGTCCCCTATCTTTTGCCTGCCTGTACCTGTAATCATAAGACAATAAGAAACAACTGCTTTCTAGGCTGGCAGATTAATGCAAGAGCCCTGGAGATATTCTCATTACCTGCATTGTGGGTGGTCTCCATTTCTACATCGTTCTCATTATCATCCTGGGGTTCTTCCTCCTCTATCTCCTTGCAAGCTGTGGGTAAGAAGAACACATGGAGTTTGTAGGAAGAAGGTTCAGGTCTTTGGGGGCCTAAGAGCCTGGGCAGCCATAGTGAAATGGAGGGGGGAAGAGATGAGGAACAATCGGTTGGGGGCTGAGGCCTCCCCCACTGAGTGGCTGCTCCCTGGAGTGAATATTTCTTTCTATTTTAAAACTGATCCCGCACTTCCCATAGGGAGGAATGGGTTTGGATTCGCCTGGTGTGGGGACAGAACCTCTAGTTCCTCAGGAGATACCAGGGGGGACCTCTGAAGACTTGGGAGAAGGGGTAAATCTCTTTCCCCCCATCAGCCCTTCCTCTGCAGACCGTCTCTTCTCTTGCTGCCAATTGACTCCGATTTCTGTCCCCTGCTCCCCGCCCCCTCTGGTGCTGCTTCCCCTCTCTTTCCCATGCTGCTGCCGCGGAATGTTTCCTGCCTGCTTCTAGCTCCTCCTTCCTTTCACCGTCGCATCTTCCTCCATCTCCTCCTCCTCCTCTTCCAGGTGCTATTTTGGGTTGCTACAGTAGGCACTTCCTGGCAATTTGTGGGTGTTGGGAGGGTGGGCATACTGATGAACCTCCTGTTCACTATGTTTTCCAGCCAATTGCTAAATAATTGATCCATGTGTGATCCTGCTGTTTCTGGGTGCATTCACCTCCAGCTTAACACTGTTTAGGATTGCATTGGTCATTTGGTATCATGGCTTAGCCTTTTGTTGTCATTTTTTCCCCTTGTGCTTTTTAAAAGAGAAATTGCAATCCACCAGATTAATGGGGGGAAAGACAGAGAGATCAAATGGTAGGCAAATGCCATGAACAAATCTGGGATCTGGATTCCATAGAATATAAACTTAGTTACTGAAATAACCCCTCAAAAATGCAATCTGAAGGGTTCAGGCAGGTCAAGGCCCAAAGTGTTCGAACCAAACACACCTTCTTCCATGCTGCAGACCTTCTTTCTAGAGAATACTGCCCATATTCTCTGGAAGAAAGATGCCTCCTCCTCCTCCTTCTTCTTCTCCCGCAGTTCATCTTCTTCCACTTCACAGGTCTTCTTCCTGGTGAACATGCCCCATATTCTCTGCAAGAAAAACGGTTTCTTCTTATTCCCCTGTAGAATTTCACTAGTATCGTTTTCAGAATTGCATGGCACAGCCATCAGACGTTGGCGGGGGGGGGGGGCGCAGAAATAGTGTGATTGGTTTTATCGGAAAGACTGTTCACCAGGGCCCCCACAACTGGCAAATGCCCACCATACCTACACCATATCTTCTTTGGCACACGAGAGGCCATCCCCCAGTGGTACAAGGAAAGGATTGTTTTTCTTTCTAGCCACGCTTCACTCCCCCATGGAGATGTTCCTCCCTCTCTCTTGCATTCTAGATTGCCCTGAGCTTTCGAGGGGGAGATCTGGAGACCTTCCTCAGTTTTCCTGCAACTCAGAGGCATCCAAACATTTTCTTCTAAGAGACACTCTAAGCAATTATGTAGTGAGATCTCTCCTGTTTTTTCTCCACAGCTGCCCCCAGTTTAGGAGCAGGGAGGATGGGCACTGGTCTCTTTCCCATGTGGCAGCATGCTTTCATATTCAACCGTGAAAATGCCCTCTCGCCAATTCCTGCGTGGGGTGCAGATGGCCAGGCAACTGGGGCTAGGGGAAGAAGGGAAACCGGCAGATAAAGGAGTCAGTTAACTCTGAGTCAAAGGAACGGGGCTTCATTAAGGCACCCCACTGCCTCTCTTGGTCTTCCTCTTAGGAATAGACAAATGTCTCCAAAGCCCAGAAGCCAAGCTGTCCCATTTTTGAGAGCTACTGAGTGTCCATTGCTGCACACTTGACAGCCACGTACTACTCGCCAAATTCTGAATCATGCTGGAAACTGTATGTAATTCACCATCTTTTATTATCATTCTCTGAACAGACCTGGCTTTTGCAAGCTGTTCACTTTGAGAATAGCGGAAGGAGAGTGGAGCAGGTAGAGAGGCAATTTTGCACATACAAAACATATAAAATGGGAGTGATGACCACAACATTAGAAGAGGAAGATTCGGGCCCAGTAGCACCTTAAGGACCCACTAGATACCCTAGAAGTCTTGTTGGTCTTGAAGGTGCCACTCGACCCGAATCGTGCTCTTCTACTACAGACCAAATGGTTGCCACCTGAAACCACAATGATATTAGGTTTGGCATTCTTGTCTATGAAATTACCCCTAAAGTCCAAAACAATAACATTTAATTTCAAAAGAGAGAACTTTGCAAAGTTGAGGGGGATAGCTCAAAGGAAGTTTAAAGGGAAACACAAAAGAGTTAAGTCCCTAGAGGATGCTTGGAAGCTTGAAAACCACAGTAATGGAAGTCTAGATAGAATACATTCTCGTGGTTAGGAAAGGAGTTGGAGCACCTTTCTTCTGTGAAAAGGCTAAAGAGTCTAGGACTTTTCAGTTTAAAATAGATTAGACTAAGGCAGGCATGATAGACCTTTATAAAATTATGCCCAGGGAGTGAGAATTTCCACATTTTAAAAAAGTAAACCTGCAGCCCTTTCTCTTGTGGTGATATAAGAGAAAAGGCATAACACTGCAAGGGAAACATGAAAGACTGGGATTCAGAGAACCTGCTGCACCGATTATTACAATGATATGTAGATATGATGATATTCTTGTGCCAATTAAAAACAAAAAACTGCAAAAGCTGTTGTGGCCCAAGGGAGGGGGGGGAAACCACATTTGAGGGATTAAGGCAGAGAAATTGTGTTAGCAGTTAAGTCATACCCTCACACTATTAAAGAACAGCTTAGGCAGGACAGTTCCCAACTCCAGCTGGAGATGGAAAATTATTGGAACATGAGTCATGAGGAAGAACTAGCTAGAAGCTCCACACCCTGGTGGTATGCATAGATGTAAAGACAGAAAGTCTTCCAGGAGTTCCTGGGTTGATCACTCACACCTTGTCGAACTTCCTCCTTCCTCCTTCCTAATTGGAGTTAATCAGGGACCTGATGAGTCTTCCTTTCCGCTAATCACAAGCCATCAATCACTTTTTTAAACCTATAGTTCCACCCAGGAAGGCATAATCAAGTCTTTCCCATTTTATTGTCTCACCTCCACAGACAGCCATTAAACTATGGGGGGGATATCTGCCCCAGGATACGTTTTGCAATATAATTGGGCTCTCAGCCATGTGCTCAGTGTGTGTGTTATGAACCCATGCATGAACCCCCAGATACATCTGAGCCCTCCCCCCACTTCCATGAGATGCTGGCCAACCTCACTGCTACTTCCACAGACCTTCTTCTCTCCCAGGACTAGTAAATATAGTCCTTCCCTAAATCTCTCACCCTCTCCCTCACTGATTTCTCAGTTAGCTCTCTGTGTTTATGTTGTGTGTATTTTGTGTGATTGCTCTCTTGCTGCTTCTTTAATAAAAACCATTCCTGATGAACATCTGCCTGTTTACTTGAGAGTCCTCTGAGTGAACAATCCTCGTATACAGAAGTGGAGATCCTGCTAGTTCCCTCTCTCGATGATTCTCCTTGTATGCCAATTCCCCCAACTCGCAAGGAGACCCTGTTTAAGTAACCATTGGAGGGATGCTGGCTGTGTGGAGGCCCTGCTGCTCCTGTGCTCTCTCTGCAGCTGCACCAGCGGTGGGGAAGCCACAAGACCCCATCCCCATGTGGAAGACACCATAGGCTCAGGTGCCCCGAGAGGGCCCCAACAGTTGGGCACTGCTGCTATGGGCCAATTAGGCTGGGTCACCAGAAACCAACACATCATTTCCCCTCCCTGTAGCTTTTGTGCCAAGGAAAAATCCAAGGGGGATATATATGTTGCTTTCAGTGGGAAATCACTACCTTGGTCTGGGCTTAAACATTAAACTGATTTTTATCTAAATAGAAATAGAATTACTGAATCTCAATTAACTTCTAAACCTGGAGTATTTCACTACCATCAGCCTACATTTTAAAACCCAGAAGGGAGGCATGGCCTGTTATAGGCTCTAGGCATGACACCACTGGTGTGAGAAAATCTGATGTTCTCCACGATACGGAAGGTGATAGGGAAGAAAATGCAGAGAGCGAGCTTGTCCTATAGCTGCCATTCTTGTAGGGCCTGCTCAGCAGTGGCCCCACGGGTATTTTGTTATTGGAAAGTCAAGGAGAGTCATGTGCCCCTGCAGCTCAGAAGAGGACACACTCTGAGACCCTCCCTTTGCAAACACTGATGGTGGCCTCTGTCTCTTTCCATCCACCAACATTCCTCAGCTTGGGGAGCCATGGTGTGGAATAGGATCAGGACCCTGGGTGGGAACTCAGAGACCCTCTCTGTGCATTGGGTGGTGGTGTGGAACACTTACCCATCTGGACTTTGGGCGCTGTGCCATCGGTGGCCTTTCTTCCATTTTCCTTCTGAAAGAGAAAGCGAGCCTCCTGGGCAGTGTGCAGAGGGCAACGATGCCAGGTGGATCCCGGCACTCAGCTTCTCTCTACCTTCCCCCCCTCCGCCCCCGCATATGCTCATTTGCTCTGATCTGCACACACACAGAGAGGCACCCCATAGCCACAACAGACATCTGCTCAAGGCAGACGTGGTATTCAGTAGCAAGCTCACTCAAACTGTGTGTGCCCGTGGACTTCAATCCTGTTCCTTTTCTCGGGCTTCTCCCATCACTCGGCCCATGCCAGTACCTCTTTCTATTGGAATATGTAGCCATTCCCGTGCTGAAGGGAAATACCTCTTTATATTTCGAGACAAATCTTTAATGGATGTTGTAGGTTCAGAATGACTGTAAAGCACACAGGGAATGCGGGGCTTCCAGGGGGCACTCCGTTAGCCAAGATGCATGATCGCATCTGCTATGGGAATGCCAGAGGGCACCTGCTGCTACCACCGGCTCAGGTAATCAGTGACATGATGGCCAATGAGTGAGCCCAGAATGCTGCAGGGTGCATGAGGAGGGTGGATATACCTGGCAGAAGCAGTCTCCTCAACTGGAACTCTAACTGCCTGTTTTAGCCAATCAGCCAAAGTGATGTGAATGGCTTTGATTTTCTGTTACCAAGGCAACACCAAAGTTCTAAACCGTCTAGAACTTCCACAATGGAATTCAAATGTCTTTCCCTCCTCAGGACAGAATCAAATTGACAGTGTGCGGAAAGGAAGGGCAGGCAATGATTTCACTAGACAGAAAGGTATCCTAGTCACACCTCCCCAGGTTCCACCTCCAGTCTCCAGTTACAGAGTCTCAGGTTGCAGGGGTTGGGAAAGATAAATAAATATTGACTTACTTCATATATTCCCTGACTTTGTCCTTGCTGGGGGCCCCAGCAGCTTATACTGTGCTCCCCTTCTCCATTTTATCCTCACAAACCCGAGCAAATTAGGTTGGGCTGAGAGTGTGTGACTGGCCCAAGATCCCATGGCAGAGTAGGGATTCAAAGCTGGGTCTCCCCGATTACACACAGCACTTCCTGTTTTTCTATACTGGAGACCCTGGAGAAACCATCAGAGGAGACCATTCTGAGCCAGATGAACCAGTGCTCTGAACTGGGACTCATCTACACCTTGGGAATCTAGGACAGATTGTCTTTGAACTGCACCTGATACTATCTTGTGCTGTTCTGCAACTGTGCAAAGATTGTGAAGCCTGTCCCCTTGGATCCACCAGGTGGGCCAACAAGAAAAGGAGGCCATGACAGGATCCATCCAGAGGAGAATTGCCAATACCAATGTAAAGGATTTCCAGCACATACTTGGTAAAGGGGTGTCACACTGCTCAGGTAGGCAGGCAGGCAGAAGGCTGGCTTGGGCTTGCAGACACTGCAGAGCCTGGTAGGCTCTGGTAGGAACCACCATCTTAAGCCAGCCTTAACTTTAAAAAAAAATGTTGTTAAGGCAGGGGCAGAGAGAGGTTGGGGCACAGCAGGTGAAGAGGGTGAATTTACCTGGCAGATGGAGCCTCCTCAACAGGAACCCTGACTACTCACTTCAGCCGATCAGACAAACTGAAGCGGATGGCTTTGTTTGTGTGTCACCAGGGCAACACCAAAGTTCTAAATTGTCTAGAACTTCCGCAATGGAATTCAATTGTCTCCCCCACCTCAGGCCAGAGACAAATTGACAGTGTGCGAGAGGAAGGGCAGGCGAAGAGTTTACTGGACAGAAAAGCTTCTTAGACACACCTCCCCAGGTCCCGCCCTCAGATCTCCAGAAATTTCCTAACCCACAGCTGGCTTTCCTAACCCACAACTGGATTAAGGGCCTTGTTGTACTCATCCTCTTACAGCTGATTCATATGTTCTGAAAGTCCCTGCAGTAGACAGAGGCAGTACGTGGAAGCTATGCGCTTCCAGCTCTATGCAGGGAACTCAATTCCATTTGTGTGGGGCCCAATTTGGATCACAACCTTGGTGCATTTTGCTGAGCTGGAATGGCTCTGGAGATCTGCTAACTGCCCCACTGGGTGCTGAGGGTTTAAGCACTAGGGTAGGCAAGTCCCTGTCCACTTCTGAGAAGTGACGTCATTGAGCCAGCAGCGGGCATGGTCTCACACTTTGTACAGGGCCAATTCAGTCTGTTGGGAGCCCAGATTGGCCCCTGCAAAGTGCAGGAGCATGCCCGCCACCAGCGCGATGACGTCACTTGAGGAAGTGATGTTGTCATGCCTTGCTGGGAGCGTGCCCAGTGTGCGCTTGCCCAGGTTGCCTGCTGGTGGTGGGAGATCACCAGACAATGATGCAAATCCCAGGGAGATTGCCCTCCACTGGTGGGTAAGTGAGAAATCTATTGAGCACACTCTCCTCCTGTGCATAGCCTCACATGGATAGCCCAGGTGAGCCTAATCTCGTCAGATATCAGAAGCTAAGCAGGGTCGAACATGGTTAGTAATTGGATGGGAAGCCTCCAACGAAGACCGGGGTTGCAGAAACAGGCAATGGCAAACCACTCCTGTTAATCTCTTGCCATGAAAATCCCACCAGCGGTTGCCATAAGTCAACTCTGACTTGAGGGTACTCTCTGTCACCACCAAGGGGCATTCCACTGGCCAAGTTGCATGATTGCATCTGCTATGAGAATGCCAGAGGGCATCTGCTGCTACCACAGGCTAAGGTAATCAATGACTTGATAGCCAATCAGTGAGCCCAGAATGCTGCAGGTGTCTTCAGTCCATAGGTCATTGCAAGCAGGCATTTCCAGGCTATTGCACTACCTTGGAGAAAGCCGACCCACACAGAGATCCAGAGGCATTTTTGACAGCCATGCGGCCTCCTCAGCTTGGATAAGGACTGTGCTTTGGCATGGATTCTGTTCATTTCAATTAAGGTAGCAGAGGAGACATTCCCCATAGACTGAATCTGTTCATAGGAAGCCATACATGGAAGAGCATTTATTTTATGTGCAGGTGGTCACTGGACCGATCTCCAGTTACAGAGTCTCAGGGTTTGTGAAAGATAGATAAATATTGGCTTACTTCCTGTATTCTCTGGCACTGGGGGGCCCAAGCAGGTTATACTCCCCTCCTCCATTTCAGCCTCACAAACCCTGGTAAAGTAGGTTGGGCTGAGTGTGTGTGACTGGCCCAAGATCACTTGGAAAGCCCCCATGGCCGAGTGGGATTCGAACCTGGGTCTCCCGGATTACACACAGCACTTCCTGTTTTTCTGTGCTGGAGACTCTGGAGAAACTGTCAAAGGAGACAATTCTGAGCCAGATGAACCAGCGGTCTGACTTGGAGCTCAGAGCTGAACTAAATGTGACGAGCAAAAATGGCCATGGAGAAGGACCTGATCCCCTGTTCAGTTGTGACCCCTGACCCCGATGCAAGGGGGAGGGAAGAGGCAGAGGGCCTGCTCCTGGCCCCTCCCCCATCCTGGCCCCTCCCCCACAGGCCACAGCTCCCACCTGCACATCTAGTGCAAAATCGGAGCTACTGGCTCATACTGGGTGGGGGTCGCTTTTTCCTGGGCGGTGAGGGGCGCCAGCAGCCCTTGCTTGTCTCACACTGGACTGCCCAGGTATGTACCCGTAGGTAGGGTTACCAGCCTGAGGCTGGCAGCTGGCAGGAGACTCACCTTGGGGTGGGCTACCTGTCAACACGATTGCATCACTTCTGGCAACGTGGTGATGCGCCACAAGTGACATTGCATAGGGGCAATGCTTTAGCATTTGCTGCGAACTCTTATGGCTTAACCGTAAAACTTGGGGCAAATGATAGAGTGTTTCCTGATGCGATGATATCACTTTTGAGTGGCATCAAAAGTGCCGTTATGGCATTGCTGGTGACACCAATTGCCCCCCCCCCCCGTGTCGTCATCCCCCCCCCATTTTTTCCATGCAGACCAGCTGAGTGGCCATGGAGGGAGCCAGCAGGGGGCAGGAGGTCTTTCACCAAAGCGAGAGACCTGTCCTGCTTACCCCCAAGCCATCAGCCTGTCCTGCTTACCCCCAAGCCATCAGCCTGTCCTGCTTACCCCCAAGCCATCAGCCAATAGTTTTAAAGGCCAATCTACCTTTGGTCTCTCATGTTGCCACAAGAACAGCACCACTTACCATCACGCTGAGCCAGCCAAGGTGGAAGAAATAAGCCCCGAGTATGATACTCGCAAAAGGCCTGAGAGAGCCAAAGACTCTCACCACCTTTGTCACCTCTGCTTTAACAGTCCAATCTATAGCAGAGTTATACCCTTCTAAATCCATTCATGTCAACGAACCTAGAACAGTAGAACTCTTTTTCTGGAATTGCTCTGTTGTGTTGCCTGTTGTGTTGCCTGAGTTTGAGTTTTTATACACGTGTCCTGCTTTGATTTCCCATCCCTCTTTGGTGAATAAATCCTATATGAGAAGGATAATAGGTGATTAAAGGGTCCGTCCATTTGTATTGCAATCGCCTTTACCTTTCCTTCATCTACTGGTAACTCCTCCAGTTAGGACAAGTGGGCTGGAGACAACCAGTTTCTCCTTTTCACATCCTCCTTCTGTTAATCAACCCAGGTATCATTTCTTTCTTTAGTTGGGGATGGTGGGAGAAATGAGTTACAGGTATTTTATTGCTGTGTATTTTTTTTTTAAGATTAGAGATTCTTTTGGTTTTAGCAATGACCTGGTATGATCACAATAAAGCACCTCTCTTCTGCACTATTAACTGCCTGAAATCTTTAATCAGATGGAATATCTTAGTGCAGGTAACAGTGAGTCATATACAAGTCACTAACTTTCAACTATTTTGTAGGGTTGCCAGCTCCAAGTTGGGAAATTCGTGGAGATTTGGAGGGGGGAGAATGAAGCTAGGAGAAGGCAGGGTTTGGGAGGGAAAGGACCTCAGCGTGGTATAATTCCATAGAGTCCACCCTCCAAAGCAGCCATTTTCTCCAAGTGAACTGATCTCTGTGGCCTGAAGATCAGTTGTAATTCTGAGAGGTTTCCAGTCACCACCTGGAGGCTGGCAACCCTAATTTGTAGTACAATCATAAACAGAGTGATACCATTCTAAGTCCATTGACTTCAACACTATTTAGGATTGCACTGTTCTTTTTTAAAAACCTGAGACTAGCACAGGTTATGTTGCCAGCTTGGTATGCATGGGAAATAGTGCACCAATAGCGGCCTATGGCCTACCTACCACTCTGCTCAGCAAAGTCTGACAATTTCCTCCAACTTGATTCCTTCAGAATAGCCACTCAAGTTAGAAAAAGTTTGCTGAGCAAAGTGGCGGACAACTGGTTTGGAATGGAAAGGAAAATGTGCCCTCTTTAGCTGAAAGGAAGATGAGATACCCCCCCCCCCAAGAATACTTAAAGAAAAAAAAGGAGGTTGACTTAAATTCACATACAAATTACAGGTACCTGCAGTACTGAGCCTTATATATAACCACAGGGTTGTCTTTAGGTGGTAAATAGCACCAGGGCTGCAGCACCACCTAGTGGTTTAATGTGGTCTAACAATATGCATATGGAACTGTGGGATGTACAACAGACCGTTTCCAAGATTTTATTTCCTTTGTTTTTGAAATTGTATCAGAACAAATACCTTGCACTTTGAGGCAGGCAGGAAAAACCAGAGGGGTACAATCACTTTCAGTAGATAAAGCAGACAGTGAGAAATAATTTCAGCGCTTGTACAGGGACCATTGTGTGTTTGGAAATCTTCCACGGGATCCTTTCATCCATGAACCTGAAACCGAAGATTTTGTGCACTACGAAGTCTTTAGTTGAACTCCAGTATATTGTGATTTCTCACTGCTGGCTCTTCAACAAATGGAGATTTGTTTTTTGCCCACAGATCATGATTCCAAACCGCCATTTAATCCAGGTTTAAAATCCTGGTAACTGGGAAACAAATACAACCCCAATTTGTTTACATCACAACAAATTGAAGTTAAATTGAAGACTCCCCCTTCCCCAAAATCAAGTTATCAATTGTGGCTCCATGAGAAGAGCGTGGGGGGGGGCGGTAAGTTGGTATGCATGAGGATTACTTCATGAACAAATTCTTTGTGACATCGGAATGCAGTCAGATTTTTTATGTCTATCTGAAATTTAGGGTTGGCCCTGTGTGCCTGATTGTTTCTAGAAGATGGCATTCCAGTGTCTATTCAGTTGAAATTATTTTTAAGCCTACAATAACAGAGGGAGAAACACTTCAGGAACGAAATTTCTTTCGACATCCAAACGGTTGCTATAATCACAGAGGAGAGGAGGGGAGAATATAGATCGGGTTGGGGGAGGAGAACTATTGAAATCTGTCGCAAAGAAGTTCATGTACAAAGGCACTGATTGGGTATTCTGTTCCCAAGTTCGAAAAGCAGCACGGCTAGCAAACTTGTGTTCACAATACTGAACCTTTTTGGCAACAGTAAATGCCAGCCGGGCATCCTTATCCATCATTTATATAATACATTCATTTCACATACAGAGTAAAATAAAACTCTGAAATAAGATTCTGAAGTGCTGATATACAGAAGTGCCAAAGCCCATTCCGGACCAGGTTTCTGGTCCTTTAATGGTCGAGCTATGGAGAACTTTTCCCTCTCAAAAGTATCTGCTGTGTTGGGGGAACTGACACCCACTGAGCCCCTCCTGGCAGTGACTCAACCAAAGGCTAAAAAACTAAAGACCTGCAACCAAAAATGTGGCTGGTAATTTTGAGCCAAAGTAAAATCTAAGGCCACAGCCACCACCTCCCCCACCCCAGCTCTCCACCCTCTCGCCCCTTGACCCACTGTCACTCCACCATCTAAACTGCCTTGATGACCCAAATGTTTCATGTCTGGAAGTTTCCCCTCTAGATTCTTTTATTGGTGTAGTATTTTGTCAATTCCTTGCTCCTTTTTCTCTCCCATCAATCCCATCTGTTTCCTGTTTTTCAGCTTGCTACTTTGTGAGGCCACATCCTCCAGGTATCTGCTTCTAGACCTATTCCATTTCCCAGCTCTCAGCCCCCTCCCCCCACATCTTTGCCATTGTTATCCCTCCCTGCCTATACTACAGACTTTCCTGTACTCACATGGGTTGATTTCCCCATCAAACTGACCTTTCAAGCCCCTTATAGAAATTATGCTGTTTCAATAATGTTGATTCATTAGAATGTCACAAAAGTTTCATGACATCACAGCAGCTCAGCCAATGGCTGGAGGGCATGTTGTAGGTGTGTGTTACTTGCTAGCAACATGGTTTTAGCCTTTTATGCATACGACAGACCTGTCTAGAATGGGCTCTGGCAACTTTACCAATATGTAAGTGTGTGGATAAAAGGCACCAGACCTGTGCCTCATTTAGTACATTTTGTCACAAAAGCCTTCCCCAAAGGCTTTAGAATAACGGACAGCGGGGGGGGGGGGGGGGACTTAAAAATGTGACAAAATCCTTTGCCAAAGATGAAATTCAGGGACAGGCCAATAGCCCTTCTCCATACCAAGAGCTCAGCAAAGATTTGTAGTACTGACTGGAAACAGCACCCCAAAATTTCTCATTATCCAGTCAACGGTGAGTGAGCTTTTTGAACCAGAGGGAATCTTTCTTTCCCTTTGGATTTAGCAGAACTGGTTTGAAGGCAAAGATTTTTTTCTGTGTCCATTGTATTTTGTCTTTGTAAGTGGCACCCAAAAAAGTTAGCAGCAGTAGGGAAAAAAGAAAAATGGTGTCCATCTTCTTTCTTTTTTTGTGGCAAGATGTTGAGAGTACAAATGATGGCGGTTTCCATGAAAATATTTTTCTTCTGTTTATTTTCCCAGCTGAGAAAATGGTCAATGGAAGCACCCTTTGTAATGGAACCTTGTCCCAGTTAAGCTTAAGGGGTGTCCCAACGACTGTTAAAAGACCAGTTTCTTAGGAATCTCCCAAGAGAATCCACTTCTGCCGAAGTGACCATAGCAGGCAGTCTTCTGGTAGATTGGCTTCCTTAAATCCAGATCCCTAATGGTTCAGTTAAAAAAGAAAAAGATAAAGGATATTCATGAGTCTTGCTTTATTTACTTATTATTATAGTATAAAATTGTAACCAACTAATGTACTCTTCGTTAGCTCTGTGAAAATGATGCTTTGTCTTAAGTACTATTAAGTCTTAAGTAAGAGTGAGGTCCCTCATGGAATGTATACAACCCATGCTAAGGCTGCTTTCACACACACTGAATAATGCACTTCTAATGCACTTTGCAACTTGATTTTACTGTGTGGAAAGGGAAAAACCACTTGCTAACAGTTGCTAAAGTGCATTGAAAGTAGAATGAAATTGTATTATTCAGCATGTGAGAAAGCTGCCTTAAAAAGGTAACAGCAGAAGGAGGATACAAGGAATCGACTTAGAGGCCTTTTTTATGCAGGTTAAGAGGGTTGTACTGTAAGGAAATGGTGAAGTAGTAGTTCTGGCAAAGGAACAGGGACTGTAGACTGTACTACTGCATACTGTCTGTTGCTGTAAGCATGCTCTTACTGTGTAGCTTCTGCATCATTTAATTGTCATGCTTATGCTTGGTTTTTAGCTCTGTTTTCAGACTTCTGCCTGTTGTCAGATTTCTGCTATCCAAATCCTTTTGCATTGTTCATTGGCTAACCCAGCCATTTATTGTATTTGCCTTGCACCGTGTAATCCATCCTGAGTCTTAGCAGGAAAGGCAGACTATAAACAACGTTACTCAGAACAACAATAATAGATACTCAATAAGCTTTTACATGTTTGCGAAAGCAGCAGCCTTTGATCAAGACGCATCAAGCTGAACCTCAGCCAATCTGGTATCTTGGTTGGAGGGTTAGGTCCTCATTATACAAGATGCACAACCTGAATTGGGTAGGGGGTCCCCTGACTCAAAATCACACATTTCCTGGCCTATCACATGGACCCCAGCAGTGGGAGAAACTGTACTCCCCAGCCGTTTTGCTTACAAAAATGGTGCAAGAGGGAAGGGTGACACTCCTGTGCTTGGAAGCAGAATTGGGGCCCACAGGGCATTTTAAGGTGTGTCCCCCACCACACATCTCATGTCATGGTACTCTAGAGGGAGACTGGATCAATTCCCTATTTAGCCATGACAGTCACTCGTGACCTTGGGCTAGTTGCTCTCTCTCAATCTGACCTACCTCACAGAGTTGTTGTGGGGATAAAACAGGGGAGAAGAGCCGTGCACAAGGCCTTGAGCTCTTCAGAGCAACATAAGGTCAAATACATATAGACATATAATCTATATTCTATATTCCGCAACTATATTCTATATTCTATTCTATGTACTCTATATTCAGTCTTTCACATCTGTATTCCACAACTCTCTAAGACAAATTTATGGATGTGTTAGCATTAGCTTGTTTCTTGGAATACACTTGTTCGCATTAGATTCCCAAATCATAAATCACTGCTCCACTTCTGGAAAGGCAGAAGTTACTTTAAGGAGACTTGTAATGTATTCAGTTCTCTTTAAGGTGAGAACTGAATAAATACAAGTCTCCTTAAAGGAACTTCTATTTTGACCTGGATACGCCCAGGTAAGCCTGATCTCCTCTGATCTTGGAAGCTAAGCAGGGTTGGCCTTGGGTAGTAATTGGATGGGAGACCAGGGTTGGAGAGGCAGGCAATGGAAAGCCACCTCTGTTATTCTCTTGCCATGAAAATCCCACCAGGGGTTTCCATAAGTCAATTGTGACTTGAGGGCACTCTTCACCACCACTTTAAGGTGAACTTTTCCCGTGATGTCCCATGTGCATTGTGTGAAAGTTGGGAGGAGCCAAATCCCAGACTTCCAGTCTCCCATTGAAAAGAGAGCTCTTCCTAGCTAGCAGATCTGCTAGCTAGGGAGAGCTGAGGGGAATCTACCACTTGAAGTTTTTAAATTTCAAGATGCAGCACAAGAGCACTTACCTGACAATTATTCCTGGTCGAAGGTCAAAATTCTGGTGGACAATATTCAGCAACTCTTTCTCGGGTTTTAGACAGGTGCCATAAGTAAACAGCGAGACTGAGAGCGGCTCAGGCACACCGATGGCATAAGCGACCTTCCGTTTGGGGGGGGGGGGGAAGGCACAACATTTAAACCTGGTTCATAAATGCATAGGCATCGATGATGATGGCAGTCAATAACATTTCATGTGCAACTCAGCAAACACGCATGAATTTCAATATGGAATGTGGTAAAGAGTCCAGTAGCACCTTTAAGACTAACCAACTTTATTGTAGCATAAACTTTCGAGAACCACAGCTCTCTTCATCAGATGCATCATCAGCTTTCGAGAACCACAGCTCTCTCTCCAGTTTGGTGTAGTGGTTAAGAGTGCGGGACTAATCTGAAGAGCCGGGTTTGATTCCCCACTCCTCCACTTGAAGCCAGCTGGGTGACCTTGGGCTAGTCACGGCTCTCTGGAGCTCTCTCAGTCCCACCCACCTCACAGGGAGTTTTGTTGCGGGGATAATAATGACATACTTTGTAAACTGCTCTGAATGGGCACTAAGTTGTCCTAAAGGGCAGTATATAAATCGGTTGTTGTTATCATCATCATCAACATCATCATCATCTGACGATGCATCTGACGAAGAGAGCTGTGGTTCTCGAAAGTTGACGATGCATCTGACGAAGAGAGCTGTGGCTCTAGAAAGCTTCTGCTACAATAAATTTGGCTAGTCTTAAAGGTGCTACTGGACTCTTTACTAATTTGTGACTACAGACTAGCACAGCTAACTCCTCTGGATCTATGAATGTGGAATGTGGCAGTCAGGTAGAAAGATGGCGTGGGGGCTGATTTAAAAGCAGAAGAGGTGGATGAGGATTGAGCTCCTGCAGCATTTTGAAAAATTAAAAAAAAAACTAGCTCTTAAAATAGCACCACAGCTCTGTGGCTGGGTCTGAAATAATGGTGTTGTCTAGTTTGGCCCTTGGAGAAGAGACCAGCTTCCCAAAGTCCCAGGGAAGTATAAGCGTCAAGGAAGCTCTACGTAATTTATAATGCTCTTTACTTTTGTAAAGTTGGGTAGGTGGTATGCCCTCCAAATTGAAATGATCAACAGATTAGACTGCCTTCCTTAAGAGCAGAAGTGTTCTTATTTGTATAAGAACAAGATGCTAAATGACTCCGCAGTCCCCAGGCCCAAGCTGGAAAACACCGTATCTTGCTGCCTGGCAACCAGTCCAGAGCTGATGTTACCACTGCTACAATCCTATGCTGGGCCAGAGAAACAATTTTGCAATAACTGCTCAGTCTCTCACTGAATAGTTGAGCCAGGGTTCCCAGCCAGAAATCCAGAAAGTTGGCTGTTTTCTATTGTCCATTTTGCTTCAAGACCTCTTTTGTGTTCTTGATTTTTCTTTAAGCACTTTTATGTGGCCTTTCTTCCACCACTTCTCTATTTCTTTGTACTTTCTTCTCCACTAGACTGTTAATTCTGTCCCACTGATAATTCAACTCTGTCTTCCTCCTTGATCTCCAATAACTGCTTTTCATTAGCTTTTCTTTAGACTGCTTACTCGGTGGGCGCCTCATCTTCCCTCACAACCTCAGCTGTCTTTCCTCCTCTTTCTGTCCCAACTGCCTTTTTCAAACCTCAACATTATTTTTGTTTTCCTCATGTAGGATGCCAAGGACCACTTGTCCTGGTTTATTAAATAGTCCTAATCCATAGTCTAACCACTATACCACCTGGCTCTCCTTCACCCCATATATCTTTAACTCTTGTTTGAAACAAATGTCAAATAGGACTTTATATCTTCCTTACACAACGCTGTTTCTTTCAAGCCCAGATCTAGACGTCAGAGCAGATCTTCGGCTACCTCCCAAACCCCGCTTCTTCCTGTTAACTTCTACTGATACAAAACAAATTTTCCTCACAAATGGCAGCCACTGTGTGCATGGTAAACTTGTGCTGTATGAGGAAAGTGTGCTTTATGCTTCTGGGTTTTATTGTTTAGTTTTTAATGGGTTTTTTGATCATATTATCATTTTTTTCTTTTTATTGTGTGCACTGCCTTCACTAGACAAGATGTAAATGTTTTTAAATAAACAACATTTGACGCACAATGAAGTCACATATTTACAACAGCTATTACTGGGGAAGAATGAAGGGGTGTAGCTATACACGGTCCACTTCCCGTTTCTGCCCACAGCCTCTGAAGAGGTCAAAAGGCTCCTTACTTGGACTAGAACACGACGGCACAGCCCTGCTTTCACCAAAGACTTCGCAACCCAGCGGGCCGCATATGCTGCCGACCGATCCACCTTCGTGTAGTCTTTGCCCGAAAAGGCCCCGCCGCCATGAGCCCCCCATCCTCCGTAAGTATCCACAATGATCTTCCGGCCAGTAACTCCAGCATCGCCCTGTAATGTTACAGCACAAACCACTCATTAGACTTGGAATGTTACGAAACAAAAGTGGTAAATACCCTGGAAATTTACAGTGGTCCTCTCTTTAGCCACGGCTACTTAATTCATCTTAAGGCCCACATTTGAACAGACATGCCCACTATACTTTTGGAAGGTCAATCCATTTAATATGCTCCTGAAAGCCAGTCCCATTGCTACCAATTGACATTTCTGAATTAGCATAATTAGGAAGGGCTGTGAGTTCTATAGTTTTAAAAGTTGTTGCTTTCTCATCTAAAAGGTACGCAGTAATAAAATAACAATAAAAAACAGCAATCAAACTTATCCTAAAAAGGCAAACAACATTACAAATAACCAAGGTGCCAGGCGATATGAAAAGGTATTTCTAAAAGACTCCTGTGCCCCGTATAAAATAGCAGCCCCAAGACCAGCCACACAATCCTAAGCAGATAAGTCTAGTCTAACCCCACTGGAATCAATTGGCCCGCATTACATGCCCGAAATAGCTGAGCTTCTGCTTTGTAATCTCCCCCTCCAGAGACATGTCAGGTTTTATGCGTTCCAAGACAGCTTGGTTTGTTACTTTTGCTGTCCAAGGGATCCTCAGGAGTCGTCTCCAACACCACAGTTCAAATAAGTCAATTTTTCTCCTGTCCATTTTTGTTAAGGTCCATGTCTCACATCCGTAGGTTGTTATAGGAAACACAATGGCTGTGACCAGTCAGCGCTTGGTGCTTATTGTGACATCTTTGCATTTCCAGATTGAATCCATGCTGACCATTGCTGAGCGTCCAAGTGTGATTCGCCACTTTACTTCAGGTGTCCAGTCACCCCTGTTATTGATTTGTGAACCTAGGAAGACAAAGTTGTCAACCACGCCGATCTCATCATTGTTTATCTTGATATGGACTCGTTTGTTAGTGTTGGTCGTGATCTTTGTTTTTTTGATGTTCAGCTGAAGCCCCAATACTTCACTTGTCTTTAGTTTCATGATTAGAGTCTTCAGATCTTTAACCTTCTCTGCTAGCAGTGTAATGTCATCTGCATATCGCAGGTTGCTGATTGTTCTGCCACCGACCTTTACCCCAACACTAAATACATTTTTTCCTCCCCCCAACTTTCCCTTTTTACATTTTTAGATAAAGCATCGGGAGCATTTCTATATTGGTTTCTGAATGCGTGGGTGTGTTTGATTATTATCAATATTGTACAATTGACTGCTGAGGAAGGCCTTAGAGCCAAAACGCGTCTAGTCTGTCTTGGTGTTGGTCATTGGACTGTATCACCATCTGTGTATGGAGGCCTTATGTTTTTGTGCATGTCCATAATAAATACCTTTTTGGAATTTTTTTTACGTTAGGTTGTATCTTGCATGTGTTTAGCACCAAAAAATCAAAAGGAGCCACTTATACCACATGGGATTCCTGAATTACTATGGGGGAAAGTGGACGTAGATATTTTTGAGTATGGCTCCTCCCCATTCCTTCTTGTGGTAGATTATTTTTTAAATATCCCGAAGTTTTGAGCTTGCCTGATAAGACTGCGAGAACTGTGATTGCTAAACTTAAGGCTGTGTTTACTTGACATGGTAGTCCTAAAACAATTGCGAAATGAGTGAAGGGGCGTAGACATGTGGCAGTTGCTCTGATGGAGGAGACGTTGGCACCTCACCAGCCTCTAATGCTATTCAAGGAGCACTGAGAAGTCAAATGGCATTGGATCTGATGGGCTGGTGCAAGGGGCACTGGGATCTCATTTGATGCAGTTAGGAAGAATGGCCGTGAGGGAGAGCAGGTCTGTAAAAGGGAGACGCCAAATGGCAGCTGGTCCCAGGCAAGCGGATGGCTGAGACTTCTCTTTCTCATCTCTCCCGCTGATGCAGCCAGGTGGACTGGAACAGTTGCTGATCTTAGTAAGGCAGGAGAAATTCCTTGGGTGACACCAGTGGAGCAGTGGGCTTCAGCCTATGTTTCTCGTAGAGGTTCCCTGGGTGAACTCCACACACACACAAACCTGAGGGCCGCCGATGACAAACCGACCGCTGGGCTGAAGGTGGTAAACCGTTTCCTCATCCAAGTATTGGGCTGGCACCACAGCCTTGATGACACGCTCCCGCAGGGCCTTGCGCATGGCCTCCAGAGAGATGGTTTCATCGTGTTGCACAGAGATTACAATAGTGTGGACGCGCATAGGAATGACAATGCCGTCTTTCTGGAGATACTGCACTGTGACCTGAAGATGGATGAAAGAAAAAAAAATGAGGAATTACCATAGGACAAGAGCAAGAGTCCAGTAGCACCTCTAAGACTAACAAAATTTGTGGTAGAGTATTAGCTTTCATGAGCCACAGCTCACTTCTTCAGATCAAGATGGGTAGCCGTGTTATTCTGTCTGTAGCAGCAGAAAAGAGCAAGAAGTAAGCTGCGGCTCATGAAAGCTCATAGCCTACCACAAATTTTGTTAGTCTTAGAGCTGCTACTGGACTCTTGCTCTTTTCTACTGCTCCAGACAGACTAACATGGTTACCCATCTTGATCTGAAGAAGAGATCTGTGACTCCCGAAAGCTCATCCCCTACCACCAATTTTGTTAGTCTTATAGGTGCTACAGGACTTTTGCTCCTTTTTACTGTTACAGACTAACACGGCTACCTATCTTAATCCTCTACCACAGGACAAGACCATTGTCCGTTTACCTCACCATCGTCCAAAAGACTCGCCTTTAACCAGACCCAACTCAGGTTTCTGTAGCCATACAGCAGTTAAAAAGTAAATGGCTATGTAATGATTTTAAGTAAATGCGTGTGTGTGTCTTTAAATGCTTGGTGTGGTATAGAAGAAGAGTGGGGGTGAAAGAGAGGGATGAGGGAGTGAGATGATTGGCTGATGACTGAGAGTGTGGGCGGAGTGAAGGCAGTTTTGGACTGAGAGTGGAGAAAAAAGATTCAGTCAGGGCGAGAGAGGCCGGCTGTGTGCAGCCTGAGCTTGTGTATGTTGTCTGAGAGAAATAAAACCTGTGTGGGAGCCTGAACTGTGTGTTTGGGAAAGAACATTCAGTCAGGAAAAGCAGGCAAACTGTGTGTGCACCTGAAAAGAGGTTTTACTTGTAATTGAGAAAGAAATTAATATCAGAAGCAGGCAAACTGTGCGTGAAGCCTGAGAAAAGATCTGTGTGACTGGGTTTAAGAAAAGTAACTTTAAGAATTGAGACCTACTCTTTGAAACCATCAAGTTTTAGAAATAATATGAAACTGATACGCTTCTTATAAAAATAAAAGTTTACTTTGTTTTTTTTATATTCTAGAGTATCTGTCATTCCTATATCCCATTCCTTTTCTCAGGGCCACATAGTACCACGAAAAAGCCTGACCCCTGGGCACGTTATTAAAAGGAGACATTTAAGTTATTCTGGAATTTCATTCCTGGTGGCAGCAATCTACCAAGAGGGGCAAGAATAAAAAGGCTTAAAGACCAAATCTACCCAGGAGAAAGAAAGGGGTTGTAACAGGCTATTAAAAAATAAGAGAGAGCCCAAATGGCCTCAGAATGCCCCCTCAAGCCATTTCCCCATGTCACAATACCGTAGGAGGAGATTTTACCCCATTTTTACTGCTCCACATGCACAGAATACACGTGGAGCAGATAAAATGGGGGGAAACTCCCTCATCTGCTATTTTGAGATGGAGAAATGGCTTGAAGGAGCCCCCTCCTCCCCCACGGAAACATTCTGAAGCCATTTAGGGTCTCCTTTATTTTTAACAGCTACTCCCCAAAGCTGCCATGTAGCTGCAGGGAACTCGAGTCGGGTCTGGGGAACCTGCACGTCTAGCTTGGCCCTTAGTTTAACAGTGTTTCACTTCTATCCCGCACTGAGCTCTGATTTCTCCAACCCATTGCGACTGCCCTCCCACCATAAGAGTCTTGTTCCAAACTGACCTGGGTTTTGGAGTCAGGCCTAAGCCAAGGGAGGTCCCCGCTGCGCCGCAGCTCAGCCAGTTTGGCATTCAGCTTGTGAGCCAACACAATGGTCAGTGGCATACACTCTTCTGTCTCATCTGTCGCATAGCCAAACATCAGGCCCTGCAGCGGGAAGGAAATTTTCTGAAGTTCATCACAACTTGACAAAGAGGACTTTCTGTTCTTTATTCTCTTTCAAAGAGTCCTGTGATATGAGACCTCTTTTTCTATCCTGGCATAAGGTTGCTTTTCTTTCCTTCCTTCAACATCATGAAGCTCCTGAATACTCTTTGCTTTATATTATTTTAAAGTCTCTACTTTCTCCAAGGAAGGAAGGTAGCATGGCGTAGCCTGTCCTCATCAGATCTCAGCAGGGTTGGTCCTGGTCAGACCTTGGTTGGAAGACCATCAGGAAAGATTGGGGCTGCTCTGCAGAGGAAGGCAATGGCAAGCCACCTCTGCTTCTCACTTGCCTTGGAAGCCCACTGATGGGGGTCGCCAAAATTCGGTTGTGACTTGATGGCACATATGTATGTTCTTCCTCCAGGTGGCAGAAAATTCAAAGGCAGCCTTTTATTTGGGAGCAAAGGTACCAGAGACTTATGGTGTCTTTCGTTGTAACGGGGGCTTATTTTACAAAGTTCAGATTGAAGAAATTGGAGTCGGGGAGCAAATGCTCCAACGGCGTCATTCCCAAATTAGATCAAACTGTTACTCTAATGGTGGTGGAGTGTGTTGTCAAGTCATAGCTGACTTATGGTGACCCCTAGTGGGGTTTTCAAGGCAAGAGACTAACAAGTGGTTTGCCATTGGCTGCCTCTGCAGCCCTGGTCTTCATTGGAGGTCATCAATTACTAAGCAAGGCTGACCCTGCTTAGTTTCTGAGATCTGACGAGATCAGGCTTGCCTGGGCTATCCAGGTGAGTGTGCTACCCTAATATCCAGAAACTATCTAGTATATTTTTAAGATTTTTGAAAGTCAGTGTGGTGTACTGGTTAGATTGTTGGCCCGGGACTAGGAAAACCTGATCTCAAATATCCACTCACCATGAAACTCACTGGGTAACCTTGGGCAGTTACACATTCTTTCTCTCTGCCTAACTTATATCACACAAGGTTTCGATGAGGATAATATGGAGGAGTGGAGAGAACTACGTATACCATTCTGAGCTCCTTGGAGAAAGGGACAGTGGTGATAAAAACGGACTAAATAAATAAATAATTTTTATCCCACTGTTCCTCAAAAGGTCTCAGAACGGCATACACAGTTCTTTTTTATCAAAACAACCACCCTGTGAGGTAGCTCAAGGTGAGAGAGAGCAACAGTCCCAAGGTCAGCTCAGCAAGAGTGGGAACCCCAAACAGGCCCATTGTGCCCAGCCTCTGCAATGGGCATATTACTGTTACTGGAACTCATCAGAAGGATGTCAGGTCTTGCCAGGTATTTTCCCCCCTAAGCACTTCACTGCATCACTCAGGTGTAGGAGTTAACATTACTTTATTAAAGAAGAATACCAGGATCAAGATGGTCAGACAGGATCATTGGCTGAAGTGACGCAAGACAGCAAAGCAAGGTTAATTATAGGGCAAACTCCCCGCCCCCCAATGGGAAAGAAAAACTGTTAGGATTTTGGTGCGTGGAGCCAGGGAGCCAGGAGAGAGGGGAGGAGGGAAAGGATGAGATCTACTCAGTCTCTAATGAGGTTGGTGTGGTCTTGGCTGGAACTTCAAGGCCACGATTGCAGGCCAGCCAGGAAATGATAACCAAAACACCTGCAAGATAAGCAGCTAGCAACCAGTCAACAAAACAGTCTGCATGTTCTCAGAGGCACACTACACACTGCAGCAAGAAATTCATAACACATGGCAGATATGCTGGAGATGTATCTGACAAAGGACTTAAGAGCCTCTCTACACAAGACATCTTACACAGGGATGCTCAAGTGTAGGGAGATGCAAGTTTAGTCAGGAAGCATAGTTTAAAAGGCTCTGTCAATTTCTCCCCTCTATGCAAAGGTAGTTTAAAAAGAGAGCCCTTTGAGATTGCTCTCAGAGGGTTTGTTAATTTCATCTTTGCCTCCTAGAGTTGTCAATTTCTTGGCCATTTCACCTCCCCAGAGGTGAAGATGAAATTAGCAATCTCCGCCAACTCTCTTTTAAAACTACGCTTCCTGTTTGGCAGCCATGTGTTTCTCATGCTTTAGTCCTCTCACCTCTGCCAGAATTATTTGCCCCTCCATGCTCAGGCCACATGAAATCCCTCACCAGATTCTGGCACTGGCTTCCCATTCCTTCCATCCAAGCTCCTCACGGCCTCACTCCACCAATTTTTCTCTCTGGTAAATTTATATCTTGCCCTTCCTCCGTGGAGATCAGGGCACCTCGAGAAAGTCCCGTACTCAAATCTCCATTATCACAGCCACACCATGTCCTGCACCTTTTTTGCCTTTCATAGAATCATAGGATTGGAAGGTACAGGCAGGAAGGTAGCGGCTGGACCTTAGGAAGAACTTCTTCACGGTCAGAGTAGCTCAAAGGTGGAATCAGCTGCCTAGGGAGGTGGTGAGCTCCCCCTCACTGGCAGTT
This sequence comes from Eublepharis macularius, assembly GCF_028583425.1. NCBI lineage: Eukaryota > Metazoa > Chordata > Lepidosauria > Squamata > Eublepharidae > Eublepharis > Eublepharis macularius. The sequence goes on from NC_072795.1 coordinate 136,823,487, forward strand.
TTCAAGAAGAGGCTGGATGAATCTTTGTCAGGGTTGCTTTAGGCTCATCCTGCGCTGGGCAGGGGGTTGGACTATAAGGTCTGTGTGGCCCCTCCCAACTCTGTGATTCTGTGACCTCCAGGGTCATCTAGTCCAACCCCCTGCACAGTGCAAGAGATTCACAACTAACCCCCCCCCCTCCACACACACCCCTAGTGACTGCTGCTCAATGCCCAGAAGATGGCAAAACACCTCCAAGATCCCTAGCCAAACTGGCCTGGAGAATATTGCTACCTGACCCCAAAGTGGCAATCAGCATTACCCTGGGTGTGTAAGAAAGGGCCACGAGAACTAAGTACTGATGTGACCCTTCCTGCCCTCCCTCTCATGATCTGCCTAGGTTCACAGAATCAACATTGCTGTCAGGTGGCCATCCAGCCTCTGCTTAAAAACCTCCCAAGAAGGAGAGCCCACCACCTCCCAAAGAAGCCTTTTCCACTGAAGGACTGCTCTGTCAGGAAGTTCATCCTAATGTTTAGCCAAAAACTCTTTTAATTTCAAATCATTGGTTCTGGTCCGACCTTCTGGGGCACCATCCTCTATATGACAGCCCTTCAAGTACTTGAAGATGGTTATCATATCACCCCTCAGTTGTCTCCTCTCCAGGCTAAACATACCGAGCTCCTTCACCTTTCCCTCATAGGACTTTGTCTCCAGACTCCTTTGACTTGACAATTCTTTGTATTTAGGGAGGGAGGGAGAAGCAGCTATATTATCCAGTAATCCAGACTGTGGATCCATGAAGTGATGCTTTCCCTCCTCCCAAAGAAAACATCTTGAAACATAGGCCGTTTTGACACGTCTTCTCCCCCTCCCGAAAAATAGCGCAAAACTTACAGAACGATGGGCCTTCATGGTGTGATTTTCCATCATGACTTTGCTTCATGGTGCTTTTTCTGATGTCATCGCGCCACGAAGCAAAGTCATGTTGGGAAATCGTGCCATGAAGGTGCATCATTCCATAAATTTTGTACTATTTTGGGGGAGGGGGAGAAGACGTGTCGAAATGGCCATACTATATGAACCAGTATCCATAGCTTATTTGTTTTTGGCTGAATACCCAGTACAATGGAGAGGGAATGTAGTTTATGTTCTGAAGCCATAAATCTGATTTGCTGAATTACTTTTTTACCTGGTCCCCAGCACCCACTTCTTCTTCAGCTCTGTCCAGATGAACACCCTGGGCGATATCAGGCGACTGTTGTTCCAATGCTACAAGAACGTTGCAAGTCTTGTAGTCAAACCCTGTGGAATGTTATAATATCTTATATATAATTAGTCTGGATGTAAGATAAGTGTAATAACTAACAATGGTATCAAAATATTTAAAAATATAATGCAAGATATCTTGTAGGATTTTTTAAATAATGAGATTTATTAAGAGGGAGAGACAAAATATCTAAGTTTGTGTTATAATCTGAATGTGATGTATACATGTTATAGAGTTGTTATATTGTATTTTTAAACAGTCCTTGTAAGGTGTATCTTAATTTTTCCTCAATTATAAGTGTTATCCCTGTTCCTTTTGCCCCCCCCCTTTTGTACCCTATTATTTGTTTAGAAAATAAAATATAATTTTAAAAAAGCACAGGTTGGGGATACCCAACCTGACATACATGTCAGGGATCTAAGCACGCCAGGGCCGATTCAGCTCAGAAATGCAAGACAGGAGAAGCTGACACTATAGCATAACCCCGCAGGTGTTTCAGATAAGGAAAGCAGCACGGGAAGCCCCCCACCACTCCCTAGCTGAATAGCAACAACATGCTTGCATACTGCCCTTCTAGACAGTCTAATGGTGAACAATATCACAGTTGTTATTATCCCACTATACAGCTGGGGATCCGGGGCTGAAAGGAGTGGCTTACCCAACCCTGATAGATTCATGACTACTGGGATTCAATCCTGCAGAGTGCTGATTCCCCGCCCAATCACTTAACCACTAGGCTACAGCAACCCCAACTTGGGAACATTAGTTCCTGGACGTCACGTATGTCTGTAAGTCAGATCTCAAGTGTCATCCAGGTTGGCCCTTAAGTGATGACTGAAAAGGAAACCCCACAAAATGTAAGAAAGACAGCGATGTGGTTCAAGAAGCAAATTGATTAAATAGAAAATGTCATTGACCCAGCTTGTTTGGACTGTTAGGAACCCTTAGGGTGGCCAAGATTTAAACTGGTCCCTCCGGCTGTCCCTTTAATATTAGTTTGATCTGCAAGCAATTTGCAGGTGTTATTTTAACTTTATGGCGTAAAATACTTCTATTCATTAAACCTCTTAGTGGGAAATTACTTCCCCCCCCCTGTCAAGTTGGTATGTGGAGCCCCCCTAGTGGGGCAGATAACACCTCTGCCAGGACCATTCTGGATTGGGAAAATGGCACAGGAAGAAAGACTAAAGTTCCTCCTTCCCCGCATGCCACGTTCCCAATCCGAACCCAGCCTCAGCAGCACTTCGGAATATAGAGCCTCTCTACACAAGACATCTTACACAGGGATGCTCAAGTGACTTACTTTCTTTGTGGTCTTATATTCAAGTGTACTCGGTCTCCTTAGCAGTGCATGTGTATCCACAATGGGAGAACGGGTGTCAGATCTTTCACGTGAGCGTCCCTGCATAAGATGTCACTGTTGGGTCAGGAAAACCCATATCAAACTTGGTGGGAAAATGTAATGTTTAGCTTGGTCCCTTTAAATTAGTCACTAACCCTCCAGACAGGAAGTATTCAGGATCCAAAAGGCAATCAGTCGCCTGCAAGGGATTATCTTTACTCTTTGAAAAGGCATTTCTCTAATAAAGGGAAGGGCTATTAATGGTTGTGTTTGCACCCTGTGGAGAAGCAATTTCTCTTTCTCCTGGAACATTTTGCTACAGCTCTTTCAGCTGCAAAGAACAGCAATGGAACCAGTCAGGAGTAAGCTTCTCAGTCTGCCAAGAAAAGTGGCAGCTTGGTCTCATTTCTCAGAATTAAATCTGCTGGGCTCCGATTGCTCTTTCGTGCTACTTGAAACCAAGCCTTTCCTAGAACCATCTGCTGCAACTCTTCAGGAACAGGGAGGGTTCTGGCCAGCTGCTTGGGAGAGAGAGACCTCCCCAGGCAGTGAGCAGATCCACTCCTGCTGTGGTGCTTGCGCCAGAGGAGATCTGCTGGAACTTTAACCAACTACCAGATCAGATGTTCCTACAATGTCTGTTCAAAAGTGAGGGTAACACATCCAAGGGACATGGGCTCCCTTTAGTAGAGCACTTCGTTTTTCTGCGACCAAATAATACAGGTATCTGGAGGGGCATGTTCTAAATAAATGTAAATATTGACCAGGTGAAAATGGCAGCAGGTTGGTTTGTGTGGTATTCCAGGACAACAGCTGGTGCAAACACACCAACGCTTAAAATACATACCTCCAGGGCTTTTTTTCCTGGGAAAAGAAGTGGTGTAACTCAGTGGGTTGACCTCGGCGAAAATGGTTACATGGCTGGTGGCCCCGCCCCCTGATCTCCAGACAGAGGGGAGTTTAGATTGCCCTCCATGCCACCAAGCGGCGTGGAGGGCAATCTCAACTCCCCTCTGCCTGGAGATCAGGGGGCGGGGCCACCAGCCATGTGACCATTTTCAAGAGGTTCCAGAACTCCGTTCCACCGTGTTCCTGCTGAAAAAAAGCCCTGCATACCTCTGTCTGCTTAATGTCCCTGTGTTCATTCATATCATCTCAGCCTTGTTGCCTTTGGTGTGTGTGTGTGTGTGTGTTGTTGTTGTTGTTGTTGTTGTTGTTGCCCTCCATATTTCTCATTCATACTCTTTTTTAGTTTACTTTTTGCTGCCATTCATAAAGTGGAATCTGAAGAGCTAAGGCAGGGATCTCCCAACCTTGTGGAGCCTTTGGGACCTTTTGAGAAAGGGTAATGGTGACACCACAAAATGGCTGCCATGAGGTGAGCACTTGCCTTGTGGAGAAGACATTGGCTGATTCCGCACACGTTGGATAATGCACTTTCAATGCACTTTATCAATCGTCTGAGGTGGATTTTTTGTTCCGCACATGAAAAAATCCGTTCCAAACGATCTATAAAGAGGATTGGAAGTGCATTATCCAACGTGTGCGGAATCACTCATTGTTTGGCTTCACTTTCCTGTGAGAAGGGAAGGTTTGTTTCTTCAGCTCAGTAATGCTGAGCCCAGGAAACCAGCTTTAAGGTTTGCAAGAAGTGTTGTGGCCAAAGCAACACATTTAGTTGTCCATGTGTATGACTGTGGGTCAGTTGCAGCCAAGGATGGGAAGTGGGATCAGGGATCATTTCCAAGGCCAAGAATCTGGGTTTACGGCCAAGCTGAGAGCACGTTGTCGGGACACACCTGCCTGGGAAGAGCTCACTCTTTGCTAGTCAATTTAGAGGGCAGGAGTAATCGGAAATGCTTTGTTTTTTCTGTTCTATTCAAGACTCTGTGAACCTTCCCCCCAGGATTCCGGAATCAAGCAGGTGTCAGGAAACACATTTATGGGCACCGAGTTAGGGAATCACTGAGGAATCACTGAGTTAGGGAATCACTGAGCTAAGGCCAAAGCAACATATTGTGTTAGATACGTGGCCACCATCACAAGAATAATAATAACTGCACTTATATACTGCTCTTCTAGACCGATTAGTGCCTCACCCAGAGCAGTGAACAAGTTAGTGTTATTATTATCCCCACAATACAACTGAGGAGATGGGCTGAGAGGAGTGGCTGACCCCAGGCCACCTACTGAACTCAGGGCAGTGGTGGGATTCGAACCAGTAGAGTGCTGATTCAATTCATTTGTGCCAAATCAATTCATTTATTTTCCCTTTCTTCCTCCATAACATCTAGGACAAATTACTCGTGTCCCAACATCACAACACTGTCTGCTTCCCGTATCCCACCTCAAGGCTGGTTTGCAGGGCACGGCATTATGGGCAGAAGCAGCAAATTCCAGCAAAAATAGCAGGGATGCTACAGAGCACCCCAAATTAAATGAGGTCTGTGGCTTCTCTACTGAGAGAGTTCTAAGATAAATAGTTTTGCCCTTGTTCCTGAAGGGCTTGAAGCTTCTCTTCTGGAAGTCTCTGAGCATTTCCTCAGGCACTACTGCACTGGGGTTTTGCCTTCTCCTAGCAAAACATGCCAAGATGGACTCACTCTACAGTCTTTGACTGGCCAGAAGGGCTATGCGGCACTGAAGCAGACATCATTCCATTTCCCACCAACCTTTTGCGGAATCATCATAACCAATATGACTAATTGTGTCTCGTACAACTCGCTGGTAATCCACCACAGCTCGAGAAGTGATCTCCCCGCAGAGTAGCACCATTCCAGTTTTACACACCGTTTCTACGAGAAAACAGGTGGGGCAATCGTATTAGGCTGGATGAAGAATTCTTCCCAAAATAGAAACATTCTGTGCTCTTTGGTACTCGTGTCTCACAAGATCTTCACTAAAATATTTTACAGTCCTTTCACTTTATAAATAAAATTTTTAAAGTTACATTTTATTCCACCACCTTTTGTCTAAAGACCTCAGAGCAATACATATTTCTCCCAGATCCTCTAGCATACCTTCACATCAACCCTGTGCAGAAGGTTAAACTGCAAGTTTAAACTGCAAGATGTCTAAACAAGACATCTTATACAACAACGCTCAAATGTTAGCCAGGAAGTGTAGTTTATAAAGACAGAGCCTAAGGGTCTGTCAATTTCACCTCTCTACAGAGCCTGCAAAGATTGCTCCTCAGAGGGTTTGTGAAATTGGAGGAGGGGAGGTGAAACTGACAGTTTTCCTGGGAGGCAAAGAGGAAATTAACAAACCCTCTGAGGACCAATCTTTGCCGGCTCTGTAGAGAGGTAAATTGGACTTAATTTAAACTACACTTCCCTGCTAGCATTTCATCTCCCTACACTTGAGCGTTCTTGTGTAAGATGTCTTGTGTAGAGAGACTGTAAGAGACTGGGTCACCCAGTGATTGAATGGAGATTGAAACAGAAATCTTATTGCTGCCCCCCCACACACACTTCCACCATCAAAGAAGAATGTATCTAAAAACAACAACTCTATTCATCCCCTATGTGTGTGTGTGTGTAAAGTGCCATCAAGTCATAACTGGTTTATGATGACCCCAGCAAGTGAGAAGCAGAGGTGGTTTTCATGCTATCCTCTGGAGAGTCTTCCTTAGTGGTCTCTCATCCAAGTACTGACGCTGCTTAGCTTCTGAGATCTGAAGAGATCAGGCTATACCATGCCACCTTTCTTTCCATTCATCCCTTAAACCCAAGGAAACCCCCCACAAGGCTTGGGAACACGAATGATACAAAAACGATCCAGCCAGCACGAGCTCAGTTGCATTGGGAATATTTTGCTTTCCCCTCTGAACCCTTCAGCTAAGCACCAATGAAGAACTGATGACAGAGAAAGAGGGTGAAAGGGGGGAAATTGCCTTCTCTCATTTCTCCCCCTCACTCCATCCTCAATTATTTCTTCACAGATCTCTGAATATATATGAATGCTAGTTTTTTGGGTTCTACCTCTTTGTTCTGCTCAAGCATGACAAAGCAACAAAATCCAGATGGAATTATGCCGGTAGGAATTGACCCCATCCTGGGGCCAAACGAGCTGAGATTCAAGGAATTCTGTGCTTCAAGCTCACACTGTTTTTTGAAATTCTGTGCTAAAACACACAAGATGAATTACAAGAGGACACTCAAGTGAAGGGAGATGCAATGTTAGCTGGGAAGCCGAGTTTTAAAAGACAGATCGGAAGGCTTTGTCAATTTCCCCTCTCTACAGAGCCAGGGGAGATCACACCTCAGAGAGTTTGTTTATTTGCAGCAGGGGAGGTGAAACTGACAGAGCCTTTGGGGAGGCAAGATGAAATAAACAAACCCTCTGAGGAGCCATCTCCCACTCTGGTACAGAGGTGAAATCGACAGAGCCTTCCAATCTGTCTTTTAAAGCTCGGCTTTCCAGCTAACATTGCGTCTCCTTTCACTTGAGCGTCTTCGTGTAATTCGTCTCGTGTGTTTTAGCTCTCAGTTACTGGGCATGGGGAACCCCAGTTCAAATTGGGACTGCAGCAATCTGCTTAAACCTTTCCCCTACCACACCAGTGTTCTCAATCTGAAATAGCCCAACGGGGCACTATCTGTCTCACTGGAGCAAACCTATGGGTGCTGCATTTGTACTCATACATTTCCCCTACAGGGCAAATAATGGTTTCCCAGGACCATTTCAGATCGGAAAAATAATGCAGAGGGGAAGGCTTAACCCCTGCTCCCACACTTCCACAATGTGCTGCCGATCTGCCCACCCCATCAATGAATTTTAAAAACCAAGCATAGAACGTCCAATGCCTTTTCTGGTTTGGCCCATGAGGCTCCATTTGATTTCTATGTGACAACACAAATCAAGCACACCTGGGACAGGTTTGGAGGGGGTGGGCAGATCCCCCCACCCCCGCTCTCTAAAATTCTGCCATGCATTTATGCATCAATGGCAAAATTAACATCTTCTATACACAACAGACCAATCCTAGAATTTCAGGAAAAAATGGGAAGTTTTCTTGAATTATGTAGCTGAATTTTTTTTAAAAAATGAATGATTATCAGCAAAATGGAGTAATTATTAAATTTGTAATTTGATATAATGTATTCTAATATAAGTAAGTGAGGAGATGGAGGGGAGAAGTATTTTGTAGTTTACATATTCTGTAATTTATAGTTATCTTTGATTCATATAATTATGTTATAGAATTCTTTTCTTTTTTTTAAATATTGTTTTCTTATTACTAAAAAAACGTCTGCCAAGGATTTTGGCAATATATGGATCCTCCCCATTCCACCCCTTTGCTAGCAAGTGCAGATGTCAGAATAGCTCTCCGATGAGATGAAAAGGAGCGATTTCTTACCACAAGCGACCTTGGCATTTGGGTCTTGGCTCAAGTGAGCGTCGAGCACAGCATCGCTGATCTGGTCACATATCTTGTCTGAAAGAGAGCAGCAGAGACAAGCATTGAAAAGTTAGCATGGGGTGATGGGGACTGTGTTTGCTGCACAAAACTGTGAGGATGAAAAGGTGGCCTTATTGATTCTTTTCAGCATGTGGAAATCTGTGATGCACAGCTTATTCCTGTAAAGAAAGCCAAGGAATCAAAGCCAAAGAGAAGCCAGACCCTAAGAAGCAAGAAGATGATACCTGAACTGAATGGAAGGTGTGTTCTTTGCCACATTGATTTTATGATTGGGGACAAACTGTAGCAAAGCAAGGCTTCCAAAGTGCCTTTCCACCTTTTCTCTCCAGCATGCTGATCTCCAAAGGCCAATTCAGACTTTTGTAGGCAAGGAAGGAGTTCTTATCAGTTTATGTAGCAAAAAGCCTCATGCCAAACAGAAGTGTTCACTCCCCATCAGACTCATAAAATCCAACAACATACTAAAGTAAACAGGTCAGCTGAGACCACAGACTGATGACCAGTGCAGGAGGCCGGAGAGTTTTGTCTCTGTCTGCATGCTTGGGAAGATACAGAGAGAGGCAAAACTCTCCAGCCTCCTGCACTGGGTGGCAGGGGGTTGGACTAGATGGTCTGTGTGGCCCCTTCCAACTCTATGATTCTATGAAAACCACAATGTCTGTGGTGGTCCTTAATAAAGTTTAAAAACAAAACAAAACCCCACACAATTCTCAAGCCATCAAGAGCATGCCACCACTTTTACTGTCATAATATAATAATATATAATCATAACATACAATCATAATTTACTGTCAGAATATAATATAATGTCAGAAAAGGAGAGCTTTAGGCCTAGGGTTGCCAGGTCCAGGCCGGGAAATTCCTAGAGACTTTGGGGGTGGAGCCTGGAGAGGGTGGGGTTTGCCAAAGCGAGGGGCCTCCCTCCAAAGCAGTCCACCCTCCAAAGCAGCCATTTTCTCCAGGGGAACTCATCTCTGTCACCTGGAGAACAGTTATAACTCCGGGAGATCTCCAGCCACCACCTGGAGGCCTCTGTTATTTAGGCCTCTGTTATGATTGCTGTGTTGCTGTTTACACCAGACTTTTTTTCAGGTCAACTGTGCAGAAAATTGTGCCTCTCCAAACACTTGGGAACGTGCAGTGGACATTCCCTTTTTGAAGCACAAGTGGACATGACTTCCTGAGGGGCGTCTCATAGATGCTTGGAGATATAAAAAGATCCCATATGCACTTCAGGTGAAGTGGAATCATTGGAACATGTCTTTTTTTGTTGCCCTTTTTACAAAGAACTACGAGATAAAGACTATTTCTCCCCTCCTTGATAGACCAACAGTTTTTGCAGATAAGGCCTCCTTGGAGAAACTTTTAATAGATGAAAACTCGACTCTCTCCAGGCTAATAGCCCAGTTTTGTGCTCAGGTGATAACATTCCACAACAAGCAACAGGATCATACATAGGCCATTTCCACACACGTTGAATAATGCACTTTCAATGTACTTTTGCAATCCTTTTGAAGTGGATTTTTTGTTCCACACATGGAAAATGAGTTTCAAAAGTTCACTAAAGAGTATTGAAAGTGGATTATCCAACGTGTGTGGAAGCAGCCATAGAGATCTCCTTCTTCCTTTCTTTTGGCATGATCTCAACGATTTTAATGATCTTAACATATATTTTAAATCATATTATGTATTTCTTATACCTCACATTTTATATGCTGGAATTTTATTTGGGACTGTTGTAAATGTATGTTAAGGGCTCTTAATGGTTGTTGACCTCAAACAAATAAATGCATGAATGCTAGGAGATGTATGCCTCCACTTTATGGTTCATGTGGAGAAATACTTTTTTACTTTGAAGACAAAACTCCTACATTCCGTTTTAAAAGTTTTTTCTCTCTCCTAGTAGAAAACGGTGTGTGTGTGTGGGGGGGGGGGGGATTGCTCCCAAGTATTGCTCAAGTACCAACCATCAAAGATGTGGAAATGCTAATAGCCATGGTTGCTGGGGACAATGAGATGTTCAGTTCACACCCTAACTGGAACTGACACCTAGAAGGGACACAGAGACAATAGGCTACATGGCATCGCCCTGAATATTTCAGGAAGTGGTTTTTTTGACCCACAAAGGGGTTGAAAAACAGAGGAGATACAATTCCTTGGTATGGAGGTAGAAGGGGTCCATTTTGGCTGATGACACCTGGAGGATCTCTCACACCTGGGCTACATCTTGATGGCAGCCATTGCTAAGTGCTGCCCGCCTGGATAAAAGCTCCACGGTAATAGGAAGCTTCTAGCAAACAGTAACTTCTAAGTGAAAGAGCTTGCCTTAAAATAAGCCCAGTTCAGGTGTGTATTGTGTGAGGGACAGGAGAACTGCTTGTTTGTACCTTTTTTTGTTTTCCTTGCTCAGTCTGTTTTGCGCAGAGAGGGTGTGTGTGGACTTTTTACTTCTAATAAATGCTTTACTAATTCAAATGCCAGTAGTAGTTCACTATACCACATAGACCTCAACTGTTTAAACATGCTATTCAAAACAGGCACCAGGGAAAAAGAGGCAACTGGTTGTTTGATCGCCAGTCTCCTGGGAGCGTGCGTGTGCAGCAAGCCGTCCCTATGGTAACCAGTCTTTGGGTAGCAGGAGACGTGGGCACTAGGTACAGCCTTAGTGTGATAAGAAAGCTGGAACTATTGGCAGTTAATTCCTCAAATGACCAGTTGGTGACAGCATGCCAAAGAAAGAGCAAGAGAGAAACCTCTCCAAGAGTTAGGAAAGTTGAGAGGGCTGACAGTCTCTCTACACATTACTTCTTTTACGAATTTTCCAACAACAACAACATTCAATTTAGGACAACTTAACGCCCAGTCTGAGTAGTTTACAAAGTATGGGGGAGGGAAAGTATTATCCACTAACAAAAAGAGTGCAGAGGGGAGACATTTTTACATTTCTGCTGCTCCACGTGGAGGTATTTTGTGCACAAGCAGCAGCAGAAAGGGGGAAACTCTCTTCCCTGTACTGTTTTTGCATGGAGAAAAAAGCTTGAGAGAAAGCCTGGAGCTCTTCCTCCCCCGGTGGCAGCTTTCTGAGCCTATTTGCATACTTTTTCAAATAGAAGCCAATCCCCGAGGTAATGTGTGTCTGCGTAGAGCACGGGTTGGCTCTGTGGAGAACTCATAAAAGAAGTAACATGTACAGTGACTGTATGAGGGTGCAGCTTTGCTGGGAAGAGACTCGGGGCAGTTGCTAAGCACCTAGACAACTTGGAGAGCCAAACGGAGTGGTGCTAGTGGGGCCATTTGGCTGGAGTTCCCAATCCGACTGAAGGAAATGCACTCACAAATATATGTTGTGAGGCTATATCCTCAGACAGGGAACTCTAGTACAGGTTGCTTAGAATTTGGTCATGGGTTTGGAGGAAAGCGGAAAAGAAGGGCTGGACTCATCTCTCTCTGCTCACTCTATGACTGACGCATTGCCCACCTCCAGGTTTGGGTGGCTGA